>NC_062551.1:58627519-59252519 GCF_016906955.1 Phacochoerus africanus
GGGGCCCCCACCCAGCCCTGGGATCGACGCTGGCTCCAGCGCCCCTACCCATTGTTCCCAGTCCCACAAAGCTGCTCTTGTTCCCAGGCCCCGGGGGCCGGCCGTGTCTCTCCCCCACGGGGCCTTTGTCCGCCTCCCCCGTCTACCCCCACTCAGGAGAGCCGGGAGGGGGAGCGTCTTGGATGCAGGACTCCCAGCCTCCCTCCGCCACAGACAAGCGGTCCGACGCACACACTGGTGGGGGCTAGGGGCGGGGAGGGGGGATGACAATGGCTTCCCCGCCACTCTCTCCCCCTCCTACCCCCGCGTCACCCCGACTCTGGTCTGCCCTGAGTGGTGGGTGCTGCCTGGCCAGGGAGGGGGCCGCCCTGAGTGGCTCTGAGTCAACTGCGTGTCCTCACGTGCCCTGCGCCTCGCCCCGTCGGGGCTCCTGGGGCGGGGGTTCAGATCTGAAGCTCCACTCTGCCGCTTGGCTCATACGGCCTTGAAAAGTCACCTCTCCCCAAAAGCCTTCCTCTGACAAAACTGGGCGGGACAACTCTGATCAAGCCAGGTTCCAGCGGGAAGGAGTTGAGACCAGCTCAGGTCTGCTCCTGGATTGTCAGTTTCCCCTTATTGTTTCTCTTCCCGATCCAGATCAGCTCCCTGGGGACAGGGAGCTTGCTGGCTTGGTCAGTATCTCCTGGCACATAGTAGGTGCTCAGGAAAGGGGTTGAGTTCATGGGTGACATCACTCAACATTTTACGGAGCAGAACTGTGAACCAGGCGCTGTAGGTTGCATTTAATCTCACCACAACTAGGAGGCAGGTGTGGCTATGCTGTCCATTTCAGAGATGTGGAAACTGAGACCCAGAGAAACTAAACCGTAGGTCCCACAACTATTCCATGACAGAGCCACCAAACCCAGGCAGGGTGACTGCCCAGCCCTTAACCCCTTCTCCACCCTGCCAGGCCAGGCTGGCCTTCAGAAGCCACTCCTCCCCTGGAACCTCAGTTTTTCCATCCGTCAAGTGGGAGCAATTCTCCCTGCCGTGAAGCTGAAGGGGATTCTGGGGTACCACCAGGAAGGCTGACAGAGAGCTTGGGGAGCCCTGTCCTCACGCCCCACCCACCCTGGGGCCCCATTACCAGCCGACGAGAAGGGCAGCAATGCAGCTCCAGGTGACACAGCCTCCGCCGGGTGGGGGACTCTTGGCCCCAGGGGGCTCTGGGGGGCGGCAGCAGCAGAAGCGGATGAGGTAGACAGCAATGAAAATGAGGCTCAGGCCCAAGCCCAGGCCTGCCAAGGCCACCACCAGCAACAGGGCCTGGGGAAGGGGGTGACATCAGGTCTCAGAGGGGCTCTGTGCTCCCCCTTCCTGCGTGGTTGGAGTCTCTGGGTCCCAGATCTCAGAGGTGGGTGGCATCCCTCGTTAGCTGGGGGGCCAAGCCCAACCTGTGGTTTGTGAGGCAAGCTGAAGTCCCCAGTCCCTCCCAGGCTGGCAGCTGGGGTGCTTGGATTTGGTGCTGGGGGTGGGGGCTTCCAACTGAGACCCAAGTCTTGGGTCTGCTCTGCCCTCCCAAGGCTGTGTGACTCTGGCAGGGGCCTTGCCCTCTCTGAGCCTCGGTTTCCTCCTCGCTGAAACCAGGTAGTCGGAACAAAGCACCTGCAAGGACATGCCAAGACCTGGACCCCAGGACTGTGCGGGGTCCAGGGGTGGCTGGGGGCACCTGTTCTGGGCAACATGTGCGAGGTTGGGGGTGGCAGGCTTCTTCGTCCCTCCTCCACGCTGGTCCTCCCCTCTCACTGCTTGATCACTCTCCACTGATGCTGAGCTCCACACACCCACTGCAGGGTGAGTCTGTCCCCCGGGGACTCACGGGGAGGGGGCGTGACAGCCTCTATGACAGTGTGTGTGTGTGTGTGTGTGAGAGAGAGAGAGACTCAGAGATGGGAACTGGGAGGTTGAGAGTGAAGAGGGGAAAAAGGGAGGGGGTTGGGGCGGGAGAGGGGACTCACAGAGAGAGAAAAGTAGCGACTCAGAGAAAAGAGAGAGACAAGATGGAACCAAAGGCCGGGAGGACAGAGGCAGGGAAAGAAAACGTGTCTGTAGCTGGAAATGCCTCACAGGATAATGGGGCTCCCCATACGGCAGGATTTTACAGCGGACACTGCGCGATCCTGGCCATTTCACAGATGCCCAGAGTGGGGCAGGGGTTTACCCTCAGCCACACAGCACGTTAGGGACGACGGCGAGAGCAGAATCCGACCTCTGGACTCACCAGAGCCAAGTCCCCTGAACCACAGGGTCTGCGCTTTGTCCTCGCACCGAGGTGTGTGTGCAGGTGTGTCTCTGAGAGCACCTGCATCTGCAGGTGTGAGAGTGAGCTGTGCCTATTTGTGTGGTTCTTTGATTCCTTCAGTCTGTAAATGGTTTCCGGTTGGTTGATGTGTGAGAAATAGTGTGTGAGTGTATACGTTAATATGAACACATGAGTGTGTGAGTGACATGTGTGAGCATGTGTGCAAGAGTGGGTGTAAAGGTGTGGGTGTGTCTACGTGTGAGTATATATGGGAGTGAGTGTGTGCGTGTGTGTGTGTAGATGTGTCTGTGTGAGCACATATGTGTGAGAGTGTGTGCAAGTGTGTGTGTACGTGTGGACGAATTTGAGTGTGAGCACATAGGGGTGTGTGTGTGCGTGCGTGTGTGCAAGCGTGATTATGTGTGACCATCTATGTCTGATTGTGTATGAGTGTGTAACCCCAAGCACAGGGGTGGCACCCAGTCCCTGATTATTTTCCTAGCTATCCCCAGAGGGGTGACCTCCCTAGGGGACAATGTCCCCTCTTGAGGCATGTGTCTCTGTGCCTGTGTGCCAGCGCTATCACCCTGTCCATGATGGGGGCAGAGCGAGTCTTCCCGAGTGCCCCTGGTGGTGGCTGGGGCTGGGAACCCTGCATGTGGCATCCGTGTGGGAAGGTCGCCTTGGCCGTGAGCAGGTGTCCAGGGACGGTGCTGGAGGCTGGGATTGTGTAACAGGGAGGCTGTAGGCGACGGGATGGCAGGGCAGTCCCCGTTTGGTGGGGAGAGGGCGGCGTGGAGTAGGCAGGGAGGAGCTGCTTACGGCTGGCACAGCCCAGCCATGACCCAAATAGCTCAGGATACAGCACACGTCCCCCCTCCGCTTTCCTGGGACCCCCTCCCCCAAGCTTGCCAATCCCTAGCCCCTGGTCCCAAGGGTTCCCCAGGACAGATCCCAGGGGTTTAGACATTACAGGCAGGGCCCAGGACCCATCGCAGGGCTCCACATCCTCCCCACCCCCCACTCGGTCCCCGGCTCAGCCAAGCCGTGCTCATTAATCTCAAAGTCAAGGACTTGAATTAACTGGGTCAGGGGACAGTTCTTTTGCCCCTCTTGGAGCTGACCCAGGCCGGGCCCCCTTCCCCAGGGGCCTCGGCTTCCCGAAAGGTTCCCACCCAGCCCCACCCTCTGGCCCCATTTCGGTCGTCCTAACCTCCCCAAAACAAACCTTGTCTCCTCCCCACCCCCACCCCTGCCCCCTCCTGCGCGGCCAGCCCCTCGGTCCTGGGACAGGCTGGTAGGTAGCATCCTTCGCCCGCACCTCCACCTGGTTTTCCCAGCTCCCGCCCCCAAACCCCTCACCCCCTTTCCCGTGTCAGGTCTCAATCCCCTCCCAGAAGCGGGGCATCCCCCAGCCTTCTTCCTCCCCACCGCGTCTGACCCACGTCTGCCCCTCAGTCTCCTGGGTCCCACCTTAACTGGGACGCGTTTAACTGGGCTATCCTGAGCCTAGAGGGGAGGGAAGGGTCATCTTTTCGGATATGGATGGACCTTTCCCTCTGGCGACCCTGGAGGCCAGCTTCCCAGGCAGCTCTCGAAGACCTGGGAATCCGAGGGCCCCCAGTGCCCTCCCTCCTCTGGGACTCTGGGCTCCAGGCTCCAGCGCTCCCCTATTTAAGAAGCTAAGGGTCGCCAGCACCCGTCCCAGGGGAACCTCTGGTAAGGGAACTGCAAGCGCCTGCTCCCTCAAGACGCCAAAGTCCAGCCGGGCTCCCACCCCCAGCGAACACGGGAATCTGTCACCCAGCCCCTTCTCCCGTGGGAGAAGCTCTGGCCCCCGGCCCCCACCCCCAAGCCCCCGTGCCCCCTCCTACCTGCTGGTATTCTTGTTCTTGGGGCGCGAAACCGCTGGGCACCGGGCGAAGCTGGAAGTCAGCACGGGGCAGCTGGTGGAGCAGATGCACCCAAGCCGAGGGTCGGTAGCCCGGGGGCGCCCCCATGGCCCCTGGGGGCAGGCGCAGCGGGGCCGACACTGGGGCTGCGGGAGCCTGGGAGCCGAGCGGGGCGCGGGTGGAGCGGGGTCTGGCGGGGCTCAGGGGAGCGAGCAAGGGGGAGGGAGAGGATGGGGGGCGGAGATTGGGGGAGGAGGGGGGAGGCGCAGGCCGGGCGGGGACGGTGCTGCCCCTGGCGGCTGTGGGGGGAACTGCGGCACCACCGCAAGTCGGCCGCCCGCACTCCGCCAGCGCCTCAGGGTGGCTCCCACCTGCGGCCCGCACAGGTATCGCGCTGCTCCCATTGGTGGCACCGACAGAGTTGGGATTGTATCTCCCTAGAGCATAAGGACTCCTTTCTCTTTAGGAAGAATCTTCATGTCTGTGCAGAGGCCGCTAGTATTTGCACAGTGTTGTACAATAATGGTCACTTAAAATAATGGTCAGTTGCATCAATAAAAAACCCCTCACTTCTGTGTGCAAGCTACTCTCACTTATAAAGGACACCTCCCTGGGTTAAAAGCCTTCTCCTAGGTTAAAAAAAATCTGTATAAGGACACAGCTTCTCTACACAAACCTCCCCATTGTGCATAGGCCACCCAGAATGCATACCCGTTTATCCGTGTTAAGGACCCCTTGCATGTGCATAGGGATGCTTCCAAGGCAAAAAACCTCGCTCATCTATTTGAGGACCCCTCCCATCGTTATAAGGATGCCGCCCATGTGTTAAAGAACCTCTCTGAACTGATGTATACAAAGACCCCCTACCCTTTGTCCCTAACTTTAGAGTTTACAAAGTATTTTTCCAGCCGCTACCTCTTTGAGTCTCTCAGGAACCCACTGATGCCACCTGATAAGAGGAGGAAGTAGAGGGGACCCGGCCACCCAGCCACCACCCAACCATTCACTGCTGGGGTTAAAACTAAAGTTCCCAGAAATCTGCCCCAGGGGTTCCCCTACCCCTGTGGAGCTGGGCTAGACTTTGCCACCCAGGGTCCCCACACATGGCCTCCCTTGATGGGGAATGAGATGGGGAGGGGGAAGAAAGGGGAGGGAGAGCTCAACCTATTTCGTCCTAATATTTTGCACCAGATTGCTGAAAAAGGTCTGGGGGGGGTAGTTGCCCCTCTCATAACTAGGGATAAAAATAAGGGTGGTGGTCAGAGTGGTGGTCCTGAGGATTATGATGGTACTGCTGATGGTGATGGTGATGTGATGATGGTGATGGTGGTGACAAAGATGCTGGTGATGGTGACAATAGTGATTATGTTGATGAAGGTGATGGTGAGGATGGTGATGGTGAAGATGATGAAGAAGATGAGAATGGTGAGGATGATGATGAGGAGGAGGATGATCAGGATGGTGATGGTGAAGATGAGGATGGTGAGGACGGTGATGGTGAAGATGGTGAGGATGAGGATGGTGAGGATGGTGAGGATGGTGATGAGGAGGAGGATGATCAGGATGGTGATGGTGAAGATGATGAAGATGGTGAGGATGGTGAGGATGGTGATGAGGAGGAGGATGATCAGGATGGTGATGGTGAAGATGATGAGGATGGTGAGGATGGTGATGAGGAGGAGGATGATCAGGATAGTGAGGATGGTGATGGTGAAGATGATGAAGATGGTGAGGATGGTGAGGATGGTGATGGTGAAGATGATGAAGATGGTGAGGATGGTGAGGATGGTGAGGGTGAAGATGATGAAGATGGTGAGGATGGTGAGGATGGTGATGGTGAAGAAGATGATGAAGATGGTGAGGATGGTGCGGCTGGTGCGCTGGTGCCTGTGCCGCTGCTGCCGCTGGTGCGCCGTGCGGATGATGAGGATGGTGATGGTGAAGGTGGTGATAGTAGTAGTGGGGGTGCTGATGATACAGGGGAGAGTGAGCTAGTTGGTGTGCACACACACACACACAGAGTCATCATCCCTACCTTATGTCTTCTCTGGCCTAGATCCCGTTCTGGCTGAGTCGTATCTTCCACCATCCTCAACCAGATGGACATGGGACATCAGGAGATAAGGAAGATCCTGAGATGAGCAGCCATGAGTCTTGCTAGGCAACCCCAGGTAAGTGGCTTCCCATCTTGAAGTCTGTTTCCCAATCTGTAAAGTGAGGGGAAAGGCAGTGGGATTAGTCTGTCCTAAAAGCCCCGGGTTGGATAATCTCCTGCATCATGTCCACAGTCAGTGGTTGTTGAACCACACAACTTGCCAAGAAGGAAAATTCCAAATGCCATGTGTGTGGTTGGATGCGTGTATATGTGGGTGGGGGACGGTCTGAGGTCCTCTCGGTGACTCTACCACTCAAGAGTACTCAATGGCTCCTTATAGCCTATGGTTTCAAGTCAAACCCTCTCAGTCCTGGCTTTATGCCTTCCACCATCCATCCTCAGGACAACTCTCGCCACATAGATCACATTTGCGGGTGATGGGTTTCCAACTGTAGGACCACGACCCTCAGTGAGAAGTGCATTTTACATGATCTGGCACAAACACACCCAAAGTAAAAAGTTTCGTGAGACAAAAGCTGACCTTCCCTGAGTGCAATGTTGTCTGATGTTTTCCATTGTGCATTTCTTCTAGCTAATAAATCAAAATCTGATCAGAACCCCATACATTTTTCATGATTGGGCTCATGGATCTGGACTTGCCATCTGAAAAACACTGATTTTTGAATTCTGGAGAATACCTGTATGGGTGTTAGAAAAGGGCAACTCCTACTAAGTAGGAGGAGATTATACTGCTTCCAGGGGGAGCTCAACGGTCTGCTTCTGAGCTGCCTCCAGTGCGCCGGCGCATGCACACACACATACTCCCTTCCATTCCACTCAGAAAAAGGTTCAAATTGACCAGATCTCCCCCCATCCATCCCTCCTCCCCCTCCCTCTCCTCCCCCCCACCTCCATTCCTGTCTCTCTCACCCTATGGTTTGGGTCTCAGAAAGCTTGCAAGCTACCTCTTTAGAGAAGGGCTTTAGCTGCTGCAGATGGAGCCCAAGGCATCCCTCCTGGTAACAGGAGACCCGAGATGCTGTCGGGCAGAGCACTGCTTTCCGTGACCTTTTCCTGCCATTGTTCTAGGGCTCTGCTTCTCCTGGGGAAGAAACATGGCTATTCCAAGGTGGTCCTGGAGCCCTTCTTGGATTCTTGGCTGAACACCATTCTGGTACCATCTCAGGCACTATAGGGGTTAATTAAGTGCTTGGGTGTAAGAGAATGACCCCCGGGGGGTGGGCGTGGGGCTCTGGGCACAGGTGGCTGCACCTCTGTTTCAGCCAATTCTGGTCCTGGTGGAGAGGGACACACCATGGCCAGATGTTCCAAGTTTCCAAGCGATGACAAATATGGATATTTTTAAAAGCAAAACTCTTCGGCGTTTAAATGTTAAAGCTAATTCAAATACAAAGAGAAAAATTCCATGTGGGCCAAATAAAACCCGTCTGTGGGTTGAAGCTGGCTCGTTTGGAAGCTCTGGTCTAGCCAGACGCTGAGCAGCCCTGGCAGAGAAGGGGCAAGTTGTGGGGGGGGGGGAAATGGGCCCACAAAGAGGCTGAGAAGGAGCAGCCCGGAGAGGCGGGAAGGAAGCCAGAGAGAGGCAGCAATGCTGCCTCCTCCAGGAAGGCCTCCTGACCTGACCAGCCTCCCTGAACAAAAGACAAGGGTAGGTTGTGGCTCTGGAGCTCTGCATGTATGCCCTGAGGACTTAAACTAGGGGAGACTCACCAGTTGCACAAAGTGGTTGTGAGTCCACTCAGATGAGGTTCAAAAAACCAACAAAACTCATCAACGAGGGTGACAGTCAGAACAGTGACTCCGTGTGGGAGGGTGGGGATGGGGCTTACCGGGAAGGGCTGAGGGGACCTTCTGGCGTGATAGATTGTTCAGTACCTTGAAATGGGCTTGGGTTGCACCTGCATTTGTGACATAGTTCAGACCTGAGCATCTTGTTCTTTCTTTTTGCTTTTTAGGGCCACACCTGTGGCCTGTGGAAGTTCCCAGACTCAGGGGAGAATCAAAGCTATAGCTGCCAGCCAAAGTCACAGCCACAGCAACGCAGAATCCGAACCTCGTCTGCGACCTACACTACAGCTCGTGGCAGTGCTGGATCCTTGGCCCACTCATTGAGGCCACAGACTGGACCTGCGTCCTCGTGGATACTAGTCGGGTTCTTAACCTGCTGGGCCATGAGGCGACCTTCTAAGAATTACGCATCTCAATGCACGTTTTTCCTCAGAAAATAAAAGTACTCCATTTGATGATATGCATGCTTAAGTATGGGGCAAGTGTCAAGGAGCTGGCAGTTTCCTTTGAAATGGATCAAAAAACAAACAATGTAGGTTGGCCAGGGATAGAGTAGGCTAGTTACACAGGTAGTGGTCAATGTGCCAGCAGGGGACCCCAGATAGAAAGGGAGAGCTAGGGAACTTCAGGAGATCACAGCAAGTCAATGATTGCAGGCATGCTTAACCATAAACCCAGGGTATGGTTTACCTCAGGTCACTGATGAAAGATAAACTGAGGGAGTTCCTGTCGTGGCGCAGCAGAGATGAATCTGACTAGGAACCATGAGGTGGCAGGTTCGATCCCTGGCCTCGCTCAGTGGGTTAAGGATCTGGCGTTGCCGTGAGCTGTGGTGGAGGTCGCAGACACAGCTTGGATCCTGCATTGCCGTGCCTGTGGCAAAGGCTGGCGGCTACGGCTCCGATTGGACCCCTAGCCTGGGAACCTCCATATGCCATGGGTGTGGTCCTGCAAAAAAACAAACAAACAAACAAACAAAAAAAATGGAGAGATCTGCATTTGAGTTCAGTAAGATAATCATCCTTAGGATCCAGGGCAGGTGTTTAAGGGAAAGAGGACATTCCAAAGTAAGAGCCCCTCATCATACAGAAACCTGAGATGACTCAACATAACTTAGCACATGTTACCGCCCTTCCACTGATTGGAATAAGCACCGTGACTGTCCTCATTGGACCTCACAGGTCAAGTATTCTCTTACCCAATATGAAGAAGGAGCTGGTGATGTAAGCCTGACCTCTACCTTCTACCTGAAGAGTGAAGAAGGTGGACTCCCACCCGCACCACTTTCCTTAGATTATAAAACTGTAGCCCACTTGATCCTCGGGCCAGAACCCCCTTGCCTGCCCGCCTGTATCCCTCGCAAGCATCCTCTCTTATTAAATCGATTTCCTGCCTATCACTTTGTCTCTCCCTGAATTCCTTCTGTGCTGAGACACAAAGAACCCGAGCCTCATTACGTCCAGACACCAGGCGAGTGTTCTAAATAAGAAATTGTGCATTCAAGTTCCCATCTGGGTTTGGGCTGGGTTCAAGTCAGGAGGTGTTTCCGCTTCAGACCGACAGGGGGAGGAGGTCCCGTCGTGGCGCAGCGGAAAATGAATCCAACTAGGAACCATGAGGTTGCAGGTTCAATCCCTGGCCTCGCTCAGGGGGTTAAGGATCTGGTGTTGCTGTGAGTTGTGGTGTAGGTTGTAGACGCAGCTCAGATCTGCCCTTGCTGTGGCTGTGGTGCAGGCTGGCGACTACAGCTCCAATTAGACCCTTAGCCTGGGAACCTCCACATGCCATGGGTGTGACCTTGAAAAGACAAAAGACAAATAAATAAGTAAATAAATAAGATTGACAGGGGGATAAACACAGAATAAGGCCAAATATTAATGGTAGTATCCAGGTGGTGGGTATCTAAGTACTCACTGTAATATTCTTTATTTTCCCATCTTTATTGAGATATAATTGATATCTAACATTGTAAATTTAAGGTGTACAGTGTAATGCATGAATATATATGTGTATATTTATGTATTTAAAATCATCCATAAGTACTCTTTCAGGTATATGTTTGCCATCTAAATGTCTTCTTTGGAAATGTCTACTTAGGTCCTTTGCCTGTTTTATAATTAGATTTTTTTGTCACTGTCACATTCTTTCATTTTCTTTGTCTGCCTGAAATTCTTCATAATAAAATATCAAGAAAAAAAGGGCAAGCTATAATTGGAGGAACACTCCCAAAAAAGCAGTATTGGATTATAACAGCAAATAAGAAATGAAAAGCCGTGAGTCCAAACTGATATAAATAATTGAATAAAGTAACACATGGGAAAGATGTGACACATTTCGCATGCAGAAGAATTCCAAATCATTTATGTTGATACTCGGCCCTCGAGGGAGTATCAACTCCCCACTCCTTAAGTGCGGGCTGGGCACAACGACCTCCTCCTAGAAGGGGTGGCATAAAAAAGAGGGAAAAAGAGTAACTTTGTAGTTGAGACTCCTCACAGGCGTTCAAGGTCAACAACAGAAGTCACGGTGATGGGAGGTACCCTGGATGTGATATGAGGAAAGCGCTATTTTACTTCTGTGGTTTTCCTCCCCCAAACCCGCGACTCCAGTCTAATCATGAGAAAAACAGCCATCGCACCCTGCTGGAGGCACATTTACAAAATACCTGACCAGTCCTCTTCCACATTGTCAAGTTCATCCAGAACAAGCCAAGTCTGGAGTTCCCATCGTGGTGCAGTGGGAATGAATCTGACCAGGAACCATGAAGTTGCGGGTTCGATCGCTGGCCTCGCTTAGTGGGTTAAGGATCCGGTGTTGCCAGAGGCTGTGGTGTAGGTTGTAGCATGGCTCAGTCCTACATCGCTGTGGCTGTGGCATAGGCTGATTCAACCCCTAGCCTGGGAACCTCCATGTACGTGGGTGCGGCCCCAAAAAGAAAAAAAAAAATACAAAACAAGCCAAGTCTGAAGAACTGTCAGAGCCAAGGCAAGCTTCAGGAGACACATTGACTTAAATGCCAGGGTGGGCATTAAATTCCTGGCCAGTGTCCTGGAACAGAAGGAAGACACGAGGTAAAACCAAGGCGCTCTGGGAGTTGCCGTGTGGCTCTGCAGAAATGCATCCGACTAGGGTCCATGAGGATACAGGTTCCACCCCCGGGCTTGCTCAGTGGGTTAAGGATCCTGAGTTGCCGTGAGCTGTGGTGTAGGTCGCAGACACGGCTTAGATACCTCCTCGTGGTGGCTGTGACATAGGCTGGTGGCTGCCTCTTCCATTCGACTCCTAGCCTGGGAACTTCCATTTGCTGTGGGTACAGCACTAAGACGCAAAAAACAAACAAACAAAAAGCAAATAAACAAACAAAACAAGGAACTCCGAAGAACACGGGGGCTTCGGTTAACCACAGCGCAGCCACCTAGGTTCATTAGTTGTGACCGCTGCGCCTCAGCAAGGTAAGCTGCTAGCAGCAGGGGAAACGGGAGCAGGGTGTATAAGAACTCCCTGTACCATCCTTGCAATTTTGCTCTAAATGTAAAACCATTCCAACATAAAGATTTTACTTAAAAAAATCCAAAAATTAAAAAAAAAATGATAGAGTAAAAAAAAAAAAAAAAGTCTAGGCTCCCCGGTGGGAACAGAAAACAGCTTCCTTCCTTCTCGCCCTGCCTTCACACTCCATCTGTCTGAGCCCCGTTTCCATCCTCCACAGCTATATCAGGAGCAGAGCTTCGAGATGTTCTTACTGTTTGGGGGTTTTTCCAACTGTCCCCATTGCAGAAGGTCAAGAGTCCAGCCTAACTTGCTATCCAGACGTCCCTCTGGCATCCAGCTCAGTGGCCCCCTGTTCCATGGCATCTTGAGTAAGATGCCATAGACCACGGGACAGGGTGTAGACATGCCTCGTCTTCTTCAGCTTCCCATGTGGTGCCAGACACTCAGCGGGTATCTCTTCATCTCATGGGAATCCTTAGGGAGTCCCCTTCCTCCTTCTCCTCTCTGTCCACCAACAATCCCTGCATCCCTTCTTCAGCCTCAAATGATGGCCAAGGCTGATGCTCGTCAGTCCAAGACCCACCAGGAACAAACCTGCGTGGAACAAGTTGGGTTTCTTACTGAGCACACGGGAGGGAACACACATCACAGGGCAAGAGGAAACCCACGTCCCATAACAGGTGCTCCGGCTGCCTTGGGTCCCCCAAATGCATATGTTGAAGTCATCACCCCCAGCCCCTCAGATGTGACTATATTTGGAGAGGGGGGCCTTTAATAAGGTAATGACGTTCACATGAGGTCACAAGGGGGCGTCCTAATCGAATATGACTCCTGCCCTTATAAGAAGAGGCAATCAGGACACAGACATGACAGAAGGTCAACCACGTGAGGTCCTGGCAAGAACGCGGCATCTACCCATCGAGGAGAGAGGCTTCCGAAGAAACCAATCCCACCAACACCTTCGTTGTGAACTTGGAGCCTCCAGGGCTCTTTGAAAATACAGTTCTGTGGTTAAAGCCCCCCAGTCTGTAGTGCTTTGCCATGGCAGCCAGAGAAAAGGATAAAGAGGATATTAGAAAGAAGCTATCATTGGCTTTGGATATATGGGGTCATTTCGAGCAGAATCAAATGAAAGCTTGCGCTAGACTTGAGTGCTGTCAGGAAGCAGGGGTGATTCTGTGATTGGGTGTCTATGAAATCTTACCTACAAACAGCCCATACAAATACATACATACATACGCCTATAACCAATCGAAATGGGCAAAAAACCTAAATAGACATTTTCTCCAAAGAGGATATACAGATGGCCAACAGCACATGAAAATATGCTCAATGTCACCAATTATTAGTGAAATACAAATCAAAACCCCAACGAGGGGAGTTCCCATTGTGGCTCAGCAGAAATGAACCTGACTAGTATCCATGAGGATATGGATTCGATCCCTGGCCTTGCTCAGTGTGCTAAGGATCCAGCATTGCTGTGAGCTGTGGTGTAGGTCACAGATGCAGCTCAGATCCTGCATTGCTGTGGCTGTGGCAAAGGCTGGCAGCTACAGCTCTGATTTCACCCCAGCCTGGGCACTTCCATATGCTGCAGGTGTGGCCCTAAAAGGCAAGCACAAAAACAAAAACAAACAATCAGACAAAAAACAACAAAAAACCCAGTGAGGTATCATCTCACAACAGTTAGAATGGTTATTATCAAAAAGTCTATGAATGATAAATAAATGCTGGAGAGGGTATGGAGAAAAGGGAGCGCTGTTGGGGGGAATGTAAATTGGTACAGCCACTAAGGAGAGCAGTATGGAGGTTCCTTAAAAACTTAAGTAGAGGGAGTCCCTGTTGTGGCTCGGGGGTAACGAACCCAACTAGTATCCATGAGGATTTGGGTTTGATCCCTGGCCTCGCTCAGTGGGTTAAGGATCTGGCACTGCTATGAGCTGTGGTGTAGGTCAGCAGCTACAGCTCCGATTTGATCCCTAGCTTGGGAACTTCCCTATGTGGGTTCGGCCCTAAAAAGACCAACAAACAAACAACCCTCCCCAACCCCCCCCCAAAACTTAAGTAGAGCTACCATATGCTCCTGTCATCCCACTCCTGGGATGGAAACTCTAATTTGAAAAGATACATGCACACCAGTGTTCATGGCAGCACTATTTACAAGAGCCAAGACATGGAAGAAAGCTACATGTCCTTAGATGAACAGATAAAGAAGGGCATGGGTGTGTGTGTGTACATATACATACATATTACACACACACACACACACACACACACACACACACACACATGAATATTACTCAGCCACGAAAAGGATGACATGTTCCTATTAGCAGCAACATGGGTGGACCTAGAGATTTTCAAACTAAATGATGACAAAGAGAAAAATTATATATCACTTATATCTGGAATCTAAAAAGTAATACAAATGAATCTATGTACAAAACAGAAACAGACTCACAGACATAGAAAACAAACTTACAGTTACCAAAGGGGACAGCTGGGGAAGGACTAAATTGGGAGATAAGACACACTCCTGTACATAAAATAGATAACAGGGACCTACTGTAGAGCACAGAGAACTATATTCAATATCTTACAGTAACAAGATGGAAAATAATCTGAAAAAAAAATAACCGACTTACCTGGCTGTACACCTGAAACACAATTTTGTAAATCAATTTTATTTCAATTTTTAAAAATCAACGTACAAAAAAAAAAGAGAGAGAGAGAGAGAACAAAAATAAACTCAAAATGGCTGAAAGACTTAAATATAAGACAGGACACCATCAAACTCCTAGAAGAAAACATAGGCAAAACACTCTCTGACATCAACATCATGAATATTTTCTCAGGTCAGTCTCCCAAAGCAATAGAAATTAGAGCAAAAATAAACCCATGGGACCTCATCAAACTGAAAAGCTTTTGCACAGCAAAGGAAACCCAAAAGAAAACAAAAAGACAACTTACAGAATGGGAGAAAATAGTTTCAAATGATGCAACCGACAAGGGCTTCATCTCTAGAATATATAAACAACTTATACAACCCAACAGCAAAAAAGCCAATCAATCAATGGAAAAATGGGCAAAAGACCTGAATAGACATTTCTCCAAAGAAGATATACAGATGGCCAACAAACACATGAAAAAATGCTCAACATCGCTGGTTATAAGAGAAATGCAAATCAAAACTACCATGAGATATCACCTCACACCAGTCAGAATGGCCATCATTAATAAATCCACAAATAACAAGTGCAGGAGGGGCTGTGGAGAAAAGGGAACCCTCCTACACTGTTGGTGGGAATGTAAACTGGTACAGCCACTATGGAGAACAGTTTGGAGATACCTTAGAAATCTATACATAGAACTTCCATATGACCCCACAATCCCACTCTTGGGCATCTATCCGGACAAAACTCTACTTAAAAGAGACACGTGCACCCGCATGTTCATTGCAGCACTATTCACAACAGCCAAGACATGGAAACAACCCAAATGTCCATTGACAGAGGATTGGATTCGGAAGATGTGGTCTATATACACAATGGAATACTACTCAGCCATAAAAAAGAATGACATAATGCCATTTGCAGCAACATGGATGGAGCTAGAGAACCTCATACTGAGTGAAACGAGCCAGAAAGACAAAGACAAATACCATATGATATCACTTATAACTGGAATCTAATATCCAGCACAAATGAACATCTCCTTAGAAAAGAAAATCATGGACTTGGAGAAGAGACTTGTGGCTGCCTGGTGGGAGAGGGAGGGAGTGGGAGGGATCGGGAGCTTGGGCTTATCAGACACAACTTAGAATAGATTTACAAGGAGATCCTGCTGAATAGCATTGAGAACTTTGTCTAGATACTCATGTTGCAACAGAAGAAAGGTTGGGGGAAAAATGTAATTGTAATGTATACATGTAAGGATAACCTGACCCCCTTGCTGTACAGTGGGAAAATTAAAAAAAAAAAAAAAAAAAAAGGGAGAGAGAGAAATGGGAGTTACCCGTTGTGGCTTAGTGGTTAACAAAGCCGAGTAATATCTGTGAGGACGAGGGTTCGATCCCTCCCTGACCTTGCTCAGTGGGTTAAGGATCTGGCATTGCCATGAGCTGTGGTGTAGGTTTTAGATGCGGCTCGGATCTGGAGTTGCTGTGGCTGTGGTGTAGGCGGCAGCTGTAGCTCTGATTCCACCTGTAGCCTGGGAACCTCCATATGCCGTGGATGTGGCCCTAAAAAGACAAAAGACAAGGGAGTCAGAGGCGGCGGGGTATGGGGGGTGGGGAGAACCTGGATCGTGCCGAATCTGAAGCGGGAGTTTACCCATCAGGCTCCATGCTGCACCTGTCACTCACACGGCTGCCCCCTTGTCTTGCCCTGACCCTCCCTCCTGGCTCCCGCTCTCCTCCATGATACACCCCCCGGGGCCCTCTCCCCTCTTGCAGTCTTCTGGGGTGTTCTCACAGCCAGGCAGCCCCTGAAGCGACAAACCTAATTCTGCTGTAGGCGCTGGCTATGCCCCTGGGGGTGGGATGGGGGAGGGCAGTGGGGGTGGGGCGAGGTGGGATGTGTGGGGAGGTGAGAGGAGGTGGGTGGGTGGGGTGGGATCGATGGGGTGTAGGGAGGTGGGAAGGGGGGTGGGAATGGGGAGGTAGGAGGTGGAAGGTGGGGGAGGGGGGAGCTGAGAGGTGAGGGGTCTCCCACTAGCTGCTCAGTTTTACATCCCCTCCATCCCAGCCTGGTACCCCGAACTTCAGGGGTCCCGTCCTTGTCTACCATGTTCCCATCCAACTCAGTCCCATGGAGGCCCCGAGATGTCTTAAAATACAGGTTTATTGTTATTCTTCAGGCGGACAGACCCACAGATCAGGAGGCTATTGTCTCTGAAAAGATGGCTTGTGATACTCACAGGTTCCAAGACCGAGGGCAGGGGGGCACCGTCTCCTCCTGGCTTGTGGCTGACTGCCCTTCTTGGGGTGTCCTAACACAAATGGCAGAGGGGGGAGGGCAATCTGGTGTATCTCTCCTTATAAAGGTACTAATCCCATCAGCCCCCCATGATCTAATCACCTCCCAAAGCCCCACCTCCGATACCCCGACACTGGGGGTAAGGGCTTCAAGATGGGAACTGGAGGGGGGCCCATATCCAGTCCAAAACACCCTACAAGAAGGAAAGGCATACTCTGTTCTGCAAAGTACAATTCCAAGAACCCCACCCTCTTATGAGGGTCTTGCCTCAAGATGGGCAATGGGGTACATGTGCCACTTTGGGCCACTGAAGTGTGTCTGTCTGTCCGTCTGTCTTTTTTTTCTCCCTTTTTATGGCTGCACCTGTGACATATGGGAGTTCCCAGGCTAGGGGGCAAATTGCAGCTGAAGCTGTGGCCTACACCACAGCCACATCTGTGACCTACCCTGAGGCTGATGGCAGCCAGATCCTTAACCCACTGAGCGAAGCCAGGGATGGAACCCGCGTCCTCGTGGAGATTATTTTGGGTCCTTAGGCTGCTGAGCCACAGTGGGAACTCCCTAAAGCATCTCTTTAGCACAGGCAGACATAATCACCCATGGACCTTCATACTGGATCTCAACAAAGTGCAGAGATAGGGGGAAATTCCCTTTACGTGTATTTTTTTTAATTTTTAATTTTTTTCTTTTCTTGCCGAGCCCGCAGCCTATGGAAGTTCCCAGGCCAGTGACCTGAGCTGTTGCAGTGAAAATGCCAGCTCCTTAACCTGCTCGGCCACAAGGGAACTCTGAAAATTCTCTTTTAAAAAAAAAAGCAAGCTTGGAGTTCCTGAAAAGGAACCTGACTAGTATCCATGAGGATGTGGGTTCAATTCCTGGCCTCACTCACTGGGTCAAGGATCCGCCATTGCCCAGACCTGTGATGTAAGTCGCAGACACGGCTGGAATTCTGTGCTGCTGGGGCTGTGGTGAAGGCTGGCAGCGACAGCTTCAATTCGACCCCTAGCCTGGGCACCTCCAGATGCCACGGGGTGCGGCCCTAAAAGGAAGAAAAAAAAAAAAAGCAACCTTTTCTGAGGCATAGTTGATATACACATATTTCATGTATACTATTCAATGACTTGGTGACAAATGCCGACAGCATGATACCATCACCACCATCAAGGAGAGGGTGTTTCCAACACCTCCCCCGGTTTTCTTCCTTCTTTTACGGTCTCCTTCCAGAAGGTTTTGCACCTTCCCCAAAAAACAACTCTCTCGCTCTCTGTAACTTTACCAATAGGCTGGGTTTTTTGGTTTTTTTTGTGTTTTTTTTTGCTTTTTAAAACATTTTAATTAGAAAATTAAAAATTACCCCGGAGGAGGAATAACTTAGCAGGTTGGGATTAACATAAACACACTGCCATATACAAAACTGGTAACTAACAAGGACCTACTGTCTAGCCCAGGGAAACCGACTCAATATTCTGTGATAACCTATAGGGGAAAAGAATCTGAAAAAGAATGGATATGGGTTTATGTATCATCGATTCACTTTGCTGTCCACCTGAAACTAATGCAATATTGTAAGTCAGCTGTGCTCCAATGACATTTTACAAAGCTGGTAAAAGACTCAGCATAGACTGTTCCATCTTAGCGGTTATTAAGTGGCTGGTTCAGCAGTGTTAGGACACGTGCAATGCTGTGACACCATCACCAACATCCAGCTCCAGGACTTTTTCATCCTCTAAAACTATATACCCATTAAGTGATAACTCGGTAACTCTGCATGCCCCCCCCAGCCCCCGCCAACCCCCGCCCCTAGTAAAGCACCACTCTGCTTCCTGTCTCTGTGCATTTGGCTACTCCAGATACCAAATATAAGTGAAACCATACATATGCCTTTTCTGACTCACTTATTGCACCATGCAAAAGACCCTCAAGGTTCATCCATGTTGCAGCATGGGTTAGAATTTTCTTGATTTTTTCAAAAAATTTTTTTCTTTTTAGGGTTGTACCTGTAGCATAGGGAAGTTCCCAGGCTAGGGGATGAATCGGAGCTGTAGCTGCCAGCCTGCCACACAGCCCCAGCAACACAGGACCCAAACCACATCTACAGCCTACACTGCGGCTTGCAGCAATGCCAGACCCTTAACCCACGGAGTGAGGCCAGGGATTGCACACACATTTTCATGGACAGTGTCGGATTCTTAACCCTCTGAGCCACAATGGAAACTCCCTCCTTACTTTTTAAGGGTGAAGAGTATTCCATTTTATATAAATATACCATGTTTTGCTTATCTGTTCATCCTTTGATGGACATTTATTGTGCTGGCAGCTCTTGGCTATTGCGAACAATGCTCCTATCAACATGGGAGATGGATTCTGTTTGAACCTCCACTTTCAATTCTTCAGGGTTGTTGAAATTCAACTGAGTAACATGGGAAGTTCTTACTGGCTTTACTCAACAGTTTGTGACTCTGGCAGCATCCACAGCAGCAGACAGAAAGCAGCTCTGAGAAGCTGTACAAAATGAAAGATATTTACAGGCAAAAAGAAGCAGGAATGAGGAAGTTATTCCAGGCAAAAGTAAGTGGGCTGGTTATCCGGCTGTCACAAGGTCACTTTCCTGTAGGGGATGGCAGAGGCAAGTTACCTAACTACAGCTGCTAAGGAGACTCCTGGTTGGTTTAGGATTCCCTTCGGGGAGAGCAGAAACTGTACTTGGTGCCATGGGGCTTGGTGACATCGTTTTGAGCCAGTTGTCTTGTTTGTACCAGAGGATACACCCAGACGTGAAATGCCTGCTTTTCCGGGTGTTTTTCTCTACTTTTGAATTTTACACTGTTTCTTTTGAAATAACTTTAGGCTGACAGAAGAGTTACAAAGACGGTACAAAGAGTTCCCATGTACCCTGCCTTAGGTGCTCCCGAATGTTATTATCCTACACCACCAGGGTGGAGGGCTCAAAATAAGACCACCATTCACACGCTAGAATTAAATAAACTCCAAGCTGTATCTGAATTTCCCATTTTATCTCTAATATTGTGTCTCCAATCCTGGATCCCACAGGACCTGTGACAGCTCCTCACTCCTTTTTATGACCTTGGCAGGTCTTTTTTTTTTTTTTTTTTGGTCTTTTTATGGCCATACCTGCAGCATATGTATGTCTCCAGGTTAGGAGTTGAATTGCAGCTGTAGCTGCTAGCCTACACCACAGCCATGGCAACACTAGATCCAAACCACATCTGGGACCTACATTGTACCTTGCAGCAATGCCAGATCCTAGCTCACTGAGCGAGGCCAGGGATCAAACCCAAATCCTCATGGATATGAGTCAGGTTCTTAACCCACTAAGCCACAGTGGGAACTCCTGATCTTGACAGTTTTGAGGAGCCCTGGTTCAGGATCTGGTATGAGGGGGAAGTATTTTGGAGGATGTGATAGAAGATGGTACCTGAAGGATGAGAAGAAACTGCGGGGAGAGAGTTTCAGGCAGAAGTAACAGCCTGTGCAAAGGCCCTGGGGCAGAGACAAGCTTGGGATTGAGAGGAGCTGAGAGAAAACCAATACATGGGGGGAGGATGGTGGCTGGTGTGAGCCAGGGAGGCTGAGTGTGCCAGAAGGTGAGGCTGGGAGGTGGGCAGGGTAGGCTTGTGCTGGGACTGATGTCTAAGAGGAATTTTAAGGTTATTTTCCGGCAACAGAAGCCTCTGGGTTGGGGGGGTGGGGAGCAAACCTGAGCATGGCAGTGAGGCTGGGAATGGAACTTGGCAGGAAATGGTACATGGGCCCAGATGCTACCCATGTATTTGGCTCTGGCAGGTGCGACAAAATTAAACCATTTTATTTATAGCGTGACAGCCCCCCAGCAATTGGCCACCAACTAAGAAAAAGGCAGCATAACCCACAAGCTCCCAGAATCCCCCGAGAGCCATGCTGGACAGGGGCGTCTCACCTGGACCGGTAGGAAGAGGAGCTTCAGGGATTCTTCAAGTTTATTTTATTTTATTTTTTTGTCTTTTTGCCTTTTCTAGGGCCGCTTCCCATGGCATATGGAGGTTCCCAGGCTGGGGTCAAATCAGAGCTATAGCTACCGGCCTACGCCAGAACCACAGCAACACAGGATCCGAGCTGCATCTGCAACCTACGCCACAGCTCACGGCAATGCCGAATCCTTAACCCACTGAGCAAGGGCAGGGATTGAACCCGCAACCTCATGGTTCCTAGTCAGATTCGTTAACCACTGCACCATGACGGGAACTCCTTCAAGTTTATTTTTTCTCTCTTTCCTCTTTTTTATTTCATCGGCTCTCACCTGGACACTCACTACCTTCTGAGGCATGGAGAGGGGGAGTGGGACTCAGTGTCTGCTGGACAGGAAACCTCACTCAGAGTCAAGGCAGAGAGACGTGAGAGCAGAGCTGACACGTGGAGGGAGAGAGGGGACTGAGTCTCACCACGCACTCCTCCCCTTTGCCCAGAAGGATAATTTCTTTTTTTTCCTTTTTTTTTTTTTTTTTTGCTTTTAGGGCTGACCTGAGGCACATGGAAGTTCCCAGGCTAGGGGTAGAATTGGAACTACAGCCACAGCCACAGCCACACAGGATCCAAGCCGCATCTGTGACCTACACCACAGCTCACGGCTCAAGGCAACGCCGGAGTCTTAACCCGCTGAGTGAGGCCAGGGATCGAACCCGCAACCTCATCGTTCCTAGTCGGATTTGTTTCCACTGCACCAAGACAGGACCTCCCCGGAAGGATAATTTTTAAAGGGAAGAGCTCTGGTGCCAGACAGACAGATCTCAGACCTGTCCTTTGCTGGCTTTGGGATCCTGCCTCAAGGGACACCCAACTCTAAAGATGGAGAAAACCGCCCTTGCCCCACATGGTGCTACAGATTAATCAGTTATTACCTGTCCACGGGCCTGCGTGGTGTGCAGCACACGGTAATGCTCAACAGCTGTCATTTAAAATTTTTTAAATTTATTTTTATTATTTTTATTTTTTTGATTTTTAGGGCCACACCCGTGGCAAATGGAGGTTCCCAGGCTAGCCATCTAATCGGAGCTATAGCTGCAAACTACACCACAGCTCAGGGCAATGCCGAATCCTTAACCCACTGAGCAAGGCTAGGGATCAAACCTGCAACCTCATGGTTCCTAGTCAGATTCGTTTCCACTGTGCCACGATGGGAACTCCAACAGGTGTCATTTTTTAACAAGAGGAAATTCGCACAACGTCAAGTAAACCGTTTCAAAACGCTGGAGAGGGTGTAGGGAGACGTTGGTGGGAATGTGAATGGTGCAGCTACTTTGGAGGACAGTATGGACGTTGCTTAAAAAAACAAAAATAGAGCTACCACATGATCCAGCAACCCCAGTCTCGGGCATTGATCCAGAAAAGATGAAAATTCTAATTCGAAAAGATGCATGTACCCTCACGTTCACAGCAGCATTATTCACAAGAGCCAAGACATGGAAACCACCTAAGTGTCAATCAAGAGAGGGATGGATAAAGAAGATGTGGTACGTTGATACAATGGAGTATTACGCAACCATAAAAAAGAGTGAAATAATGCCCTTTGTAGCAACATAGATGGACCTAGGGATTCTCATACTAAGTGAACGAAGCCAGACAGAGAAAGAAAATAGAGTATCATATCACTTGTACCTAGAATCTAAAAAAAACAAGAAAAAAAAAGATAGACAGGAACGGATTTCCAAAACAGAAACAGACTCACAGACATAGAAAATGAAGTGATGGTTATCGAAGGGGAGCTGAGGGGGGGGGGAGGGATAACTTAGGAGAATGGGGTGAACATATCCACACTACCAGATGTAAAATGGACAAGCAACATGGACCGACTGCATAGCCGGGGGAGCTCTACTCAATATCTGGTGACAACCTATAAGAGAAAAGACTCTATATAAAAGAATATGCAGAGTTCCCATCATGGCTCAGCCGTAACCAACCCGACTAGTATCCATGAGGATGTGGGTTCGATCCCTGGCCTCACTCAGTGGGTTAAGGACTGGGCATTACCGTGAGCTGTGGTGTAGGCCGCAGACACGGCTTGGATCCCGAGTTGCTATGGCTGTGGTGTAGGCCAGTGGCTGCAGCTCCGATTCCACCTCCAGCTTGGGAACGTGCATATGCCATGGGTGCAGCCCTAAAAAAAATAATAAAAAAAAGAAAAGAATACGGATAAAACGGAATCACGTCGCTGTACACCAGAAACTAACACAACACTATAAATCAGCTATACTCCAATAAAAAGTTTTGAAGAAAAACAAATGAAAAATTACCCATTTTAAAGTGTACAATTCGATGGCATTTAGCACATTCACAATGCAATGTAACCATCCCTCTTCCTAGCTCCCAAATATTTTCAGGGCCCCAAAGGAAGCCACCAACCTGTTAGCAGACACACCCCTCCCCCCCTCCCCTAGCCCCAGGGATCCGCTAATCTGCTTTCTGTCTCTATGGATTTGCCCGTTCTGGACCTTTCATAGAAATCCAACAGGCACATGAGAAAATGCTCAACATCACTAATTATTAGACAAATGCGAATCAAAACTACAATGAGGTACCACCTCCCACCAGTCAGAACGGCTATCACTAATAAGCCTACAAAACACAAATGCTGGAGAGGGTGTGGAGTAAGGGGAACCCTCGTACGTGTTGGTAGGAATGTAAGTTGGTACAACCATTATGGAAAACAGTATGGAAGTTCCTCAGAAAACTAACTATAGAACTACCATATGACCCCACAATCCCGCTCCTGGGCATCTATCCAGAGAAAACCATGACTCAAAAAGACACATGTACTCCAATGTTCAATGCAGCACTATATACAATAGCCAAGACATGGAAACAACCTAAACGTCCATCAACAGATGACTGGATTAAAAAGATGCAGTATATATACACAGTGGAATATTACTCAACCATAAAAAATGAAATAATGCCACTTGTAGCAACATGGATGGAACTACAGATGCTCATACTAAGTGAAGTAAGTCCGAAAGAGAAAGACAAATACCATATGATATCACTTATATCTGGAATCTAACACATGGCACAAATGAACCTATCATGAAACAAACTCATGGACATGGAGAACAGACTTGTGGTTGCCCAGGGGGAGGAGGAGGGGGAAGGAGTGGAAGGGACGGGGAGTTTGGGGTTCGTAGATACGAACTATTACATTCAAATGGATAAGCAATGAGGTCCTGCTCTACACCACAGGGAGCTATAGTCAATCGTTTGTGATAGAACATGATAGAAGATACTGTGAGAAAAAGAATGTGTATCTATCTATCTATCTATCATATATAGGACTGGGTCACTTTGCTGTGTAGCAGAAATTGACGGAACATTGTAAATCAACTATCATAATTAAAAAAATGGACTCATACAGGAGGTGACCTTTGAAGCTTGGCCCTTTGACGCAGAATCGCATTTCAAGGTTTCTCCACAGAGTGGAACACATCAGACATCAGCTCTTCTTTGCTTCCTGACTGCATACGAATCCACTGTCTGGACATGATTCATCCTGGTTAGCATTTTTACTTTTCCTACTACGACAACGACCACTTCTGCTATTTTTTTCTTTTCTTTTTGGGGGCCACCCTACGGCATATGGAGTTCCTGGGTGAGTGACTGGATCCCAGCCACCGTGGCGACCTGCGCCACAGCTGCAGCACCGCTGGGTCCTTTCGCCCACTGTGCTGGGCTGGGGAATCGAACCTGCGTCCTGGAGCTGCAGAGATGCTGCGGATCCCCTTCCACCACAGCTGGAACTCCCACGTCTGCAATGCTCATTACAACTGCTGGGGAAGTTTGCAGAAAACGATGGAGAAGTGCCTGGAGAAGGAAGAGGGATGAGCTCAGGGACACACGTGAGTTCAAATCCCACAGCCCTCACTGTGTAGGTCTGCAGTCCCTGAAATTCATACTCATGATCTGGCCTCACTTTCTTTCTTTCTTTCTTTTTTTTTTCCTTTGTCTTTTTGCCATTTCTTGGTCCGCTCCAGCGGCATATGGAGGTTCCCAGGCTAGGGGTCGAATCGGAGCTGTAGCCGCCGGCCTACACCAGAGCCACAGTAACTCGGGATCCGAGCCACGTCTGCAACCTACATCATAGCTCACGGCAACGCCGGATGGTTAACCCACTGAGCAAGGCTAGGGATTGAGCCCACAACCTCATGGTTCCCAGTCGGATTCGTTAACTACCGCGCCATGACAGGAACACCTGGCCTCAGTTTTCTTAGCTACAAAATGAGGATAACGCGCCCCACTTTTTTATGGCCATGCCCTTGGCACGCAGAAGTTCCAGGGCCATGATCAAAACAAGCGCCACAGCAGTGACAATGCCAGACCCTTAACCCACTGGGCCACCAGGGAACTCCCTGGTCTCCACTTCTTCTTCTTTTTGTTTTTTTGTCTTCTTATGGTTGCACCCTTGGCACATGGAGGTTCCCAGGCTAGGGGTTGAATCAGAGCTGTAGCTGCCAGCCTACACCACAGCCCCAGCAACATGGGATTGGAGCCTCATCTGCGACCTACACCACAGCTCATAGCAATGCTGGATCCCAACCTACTGATCAAAGGACCAAACCCACATTCTCATGGATACTGGTTGGATTTGTTTCCTCTGAACCACATCAGAAACTCCCTATTCTTTTTTTTAAATTAAGGTATAGTTGACTTACAGTGTTTGTTCAATTTCTGTTGTACAGCAAAGTGACCCAATCACACACATTTCCCTGTGCTGCACAGTACGACCTCATTGCCCATCCATTCCAAATATAACAGTTTGCATCCAAAAAACCCCCCCAAATGCCCATCCATCCCACTCCTGGGAACCCCAAGTCTGCTCTCCTTGACCACGATCTCTTTCTGTTGTTTTTTTTTTAATTTTTAATTTTGCTATTATTATTATTAGTTTTTTTGGCTTTTAGGGCCTCACACGTGGCACATGGAGGTTCTCAGGCTAGGGGTCGAATCAGAGCTGCAGCTGCCAGCTTACACCACAGCCCCAGCAACACAGGATTCAAGCCGCGTCTGTGACCTATACTACAGGTCACGGCAACACTGGATCCTTAACCCATTGAGCAAGGCCAAGGATCGAATCCTCATCCTCATGGATCCTAGTCGGATTTGTTAACCGCTGAGTCACGAAGGGAACTCCCTGCTTCTGGTTTTTTGTTGTTGTTTTTTTTTTTTTTAAAGAGAGGATCATCTGTTCTATGTATATATTTTTTCATATTTCTTTCTCATTCTTTTTCTCATTCTATCTTCCATCATGTTCTATCCCAAGAGATTGGATACAGTTCCCTGTGCTGTACCCAAAGGCACCCAAGACACCCTGAATGGGTTGATGGATAGATGCTTGATAAAATGAGTAGAATGTCAATCACTGAAGCCAGCTTGTGTGTATGTGGGTAGTGACTGTAAAATCCTGTCAGTTTCTCTGTAGGTTTGAAACATTTTATTATAAAACGTTGGAGGAAAATCTCTCATCTCATCCTCAGGCTTGTTAGTCTCTTCAGATATTTAAAAAAAAAAAAAAAAAACAAAACCTCTGGGCACCTGGCAAAACATGTGTGGGAAGAGAGGTTTTATTTCAGGAGGCACCTGCATCCGTGGGCAGGGCTGCAGAACACGTGTCATGGTTGGGTCTCCAAGGTGGGACCATTTTCATCTTTGCAAAGAAGCTCTTGCCAGCCCAGTCTCAGTGGGAAGCCGGTTCGTCTTCCCTGCCTGGAAGCTGTCACCCAGTCCCACATGCATTTTTTCTCCCCACACCGTCAACAACCCTCCGACACCAGCTAAGCATCCCACAGGTCAACTCAGTGGAAGAGAGAGATGCACGGGGCAAAGTCCACAGGGAGGGGGCTCAGCTTTCATGCTCTCTTCACTGAGGGCACCCCACCCGCCCACATCTGCACATGCTCACCAACCCCGAAGCTTTCCACACCCCATCCATCTGGGTTTGCATGGAGGCTTCCACACAGAGGCAAGATGGATCACATTGCTGGCCACGGATGAGGGGTTCAACCCCCAGCCCCCATCCTGGAGGCTGGGGGTGGGGGGTGTTTGAGACAGAAAGTTCCAACCCTCCAATCACGTGGCCGGTTCCCCTGGCAACCAGCCCCCAGCCTCAGGTGCTTCCAAAAGTCAGCTTATGAGCATAAACTCAGGGGGTGATTCAAAGGGGTTCCTTAGAAACACCAAGACGCCCTCATTGCTCCTATCACTTAGGCAATACCAAGGGTTTTCGGAGCTCTGTGACAGAAACGGGGGAGATGGCCAAATACGTTTTCTCTAAATCTCAACATCACAGGCAGAGCGGGCGGGGGTCCTGGGCTCCGCCGGACACACAGTGCCACGTGGTGGCAGTTGTCCTCTTGAGCTAAGGCAAGGTGCATTGCTGCCTTTGCTTCCCGCCCATTCTCACGGCGTGGTTTCTCTAGCCCTGCCTTGGACTCTCTAAGCTGCCCACTACCTTGGTAATAAATTCCTCCTTTGCCCAAACAGCTGGGCATTTTCTGTGGCTTTGCACACTGAGACTCTGAACTGATACCCTCCGAGGAAAGTGACCATCGCCGCTCCTCTTATGACTGAACCTTGCTTAAGGGCTCAGCGCACAGAAAATGTTCTCGGGCCTTGGTCAGTATCTTTGTCTTCCCCCGGCTGCTAGGACAAAGTACCACAGGGACCAGGTGGCTTATGAAGGACAGCTATTTATTTCTCACAGTTCTGGAGGTTGAGTTCAAGGTGCTGCCAGACCCCCTGTCTGGTGAGGGGCCCTCCTCTCTCTCTTCCCCCTCCCTTCCCCTCTCTCTCTCCCCCTCTCTCCTTCCCCGTCTCTCTCCCTCCCTCTCCCCCTCTCCCCCAAGAAAGGAAGCCAACAACAGCATCCCTGTCAGGACTCAGCCACGCTGTCACCCAGATCTCAGGCTTCCCAGCCTCCAAAACTGTGAGAAAGAAATGCTTGTTTTTGATGCCGCCCAGTCTATAGGATTGTTACAGCTGCCTGAACAGATCAAGACGGGCCAGGCTGGCTCCTTGCTGTGGGGGCTGCCGGGCACACCGCAGGAGGCCCAGCCCTGGCCCTGGCCTCCACTCCCTAGATGCCACAGCATCCGTCTGTTCCCCAAGCTGTGGCAGTCAAAAGTGTGTCCAGACGTTTCCTGCCGTCTGCATGGGGGATCTTCTATTATTGCTGTTGGTTCCATGATGCTATGATGGTTATCCAGCAGATCCCAGGGATGCTACTATAATTATCCAGCTGGTTCCAGGAGCTCCTGGCGCAATTATCCAGCTGGTTCCTAAGACTATACCAAGATTCCCTAGCTGATTCTAGTGACTTTACTTCAGTGGCTCTACCTAATCACGGACCAGTTCCTAGAACCCTGCCATAATCATCAGGGCTTTTATAGAAGTCCAATCATAGTTAATGTGACAATTTATTTATCTTATGTATTAAGTGGAGTACTATTGAGGCTTCCAGTATTTCAGCCCCTCTTCTGGGTACCTAGGACATAGATGGTACTCTGATTTATTGTCCTCAAAGCACCTTTAGGCTGTTCGGAGGAGAGAAGTTAAGATATTTTATCACCCAGACAAATGATATAGCCAGCACAGAACTTGGTGGGAGCAGAGAGGAAGAACATCTGGACCTCTGTGTACAGCTGTGTAGGTTGTGCACTGCAAAATTCTGGGGTCACCATCCTGCAGACTCCATTTCCAGCTGAGCCCCCTGGAAACTTGCAGAGTGTAGAGCCGTGTGAGACTTCAGGAGAGGCCCCCAGGGCTTGTTATTTATCCAGTCACTGATATAAAAACAATGGACTCTGGAGTCAGAGGGACCCAGGTGTGAATCCTGATACTGATATTTTTTGATAGGTTTTAAAAATTTTTTTGATTAAAGCAGAGTTGATTTACAATATTGTGCCAATTTCTAAACTGACCCAGTCATATATATTTATATACACACACACATTCCCTTTCTTATATTATTTTCATCATGGTCTATCCCAGCAGACTGGATATAGCTCCCTGTGCTATCCAGTAGGACCTCATTGCTTATCCATTCTTTTTTTTTTTTTTTTTAATTTTCCCACTGTACAGCAAGGGGATCAAGTTATCCTTACAAGTATACATTACAATTACATTTTTCTCCCCACCCTTTGTTCTGTTTTAACATGAGTATCTAGACAAAGTTCTCAATGCTACTCAGCAGGATCTCCTTGTAAATCTATTCTAAGTTGTGTCTGGCTTATCCATTCTAAATGTAATAGTTTGCCTAACTCCTGTGCCATATTTTAGACTCAGTGAATAATTCTCTTTTTCTTTTTTTGGCTTTTTAGAGCTGCACCCATGACATACAGAAGTTCCCAGGCTAGGGGTGGAATCCGAGCTGTAGCTGCTGGCCTACACCCCAGCCACAGCCACACAGCATCCTAGCTGCTGTTGCAACATGCACCATAGCTCACGGCAATGCCTGATTCCTGAGTGAGGCCAGGGATCGAACCTGCATCCTCACGGATGCTAGTCAGAGTCCTTTCTGCTGTGCCACAATGGGAACTCCTACAGCAAATCATTCTTGAAGGAAGACACGCATTTGTCCGATCAGAAAACCTTTTTCCTTCAACCTGAAAGGGAACTTCTCCACTCTGGCCACAAGAGGGAGCCCAAGATGCAAGTTAATTCTTGGTATCCCCAGTTTGGCGTAGGGGGTGGGGGGTCGGTGATGTCTCAGCCCCTGAGCCTCGGGGACAAGGGCCACGTGAACCATGACCACATCCATTCTTTCTGCTTTGGGAGCCCCCACCTTCCCGTCCTTACTGGGGGATAAAAATGCCTGGAATGAGCTGCTCTGAAGAGCCAAAGAGACAAAATGCATGACCTTGAAGGAGACTTAAGGTGATTGCCTGTGTTCACACTCATCAAATGACAGATATTTTAAAAACCTGCACATGTTTAATGTGCATCAATTATACCTCAATAAGCTGTTAATAAAGAAATTTAATATTACCTTGAACAATGTCGGGGAGGGGGAAAATTTCCCCTGTACCCCCCGGACTAATAATAAAATAGATGAACAGGAGGAACCTAAGTTTTAATTAGTTTGTACCGAGGTCTCATATAAATAGGACCTAAGAAGTGGTCAAAGCAGACAGGTTTTGTACTTTTTAGACAAAGAATAACTTGGTGAGGAATTGATGGAGCAAAGAAAGGTAGGCTTTAGGATGTTTCATCAGTGGAGAATCTAGCGTGTTTGGGCTTAGGTAGTAAATTAAAGAAATAGTGAGGCTTGGTTATAGAAGTGATGATACAGGCTTCTTGTCTCTGAATTCCCAGTCTCTGGGCATAAGGGTGTCCTACCTCCAGGTCTTTTTATTTTGTATTTTTAGGGCCTCACCTGCTGCACATGGACGCTCCCAGGCTAGGGGTTGAATTGGAGCTGCACCTGCCGGCCTCCACCACAGCCACAGCAATTCGGGACCTGGGCCACATCTGTGACCTACACCACAGCTCACAGCAACATGGGAACCTTAACCCACCGAACAGGGCCGGGGATTGCACCTGCATCCTCATGGATACTAGTGGGGTTCATTACCGCTGAGCCACAACGGGAACTCCCTACCTCCAGATTCTATGAGAGATTTCTTTCTCAGTTTCAGGGGGCCAAAGGAAGGTCAGCGTTTCCTTCTCAATCAACGTCAACTCAAAATATTCCATATGTCCCCCTGTGGCATATTTTGAGGCAGCCGTCCTGAGCCCCACAACCACAGTACAAATCCAGCAACAACACAAATCCATGTGGCTCGCACAGGAACCATGAACATCCAAACAGAATCCAAAAAAAAAAATAATAATAATAATAATGAACTAAAAGGGACAATAATTCCATCTCATGAGGCAGCGACGTGCACATCCCAATATAGCAAGATAAAAAGAGATGTTAGCCAAAGGGACAGATGATGATGCCGTCTCACAAGGCAGCAACATGCTTTAGAAAAAGCTCACCGACTGTCTATTGTTGGCAGAGAAGGAAGCTTGCTCATAAGTGTCATCAGGCAGCAGTCGTGACAGCGTCTGCGTATCAGTGAGTAGGAATAATCCATCAAGAACAAGAACAGAGGAGAAACAGGAGATGACTAAGGTTATCTGCAGTCATAAGGGTGGGGCCCCGAGCAACAGGACTGGGGCCCTGCCCAGAAGGGGAAGCGACACCACACACCTGTCTCTGTGTGCTCAGAGCGAAGACCGCGGAAGGACGCAGGGAGAAGGTGGCGTTTCCTGCAAGCCAAGGAGAGGGGCTCAGGAGAAGCTCGCCATGCTCACCCCTTGATCTCGGACGCCAGGACCACACAGCAGTGTCTGTGGTTTAAGCCACCCAGCCGTGGCAGCCCCAGCGGATGGATACCGCGTGGACAGGTCAGGGATCAAAACCTACCATCTCCACTTTCAGCCCCTCTCTAGGGCTATAATCAACATTTCCTATGGTTTTTGTAACAAATGACCACAGCCATAGGGGCTTAAAACATCACAAGCGTATTACCTTACAGCGTTAAGAGGCCAGGAGTCTAACACAGGTCTCAGGGCTAAAGTCAGGGGCTGCGTTTGTCCTGGAGGCTCCCGGGGAGACTTTTCCCTTGTCTTTTTCAGCTTCCGGAGGCGCCTGTATTCCCGGGATGCCGGCCCCATCCTCCATCTTCCAATCTCTCTCTGATGCTCCTGCCTCCTTCTTTAATTATAAGGACCCTCCCGATTCCACGGAGCTCACCTGGTTAATCTAGGCTCATCCCGCCCGCTCAGGCTCACCTGAGTCGCAACCCTGCGTCTACCTGCAACTTCAGTTACCGCTTGCAATGTAACAGTCACAAGCTTTGGGACTTAGGAAGTGGCCAACTTGGGGGTGGGGTTTATTCTACTTACCACAGCCGGCAAGGGGGTCTCCTCACTGCAAGAGCTGCTATGTGGTTTTGCAAAGGCGGTGTTTCCCCGCTGGGCTCTAATTTCGTCCTCCAATCTGGATAAGAACCCTCTTCCATCCTTTCAGGCAATTTTGAGCAATTGGTGGAATAAAAATAGGTCATGGGGAGTTCCCACTGTGGCGTGGTGGGTTAAGAACCTGACTGCAGCAGCTCGGGTCCCTGAAGAGGAGTAGGTTGGGTTTGAGGGCTGGTGCCATTGTTTAAAGAAGGATCTGGAATTGCCACAGCTGTGGCGTAGGTCAAAACTGTGGCTCAGATTCAATCCCTGGCCTGGGCATTTCCATAAGCCGAGAGCGCAGCCATAAAAGAAAAGAAAATGGGAGTTCCCTTCGTGACTCAGTGGTTAACGAACATGACTAGGAACCATGAGGACACGGGTTGGACCCCCGGCCTTGCTTTGTGGGCTAGGGATCTGGTGTTGCCGTGAGCTGCAGTGTGGGTGGCCGAGGTGGCTCAGATCCTGCGTTGCTGTGGTATAGGCCAGCAGTTGTGGATCTGATTCGACCCCTAGCCTGTGAACTTCAGATGCCACAGGTGCGGCCCTAAAAAGCAAAAAAAAAAAAAAAGGAAAGAAAGAAAGAAAATGTCTCGGACCTCGCACAAACCTCAAAATTGCTTAACAAATGCTAGCTTCACAGTTGTTGTTCATGTATTTTTCTGACCCTCTGGATTACATTTCCGGCACCCCACCTGCGAGTCCTCCCCACCCGCACTCCCAGCGCAGCATCCACCAAGCCAGAGCCTCCACACCCAGCTGCCCTCATTCCTCATCCACTTGGGCTGTGAAAGACCCAGCGGGTCCGAGTCCGCACAGAATTCAACGGGTCCCACTCCGCCTTTCCCACCCGAATCGGAATGGGATCTTGGAAAAGAGTCTAAGTGGAATGAGATGAGGATAAGGGTGTTTACAAAAGGAACCTGGTCCCTCTCCCGGATTCGAGCCTCTCTTCCCAACATGGGAGGCGCAAACTTCCACTGTGCCCGGACTTCCTGTGTTTGGGGGTCTGGGGAGCAGCCTGGAGGAGGAGCAGAAATCAATCCCTGACCCATTCCCACACCACCCCTCCACCTGGAGCCCGTCCAAAGGCTGCAGGATGCGTTCACAAGGGGAGGACACGCATCCAGCATTTCGCTATTTTATTTATTTATTTTCTGCCTTTTAGGGCCACACCTGTGGCATAGGGAAGTTCCCAGGCTAGGGGTTGAATCCGACCTATAGCTGCTGGCCTACACCACAGACACAAAAATGTGGGATCTGAGCCGGGTCTGCAAACACAGCTCATGGCAATGCCGGATCCTTAACCCACGAAGCAAGGCCCGGTATCAAACCTGCAACCTCATGGATCTTGGTTGGGTTTGTTAACCACTGAGCCATGAAGGGAACTCCCATTTCGATATTTTAAAACCCCATTTAAGAGTGGATAAAACCAACTCATGCACAATAGGATGGCTGCTATTACAAACGACAGAAAATAAGGGCTGGATGATTCCCCTTACAGGAGGTTCCTAAAAGAGGAAAATTCACAGAAGCAGAAGGTAGGATGAATGGCGGTGCCAGGGGCTGCAGAGGGCGGGCTGGGGTGTTGGGGGCTGGTGGTTTAATGTACAGAGGTTCAGTTCTGTATGATGATGCGGTCTGGAGATGGGGTTGATGGCTGCATCACAGTGTGAACACGCTTAATGCTCCTGAACTGCACACTTACACATGGTTTTGATGGTGACTTTTGTTACGTGTATTTTACAATAAAAAAAGTTGGAGGCATTCCTGTCTTGGCTCAGCGGTTAATGAACCTGACGTGGCTGTGGCTATGGTGTAGGCTGGCAGCTATAGCTCCGATTCAACCCCTAGCCTGGCAACCTCCACGTGCCGCAGGTGCGGCCCTAAAAAGAAAAAAGAAAAAAAATTGGGAAAAAAGGGGTAAAGAGGAAGGCAAGTTCGGTGGTTTTCTGTGGAGGGTAACTGATGGGTAACTCTCATTTCCTTCTGTGAACTACTTTCTATTTTACAAATATTTCACAACAGTCATGTGTTGATTTGGAAATTTTTTTTTTCCAACAAGAAAAACCACACAGGCTGGCTGATGTATTCACTTAGACACTTAGCAATCACCTTCCTCTGCTGAGTTCTGGGGACAGAGATGACCGAGGCCTGGGGCTGCATATGAATTAGAGTAGAGGACCAACGTGGGGAAAATGTCACATCCAGGGGTTCTGTGGTGTGAGGTCCGACTGAGGCAGCAGAGGGCGCTGTGCGGGCACCAAAAGGGAATGTCGTGAGGGAAAAGTTTGGGGTTGTGTTAGTCTTAGGAAAAAGGGATCTTGATACCTTACCTGTTCTCATAAGTCTGTACCCTGAGCTCCTAGCAGGAGCCTTTAAGAAGTACTATTAAAGCCTCACACAGCAGTGTGGACAAGAAACACGTCAACGAATGGAACCCAAACCATTCATTGCCCGTGTGGACACAAAACAATTAGACTCCCAATTTACGCAATGTGCAAAAAATAATTCCACTTGGATTGAAAAACTGAGTGTGAAAAAGAATCTAGGAAACTCGTTCTTGGTCCTGGATGTTATAAACTGATTTTTCTACAGTATGTTCTCAGTATTTCACTGCATTGCTGTCTACCTAGAATTTTCATTTGTTTGCATATCTTCTAGTTTTTTGCTGGAGTTCCCCAAAGTACCATTTATTTCCTTATACATAGTATTTATAGTTATTCAAAAGTCCAATGAGTTCTATTTCTATTACACTTTTTTCCACTTTGGTTTCTTTGGGCTTATCTTTTTTTAATGTTCTTTATTATTACTATTTTTTTTGTTAAAGTAGAATTGATTTCCAGTGTCGTGCCAATTTCTGCTGTACAGCAAAGCGATTCAGTCATACATATATATATATACACACATTATTTTTCTCATATTGTTTTCCAGCATGTTCTATACAAAGAGACTCGATACAGTTCCCTGTGCTGTGTAGCAGGACCTCATTGCTTATCCACTCTAAATGCAATAGTTTGCATCTACTAACCCCAAACTCTCTGTCCATCCTACTGCCTCCCCTTCCCCCTTGGAAACCGGAAGTCTGCTCTCCATGTCTCTGAGTCTGCTTCTGTTTTGTAGACAGGATCATTTGTGCCATATTTTAGAATCCACACATGTGATATCATATGGTATTTGTCATTCTCTTTCTGACTTAATTCACTTAATATGAAAGTCTCTAGTTGCATCCATGTTGTTACAAATGTCATGATTTCATTCTTTTTTTATGGCTGAGTAGTATTCCATTGTATATATGTACCACATTTTCTTAATCCACTCACCTGTCAATTGACAATCAGGTTCTTTCCATGTCTTGGCTATGGTGACTAGTGCTGCAATGAACACAGGGCTGAATGTATCTTTTTGAAAGCTTTTGTACAGCAAAGGAAACCAGAAAAAAAAAAAAAAGACAACCCACAGAATGGGAGAAAATTTTTGCAAATGATGCAACTGACAAGGGCTTAATTTCCAAAACATAGCAAATAACTCATACAGCTTAACAACCAAAAACCAAACAACCCAACTGAAAGATGGCCAGAAGACCTAAATAGACATTTCTCTAAAGAAGACACAGATGGTCAATGGGGACATGAAGAGATACTCAACAACATTAATTATTAAAGAAAAACGAATCAAAACTACTGTGTTGTAACACTTCACACTCAGAAGGGCCATCATTAGCAAGTCCACAAATAACAAACAAATGCTGAGAGGGTGTGGAGAAAAGAGAACCCTCCTATGCTGTTGGTGGGGATGTAACTTGGTGCAGTCACTATGGACAGTAGGGAGGTTCCCTGCCGAGACCAGCTCAGCAGGATGGGGCTGAAGAACGGGTGCTATGAAACTTCAGGGAAAAAAAGTTAACATAAAACAAGACACAGAGACATTTATCTTAAGTAAAGGTGGGAACCAGGGGACTCAAGGTCTCAGGGACCAAGAGCCCCGCCTCAAGAAACCACACTGCTTTGGTTGTGCTCTTGAGGGTGACGTCAAGTGAGGAGGGGGCTGTAGGTGCAGAATACAGGTTTTTTTAAGTCATTTTAAAAGTCACATAGCCGGTTGCTGATTAAGCTTTTATGCTGATCTTGAGGCCATTTAACAATCATTAGCATTTGAGGAAGCTTGGTGTCAGCTATCTATGCACAGCATCTAGAGAATCACCATTGTGCTTCTGCAGACAACTTGCCTATCTGCAGCAACCCTTCGTGCCTAGGTTTGCACCTCGCTAATGCATATCCTGCTAACGACCCCTCATAAACCCCTTGGGGCCATGAGGCTCCTCTTTTATTCTTAAGAGGACGCATCATACTGTGCAAAGGCGAGCCAATCTGCACAGGTCCGGTGTGCCCAGACCAACGCATTAAGTCCTCATTCAACTGATCCTGTGAATAACTTATGACTTTAGGTCTTTGTTCTTAAGCTGAAGCCATTCACCGTCACTGTGACTGTTTTCCAAGCAGGAAGAGGGGGTCAAGTAAAGCAGGAGAAGATGGAGTTTTTAGCAGAGGCTCAAAAAATAGTGTAGAGACATATCTCACGACAGTTCCCCAGAGCACTAAAAGTAGAACTATTCTATGATCCAGCCAGCCCATTCCTGGGTGTGTATATATATATATATATATATATATATATATATATATATATATATGCACATATCTGGACAAATCTTGGGGCTCGTCTTGACGACAGGATGTCTCATTGTTTCTGATTATGTGCCAACCACTGCTATTGTTGGGGTATTTGTCACTCTATGGTTGTGCTTCTCCAGAGCGAATATATTTTTGCCTCTGGCAGCAGATTGGCCAAGGACCTGGATTTCTGTCCTTTCGAGGTCTTGCTCACACCCAGTTCACCATCACCCCAGCATGTGGCCCTTCGGGGTCCCAACCCAAAGCCTGGGAGGTTTGTGGGGTCCTTTGCCCAGGATAGACCCATCTGCTGGATGTCTCAGTTTGAAAAGTTTGCTACCTGAGACGGCCAAAAGGGCCATCCAGCTTTCCAGTCTCGTCTCTGCTGCTTTTGCTCTCAGAATTAGCCAAGCATCAAAATAAAGCTACTCCCAGCTGATGAATTCCCCTCTCTCGGTTTCCTTCCCCTTTTCGCATTTTGGAACCATAAATTCTGTCGGCCTTGGACACTCTCCAGGGCTTCCAAACAGATGTTCTTCCTAGTTTGTTCATTTTCCCCTGTGTTTGTTGCGTTTTATTTTTTGCAGTGGGAAGTTAAATCTAAAACAACCTAGTCGACATTTCTGGGAGCCGAACGTGTCATCAGCGTTTCTTTCCAGCCTAGTACCCAGCCTTGACTCCATGCATTTATTTAAATCCTTCGGAGTTCCCGGTATGGTGCAGAGGAGGCAAATCCGGCTAGGAACCATGAGGTTGTGGGTTCGGTCCCTGGCCTTGCTCAGTGGGTTAAGGATCCGGCGTTGCCGTGAGCTGTGGTGTAGGTCGGTCGCAGACTCGGCTCGGATCTGGCGTTGCTGTGGCTCTGGCGTAGGCTGGTGACTACGGCTCGGATTGGACCCCTACCCTGGGAACCTCCATATGCCGCAGGTGCAGCCCTAAAAAGGACAAAAGACAAAAAATTTAAAAAAATAAAAAATAAATCCTTAATGTCCCCATCCTACCCCCACACAACTCACCTCTGTCCTAGAGGGCAAGAGCTCCTGCATGGGTCTAGGCACAGAATTTTGGTTTAATAAATGAAAGACATATCTTTATATTATATATTATTGCTAAATATAACACAGCAGAGATCAGCAAGAACATAGGGGCTTCCCTGGTTGAGACCCACCCCCACCATTTACTTGATGCCCAGGGCTAATTAGTTAACCTGCCTCAGTGTCCTCATCTGTAAAATGGACCTAATAAAGGAAACCCCTTGACAGAGTCTTGAATGAACTAAGCAAACTCTCCTGATGGAGGACTCGGAGCAGTGACTGACATTTAACAGGTGCTCAGCAAGTATTACCTGTTATGCTTTTATTTTTTATTTTTGCTCTTTAGGGCCACACCTGTGGCATATGGAGCTCCCCAGGCTAGGGGTTGAATTGGGGCTGTAGCCACTGTGACCTACACCACAGCTCACAGCAATGCCGGATCATCAACCCTCTGAGAGAGGCCAGGGATCGAACCCGCAACCTCATGGTTCCTAGTCGGATTCAGTTTGCTGTGCCAGGATGGGAACTCCTAGCTATTATTTTTAGGCCTCCTCTGATTCCGTCTGGAGGAAGTGGTCATATAGATACAATGTAGACAAAAAAAAAAAATCTGATTTTGCCAGGCTTATGTGCAAAACCTTTCCCGTTCTCCTAAAGATAAAATCCCAAATCTTTACAGAGCCTTTTACAAAGCCCTACACATTCAGTCCCTATTGAAGCATCTCCTCAATGCTTTCCCGTCTCCACGCTGTCGGGATCATCTCAACTCCTTAGAGTGGGCAAAATTATTTCCTGACTCGAGGTTTTCTTGAAAGCTGTCTCCTCTGCCCAGAGGCTCCCAACTCTTTCCTCTGCTTTCCCATGTGGACACTTCATCAATCCTCACCCTCCCACGGAGCCTCAGCATCATCAGGCGAGCCTGCCCTGAGGTCTGGACTCAAGGTCATGTCTCCTTTTACCCGGAATCACGGCCCTCTTTTCCCCTAGCGCATCTCCCATGGGAGCAGCCGTGGCCTACTGTGCACCCAACTTTCATGGCTTCTTTTATATGATGTGGTGTCCTCATGGGAGGATGCTGCCCCACTGGGCGCTAGACCCAGTCTATCTTGCACCCAGCTGTGGACCCATGGCTAATCCTCTGGCTAAACCAGAGCAGACAGGATAGATGCCACGTCGGAATTCTTCTCTAAAAGAAGTGAGTGTGCCATTTTCACTCTTTCTCCTTCCCCGCTTTGGTAGCAGAGTAAGTCCGCCAAGGTCTTAGGCGATGCCGAAGCCAAAAAGGTGGAAGAATCCTGGGAACATGAGTCACCCCGCGGAGGAGCTCCAACTGCCGGTGTGCGAGCGCCCATTCCGAAATGTTACCTGAATGAGAAATAGACTTTCCCTTGAGATGAACTACGGATCTTTCGAGGCTGAGGTGTAAAAAAAAAAAAGAGAATCCAGCGTCACCAGAAGTTATGGATCACGCCCGGCAATCACGTAATTTTGGGAACACCTGGAGGTGTGTCTTCCTCATTAGTGTGGGCCCTCTATTAATTTGCCTATCTCGAATATTTGGCACAGACCCAGGCCCTTAATAGACATCCGATACATATGCAGAGATTGAACAAAGCAAAAGAGAAAAAAAAGGAAATTCACAGAGTCACATCCATCCAAGTTCCAATTTCTTTAAAGGAAGTGACTTGCTTAAGGTCCCACCGACCACATGAGCCACCATTAAGTCATCACTGATGTCCAGTTCCTACCAGTGCTCAGAGTCCCTCTCCACCCGCCAGGGCGGGTGGTGCCGAGCTGGGTTTGGTCTTTGGGTCTGAGCTCATGTTCAAGGGGGCATGTGTGTGGGAGGAAGAGTCCTCTCTGGTAACCACCCCTCAAGGAAGGAGGAACTAAAGCCATGTGGATGAACTTTCTGGAAAACATTTGGTCAGAAAACCACGGGATGGTCAGGGCTGGGTCTCTGACTGCCGTATCCTGTCCATCGGTCTGTCTGCACGGCGGAGGCTGGAGGGGCAGCATCCTGCTGGCCATGTTTGCTTTTCAGCTTTCCCTGGGTGAATATGAACATGGCAGGAGGGGACCTCTGGGCTGGGGACTGGGATGCTGGGACTCCAGGTCCTTCCCTGGACCCACCTCCTGGTTGGATGGCTGCCACGGGACCTTAGTGACGCAGGGGGGAACAGAGACAACGAGAGGAAGGCTTTGTCTCCCCACCCACCCCCGAGTTTCAGGATTCCTTGCCCCCTCCCTGAATCAGAAGCTTAGGGCCTTAATCAGGTTCAGTTTCTGAGTGAAGAATGCAGCTTTTTTTTTTTTTTTTTTTGCTTTTTAGGGCTGAACCCTAGGCACACGGAAGTTCCTAGGCTAGGGGTCGAATCCGAGCTTCAGCTGCTGGCCTACACCACAGCCATAGCAACACAGGATCTGAGCCGTGGCTATGACTCACACCACAGTTCACGGCAACACCAGATCCTTAATGCACTGTGCGAGGCCAGGGATCGAATCCACAACCTCATGGTTACTAGACAGATTCATTTCCCTTGAGCCACAAGGGGAACTCCGAATGCAGCAAACCTGGATTGTTCTTCTGGGGGCTGAGTCTGGACCACAAGATTTGGATAAAAGAGAGTCAGTCTGTCTGCTCAAGTTCTCTCTTCTTGGATCAATGCAATTGACTCCCACCAGCAGAGCTAGAATTTGGATAATAAAAGGCTGGGCGGATGTGCTTGTGTGGGGAGTGCTCTTGGAGTCTAATCTCTAAAGTGCCCAGACACCAGGAGACTCTAGATTCGATCCCTTTCAAGAGACCTACTCCAGAGCCATCATCCTGGCTGATCCAGATTCAGCATTCCAGCGGTACTCTGGGGCTGGGCGCTGTCTGGGCTGATGAGTGCCGTCTGCAAGAGACGGAAATCCTGGGCTTTGGGATGAAGATTCCACGGGGCCCCATTATCCATCACGTCCACGGCAGCTGACCTTTCAGGGCTTTGCCACGGTCAGGATGGCAGCCAAAGCCACCACTGGCAATTTCAGCTCGGGCGCACAGGCTGGACACCAGGGGTTGACGAGGTTTGGGTCCTGCCCCCTGTAGTCACAGAAAGGAGGAAACACACGGGCCACGTGGAGCCTGGCACAGAGGTAAGAACAGAAGGCATGAGATGGGGAACCCCCTCTCACAAGTCCACTTCCCTTTCTTCCAGTCCTTTGCAACGATTACTCCCAGGACTTGCGCTGGCTTCTGGAGGGAATGCAGAGGTGCATGTCTTTACTGCTCCTGGAAACTCCAATTCGCCAAGTCCCTTCTAGTTCCAGGGGCACCCATCAGCCCAGATGGGGCACAGCCTGGTGGGGTTATAACGACATGCAACTTCACTGTCCAAACCACTGCATATTTTCTTCTTTAGCTCAATTTCCGCACAAGGCAGAGCGGTCAGGAGGCTCCCTTTCTCCCTTCGCAGTGGAGAAGTCTCTCTGAGAGGCGGTTTTACCCACAGGGGACTTGACTATCCATTCTCCTTGGCATCCACCTGTGAGCCTAAGAAGTATACAGTCGGAGTTCCTGTCATGGCGCAACAGAAACCTATCCGACTAGGAACCGTGAAGTTGCGGGTTCGATCCCTGGCCTCGCTCAGTGGGTTAAGGATCTGGCGTTGCTATGGCTGTGGTGTGGGCTGGCAACAATGGCTCCAACTAGACCCCTAGCCTGGGAACCTCCAGATGCAGCCCTAAAAAGACAAAAGACAAATAAAATAAAATAAAGTATACAGCCAAGAAATTCAGGCAGAAATAATGTGTGTCAGTTCCAGGTCAGCAGCTTACAGGTGGCCATCCCTCTTCTGCTTTCTCTTTCTCTTTCCTTTGGTTAGAAGCAGAGGACAACATTGCCCAAGAGATTGGAGGGGTTGCGAGTGGAAAAAGCTGACGTTCCTGAATCCCCTAAACAGGGAAGATCAAATTCTTCCCAGGGAAGCCCATACTGGCCATTTACAGGAGTGAACAAACTCCCTTTGTGTTCAGACATTGGTCTTTAAGGGTTGACTTGTTATAGTGGCGAGTGTTCCTCTCTCTTGTATCAATCACAATGGGAGTTGAATAATTGATGAGCTGTTTGATTCCATCCCCTTATCAGATGGGAGCTCTGTTGCCGTGTAGGGCGGTATCTGCTTGTTCACGCCTGTATCCCAAACACCAGGCATGTGATGCTTAATGAATAAATGTCGGTCAAGTGGCTTCTGAAGAAAAGGAATTCACAAACTGACACTTGTGAAAGTTTACGTCAGAAGGGACTTGTCAAGGCCACTGAGACTGTAGGAGACACGACCAGAGGAAGACCTCGTTCTGTCTGACCTCCCAGCCCAATTTCCTCTTCAGAGAGGCCAAAATCCAAAACGCTGGCCACACCAATGTGGGCGAGGATGTGGAGCAACAGAAACTCACGTATGGCTGGTGGGAATGCAAGGGGCTACAGCCGCTTTGGAAGACCCTCTGGCAGTGTCTTCTAACACATGCTTCCCATACAATCCAGCAACGATGCTTCTTGGTATTTATCCAAATGAACTGAACACTTACATCCACACAAAACCTGCCACATCGATGTTTATAGGAGACTTTGCCATAACTGCCTAAATGTGGAAGCAACACGCTGCTGTTCAGTAGGCGAATAGATAAACGGTGGTCCTTCCAGGCACTGAATTAGTATTCAGTGCTCAAAAAACAAACAAACAAACAAACAAACCCCCAAAGCCCCCCAGCTATCCTATCGTATGATTTCAACTCTATGATATTCTGGAAAAGGAAAAACTAGGGATACAGTGAAAAGACCAGTGATCACCTGCAGTTAGGGAGGATGAGAGAATGAGCAGGTGGGGCAGAGAGGAATTTTAGGGCAGTGAAAACACCTGTATGGCACTAGAGTGGTGGACACATGGCATTAAACATTTGTCTAAACCCATACAATGTACACACATAAACCCATACATCCTGTAAACTCTGGGCTTCGGGTAGTTACAATCTATCCATATGAGTTTATAATTTGCAACCCATGTACCATCCTGGTGCCCGCATGTCAACCATGGGGGAGGCTGTGCCTGTTGGGGGGGCGGTTAGAGGGTATAGGAGAAATCTTTATATCCCCTGCTCACTTTTGCTGTGGACCAAAAACTGGTCCAAGAGACACAATCAATTTATGCAAAGAACCAAGGTACGCATCTGAACCTGGCACTGGGTCGTGGGTGGTTTTCCGGAGAAGGGAGCTGCAGTGTGCGAAGGAGCTGAAACACGTTAACCTAGGAAACATCCTCATTGCTGCTGGGGTTGGTGGTGAGAAGAACACCACTCATAGAAATGAGTCACTGTCCTTTTCGTGAGAAAGTCAACAAGGAAACCGAAACGTACTTGGGGTTAAGCTGGACACACACCCTCCATGTCTGTCTGTCCAGCTGGGCTGTGTCAGCTCCTCTGTTTGCATGGGTTGGCCCCTGACAGCCTGTCTCGGTCCCTCCCCTGCCCTTCCTTGGAGAGCCTCCCTTGGTAATGAGCATCCTAGGGTGATTCCTCCCTGGGCTCTGTGAACCTGCCCTTGCAAGGACTTTCAGATGCTTCTGCTTGAGGGTGAAGAGTCAATTCGCTTCTGAACAACCGGCTTCCGGTGGTACCCCAGGCATGCGATCCTGTGTGAGCATGCCTGCCAGCCCTAGTCCTCACTAGGGCTCAGACAGGCTGTTTGGTTTTTTGTTTTATTTTATTTTTTTGGTCTTCTTAGGGCTGCACCTGCGGCATATGAAGGTTCCCAGGCTAGGGGTCCAACCAGAGCTATAGCCGTCAGCCTACGCCAGAACCATATCAATGCCAGATCCAAGCTGCGTCTGTGACCTACACCACAGCCCATGGCAATGCCAGACCCTCAACCCACTGAGCGAGGCCAGGGATTGAACCTGCAACCTCGTGGTTCCTAGTCAGATTCGTTTCCACTGTGCCATGATGGGAACTCCCAGGCTGTTTTTTTGTGTTTTGTTTCTTAAAATAAATTTATTATCTATTTGTCTTTTTTTTTTTTTGCCTTTTCTAGGGTTGCTCCTGTGACATACGGAGGTTCCCAGGCTAGGGGTCTAATCGGAGCCGTAGCCTCCAGCCTACGCCAGAGCAAGAGCAGCGCGGGATCCAAGCTGCGTCTGCAACCTACACCACAGCTCATGGCAACACTGAGCAGTTAACCACTCAGTTAACCCACTGAGCAAGGCCAGCGATCATACCCACAACCTCATGGTTCCTAGTCGGATTCATTCACCACGGCGCCATGATGGGAACTCCAGTTTTGTTTTGTTTTTTAATTAAAGTATAGTTGGTTCACAGTGTTGTGCCAAATTCTCCTGTACAGCAAAGTGACTCAATCTTACACACACACACACACATATATATCCTTTCTTATATTGTCTTCCATGATGTTCCATCCCAAGAGACTGGATACAGTTCCCTGTGCTGTACAGTAGCATCTCATTGCATATCCATCCTAAATGCCATAGTTTGCATCTACCATTCCCTCCCTATCCCCTGTGGCAGCCACAAGTCTGTTCTCTGTCCATGAGTCTTCTGTTTTGTGGATAAGTTCATTTGCATCATATTTTACATGCCCCATCTGAGTAATAGCATATGGCATTTGTCTTTCTCTTTTTGACTTACTTCACTTAGTATGAGAATCTCTAGTTGCATCCATGTTATAGGATGGCCAGGAACCCCAAAGGCCGGGGATCAAACCTACATCCTCATGGGCACTACGTTGGCTGGGTTCTTAACCCGCTAAGCCACAACAGGGACTCCTAAATGGTGAAATCTTGATGTTATCATTTATATTCATTATTGATTCTAGCCAGTACAAGAAAGCAAGAAAAAGGGATGGAAGCTTTAGCACTGGATATGAAGTGATAAAGCTGTCACTAAGCACAGAATATGTTGTTGTGTATATATACAACCCAACAGAATTTACGAGCTATTAAAACTAATAAAGAATTATGCAAGGCTGTTATACAGAAGGTCAACAAACCCCCAACCATGTTTCTTTGCATCAGCAAAAAAAAAGGTAGAAGGAGTTCCCGTCGTGGTGCAGTGGTTAACGAATCCGACTAGGAACCATGAGGTTGTGGGTTCGGTCCCTGCCCTTGCTCAGTGGGTTAACGATCCGGCGTTGCCGTGAGCTGCGGTGTAGGTTGCAGACGAGGCTCGGATCCCGCGTTGCTGTGGCTCTGGCGTAGGCTGGTGGCTACAGCTCCGATTGGACCCCTAGCCTGGGAACCTCCATATGCTGTGGGAGCAGCCCAAAGAAATAGAAAAAAGACAAAAAAAAAAGGTAGAAAATATATCTTTTAAAAAATCTATGACATATACAATAATCTAAAAGTATGTCATAAAACCAATAAATTTAACCAAGAATGTGTAAGACCACCACAGGAACTGCAAAACGTATTGAGAGAATTTTTGAAGTCCTAAACAAATGGAGGCAAGAAAGACTCAATATTGTAAAGATGTTGCTACTCCCAAAATGAGCCTGTGGATTTGGTGCAATTTCAACCAAAAGCCAGGGAAAAACTAAGTATGTGATCCAGCAATCCCACTCCTGGGCATCTTTCCAGAGAAAACTCTAATTCGAAAAGATACACGCACCCCAGTGTTCCTAGCAGCACTAATCACGGTCACCAAGACATGGAAGCAACCTAAATGTCCACTGACAGAGGAGTGGATAAAGAAGATGTGGTATGTATATTCAATGGAATGATACTCACCTATAAAAAAAGAATGAAATAATGCCCTTTGCAGCAACTGGATGGACACAGAGAGTATCACACTAAGTGAAGTAAGCCAGACAAAGAAAATATGATATGATATTACTTGTGTGTGGAATCTAAAAAAAAATTGACACCAATGCACTTACTTATAAAATATAAACAGACCCACAGGCATACAAAACAAACTTATGGTCCTCAAAGGGGAAGGAGTGGAAGGGATAAGTTGGGAGTTCAGGACTAACAGATACAAAGTACTATATATTAAAAAGAGAGACCAGGGAGTTGTTTTTTTTTTCCTAGACATACAGAGGGTCAAAATTATTTAATGACATCTTGAAAAAAAAAAAAACCTGGCAGACTCACAGGACTGGTTATCAAGCCTTTTTAAAGAAGCTAGAGCACCTGGTTCTGTGTGTTTTGCACAGATACCCAAACTGAACATTAGGGCAGAACAGAAAGGCTGGTGATAGCTGCACTCACTGCATCTCCTGCAGTATGACTCAGGACACCCAGCAGCCCCATGGGGAAAGATGGTCCTTCCAGTAAATCATGCTATAACCACTGGATTTCCATATGAAAAATGGCACACATCACACACACACACATACACACATACCATTATTTCCCAAGGCATGAAGATATAAAACTAGAAATTACATGTGTAGCCCTGGGAGGAATACACAGGCGTCTTCTTCACACTTTGCAGCAGCACTCAACAGAAAATAAACATTAGATAAGTGAGACGGTAATCAGATTCAGAAATTCTATTCTTCGAAAGGCACCCATAAGAGAGTGAACCTCAACAACATAAGGCGTGGCCGTTCCCAATAAATGCATCTGATAAAGGATTGACATGCACAATCAGACAAGGAGAAAGCTTCCTACGGTTCAGTTTAAAAAAAAGGGGTGGGGGAGTCAATCTCATTTTCTGAAATGAGGAAATAAGTCCTTTCCCTAAAATAAAATGAATACCCAGGTGACCAAAACCACATGAAAATACTGTCAATTGCACTAGTCATCAGAGCCATGCCAACCCCACAGGCAAGAAGATAGCTCCACCCCTAACAGCATGGCTGCAATACAAACATGGGAAGCGTGAAGCACTGGTGAGGAAGTGGAACAACCAGCACACTCAGCTGCACTGAGTGCAGATGGATACAATCACCTTACAAAACGTTTGGGAGACCTACCAACGGTGAGTAAACGCACGGCACAAACACAGCGATGCACTCCTAGGTTTATTCCAACAGAAACGCCCGTGAACGCTCATCACCAGACATGCATTAAGATGGTCAAAGCTGCACCATCCATCATCACCTAAACACGATGCTGTCCAAATGCCTGTCAGCACCAGGATGCATAGACGCCCTGTGGTGGTTTACACAGTGGAGTACTCCAGAGTGATCAGAGCCAAAGGTCTGCATCTGCCCGCCTTATTACGGGCGGGTCTTACAAACCCGTGCTTGAGCAGAAGCCACCCACACACATAAAGAGACAGCAGAGAATATGCACATCGATGTGAAGAAATATTCTCTGCAGAGAATGGACATCAAATCCATGCTGTTAGAAGTCACCATGGTCATGACCTTTGGAGAGAAGTTGCTGGAAAACAGGAGTGCTCACTTGGTGGAAATTCAGCAAGTTGTGCATTTGACACGTGCACTTTTATCTACGACACATCAATAAACGTCAACACACACACACACACACACACACATATATACACACAAAGACACAGCGGAGGAAAACTGCTGAACCCCAAAGACAAAAATCTTAAAAGCTTTGAAAGAATAAAAGACATACTACCTTCAAAGAAGCATGGGAAAAATTTACAGTTCATTTACAACAGAAATGATAAATGCCATATTTAAGTGCTAAAAAATAACTGCCCACCTATAAGAACAGGAGACAACTTCAAAATTGGAGGTGAAATAAAGACATTTCGGGCAATGAAAAATTGTAGTCTTCACCAACAGATGGGTGTCAAAAGAATATGTTTCAGGCAAAAGAAAACAATCCCAGTGGAAACAGAGACATGTGGAGGAGGGAAGGAAGAAGAAAGGGTAAATATTTGAGTAAAGACAGCAATTTTGAAGGATGATTTCATCCCTAATAAATTAATAGAACATTGGCACACACTCACTCTGTATTTGATTTCAAAACTCATTATGGGGCTTTCCGTCATGGTTCAGTGGAAAAGAACCTGACTAGTATCCATGAGGACACGTGTTCAATCCCTGGCTTCGCTCAGTGGATTAAGGATCCAGCATTGCTGCGAGCTGTGGTGTAGGTCGGACTGAGCTTGGATCCCGTGTTGCTGTGGCTGTGGCCTAGGTCAGCAGCCGTAGTGCAGATTCAACTCCTAGCCTGGGAACCTCCGTGTGCTGCAGGTACAGCCTCCCCCCCCCACAAAAAAATCATTGTGAAAACTCTACTTTGTCATAAAGGAACAATGACAGTGGACATATATATGCGCTGGTATATGTATATAAATGTGGTAGCACTATATTTACATAAAGATAAGGGGAATTTGAGCACAATTTCTTGTCACTTTAAGTGAGGAAGGAACGTAGCAGGCTTGGGGACACCATATACACGACGGGGTATTGACAGTTTTCTGTTTTTTCCTGCATGATGTTGATTTCACAGAGTTTTTCTTTCCAAGTTGTTTAATTTTCTTTAAAGTGGCCTTTAGAATTTGCCCGGTTGTGTGATGGCAAATGCATAATGGTCAGCTCTCTGAAAGAAAGTAGACGATTTGGAGTTCCCGTCGTGGCTCAGTGGTTAACGAATCTGACTAGGAACCATGAGGTTGTGGGTTCGATCCCTGGCCTTGCTCTGTGGGTTAAGGATCCGGCGTTGCAGTGAGCTGTGGTGTAGGTTGCAGACGCGGCTTGGATCCCGTGTTGCTGTGGCTCTGGTGTAGGCTGGTGGCTACAGCGCCGGTTTGACCCCTAGCCTGGGAACCTCCATATGCTGCGGGAGTGGCCCAAGAAATGGAAAAAGGCAAAAAAAAAAAAAGCGTAGACAATTTGTAGCTGATACTGTCCATTGCTGGGGTGTAAATACTCAAGAGTATGGCTAATTTTAAGCTGCAAAAGCGACGTCACCAAACCTTCAACTGGGGAGGGGTGTTCAGTCAGGCATCAGGAAGTGGCTTCAGCTGGCTGGCTGCTTGGCACACCACAGGGTACAGCATTCTGCAAGCTAAGATTGTATTAACCTAGGGCCAAGGGCTGTAGGGCTGCCTTTAAGAAAGCAAAGTTTAGGAAGAGGGAGGAGGAAGAGTGAGCAAAAGAGAGGTCGGGAGGGAGAGAAAAATAGACAGAGTGATGAGATTGAGCAAGAGTCAGAGTCACCGAGAGGAAGAGAGACAGAGAGACACAGAGAGAGAGAACGATGCAGAGGGAGATGGAGGGAGGCAGGAAATTTTATTTGGCCAATGAATAAGAGGACTTTAGATAAACCCCTCGAGAAACAGTTTTTATGTGTATCTTACATTGCTATTTATATTGTTGTTTCCAGCAACCCATTGACCTTCCAACAAAGAAAATTACTATCTTTATCATCAGTATGGAGTCAGAAATCTAGTTAGAATAATCATCTGAATCTGCATGTTTCAATTTTCTTTAACAAGAGTAATGTATTTATGAATCTAGTTGGTAAAGGAATATTTTTAAAAGCTTTGACCTGAGTTTAGCATTTGGTCAAATCAAATGGTGGCCAGTTTGGATACGAGGCTCGGGGCAGAGAGGCAATCTGTCAGGCACTAACAGGGGGTGGAGGGGGTGTTATTGTCTTCTTGCAGCATTGGGGTTCCTGTGGACGACTCTCAGGAAGCTCTGTTCCTTTCACAGCCCCAACCTAAGGAAGGCCAGAGAACCATACAGAAGAGAAAGAAAACCCCTCACTTTGACATACCGATGCTAACCCTCCCACTGTGTGTTAGGACTGTGGTGGGGGACTTGGTACCCCACATCCTGTGAGCTTTTCAGGTTGTTTGGCTCCTGCCTCTGAGGCAGCAGAAGCATTCTGCACCCCTCACATTCGACACCTGTGTACCTCTGTCCATCCTGGGAGGGAGGGAGGAGCGGGTTATGGTCAAAAACCCTGTGCAGAGGACACAGCCTTCCGCAGCCAGGGCTGGAGGTGGGGGCCTGTGGGAAGCTGAGCTCATTCTCCGTCCAGGTCCAGGCTAGGCTGCCATCCATGAGAGCACAGAGTTTTGGGGAGCTCGGGATTCCTGCAGATGTGGATCAACAATCAGGAGGGCTTCCTGACTGGTTCCATCAGGGCTAGAGGATGAGGACACAAGTGGATCAGTCCCTCCCACCAATAGGCTGTTTCCCTCTGAGTCCTGAGGGTCTGAGTCCTGAGTCCAGGCAGGAGGAATGGGGCGCAGAGATGTATTCAGAAAACTTGGGCGGGGTTTGCAGAGGAGTCTCCAGGAAAGAGCAAGATGCCTCCAGACCCCTGGGCATCGAAGACTCAGATTTCGTTTGGTAGACAGACAGAGACACTTCTGTTGGTTGAGCCAAGCTGGTGATGCTCAGAAGTGGGAGGGGAGGGGCTGCCCAGTGGTGGTTGTCTCTGAGATGCAATCAGGTCCTCGGCGTAATGAGGTCAAGACCCATGGCCGCAACAGGCTGATGTCTCTGAGGACCAGAGCCCCAGTCTACCCGTGAGAGTCATTACGCTTCACAGCCTCAGGGGGAGGACTGGTCAGCACAGAGTGACCATGCCAGAGTATTCCTGAAGTATTTAAACCCTTCTGATGCAAACCCATCTTTTGTTTTAAGAGCTATAATTGGCAGATAACGTGGTGTAAGTTGAAGATGTACAGCATATAGACTCAATACATTTATATTGCGGAAGGAATGCCAATGCAGCATTCGCTAACGCTTCTGCTGCGTCGATTATAATTTCTTCTAATGGTGGTTGTAACTATAGCTAGTCTTTTAGTAGATTTAACTTTAGAATATGGTTTTGTTGTTCCATCCACTATGTAGGGCACTAGATCTCTAGGATACTATTTATCTACTAGCTGCTAGTTTGTATCCCTAAAAACACCTCTTCCACTCCTACCCTAGCCCCTGGTAACCACTGCTCCACTCTAGATTTTTTTTTTTTACGTGAACTTGTCATTTATTTATTTATTTATTTACTTATTTTTGCCTTTTTAGGGCCACACCCTAAAAAGCATATGGAGGTTCCCAGGCTAGGGGTCAAAACAGAGCTGTAGTTGTCAGCCTACTCCACAGCCACAGCCACAGCCACAGCCACGCAGGTTCCAAGCCACGTCTACAACCTACACCACAGCTCACGGCAATGATGGATCCTTAACCCACTGAAGAAGGCCGGGGATTGAATCCGCGTCCTCGTGGATGCTTGTCAGGTTCGTTAACCCCTGAGCCACAACGGGAACTCTGAACTTGTCTTTTAATCACATTTCATGGTGCATCTTGTCATTTTATTTATGCGGCTTCTGCCTTTCCACGTGATGTTCAGTTTATATTTAATTTGCAAATGCTGCGTATCCATCTGAATAAGGTGATCAGGATTCAGAAACCTGTGCAACCTTCCCAGTGAAGGCTGAGTTTGAGGAAGATGTGCTGTGCTTATCCTGTAGTGAGCCTGTTATCGGACCATGGGCTGAAACCACCCATCATGGCCACGTAATAGCTGCCTGCGTGAGCTCACTCACAACAGGAAGCAGCTCTTGATGAGGAAGAGATGCTGCCTGAACGCTAACCAGGAGGACTTAGGAGGGGCCCAGAGGAGGGAGGAAACAACCAACCTCCCAGGATCCTTGGTGCTGGACTCCATCTTGGCTGAGAGCCACACACACCGTTAGGAAGGACCGTGAGTCAGACCAGGTCTGAGCTGAGCAAGACCATGGACCAGAGACAACCTGGAAACTGACTGCATTCCCATTAAAACCAGAGATTGTGAGCCACATGGTAGAGCTGTTCTCCTGGGTTCCCTCACCCTGATGCTCCCTGCCCGGGCGCCCCTTCCCAATAAAGTCTCTTTGTCTTTTTTGGGCCACACCCCCACCCGCAGCATGTGGAGGTTCCCAGGCTAGGGGTCCAATCAGAGCTACAGCTGCCAGCCTACACCAGAGCCACAGCAACGCCAGATCTGAGCTGCATCTGTGACCTACACCACAGCTCAAGGCAACGCCAGATCCTTAACCCACTGAGCAAGGCCAGGGATCCAACCCACAACTTCATGGTTCCTAGTCGGATTCGTTTCTGCTGCACCACGACGGGAACTCCCCCAATAAAGTCTTTCGCTTGGTCAGCAGGTGTGTCTCCTCAGACAACCCATTTCTGAGTGTTAGACAAGAGCCCACTCTCAGGACATAAATGTTCTCTGGTGAGAGATCCATGTCTCAGAAAAATGCAAAAGAAGTGACTGACAAGGGATTGATCTCCAAAACGTATAAACAGCTCATGCAGTTCAATGTTGAAAAAAACAAACAGCCCAATAAAAAAATGGACGGAAGATCTAAATAGACATTTCCCCCAAAAAAACATGAAAAGATGGCCAACATCCCTAATTATCAGAAAAGTACAAATCAGCCACAATGAGGTACCACCTCTCACTGGTCAGAACAGCCATCATCAGTGTCTACAGACAATAAGTGTTGGAGGGGGTGTGGAGAAAAGGGACCCCTCCCTCAGTGTGGATGGGAATGTAAACTGGTGCAACCACCATGGAAAACAGTGGTAACGAACCCAACTAGAATCCATAAGGATGCAGGTTCAATCACTGGCCCACTCTGCTCAGTGGGTTAAGGGTCCGGTGTTGCTGTGAACTGCAGTGTAGGTTGCAGACACAGCTTGGATCTGGCATTGCTGTGGCTGTGGTGTAGGCTGGCAGCTGTGGCTCTGATTTGAGCCCTAGCCTGGGAACTTCCATATGCTATGGGTGTGGCCCTAAAAAGCAAAAACAAAACAAAACAAAACACGACCAACCAACAAACAAAAAACTAAATATGAAACTACCATATGGGTCCAGCAATCCCACTCCTGGGCATCTCTCCAGAGAAAACCGTAATTTGAAAGGATACAGGCACCCCAATGTTCACTGCAGCCCTGTTTACAATAGCCAAGACATGGAAACAACCTAAATGTCCATCAACAGAGGACTGGATAAAGATGTGGGACATATACATAGTGGAATATTACTTGGCCATAAAAAAGAATGAAATAATACCATTTGCAGCAACATGGATGGACCTAGAGACTCTCATACTATGTGAAGTCAGACAACGAAAGACAAAAATCATACAATATCACTTACATGTGGAATCTAAAACAATGATACAAATGAACTTACTTACAAAAGCAGAAACAGAGTCATAGACTTTGAAAACAAACTTATGGTTACCAAGGGGGACAGGTGGTGGTGGAGGGGCAGACTGGAGGTTTGGGATGGCACATGCACACTGAGGGATATGGAATGACTGGCCAGCAGGGACCTGTTGTATAGCACATGGAACTCTATCCCCATACTCTGTGATAACCTATATGAGAAGAGAATCTGCAAAAAAAAAATGGTTATGGGTATAACTGAATCACTTTATGATACAGCAGAAATTATCACAGCATTATAAATCAACTATAATTAAACAAAACTTAGAAAAAAAGGCATTACCCAGATGAGGAAGTGCTGAGAAGCAGAACAGGGGCAGTGGTGCAAGGCTGAGATTCCTACGGGTGGGAGCTGGGGTTTCTTGGGGAGCGGAAGTGCTCCTGGGGCCAAGGGTTGGAGGTCAGCCTACAAAACCTGGAATTATGTCTGACAGGGACTGGAGCCATGGGGGGGGATGCAGTGATCTGGGTCTGGGGCATAGGGGAAGGGTGAGAAACAGCCTGGCCAGGTTAAAAGCGCGAATGGGAAGGCAGCCTTAGGGGTCAGCTCCTTCCAGGTTTAATAAAGGACCAAGAAGCAGAGCTGTGAGGAAGTGAGGCATGGAGCCCCTAGAGATGGAAAAGCAACAAGGAAGAGATACCCAAGATGAGACTGGGGGGAGGAAAGGGAGGGTGAGGCAGGGGGAGGATAGAAAGACGGATACATCGGGCTGGCTGGTGTTAGTTAACTGGGGTTACCCCTGGACTTTATCCCTTAGCCTCAACAACCTGCAAGTCCAAATGAGAGCCATGTTCAGCATTCAACTTGACTCTGGGGAATCTCGTTTTCCTTTCATTTTTTACTACATAGCTTTGACCTATTGTTCATGTCTTTGAGATATTCAAGATGACCTTGAAAATATTGTATTAAGCAGTTTTCATTCTTAAAATAACTCTGATTTTAAGATGGAGTGTGGTCCATAGACTTAGTCGGACATTTTGACAGAAAATCTAGCATATTGATTGTTTGCTTATTAAGAATTCCAAGGATAGGCAGTCCCGGAGTTGGTGCCGCAATTCAGGAAGCTTCTAAGAACCCTGGGTCTTGTATTCCTCCACATCAATTTGTTCAATATTTCTGTAATTATGTTCATGTTTGTCACCTCATAGTTGCAAAATGGCTGTTGCAGTTCCAGCTATCACATCATCTGATTATAGCTACCCATGGACAGGAGTAAAGGACGCAAAAACCTTAAAAGACCCTCTGCTATTTTTTTTTTTTTGTCTTTTTGCCTTTTCTTGAGCCGCTCCCGCGGCATATGGAGGTTCCCAGGCTAGGGGTCAAATCGGAGCTGTAGCAGCCAGCCTACACCAGAGCCAAAGCAACACGGGATCCGAGCCGCACCTGCAATCTACACCACAGCTCATGGCAATGCTGGATCTTTAACCCACTGAGTGAGGCCAGGGATCGAACCCACAACCTCATGGTTCCTAGTCAGATTCGTTCACCACTGCGCCTCGAGGGGAACTCTGAGACCTTTTCTATTAAGAGATAAATATGATTCCCATGTAAGTTGGTACAACCACTAAGGAAAACAGTACAGAGGTTCATCACAAAACTACACATAAAACTACCATATGATCTGGCAATCCCACTTCTGGGCATATATCCAGACAAAACTACAATTCGAAAAGACACATGCAGCTGCATATTTATGGCAGCACCACTTATAATGGCCAAGACATGGAAACAACCAAAATGTCCATCTGCAGATGAGTGGATTATGAAGACATGGTACATATATACAACGGAATACTACCATACACAGAACAAAATAATGCCATACACAGCAGCATAAATGCAACTAGAGATTCTCATACGAAATGAAGTCAGAAAGACAGATACCATATGATAGCACTTGCATGTGGATTCTAAAATATGGCACAAGCGAACCTATCTACAAAACAGAAACAGACTCATAGGTGTAAGGAACAGACTTGTGGTTGCCAAGGGAGTTGGGGGGGAGAGAATGGGATGGACAGGGAGTTTGGGGTTGGTAGTGAAAGGCCAGTAGAAGGAAAAATCCCCCTCGTCCGGTCTGGGAAGAGGCGACACCCCAAATCACTCACGAGAAGCGGTCTTGATGCAAACAGCAAGAGGATTGTTATTCCAAGCGCGCTGGGGCCCACAGTCGTACGTCACGCAGGGGTAGAGGACTGCGGCCCCGAGTGCGGATTCGGGACAGATTTTATGGGGTTCACAACAAAGCCCGCACTTCGCAAACCAATCATTTTAAAACATTGAGAATCCGCGCTCCGTGGACCAATCATTTTAAAACAGCTCCAGAGGTCTGCATTTGCGCGGGCTCCTGGGCAGAGTGACAGATTGCAGTTGAGATAGGTCACTAGGGCTTTTAATGTGTAATCCTTTTTTCTATGCCGCCAGCAGTCTTACAGAGTCCAGATAAGCGATAAGTCAGCTCATTTCCTGTTATCTTACTTAGGCCAGGGTCATGCATTCAAGGGCCTATTTTACGTTCTTTCACCTAGTTTCATACAGATAGCAGGCCCTGGAACAGCAAGAAGTGTGACCTATTTGCTGGCAGGGAACAGGGTCTGGAATTCGGGGGCATTTAGAGCTGTTTATTAACTTCCTGGGTTCTGGGAGGGTTAGGTGGCATTTTCATCCTTTCAGTAGATGCACACTATTACATTTAGAGTGGATAAGCAATGCGATTCTACTGTACAGCCCAGGGAACTATATCCAGTCTCTTGGGATACAACACGATGGAAGATAATACGAGAAACAGAATGTATATATATTTATGACTGGGTCACTATGCTGTAGGGCGGAACTGGTATAACATTGCAAATCAACTATAATTATACATGATTCCCAGAAACCCTGATATATTCTGCTTTAAGTAGCATTGAACATACATGGTCACGTGCCCCACGCTGGACCCATCACTGCAAATGGGATTGGTGCGCTGCCTTAACCCAAACTTCATCTTCCTCACTCCCTACAGCCTCCAGCCCCAGGGCTGGACCACGACCACTCACACAAAACTTGGTTTCTGTTAGGAAGGGAAAACTGAGCAATGTTTGCTGTGTAGACACCATCAGTGTCTGCCCCGGCTGCCCCAGGAGAAGCAGCTCTCCCCTGGCCTCAGAGGCCTTGGGCACGGGCATCCATGAGGGGTTCTGTCCTACTGGGCTCCGCCTGCACAAACTTCCTCACCCCTGGGTCCTGCTCTTTATTTCAGCATCCGGCTGAGGGCCCCATCTGGCCCCAAGCCCAGGGCCAGTTCCCAAGGTCTATCTCCTGATCCATTCAGGATTTGCATGTGCTGATTGGAGCCTTCCTGGCTCCAATGTCCCTGGAGAAGATGGGAAGAGGGCCCCGTGAACACGATCTGTGTTTCTTTTTAGGGCCGCCCCTGCAGCATAAGGAAGTTCCCAGACTAGGGGCTGAATCAGAACTGCAGCTGCTGGCCTAGGCCACAGCCACAGCCACACCAGAGCCAAGCCACATCTGCCACCAACATCACAGCTCACGGCAACGCTGAATTCTCAGCCCACTGAGTGAAGCCAGGGATCAAACCCACAACATCATGGATACTAGTTGGGATCTTAACCCACTGAGCCACAACGGGAACTGCAAGTAGGATCTTTTTAATGCTCTCGCTCCCTTGCTGGGACTTGAACATTAGATCAAATACTCGGAGGAGGACTGGGGACGTCCCACTTTCCACTTTAAGTATGAGGAAGTGGGGGATACGGGGGTGTAACACCTTCCCCAAGAACAGGTGGTGGCGTGTGGTCCTGGGACGGACAGTTCTGCCAGTATGGGCACAAACCCACTCTCTGCTTGTCCCAGAGGCAGAGAAAGAGGCTCCTCCCTCGGGAGGCTCACCTGGAGGGGAGCTCAGCCTCACCTGAGCATTGGAGCATCTGCTGGAAGCCCGGCCCTGCCTCTGTCTCCTGAGCGGGAAGCCAGGACAGGAGGGGCCGAGCTCTTCCCCTTTGTGTGAGGCGCTGAGTGTGGAAACCCCAAGTTGGGCCCCCGGGCAGCACATCCTCTTCTCTTGTGTCATCAGGCAGGCTCTGTCCTTCCCCCATAATCTCTCCAGGACGGGCACCGCTGCAGGGGCTGGGCTATGGCCCCCCATCCCACCACCCTCCTGTGCTTCAGTGAGTCCTGGAATGTGGGGGGTGGTTCAGGGGCCGAGACGCTGCACTCCCCGGCTCAGTCCTGACCCCAGCCCTGGAGGCTCTGGGACCCGAGGGGGGCACAGGGGTCCCCACCCAGGGCTGCCCCTCAGTCTGCCCACAGAAGGGTCGGTCCTAGAACCAGGTACCTGGGTGTGGAGTTGATTCAGACTGAGGACCCTGGGGTCTGGGTTTGTCTGGAGACCATTTCGGGGCAGAAAGAGGGCTTGTGCTCCGAGGCGATGTGGGGGAGGGGGCTGGAAGTTACGAGGATGACGCCCCCCGCAGGCTCCTCCAGCCCCCTTGGCCACAGCCCCGCGAAGAAAGGCGCAGTGGGCGTTTTTCTCACTAGAACTTCCCTTGCAGCGCTCTGTCTGGGCCAGATGATCCGCACGTGCCGAGGTGAGTCTTCTCCCCACCCCTCCTGGCCCCCAAAGGCTGAGCCCGACGACAGCGTGTGCCGACCCTGGGGGGCAGAGGGCACCTGGCAGCTGACATAGTCCCGGAATTGCCAGCAACCCCCAGGCCTAAGCCGCCCCGTCTCTCCCTCGCTGTCCACGCTGCTCTCAGGGCCCCGCAGAGAAGGTTCAGATCCCGCAGGACCAGGCTGAGCCCGCGAGCCCAGATCTCCCTCTGCATCCCCTGCGCGGAGGGCGCGACCTCGCCCAGGGCAGAACCCGACCGACCGGGAGTCCTCCCGGGTCCCGCTTCTCCAGCCCCCCACTCCTAGCGCATCACCCGGTGCTGGGTTTTGTATGATAATTCTTAGGGTCGAATGACTGCATCCAGCGGTTTCTGTTTTCGGGAAAATGTCCATTTTGCTGAGCGCCCTCTCACAGCTGATCTTGGATAGACTGAGCCGCGTGCGCCCCTCTTGGGTCCGAGTCTGCCCGTCCCCAGCCCCGCTGGCTCACAGGTCTCCTCGCTTTTCTTTCTCTCTCTCTCGTGGCTCCTTCCCCCTCAGCTCCGGACCCGGACCCGGTGTTTGTGCCTTGCCTGCCCCGCGTGCCCACCCCCAGCCTGGGTGATTCCTGCTGGACCTCAGCTCTCAGCTGGGGACCGGCGCCCTCCGACCTCCCCGCGGAGGCAGCTCTGCCTCCCGTCTGCCCCTGGGGTTCCCACACGCGCCCGAGGGCACACACCACAGTCTGGACACGGGGATTTGCACAATTATTCATCAACGGCCGTCCTCCCTCGAGACTTTCAGCCCCGCGAAGAAGGCAGGGATCGCGTGTGTGTCTCACGGTTGTGGGACCAGGGGTACACGGAGGCATCTGTAAAGGGGCAGAGGGGACCTAAGACGGGGTGGAAGGACACAAAGAGCCAGTGGAGGAGTGAGTGAGCCCTGCCAGCGCCCTGCCTCTAGGGGCGTCTTGCTGAAGGGGAGGCCAACTTCCCCTTTCAGGGCAGCAAGCCCTCTCCCCTGCCCCCAGCCTAGATGAGACAGACGGGGTTTCCAGAGCCTCCATCCCCAGGAAATGGAAATGAGCGGAGATGAAGGTGGAAATACACAGAAACCCAGGGAGGGCTGCTTCATGGAGGCCTTGCCCTGGACACGGGGACCCTCCCCCGCTGGGCTCTGTTCCCCAGCTCCCCCTCAGCCCTCACCTCCACTGCAGCTCTGCATGCGCGCTCCTCACCCCATACAATCCCAGGGGGACTCGCAGCTGCCTTCACACCAGCCCAGAGCAGTCCTGCCCACACACACTCCTGTTCTCCTTGTCCCTGGAGTGACGGGGTCATTCCCAGCCTGGGCCTCCCTCCCAGCCCCTGCTGTCCCCCCAGAGTGGCCTGGGCAGTGGGGGAGCTGCCCCTGAAGCAGACATGCCCTGGGGGCCGCAGCCTGCTCTGACCCCTGTGTTGCACGGAGCAAGCTGGGACCAAGTCTCGGGTCCTTAAGTCAAGTGGGAACATAGCTGCAGGGATGGGAACTGACTCGGTAGAATGGGCGTGGGAGGGTTTGGGGAGGATGGTGGAAACACTTTAAAATTGGATTGTGGTGAAGGCTGCACAACTTGGTGAGTTTCTTAAAAAAAAAAGAAAAAATGAATGGAGCCAGTAAAAGGAGTGACTTGTGTTGTGTGTTGAATTCCTCATAACGGAGCCTGAGATTCTGCTCTCCCCTCCTAGGGTCCCTGCCCAGGCCCTCCATCACAGCTGAGCCAGGCCCTGTGGTCCCCTGGGGACAGCCTGTGACCATCGTGTGCCAGGGCCCTGCTGGGGCTGAGACATTCCGCCTGCAGTACAAGGAGAATACGCATAAGTACGAGGATGAGAGTAACACGATTCAAATTGGTCCACACCAGACAGCGGCCAGGTTCCCCATCGCTGCTGTAAGTGAAGACACTGTCCGGAATTATCAGTGCCTCTATCATCAAAGTGGCATTTGGTCTGAGTCCAGTGAGACCTTGAAGCTGGTGTTGACAGGTGAGGACGTCTCTGCTCTGCCCTCAGGGTGGCCCCAGGCTGCTGTCCCCAGCTGTGTCCTCTGCCCACAGGCCCCCTGCTGGCCCCCCAAGCCCCGTGGTCCCTCTCATACACACACTCCTTCGCCTTCACGCCTGTCTAAAGCCTTCTCCCGCCCCTGATCACAGGACCCCCTGGGGATTTCAGCTCCCCCCACACGGAGCCCTCCTCCTCAGCTGGTGAGTAGCTGACCTCAGCCTGTTGGGGTTTCTGGGGGGCTCTGTGCTGGGGATCAGGCCCATTGCCCTGGGCTTGGATCAGGGACTGGTGAGGCCCTGGGAAGGGCATGGCTTGCCCAGGGCACTGCCGGGTCCCTGATATTCACAAGGACACTCTTAACACCCACAGGATAGAGATAACCCTATAACCGGGCACCTGGCGGCAGTAATGCCACCGAGCCCACCATGGAGGGACGTCCCAGGCTTTCTAAGAGCCACCACTCCTTTTAAGAGGCAGAAAGGAGGTTAAAGTTTCTTGGGCAAAGGCACAAGGGGCAGACCCAACCCAGGGCATCCAGACCCCATCCTTGGGGTTTGGGCGCAGCTCTGCGCTGCCCCCTAGTGGGCAGGTTCCACCGCTGGCCCCTCTGCACTGAAAGAAGGAAGCTAATAGCTCATCTCCTGGGAGAGAGAAGAGGCTTCTTGAAGGTTCTGCCTGAACAGCCTAGAAGGAGGGAGAGCCCCCCTCTCAGAGCGTCCTGAACCCGCTGCTGCTGGTGGTGGTGGGGGTGGGCAGCTCAGTCACCCCTCCACCTCCCTCCCCGTTTCATGCCTCCAAGACACCGAACTGCCAGCATCAGGGTTAGGATTCCGGTCCTGCCTTCCCAGCTCTGGGCCCTTGAGTGAATGACCACACCTTCCGCATCCCGGCTTCTCGCGGGCAAAACCCGCAATAAATACAAGGACCCCGCAGTTGGGACACAGGACCTGTGCTTACGTCGGGGCGGCCCAGCAGTACTGATCTTAGGACTATTTTCTTTTCACCTCCTGTGCACCAGACACCCTCCTGCTGTGGGGTTGATGCACACGTGAATGAGAAGGGGTCTCTGGCCTCCCAAACATTAATGGAAGAATTAATTAAAATGAACAATAGAAATGCACATAAGGATATATGGGCATATAGAATATAAACATAACATTTTCAATGTAAAATTTCAGACTTATAATTTAAACAGAATATACTTACACTATAGCAAATATCGAAGTAATATATTAATACATATGAATAACGCATACAGTGTTATATGTCTGTACATATTATCATGTAGTATGAATTACTATAATATATATGTGATAGTATATTTACCATAATTTACATGTATAGTTGATATAATTGATATGTAGAGCTTACACTTTATATTTTTAAATTATGTATAACTAAATCTATGTAAATTAAATTATGCATATGTGGGTTAAAACAATTTAACTGTATATTCAGTATACATTATAGTTATATGATATGTAATATATAGATGTAAATATATTGATATATATTATTTTTATTTGTAAAATATAAATACTATTTTAAACTGTAATAAATGTCACAAGGCAGTGAAGCAGGGCAGAGGTGTTAAAACACAGGGTGGGCCCGTGGATGGTGGACGAGCAACACGGTGTTGAGGGCAGGATGCTCCAAGAAATGAAGTTTTCTGCCTTAAGTAGGATATTGAGAACTTAGCCTCTGAAGCAGCAGGAGGGAGGGGAGGCGGGGCTCAGACCGAGTGGGTGGACTAGCCCCCAAGACCTCTGCTGACTCACCTGTGAAATGGGTGGTGCCGCGCCCTTAGAAGGTGTACGGTAAAGGAGCAGGCCCTACAGCACATGCGCGGAGTCCAGCCCCGGGCTGGCGGGCAACTGTCTCACCTGCTCACCTCGTGGCTTCGGCGGGCAGCTCCGGGACATTGGGTCTTGGCGTCTTCAATCCCAGGAGAGCAGCTCCACCGCATCAAGGGGAGCTGTGAAAACGGGAGGCAGAGCTGAGGATGCCTGTGCCTGGGCCCTCCTACCGGGTGTCCGTCTCTGCGAGGGGGGAAGACGGGGGAGAGCGGCGCTGCCCCCACCACCTCCCGCGGGAAGGGGACGCTGCAGGTGCTCATCACCCAGTGAGGGTGGCATTAGCCTGGTGGCACCACCGAGCTGCCCCGCGACTCGCTGCTCCTGCCCCTGGCGACCTGACGTTTCAGTTTCTTTCACTTAAATTTCAAGGGCAGCAGTCACGTGTGGTTACCAGAGCGGACAGCCCAGAAGTAGAGCATGTCAACCGCACAGACTGTGCCACGGGGCTGTTCTAGAGGGAGCAGGTCCGGGTCCGGGGACCAGGGAGACCCGTGGGGAGAGGGGGGACTCAGGAGCCTGCTGTCCAGCTCAGGCCTCTGACCCATGTCCTCCTGATGCCTCATTCCTAGGAGACACACGGACGCATTCACAGGATGGAAACAATCCCGGTGAGTGATGGGCACAGAGAAGCAGGACCTGGCCTGTGCCTTCTGGGCAAAGGGGGAATGGCTTGGGTATGGGTCATATTCCAGCTCTGCCCACGCCCTGTGGACAGAGGACTTCAGCCCCCAAACCCCAGTTTTGTAAGTGGGGAAATGACTCCTGGGCCTTGGGACTGTTGGGCATCTGAGAGATTTGTGAACATGACAAGCAGCCAGTGTGTGGTGGTATGCAGCAGGTGCTGGATAAATGCACGCTGCTGCTTATCCGGTTCCGTCTTCCCTGCTCCCCTAGGCCCATGGACAGAGCATGTTTACATTCTCATCGGGGTCTCTGCAGCCTTTCTCCTTTGTCTCCTCCTCTTGGTCCTCCTCCTCCTCCAGCGCTGGCATCAGAGGAAACAGGGTAGGTCTCAGGAACCGGGTGGGGTGACCTGGGCAGGCTGTTTGGGGTTCTGGGAAGAAGCCGTCTCATCTCAACTCACACCTGACTCTCCTCAGGGCCCCCCAGAAGCAAAGGCAAGGAGCCAGAGCCCCAGGAGAGGTGAGGACTCTGGGAATGACCCCCAGCCCCCTAGCCCTCCGCCTCCAGGCAGCTCTCAGGGCTCACTGTTCTTTCTCCGCAGGCTCAGCCCAGCTGTTGACGTCCTAGATGGGACACCAGGTACAGACAAGGGTGGGACAGGTCTGGGAGGGGAAGGGGGCATTCACTGCCATCCAGAAAGCCATGTGCAGGGAGCAAGTTTGGGGGCATTCTGTTCTAGATGGGGGTGGGGGTGGGGCAAGACCAAATAGGAAGCTGTGAGGTTTCAGGTGAGTTTGCCCCAGAGAACAGCTCCCCTGTCCTGTCCTCTCCAGACCCGGCCACTGTCCACAGACTTCCTGAGAAGGACAGAGAGATGGAAGCTTCGGTAAGTCCTTGTGTTAGTCGCCTGTTGCTGTGACCAAAACACCGAACAGCTAGCAGCTTGGTGGCATTAGCTCAGTTTCCTGGGCCAGGGATGTGGAAGCAGATGGGTGGGTGGTGCTGGCTGATGCTCTGTCATGAGGCTGCTGTCAAGATGCCAAGCAGGGCTCCATTTGGCTCAAGGCTGGACTCAGGCTGGAGGGTCTGCTTCCAAGGTGGCTCACTCCCTGGGCTGCAGCACACGGGTGACTGCATGGCAGCCAGGCTCCCCCAGAGAGAGGGGCCCTGGGGAGGGAAGGGCGAAAGCCACAATGTCTTCTGTGGCCTCACGTGTAGGTGACATGGCCTCACTGCCATATTCTGCTGGCCACACAGACCAAGCCTGCTTCTCCGGGGGAGGGGACCACACAGTGGTGATTCAGGAGGCGGCCTCTTGGGTGGGGGGGAGACTTGGAGGCTGGCCACCACAGCCTTCCCTTCCCAGCGCCCCTCCCTCACCTTGGCCACTGCTACTCACCCTGGTCTCTCTCCCCAGACCCCTGCTGACCCGCAGGAGGTGACATATGCCCAGCTGGACCACCGGACCCTCACACAGAGGGTGGCCAGAGCTGTGACCCCGCCGTCCACAGAGCCCGCAGCCGAGTCCAGCACATACGCAGCCATCTCCAGACACTGACCCCAAGCCCCCCTGGCCTCTGTAGCAAAGACACCGCGAGTCACTCTTACAAAAGCCTGAGGTGGATATTTGGAGGGTTTTGCCCTTTCTGGACAGTCATCCTGTCAGGTCTCCTGGAGGCAAGAGCTGGAGTCCCCACAGCCCTGATCATCATCTAGAAGATTCAGCAGCCATGTGGTCCCTCCCACAGTCAACTAGCTCCTTGGAGAGAATGTGTAGCACCTGCTTCTAGAGACCCAGCTGGGGTCCCTTGGCTGTTTCCGGAGACCCAGCGGTGGTCCTACAGTCACCCAGCTGATTCCAGACGTATCCTATGAATCCCCCCCTGTCCCCGGAGATCCATTTTAACTGTCCTCTCAGCTGACTTGATGAAATTCCCAGGCTTCAGCTGTTGACCTTGACCCTGGGGTGTACTTATGCAGCCAATAGCACAGACCACGTCTTCTGGAACATGCTTCACCTTGTTCCTCAGTAATAAATGTTCCCACAGGCCCAACTGCCTCAGCCCTGTGTGTGTGGAGCTGGGCTTCACAGGTCCTGGGTCCCAGTCTCTCCACCCACAGTCCCTCCGTCCCTAGTGAGGGGAACCAGAGAATCGGGCGTCAGTGTTTTCTGATCTGAGTGTGTGACTCGGGGACAAGGGAGGAGACGTCTGAGGGGACTTGGGTCTGGGTCGAGGCACAGAGTGAGGCACATGCCCACGAAGGCACGCACGTTTGCCCAGACACACACCCCTACACACACACACACACTGTAGGAACGCACACATGCACACACCCGCACACGGACACGTGTGGCCTGGCAAAGGCGGTGATGAGACCCCAGGGCACAAGCTTTAGGTCCCACTCAGAGGAACTAAAGTTCTCCGTTTTCCATTCCTACTGGACGCCATGCACTCGCCAAACACCAGAGGTCCCATCAGCTGAAGGACAGTGTCCTTGATCTGAGCTTCACTCCTTCATCTGGCTAACGCCCTTCAGGCTTGGGATTGGAGGCTGTTTTTCCCAAAAGCTTGCAATTGCTGCTGGAACAAATGCCTCCTCACTAAGGGCACCAAACAACACACCTTAATATTCTACACGTCAGGGTGTCAGGAGTCTGCAATCAGCTAACCTGGGCTAAAACCAAGGGCTGTGTTCCTTCTGGGGGCTCCAGGGCAGGATCCATTCCATTACCTTTTGCAGCGCCAAAGGCCATCTGCATTCCTCTGCTTGTGGCCCCTTCCTCCGTCTTCAAGGAGCCCTGGAGCTTCTCCAAACTCCCTCTGACCAGGACTCCTGCTTGCGTGGTCTCCGCTCCTTCCCTCTCTCTGACCCTCCTGCTTCCTGTTTGCAGGGATCCTTGTGATTACATTGGGTCCACCTGGAATAACCAGGCTCCCCTCCCCTGCTTGAGAGCCTTAACCAATCACACCTGCGAAGACCCTTTCGTCACCTAAGAAGCACACCCACTGGTTCAAGGGCTTAGGACATGGACCTCTTTGTGGGTGTTATTCCATCTGAGTGGGTGTCAGTCCTCAGCACTGCTTCTATTCATGGGCTTCCTTGGTGCTTGAATATTTCACTCTGAATTCCAAGTATCTCCTAATATTTCACTCTGAATTCCAAGTATCTCCTTGGAGGAGTGTTTCTCCCACTAGTTTGTGAAATGCTGAATGTTTGACAGTCAAATTTCTGCACTCTCCAGTGCCTCTACATAAGAGGAGGTTGGGTAGGAAGCAGCGGAGACTAGAAACAGCCCCAGCCCTCTGTGAACCCCAGGTGCCCAAAATGACAGGTGGCCTACGTGTGACAGGACTATGGCTACTCACCAGCACCGTGTCCTGACTTCCTGAGGTCCCAGTGAGACGAGATGGTCTCTCCAGACTCCCTTGAAGTTAGGTGTGTCCTGGGATGAAGTCTAGCCAGCACTGTGTGACCAGGAATGGATGGAGCTGCTTCCAGGTCTGGCCGAAAAACCTACCATACAAGATTCTCATTGCTCTTCCTTCTCCTGATGGATGTGGATGCCATGGGTGACCTTGGAAAAACACTGAGTGGGGCCCCTGTTTCCTGGGATGACTATGGTGTGCAGCCTGCTGTATCCCTTGTATTAGTCATGTTTTAAGTTTACATAAAGGTAATGCTTTAACATGTGTCCTAGATGCATATGTTGCTGTGAAAATTAATAAAGAAATCACTTTAAATGAAGTTGGGAATCCCTGAAGGAGAATTAGCTCAGCTGCAGCTTAGTTTATGTTCCTAGGCAGGAAGAAGCTTACTTTTCAGCCAGTAGAATAAGGAATTTTTTTCCTCCCTGCCCAGCCACAGCCCAGCCAATGAGAAACACTACAGCCCAGCCAATGAGAAAACTGCAACATACCAGCCAATGAGACACAGCCACAGCCCAGCCAATGAGACATGGTCACAGCCCCGCCAATGAGAAACAGTCACACTACAGCCAATGAGAAAACTGCACCATCCCAGCAATGAGAAACAGCCACAGCCCAGCCAATGAGAAATAGCTATAACCCAGCCAATGAGAAAACTACAACATCCAGCTAATGAGAAACAGCCACAGCCCAGCTAATGAGAAACACTACAGCCCAGCCAATGAGAAAACTGTAAAAGATGTGCTAATGAGAATCAGCCACAGCTGAATCAATGAAAAACCATCAGTGCTCTGAACTCTTGCTTTCCTCCAAGGGACTTTTATTCAAAGCTGCCCCTTCCAGCTTCTTCCTTTGTCTCTGTAAACTGTTCCCTTGTTCTCTGGACTTCACTGTTTTTTGCAATAGCTTGAGTTCCTGAATAGCAATTCCTCTGCCATTCCTAAATAAACTCCTTTTGCTGGTAAAATAACTGGACATTTAATTTTAAGGGTGGCACTAGACATGCTTTTTCCTAGATAACCTGATTGTATGCCTGAGTCACTTACATTGGCCTCTGGCCTCCTGCATTGCAAGAATCTTCTTCCTGGGGTGTACTTATAAACAAAAAAACCAATAACCCCCCCTCCCAACACAACCAATCCAGAATCCTCACCCCCACCATATTCTTTATGGGACTTCAGTCTGGGCGACTATCCACCTGCCCTTGTCACCCCAGGGCCAGGTAATGGCCAACTAGGGACACCCTCTCCACCCAAGAAAGGCACTGAAATCATTAAACCCACCAGTCCCAAGCCTGCTTACCCTTCCCTACCTGTTCCTTCTCATGGACGATACAGTAAAGGTTCTTGCCCACTTTTTTCCTTCACTCCATCTCTTTCAGCCTCTAGGGCTTCCCCATGAGGCCCTGGTGGGTGGCATGCATGCCCCTTCCTCCTGGGAACTGTGAGGAGCAAAGTATCTTTTCATTGACAGGCATTTCCTCATCTCCCTCATTTTCCCTCACATTAAAAAATTAATACACGGTATTTTATTATTCTTTTTATTAGAGTATAGCTGATTTACAGTATTGTGTCAATGTCAGCTGTACAACATAGTGATCCAGTCATACATATATACACATTCTTTTTCTCATTATATACGGTATTTTAAATCATCTCCCTGCTGAGCTGGAGTCAGATTCACCTGTTTACTTGGAAAGAGGAACTAATTCCTATCACCTGAGTCTTTACACGTTGGGGTCTATTGGCTGTAATAGTTACACAGATGAAACACATTCGGACAGCGGGACAGCCTTCACTCAGATAAGAATGTGGCTGCCTTAGTGGCTGTGGCCCCAGAGCCCCTGACTTGGGTGTGCAGAAAGCGGAGCCCCATATCTGCCCGAGTCTGCTCTCCATCTTCTGTTCCACGTGCCTCAGGTCAGTCCGCCCAGCGCGCTCTGAATCCCAAGCCTGCAAGACCTCACGCCTCTCTCCTGACCACTGATCACGGACACGTGGGCGGGCCCCGTGGCTGTGTTATACAAAATATCCCTCCTCCATTCCCAGGTCCCTATGTCATTTCCTAAAGTCAGTTCACACAGAGTTAAGTGAGTTCACAGCTACCCACTTGATTATTTAGCATTGTTGCTGATGATACAGGGCTTCTAAACAGGCCACCCCATGCTGGCTCAACAAAGAAACTCTTGGGATCTGCAGGACCATTTCCCTAGAGCGGGACCAGCTGTGCCTCCCAGCATATGGGGTCGCGGGAACCCCCTCACCGAGCCTGCTTCTTGGGGTCACCTTCCAGCTTGTGGAGCCAGTTTCCATTCTGATTACAAAGGGAAAGTTCCCCTGAAAGTCCACGAGGAGGCGCCAGTGTCCAGCTCTCATTTTTTCCATCTTTTATTGTTCTTTAAAAATAGAAACGTAAGAAACCTGCATGCCTGTTACAGGTCTGGTATTTAAAATGTTATTATATATCTTAAGAATATTTTAAAAGTTCAACCTAGATCCAGGCAGCTCTTACAAAAGTGCGATTGAGATTTCAGTTTTAGGTAAGCACGTTGAATCCTTGTATGGAACCCTCCACAGAGTGTCCCCATTTTTCTTGAAGAAACAAGGGACTGAGATTAATGTGACCAGGGTCGGCCAGCTCGAAGTGACGGGGGCCGCAGACCCGCGTGGGCACCTTAGGACCTGCTGCATCTCACCAGCTGGGAGGTTTCCATCCCCCGAGCGCCACCTGGAGGACGAGCCACGTGTAGCATCCCTGGTGGCGCTGCAGGGCCAGGCAGGAAGAGAGGGGCTCCCTTGCCCTCGGAACCCCCCTCCATGTCCCGGAGGTGTGTCCAGGGGGGATGAATGCCAAGGGGTTACAGAGAGGCAGAACCAGATGTCCAGACACATTCACTGAACCTTGGGGACAAAGTGGGCACTGGGACCTCCTGAGGGGTCCCCAGGCCCTGAAGGAGCAGAGGGAGGATGGATACCTGATCACTGGGCACCGACATCAGCGGGAGCCTCCAGCAACCCAGCGAGAAAACCCCCAGACCACGTCAGCTCGGACCCAGGGCCAGCAGGAACCCAGAGAGGCCTCAACGGTCACATTAGGCGATTGTTTCCTCCCCTGGACACCTTCCTGGGAAGGAGCGTGGGGAGGGGAAGGCTGAGTCCAAACAAATGCTAGAGTGGGAGGGGCTAAGAATTAAAGTCTGGCAGAGAGGAGGTGGGGGAGAGAGGGAGGGAGAGAGAGAAAGGAAGGCAGAGGTGTGTCCTGTCATTAAGAGGAGGCAGCTCCATTGATCAGGTCAATGATAGACCAAGACATTTTATTGCTTCCGCCAAAGGGCACTGCATCATGATCTGCACATTCACACGCAGGTATTCACACACATGCACACAAATACACACATGCAAATACAAAATGCATGGGCACACACAAGCACACTCACACACTTCTGATACATACCAGGGTGGCACCTTCGTTTACACGCAGCGCTATCTAGCTTCTCCACGTTTTAATTTCCTAAGAAATAACACCCCTTAGGCACGGTGCTTTGGGGTGTTTTTTTGGGGGGTGGCATATGGACGTTCCTAGGCAACGCCAGATCCACCAGCATCTGCGACCTACACCACAGCTCATGGCAATGCCAGATCCTTAACCCACTGAGCAAGGCCAAGGATTGAACCCACATCCTCTTGGATACTAGTCGGGTTTGTTACCCCTGAGCCCCAGTGGGAACTCCTAGGGACTGTGCTTTGATAACAAGAAGCAGAGTCCTGTCAGTGGGAAATCACTGATTGAATAAAAAAGTGGTAAGTTGTTTCATGATAGGATAAGAGATACCATGATCAAAATGAACAATTTCTCTGAATTATAGAAAAGATTGAACAACGACATAAAATAGTACAAAAACCCAGATTTCGGAGGAGGGGGCCTTTTGCTCTGATGGTGTCAAGTTGTGCCCAGCATTTGCTGGAGCTGGACCTTCTTGATAAAGAGTTCGTGACTAGGGGGAAGGAGGCATCAGTCAGGAATCTGAGATTACGAGACATATACTACTATATAAACACAGATAAGCAACAAGGACCTACTGTATAGCACAGGGAACTCTATTCACTATATTGTAATAAGCTGTCAGGGAGAAGAACATGAATATAGGTATATGTTATAAAGTACTGAATTACTTTGCTGTACCCATGAAACTAACATATCATTGTAGATCAACTATATTTAAATTTAAACTTTTTTTTTAAAAAGTTGCTGATTAATGGCTAGCTTGAAAACAAATTATTCGAAATCTCAGTAACTCCAAGTCTGAATAATAAACATGATACCATGTTCCAACAGGTCTTGTTGAATAAGAAACTACGTTGTCTGACCTCTGAGCCAGTGGAGAAGGGAACCAACTTTGAAGGGCCAGGGAGGGGAGAGTGAGAGTGAGGTTGGGTCCCTGTCTGGATGCAAGTGACCTGGACCACGGAGTCCATAAAGGAAACATTCAGATAGAAATGGGGAAAAAGAGAGCTAGACAAATGCGTGCTGTTGTTACTTCTCCTGTTTTTTTTTTCCCCCAAGCACATATATTCTTTCCTCAAAAGAAAAGTAATCGAGAGGCCATTTTCACTGCTTTCTTTCACTTAAAAATTCATCCTGTTCCGCTTCCATGACAACACCGCTAGGTTTGGAGCAGATCCCACAGAGCACGCAACCCTCTGTCAAAGGTTCCGCGTGTGCAATAACGGCCCCTTCTCCCACTGCCTCTCCTACCTGGGGCACGATGTCGTATTAAAACAGGGGACAGTCTGATCAGCACAGGGCGCTGCAGAGTGGCTGCGTCTGAGCGTCTGCACACGGGCGAGTTTCGACAGACAGTGTGTCGCAGGTCTACTCTTCCGGTTTGGGGGGTCAGGGGAAATGAGGGTGGCTGTGTTCATGTAGAAAGAGAAGTGCCTTTCAAAGGAGAGCGACTCTGACCACACATGCCAGAATCCCTGCAGCACGCGGGGCACACCCTCTGCTGCAGGCACACATCCCTGAATCTGCAGGGTGCACCTTCCTGAGTTCTGCCCCTGGGCAGAGGTCAGGGGTCTGGACCTTGTATTTCTTTCTTTTCTTCTTCTTTAAAAAAAAATTTTTTTTTTTACCCTTCTGACATTCTTTATTCAAAAAAGAGGCGCAAAAACATAGAATTAAAATGTCCCATGTCACTGAAATAGCAGGTTCACCAAAAGGTTTAAAAGTAACATTGAATCAGGCAGGGGGTTAATTATGGTTATTAGAGAGAGAATGAATTGCTTTTCAAGAAAATGTATCTCAAGAAGCTGCTGACCAGGAGGGTGGGTGGTGTTTAAGGGGGAGTGGCCGTCTGAGGTCCCTGAGCAGCAAAAGCCACAGGAGGCAGGGCCCCTTCCAGGTGTGGCCGATCTGGGCCCTCACAGAGGAAAGGACCCCTTCTCAGGCTCCCCTGTAGCAAAGTGACCAATCCCCCGCAGGACCTTCACCTCCAGCAGGAAGCTGCACAGATACATATCAATCCACATCCATCTCTAGTCACTCCCATCATGCCATCTGTGACACACGGCAGGCGGCCTGAGGTTCAGAACGAAGACGAGCCACCAGAGCGCCCTAGGCATCGCGCTCCAGAGCCCGGAGGTCCTCTCAGAGCTCCTGGGCCACGGTCTGCAGGCGGGGGTTTCGGCTCTTGGACCCGGCCAGGATGCGCTGCAGGGGCAGGGAGCTCCGAAGCTCCGAGGCCGACTTGGAGCAGACTTCTGGTTCCAGAACCACAGACTGGATGAGTCTTGGCACATGATGACACAACTCTGCATCCGGATCACTCAAAAGCCACGACAACAAAGGGATGAATCCTGGACTCTGGCTAATGTACTTCAAGCCTTTCAAATTGATGCTCACGTTGTAGAGACATCAGCATTCACAGTTTGAGTCTGGTACACTGCCCGGACCTCAGGTCTCCCAGAAGCTGCAGTATGGTGTTCAGGAGGACCCGACTTGAGTTAACCAGGAATTCACCACCATAAGCGATGGCAGCAACTTTCGTTACGATTCCAGCAAAAGCAAAAACAAACTGATTTTCATCAGAATCCAGCTCCTTGACGACCCCATCCAGGGACTTCACAAAACTCTGCATTGTTTGACCAATGATGTTGAAAAACTTCAAAGCTTTATCTCTTCCTAGGATGGCTTTGACCACTTCCTCGCTGCTGGAGACGCCCCACAAAATGGTACAGGCTGCCGCACCCATTTCTGTGCAACACTCTGCCTGCTGCAGGAGCTGCTGCTTTGCTTCATTCCACTGCTGTCGGAGAGCCAGCTTGTCCTTCTCTCGCACGCTGTCCTCTTGCACAGACTCCAGGCGGGCTTTGAAGGGCTCACAATCCATTTACAGTTGCTCTAATTCTTGCTCTTTCCTTTCCAGATTTTTGTGGGTTTTTTTTTTTTTTTTTCCCTACAATCTTTAATTTCTGGAAGCTCTCCAGTACTTCCCTATTTAGTATTCTGGGTAAGAAGCCCTGTATGTGCATCACTTCGGTTGTCAGTCGTTCCAAGTCCTCTTTCTCACCTTAACAAACTCTTCTTTAGTTCCCACGTGCTGGCAGGACCCCTCTGCGCGGCTTGTGCGCCTGCGCGGGGGCACGTCCTCTGACCCCTGACGCTAGAAAGCGCGGGAACGCGCCCACGCCGGGGTCGGGTACGGAGAGCCGCGAGGCTCAGGCTTCGCAGAGTTTTCGCTGCACCTGCTCGCCCAGGGGCCTGGGGTGTGTAGGCGTGATCCGCGTCGGCTAACTTTAGCCAGAGTTGTGAACGTGCTAACTCGCCCTCAACGCCCTGAGCCTCGGAGACCGGAGACCGAGAGACGGTGGAGGCGGGGAGGCGCCACGCGCACCGGGGGAGCGCTGCTCGGCCGCCACGTGCCCGGTCCGCAGCGCTCGCTCCCGGAACGCGCTGCCTGGACCTTGTGTTTCTTAGAGGCGGGAGGCAAGTGGCGGGATCTGGCCAAGGATCATGAAGCAGCTGGGCGTCCGTGCTGGAAGGATTGCAGACACCAAAAGCATGATTTCCTTCCCCTTGGTTTTGTTTTTCTTTTTAAAATAACAGCCTTACTGAAAAACGATGTATGCATCGTGCAATTCAGCTTTTTCATTTTTTATTATAGTTGATTTACAATGTTCTGTCAATTTCTGCTGTACAGCAAAGTGACCCAGTCATATACACAAACACACACGCATATATATACATTCTTTTACTCACATTATCCTCCATCATGTTCCATCACAAGTGACTAGGTATAGTTCCCCCTGCTATACAGCAGAATCTCATTGCTTATCCACTCCAAATGCAGTAACTTGCATCTACTAACCCCAAACTCCCAGTCCATCCCACTCCCTCCCCCTTGTTCTTTTCTGTAGAAAGGTTCATTTATGCTGTATATTAGATTCTGGATATGTGATATTATATGGTATTTGTCTTTTTCTGACTTACTTCACTCAGTAGGAGAGCCTCTAGTTCCATCTATGTTGCTGCAAATAGCATTATTTTGTTCTTTTTTATGGCTCAGTAGTATTCCATTGTGTATGGAACCTTCTTAATCCATTCATCTGTCAATGGACATTGAGGTTATTTCCACATCTTGGCTATTGTAAATAGTGTTGCAATGAACATAGGTGTGCATGAAAGTTTCGTCTGGATATATGCCCAGGAGTGGGATTGCTGGGTCAAATGGTAGCTCTACATTTAGTTTTCTAAGGTACCTCCATACTGTTTTTCATAGTGGTTGTACCAATTTACATTCCTACCAACAGTGAAGGAAGGTACCCTTTTCTCCACACTCTCTCCAGCATTTGCTTTTTGTTGACTTGTTAATAATGGCCATTCTGACTTGAGTGAGGTGGTACCTCATTGCAGTTTTGATTTGCATTTCTCTAATAACCAATGATGTTGAGCATTTTTTCATGTGCTTGTTGGCCATCTGTACATCTTCTTTGGAGAAATATCTATTCAGTCTTCTGCCCATTTTGAACTGGGTTGTTAGTTTTTTTGCTGTTGAGTTGTATAAATTGTCTGTATATTTTAGAGATTAAGCCCTTATCAGTTGCATCATTTGAAACCATTTTCTCCCATTCCATAGGTTGCCCTTTTTTATGGTTTCCTTTGCTGTGCAAAAGATCCTAAATTTGATTGGGTCCCATTGGTTTATTTTTGTTTTTATTTCTGTTGCCTTGGGAGACTGACCTAAGAAAACATTTTGAAGGTTGATGTCAGAGAATGTTTTGCCTATGTTCTCTTCTAGGAGTTTGATGGTGTCTTGTCTTATGTTTAAGTCTTTAAGCCATGTTGAGTTTTTTTTTTTGTGCATGGTGTGAGGGTGTGTTCTAGTTTCCTTGATTTACGTGCGGCTGTCCAGGTTTCCCAGCAATACCTGCTGAAAAGACTCTTTCCCATTTTATACTCTTTTCTCCTTTGTCAAAGATCAATTGATCATAGGTGTCTGGGTTTATTTCCGGGTTCTCTATTCTGTTCCATTGGTCTGTCTGTCTGTTTTGGTACCAGTACCACACTGTCTTGATGACTGTGGCTTTGTAATATTGCCTGAAGTCTGGGAGAGATATGCCTCCTGCTTGGTTTTTGTTCCTCAGAATTGCCTTGGCATTTCTGTCTTTTGTGATTCCATATACATTTTTGGATTGTTTGTTGTAGTTCTGTGAAAAACGTCATGGATAATTTGATAGGGATTGCATTGAATCTGTAGATTGCTTTGGGTAGTATGGCCATTTTTACAATATTAATTTTTCCAACCCAGGAGCATTGAATAGCTTTCCATTTCTTTGAATCCTCTTTAATTTCCTTGATTAATGTTTTCTAATTCTCAGCATATAAGTCCTTCACATTCTTGGTCAGGTTTTTTTTTTTTTTCTTTTTGCCTTTTCTAGGGCTGCTCCCACAGCACATGGAGGTTCTTAGGCTAAGGGTCCAATCAGAGCTGTAGCCGCCAGCCTACACCAGAGCCACAGCAATGCAGGATCTGAGGCGCATCTGTGACCTACACCACAGCTCACGGCAACGCTGGATCCTTAACGCACCGAGCAAGGCCAGGGATCAAACCCACAACCTCATGGTTCCTAGTTGGATTCGCTAACCACTGAGCCACGACGGGAACTCCCCTTGGTCAGGTTTATTCCTAGGTATTTCATTTTTGGGGGTGTGATTTTAAAAGGTATTGTATCTTTGTATTCCTTTTCTAATATTTCATTGTTGGTATACAGAAATGCCGATTTCTGAATGTCAATCTTGTATCCTGCTGCTTTGCTGAATTCGTTGATCAGTTTGAGTAGTTTTTGTGTGGAGTCCTTAGGGTTTTCTATATGGTAGACTGTAATCTGCATAGAGTGACAGTTTTACCTCTTCTCTTCCAATTTGGGTACATTTTATTTCTTTTGTTTGTCAGATTGCTGTGGCTAGGACTTCCAATACTATGTTGAATAAAAGTGGTGAGAGTGGGCATCCTTGTCTTGCTCCAGATTTTAGTGGGAAGTCTTTCAGCTTTTCTGTGTTGAGTATTATCTTTGCTGTGGGTTTGTCATAAGTAGCTTTTATTATGTTAAAATATGTTCCCTCTATACCCACTTTGGTAAGCATTTTTAACATGAATGGATGTTGGATTCTCCTTTTTTTTTTTTTTGTCTTGTTTGTCTTTTTAGGGCTGCATATGGAAGTTCCCAGGCTGGGGGTTGAATTGGAGCTACAGCTGCTAGTCTACACCACAGCCATATTAGTGCAGGATACAAGTCCATCTACAACCTACACCACAGCTCATGGCAACGTTAGATCCTTAACCCACTGAGTGAGGCCAGGGACCAAATCTGTGTCCTCATGGATACTACTTGGGTTCCTTGTTGCTGAGCCACAACAGGAACTCCTTCCTTCCCCTTGAACAAAGGTGACCACTAGGGCCAGGTGTCCCCTGGGCATAAGGGCAAGGCCTGGGAGCCACCACAGCTCTGAGCCCTTGGACAGGGCTGAGCTGCACCAAGTCCCAGAGGACATCACAGCCAGCACAGAAGACCCTCCTCCATCTCTATCAGACCTCACCTTGCTGATCCCAAGAACCTGAGGAAGTCCTTTCCTAAAGAATCCAGCTCTGCCTGTGAGCCACCAGGTGCCATGGGCTCAGCCAGCCATGGGCTGTGACCCTGGGAAACCCCAGGTCTGTCCTGCCATGTCCTAATCCCCTCCTACATCTCCTCCCCTGGAGGTTATGATGCTGTTAGTCAAGGTACTCGAGAACTGGGGCTGCAAGCCCTCCCTTCCCTGGTCACAGAGCCTGTATCCTACAAGTACCATCGGGGTCCAGACAGGAATCTGGCCACCACCCCAGGGCCATCTGGTTCTCTGAACACTCCACAGTCCAAGAAGCCCCACTCACCCATGCTTGGACATGAATAATTGTTTCTTTAGGACATTCACACCTGCAGACTAAGGAACTTTCTGTTTAGAAATGATCTGAGGAGTTCCCGTCGTGGCGCAGTGGTTAACGAATCTGACTAGGAACCATGAGGTTGTGGGTTCGGTCCCTGCCCTTGCTCAGTGGGTTAACGATCCGGCGTTGCCGTGAGCTGTGGTGTAGGTTGCAGACGCGGCTCGGATCCCGCGTTGCTGTGGCTCTGGCGTAGGCCGGTGGCTACAGCTCCGATTCAACCCCTAGCCTGGGAACCTCCATATGCCGCGGGAGCAGCCCAAGAAATAGCAACAACAACAACAACAACAATAACAACAACAACAACAACAAGACAAAAAAAAAATGATCTGAGCCAGCGGGGAGGCAGGGATGAGAGCAGAGAGCACAGCCCAGGGTGACAGGATGCAGAGGGGCACAGAGACAAGCACTGCACCTGGTGCTACCTGCCCTGGAGAGTCATGAGGGAGGCCCAGTCTAGCTTCCCCCGATGAGTCACATAGTTTTCTGGGCACCTCCTGATGTAATATCATGAAGTTGTCGGGAGAATTTTAGGCTTCTTCCTCTGCATATGGGAAACTAAGTAATTTGGGTGAGGAAAGGTGTGTTTGGAGAACAGCTAGACTATTAGGACCAGAAGCTGAGTCAGTAAGTTTCCCCACCAATATGCTACACTGCGGTCAGTTTACGTAACTGTATGTGTCTAAATATCTATGTAACCACATACCTATGTATGCATCTCTGTAGCTATTTATCTATGTATCTATGTAACTATCTATCTTATGTATAATATAGCTATGTATTTATCTATTAATCTACCTATTTATCTCTGTATCATGTTTTTCTCTACCTCTGATGAGTTAATACTATGTGGGTTTCTTCTGGACTTGGGTTGAGTCTGGTTATGACCTATCTCACCAGAAACACCTTCTGAAAATCAAGGTTTCTGTGACCCCTGAAGGGGGATTCAGAGTTGGGCCCATGAGCCCCCCCACCTTCCTCCTGTTAGACCAGCAATGTAAGCTTCATTATGCCCCCTGGGAGCCTATCAACATCTTCCTAACCTTCAGGTGCCAGTCCCCCCCAGCACAAGTACAGAGCAAATGGTGAGAGGCTGGTCATATTCCCCAGTCTCGCCCCCTTCCTGGGTTTGGTGAGTTGGGAACTCCAGAAACAGAGGGGTGTGAGACCACAGTCTAGCCTCGACTCTAGGATCTGCTGCCCCCCACCCCCCAGGGTGCTTTGTGGCACCTGGGCCTAAGCTGATCTTGGAGGGTCAACCTGTGCATTATTTCCCCCTGTCCTCCAAAGGGAAGGAAAGTCCATTTCCTCACAGTGAACCCCGAGATCCTGCTGTACTTCCCTCCTAGGGACCCTGCCCAGACCCTCCATCTGGGCTGAGCCAGGCTCTGTAATCCTGCAGGGGTGGCCAGTGATCATTGTGTGCCTGGCCCTCCACCTGGAGAGGGAGGAGGACGGAAATGAGTACACGGATGAGAACATCAGGCCCCAACTCCACCCACATGGGAGAGGCCAGGCTCCCCGTCACTGCAGGCCGAGGAGACACTGCCCAGCATTATCACTGCCTCTGTTAATGAAGGCCTACCTTGTCTGAGCACACGACCCCCTAGAGCTGGTCACAGGTGGGGAGCGTCTTCCCTTCTCACCCCTTCCCATCTAGCATGGGGTCTGGACGGAGCTGCAGGCAACCTCTCTCCTTTCTTCCCCACCTCTGCCCTCCTCAGAGTCCAGGCACCACGACCTCCCCTCCTCCTCTCCTCTCCTCCCCTTCCTCCTTCTTCCCCTTCTTCCTCTTCTCCTCTTCCATCTCATTCTTCTTCATCAACTCACTGACATGGCACAGACATGAAATGCTTTCCAAGTGACGCACAAGAAGAGGGCATCTCCTTTCAGCCTCTATCAGCACTGACTCGCTCCCCCAGCTCCCCTACCCAAAGTCAGCTACTGACCATGCTCTTCTCTTTTCCATGAGTAACCTAAACATATCTTCTGTGGGTAGACCATCATCAACATCATGTAGATGCCATCTAAAAGACGCCATAAAGAAAGAACAAAATAAAGCCAGCTGCAGCAACACGGATGGACCTGGAGATGATACTAAATGAAAGAAGATCACATCATTGAAAAACCAATCCATTTTTTAAGTGAACCAATATATTCTAAAGAATGATCTGGGATCAGTAAGTCTTACTGCAGACATTTTAATGGCAGTATAGTATTCCCTTGCTTGATGCATCCGGATGGATTTATTTAATGCTCTATAATTTGGCATCTTGCTTATTTACAGTCTTTTGATATTTCAAACCGCCCCATGATGACTATCCTTAATACACATACCTAGCGGACAGGGCTATGTGGAAACAATTACTCCCCATTGCTTGGTGGAAGTTTTAGAATAACTTAGGCAAAAGTCACAGGAATCTATTACGTGATAAATATTAGCAATCTCTCTTCCCATGATTCACTCCTTTTCACCCTTCAGGTTTTGATTTAAAATCCCCCTCCAGGAGTTCCCTGGTGGCCTAGGGGTTAAGGATTTGGCATTGTCACTGTTGTGGCTCAGCGTTTGATCCCTGGCCCTGCAACTTCCACACGACACAGGTGCTTCCAAAAAAAAAAAAGAAAAAAGAAAAAAAGAATAAGAAAGAAAAACGAGAATAAATACTTATTAAAAAAACTGCAAATAAAGCTTTGACTGGTGACCCTATTCAAGTAGATCTTATCCATTTCATACCTATTATAATCTTTCAAAGTATTTAACCAATCCTGAACGTATTCTAGATTTTCCTATTTCTAGATCTAACTCATTTGTTATACATTTTACTACTTGATAATTGGTCTCCTCACCAGATAGCACATTCTCTGAAAGCAGAGGCTGATTAATTATCTTGTATCATCTTCACCAACACAAACAGGCATGCATGTGCTCACACCCCACACACTTGCACACGCATGTTCATGTGTATGTATGTGGGTCTTTAACATGTCAATGCATATGTATATATAAATATATAATCTATGGAATATGTACATTTTATATATTATAAATGTATTGTACACATATTTATGTGTAAGTTTATAATATGGTATATGTATCTATGTGTGTATGAGATACATACATGTGTGTGTAGATAGACAGTCAATCCATAACTATTTGGAGGGTGAATGAATGAGTGAAATAACAAAAGAAAATCCGCCGAAGGCTCATGATGCAGACCCCGGGTGGGAGTGACTGGCTGAAATGGACAAGGACGAGTAGCCCCAGGTCTCCAACCCTTCCTGTTTCTGACCCTCAGGAACCCCTGGGCACCAGCCTCTTGGCCATGGATCCAGGATTCTCCACTGAGGCTGACCTCACAACACTCCTTTCCAGGAGATTAAGTTGAGCTTGGGCTGCTGCTCCAGACCAAGAAGAGAGCCAGACAGCCAAACGTCAAGAGTTTCCAAACATGAAGTTCTTGGCTTGTGGTGTGGGGTGTGGCCAAACCCTTCATTAATAAGAAGACTCAAAAGCCAAGTCTACGTGCAAGGAAATCTGAGACACTGGGGTTGCCCTCACCCCTGAATTTGTAGAAGGGATCATTGTGAAAATGGATAAAAACACTGATGTGAGTAGGGAGAGTCCCATGTAAATTAGTACAACCACTATGGAAAAGAGTAGGAGGAACTGCAGGAAGCTAAATGTCAAACTGCAGCAATCCCATATGACGCAGCAATCCCACTGCTGGGCATACATCTGGAAATACACATTCACTGAACAAGATACGTGCACGCCTATGCTCACTGCAGCACTGTTCACAATAGCCAAAACGTGGAAACAACCTAAATGCCCATCGACAGATGAATGGATTAAGAAGATATGGTACATAGACACAATGGAATATTATCCACCCATAAAAAGAACAAAATAATGTCATTTGCAGCAACAAGGATGGATCTAGAGACATCATACTAAATGAATTAAGATCATATCACTGGAAACACTCAGGGCATTTTCCAGCCCATGAATTCCTGTGAGTTGCTCTGAAGCAGGATCTCAGACAAAGATGTCAGTGCAGGTAGTTTATTTGAGAAGCAAGAACAAGGGAGTGGGGAAGGGACAGAGTGAAGGAAAGCATCCTTGAAATAGGGAGCATGACTGAGGTCCTGCAGGAGGTGATGTGGGTGAGCCTGCAGCAGGCTCTCTGAGAGAGCAGAGAAGACCCCAGAGCACCTTCCTTCCAAAGGAGGGGACACGGGGTGCCTTCATGGGCTCCTAACCCATTGCTTGGAGTCTTCCCCAGGGGAGGTTACATTCCGCACAGGGTGGGGCTGAAGTCGTCTCAAAAAAGGTCCTTACCCCAAATGAGAAAAGCCACAGGGCATCCTTGAGAAGGGATCCTGCCCACGTGATTCTGAGACCCACAGAGCTATCAACCAGATTGAACAGGAAACCAGCAGGTCACCCAGAGGGACAGACAGCAGAGGCTAAAACTATCTGTTTGAAAACCTAAATTCCATGGATGTGACTCCAGCCCTGCTGAAAGCCTCTGCTTCTTTGCCTTCTGGACCACGAAACAATTATTTTTTAATCCCTGCTTCCTCTTTCTCCTCCCACCCAATGTTTCCATTCTGAGGTTTGAAGGGCCTCTCTTGCTTTTAAGGAGAACAGGGCTGAACAATGGTCAGTCACTTCCTAAAAGAGACCACACGTCCAGGTCATTTTGGGCCACACCTACGACCTCCTTCGAATCTAGCCGTGGACACCACAGTACGTAAGCCAGCAGCAGTTTAACAAAGGAAACTGCAGCAGGGCCCGTTTCTTTCTCTTCCTGATGGAGGAAGAGAAAGAAACGGGCCCTGGCTGCTGGTCTGCACCTTTCTGCATTGACTCAGGACAGCAGAGCGCATGTGAGCGTGATACGGGGGGAAACATCAGGAATGTTCTGGCAGAAAGAAAGGCAATAACCAAGGGCTGCTGCGCTAGATGTCATCTGGTTCCATCAGCTTGTAAGGAAACTCCTGGAAATCCTGGCCCTCAAGAAAGAATTCATTCCAACTGTTTTTCTACTGTTTGCACTTTGAGATTCTCCTGTTGTAGTGTCATGGGCTCTGCAAATTAGACTTTCCCATTCTTGCACTTACACAAAGTTTTCATTGTTTTCCACGTGCTAGGAAACCAGGCCAGTTGCCCAAAAAGAAGGATGGAATATCATAAGACTCAGAATGGACCACAGCCTTTCCTGTGTGTTGTCACTGAATTCTGGCAATGCAGGACCCTGCCCTCACCTGGATGGTAGTTGCTCTGCTCTGATGGGGATCCAAGGGGAAAACAGAGATGGAAAGGTAGATGAGCCAGTTCTTTGCAGACCGTGAACACCAGGGCGCATCTGCCTGTGTAGATCTTGGGGAATTGGGCAAAGTCTGGGTGTGGAGAGGAGGGGTATCATGCAGGGATGGGGGGCCAGGAAGGGAAGCAGCCTGGAAAGCCCTAGAGGCTCAAAGAAAAGTCACTCAACCATCAAAAGTCACAGATGTAGTTGCTGTACAATTAATTTATATGAACCAACCGCTTTCCTACCCACAAGTCCAGTCCAGGTTCACCTTAAATATCAACTACAAAGGAAGATCCCAAGGAACAAGTGTAATAAGAAATGTGCAAAACTGAACCCACACAAACATATATCTAACAACCATGTCTGACTGGCACAAAACTAGATCTGAAGAAATTAAGAGACACCCTCATCCTTGGACAGAATGACTCAGCATCACAAACATGGCAGTTCTGCATCTCTAACTGATTAAAGCCCATCAGCCCTTAAAACACACCAACAAGCATCCCTGCTTGAACTAGACAGGTTGATACCGAACTTCATATAGAAAAGTAAAAACGTAAAAAGAACTTTTGTGTTTTAGGAAAACACAAAAGGAGAAGAATCTTATGGGTGGTGGGGGTCGGGGTACTAACTCAACCAGAAATTAAAACACTCCAGGTGGACTCTGTGTCATGGGGAAATAAGAAAGCTCAGGTGCCTCTCCTTATTCTGGCAGAAGAAACACAAGAAGGATGGGGCCATATGTCACACGCATTTTAAAGTGTCACAAACAATGCAATTTTTATGTGAACGGATGCATTTGGGAGAAGAGAAGGTTTTGCTACAGCCTATAGCCAGGAGCGGCTGAAACTATTAAGTGGAATTTAATAAGGAACATACTGTAGACAAACTCTCAAAATATCTCCTCACAAACCAGTGTTTAATTACAAAGAGCAAATAACATCTTTACTCTGGAGAAGCCTGGGGCACGCTGAGCTCACCAGCCTAGGGAAGCCAGAATCGCCAGGAAGGAGAAGCAAGGGCACTATGACTCAGTGGCATCGCACTGCAAATGCAGAGCCTGAATCTAGCCAGGAAGTGGTGTGTGCAAACCTTCTATTCCATGGGTATCAGGCTTCCCTTCTCTTCTCATCAGCCCTTGGTTCCCTCTCTCATCAACCCTCGTGTGACCAAGGCTGTAAGAAAGGAGCCCAAGGTCTCTGTTCATGCCCTTGTTTTACATGACCTTAATCCAAACAGGAGCCCCTGACCTAGGAGCATGGAGAGATGAACACAAACCACCGAAGTGTGGGGACAGGTGATAGCTTGGGCAGGAGCCATTCATCTTCTGACCGTCCAGCTCTAATCCCAGCACAGGGGTCTCTTCACTTGATGGCATGTGTGGACAATGCCTGGAGCACACAGCTGGGGGTTATGACAGGCAGGCATGGTTGTCTGCAAAAGGAGAAGTCCTACATCTTAGTTGGGATGGCAACGGAGACCAAGGTGTAGGGAGAGAGCTGCTCTGCTTCCTGTGAGAACCTCAGTGTGCAGACCTGCAGTGGGGGTGGTGGGCAGCTGCCCACAGCATCCTCTTAGTCAGCGTGGTCTTGCAGCCTCTGTACTCTTGCCCCTCCACTCAGCCCTGGGCCGGCAAGGAAGTCACCATGATTGTGAAACTCAACACCCAGCCCTGCTTTACTCTGTGGGGAATGAAAGTGAGTCATATTTGATCACTATCATTTTGCACTTTTCGAACAGGTCTCAAGCTTCCCCTTTAAGATTCTCCCTAATTGGTCTTCTCAGTGGTGGAGATGGGGAGATGGCCCTGGATTGGGGCCTGGGGGCATGTGATCACAAAAGTCCCTGTGAGGGAAAGAGGGAGGCAGAGGCAAAGAAGAGGCAACTCCAAAGCAGAAGTGGGAGAGATGTGACTGCTGGCTTTTAGGAGGGGAGGGGATGATGAAGCAAGGGCCATGTCAGCCTGGAGCAGCTTGAGAAGCAGAAGGAATGGGTTCCACCCCAGAGCCTTCGGGAGGAACCCAGCCTGACAACCACGTGATCTTAAGGCTGGGGTCTCCATTTGGACTTCTGACCTTTAGAACTGAGGGGAAAAACCTGTGCTGCTTTAGTTATTTATTGTTTTGTCTTTCTAGGGCCGCACCTGCGGCATATGGAGGTTTCCAGGCTAGGGGTCGAATCGGAGCTGGAGCCGCCGGTGTACGCCATAGCCATGGCAACTAGGATCCAAGCCACATCTGTGACCTCCTCCACAGCTCACAGCCATGCCTTATCCTATCCTTAACCCACTCAACGAGGCCAGGGAGCAAACCTGCATCCTCATGGTGACTAGTCAGATTCGTTTCTGCTGAGCCATGATGGGACCTCCGATCTGTGCTGCTTTAATCCATTGACTGCTAGTGGTTGCTGTGGCAGCAATTACAAAGGCTACAACTAAAAATCGTGGTGGGGGGGCGGTTTGGTGGTGGCCAGTGTCCAGTTGTTCATTTGCCAGGCAGAGCTCTGCAAGCTCAGTGTTTGAATCTGCCCACCCGGGGTTGTAATTCTACGCCAGGCACACTGCAAAGGCCCAATGAATGTGTGTTGACTCTTGGGTTGGAAAGGACTTCAGATCAGGAAGACAGCAGTTCATGGCTCAAATGAGGCTCCACAGGTGGTCAGAAATGCCTGCATAAGCCTGCTCCCACTCCAGTCACAGCCTTGAGGAAACCACGGCCAGTTTCCTGCGGTGGCGGGGCAGTTCCCCTTACGTAGGGCTGCTGATGTGACAGCCCCATGACAGGGAGGACCAGCCTCCAAGGGGCCACACCCTGGGCCCTGTCTGTCCTGAGGGCGCCTGACTCTCCTCCAGCTGCACAGCCTGGACCACAGGGAGGAGACGCCATGACCCCCACGCTCCCAGCCCTGCTCTGCCTCGGTGAGATGCAGGGCGAGGGGAAGCCCTGCTCCAGGGGGGACCCGCCCCCTCCCCACACCAGCCTGTGCTCTCGGGACACCCAGCACGCAGGGGGTGCCCGGGCACGAGAGGTTCTGCTCAGAGTCCAGGGCGAGTCCTCACAGGTGCTTTCTTCCAGGGCTGAGTGTGGGCCTGGGGACCCAGGTGCAGGCAGGTGAGTCGGTGCCCGGGGGTCCTAGTGCCTCCTCTCCTCCGTGGGGACAAGGGGCCACCCCCAGGCACTGGGCATGGAGATGGCAGGGAGGGGCTGGAGGGCGGGCAGCCAGGCAGGGTTGGGCTGAGAGCTGGGGGCCTGGGGGTGGGGAGGTCTTGTGACCTGGTCTCTCATGTCCTTCCAGGGACCCTCCCCAAACCCACCCTCTGGGCTGAGCCAGGCCCTCTGGTCCCCTGGTATAGCCCTGTGATCATCTGGTGTCAGGGGACCCTGGAGGCCAAGGAGTTCCATCTGGATAAAGAGGGAAGGCAAACTCCCTGGTACCGACTGAGCCCACTGGAGGCTAGGGACAAGGCCAAGTTCTCCATCCCATTCACAACTGAGGCCTATGCAGGGAGATACCGCTGTTACTATATCAGCCCCACTGGCAGGTCAGAGCCCAGTGATGCGCTAGAGCTGGTGGTGACAGGTGAGAGGACACTCAGGGGGCCCAGCCTCAGGCTCTGCCCTCAGGCAGGGGTCTGCTCTCAGGGGGGGTCCCTCTCACAGCCCAGCCCTGGGGGAGCTCAGGGGCTGTGAGCCCCATGTAACCAGCTGCCTCCTTCTCTCCTAGGAGCCTATGAGAAACCCGCCCTCTCAGCCCTGCCCAGCCCTGTGGTGGCCTCAGGAGGGAATGTGACCCTCCAGTGTGGCTCAGGGCACGGATATGAGAGGTTCATTCTGACTAAGGAAGGAGAACACAAGTCCTCCTGGACTCTGGACACACAGAGATACCCTAATAGGCAGACCCGGGCCCTGTTTCCTATGGGCCCCGTGACCCCCAGCCACAGGGGGACATTCAGATGCTATGGCTCTTTCAGAGACAAACCCCAGGTGTGGTCACACCCCAGTGACCCCCTGGAGCTCCTGGTCTCAGGTGAGGGGGGCCCAGCCTGGTCCCAGAGGCTTTGGGGCCCCAGGCAGGTCCCTGGGGGCCTGGCTCAGAGCAGAGCCCCATGTGAGGGGGAGGCTGAGGGGGTGGGGCTCCTGGACAAGAACCCAGAGTGTGAGAGACAGTGAGACCTGGGGGTCAGGAGGGACAAGGGGGTCATGGGGGAAGCAGCCCCTAACTCAGGGCTCTCTCTCCCCAGGGGACTCTGGGAAGCCCTCCCTCCTGACCCCGCAGGGCCCTGTTGTGGCCTCTGGACAGAGCCTGACCCTCCAGTGTTGCTCTGCCATCAGCTACGACAGGTTCGTTCTAGCCAAGGAGGGGGCACGGGACCTCCCCCAGCGCCCTGCCTGGCAGCCCCAGGCTGGGCTCTCTCAGGCCCACTTCCCCCTGGGCCAGGTGAGCAGCCACCCTGGGGGCCGGTACAGATGCTACGGTGGACACAACCTCTCCTCCCTGTGGTCGGCCCCCAGTGACCCCCTGGACATCCTGGTGGCAGGTGAGGAGCCAGCGGGTCAGGCGGGGACCCACACTCTGCACAGGCCCTGCTGGGGGAGCCCCAGGGGGGATGCTGGGACCAGGGGGCGGGGTCCCCAAGGAGGGAGGGACAGGCAGACAGGGGGTGGGGGGATGGAGAGGCTCAGAGAAACACAGACACACACAGAGGAGGGTCCTCAGAGAGGCCCTGCCGAGTCTCCGTTCAGAACCAGGCCGGCTGCCAGCCCCTCACGACCATCTTCTCTCTAGGATGGTTCCCTGCCATACCCTCCCTCTTGGTGCAGCCGGGCTCCTCGGTGGCTGCAGGACAGAACGTGACCCTGCTGTGTTGGTCATGGAGTCCGATGGACACTTTCCTTCTGTCCAAGGAGGGGGCGGCCCACCCCCCGCTGCGTCTTAGGTCACAGCCGGGCAGAGCTGGGCAGAACCAGGCCCAGTTCTCCATGGGTCCTGTGACCTCAGCCCACGGGGGCACCTACAGGTGCTACGGCTCACTCAGCAGGGACCCCTACCTGCTGTCACAGCCCAGTCACCCCCTGGAGCTCGTGGTCTCAGGTGAGGGGACCTGTCCTCTGTGTGTCCCCATGGCCAGCTCTAGGGGTACCCCCTTTCTAGGGTGCACTGAAGGGGACTCAAGGGAGGGTCACCCTCCAGGGGGATGGAGGGAACCTGCCCCCTTCCCCCGTTTCGTCTCCAGGATGCTCGGGGGAGGAGGGAGAAGGCCATGGGGTGGACCCAGGGCAGATTCGGGGAGGAGCATGAGCGGAGATGGGGGGCCCCCGAGGAGATGCAACCCCTCGCCCACCCACAGCCCTTTCCCCAGGATCCTCTGGGGCCCCATCCCCACCCACAGGTCCAACTCCAAGCTGGGGAGTCACGGGGGCCTTTGTCCAATGAGTGCACCACTGGCCCCAGGTCTGTCCCTCAAGCTCTCAGCTGACCTAACTCCTGCTCCAATCCCAGCGCAACTTGTGTCCCAGGGTGGGGTGGGGTTGGGCAGAGACTGGGGGGGGACCCCAGGGCTCCAGGGGCTCTGAGGGGGTGGGTGAAGGGGGTCATGGGGAGGGAGATGTTGGGACCAGCCCCCTCACCTCCCATCCTGACCCCCAGGAGGCTCCCAGGATCAGCCCCTCCCCCCCATGGACTCAGGCCCCCGCAGGGGTAAGTGCGGGTCTGTGGAGGGGGGTCCGTGGGGGGCAGGGTGGGGCTGTGCCCCCGGGTCAGGCACCTCTGGACACTCGGACTTGGATGCCCCCACCCCCCGTGGGCCTCCGCCTGTCCACGTGTCAAAGGAGAGAGTCGAGGCCCAGAGCTCGGGGGTCCTTCCAGGTCTGACTTTGCCGGGACTCCCCGGGACAGGAGGCCTCACAGGGAGGCCCCCAGGAGGGACTGGATGGGGGCCTGTCCCCTCTCAGCCTGATGGTGACACTGTGGGCGGGAGGGGGCAGGGGCAGGACAGGGTCCAGGGGTCCAGGCGCTTCCCCTTCAGCTCGGGGAGCTCAGCTCCAGGGGGAAGCACAAGGGCTGGGCTCAGACTCCCGGCTGCAGTCCCCGCTCCCGCTGTCGAACCAGCCAGGGGCCTCCCTCCTCAGAGTCTCGGGTCCGAGGTTGGCGGGCTCCCTGGTCCCCAGCCCCGGGATCACAGGGCTGCTGCCATCAGGTGAGGTGCAGTGACATCCACTTCACGGAGCTCAGGGGGGACACAGCCCCCAGCCCGGACCTTCCCAGGGTATCAGGTCCTGCAGGGGGGTGTACCTGGGGGGGGGGGGGCGCAGATTCCACCCCAGACAGCTGCCCCCCTAGTCCTGCTGGGCTCGGGAAGGCAGAGTGACAAGGAAGGCCCCTCAGCCCCAGATGAGACCCTGGGATAGGGCCCCCTGCACAGGAGGAGACCCCGAGCAGGAAGCGGGTGTCCACCTGGGGGCAGCATGTGGAGAGCTCAGGGAGCCCAGAGTCCTGGGTTCCAGTCCCAGGGCTGTCGTCCAGGCTGGGTCGCCCAGGGCCCCAATTTTGTCTGGACCTCAGTTTCCCCATCTGTAAAATGGGCAGTGGGTAGGGGAGATGAATGCACAGACCCCAGCAGGAGTCTGGCACACAGTAGGTGCACGATTAAATGGCTCATGACTTCACTGGTGCCCCAGGCCTCCCATGGTACCTGAGCCTTCTGATCGGGGTCTCGGTGGCCTTCGTCCTGCTGCTGCTCCTCCTCTTCCTCCTCATCCGACACCGACACCGGGGTCAGGACAGACGCAGGAAGTCAGGTGAGCAGGGAACAGGGGGACCCAGGCTCCCAGAGGCGCCAGGCTTAGGGCACTAACCAACGGGAACCAAAGAAAGAGGTGGGTGAGGTCAGCTTAGAAGGAGATGGTCCAGAGTCTCAAGTCTGAAAATCTGGAACGAAAACTCTTAACGTCAGGTCACAGGCAGACATGCAGGGGGTTTCTCGGGTCTCATGTCCTGAAACACTGAAACCCACGTGCGGGAAGGAGTCAGGGTTTCCTTCTTGCCCTGGAGCCCCGTGAAGCAGGGGGCATAACAGGCCCAGGCTGAGGTGTGCCCGCTGACACCACCCAGGGCAATGCTGACCTCTGACTTCCTGCAGGGGCTGCAGACCGGGAGCCTGAGGACAGAGGCCTGCAGAACAGGTGACTCCTGTCCCAAAGACCCCAGGCTCCCAGCTGCCCGCGGCCCCGTCCGCCCCTAACACCCCCGTCTCCTCCCAGCTCCAGCCCAGCCGCCGACGCCCAGGACCAGAACCTCTGTGAGCAGAAGAGGAGGGCAGCCCTGCGGGTGGGCGCGGAGAGTTCTGTGGGCGGGGGTGGACAGGAGCCCGAGCAGGGGGCGAGGACTGATGCACCACCCATCGCACACCTTCTGGGTGCAAGGGCCCCAGCCCTGAGCGATCTCAGGGAGTCCTGCCCAGCAAGGCCCCCCTCCCCGTTCTGCCCCAGCAGATGCTGCCATGAAGGACACACAGTCTGAGGAGGGGGCGGAGCTGGACCATCTGGTGAGACCCCTCCTTCTGGCCAGGCCACCAAAGACCTTCTCGTGGCCCAACTTCACCTGGTGCAGCCGTCTCAGTGCCCTCACCCCAGCTCCAACAGCACCCACACCGGCCTCTCCTCTGGGTCCCCGGGTCGTCCCCCTGTGGCTCCCCCTCCTGTCTCCTTGTGGCCCCACCTTCAGGGTCCCCTCTCCCTACTCCTCATCCTCTGTCTGACCCTCTGGTGCTGGATGCAGCCCCGCGGCTTAGGAGGATGCATGGATAAGGGAATGGCCTGCAAGTGCCCAGGCTCCCGTCCTTCCTGCTCCCAACAGACGGGCCCAGGGGAGCACCTCGCCCGGCCCCCTGTAGGTGCTGCAGCTGCAGAGGGAGCACGGCCTACATTGCCTGAGCTCCCCTGCAGCGGGGAGAGAGGCGCTATGCAGAGGGGCAGGCAGGGTCCTCAGACGCAGGGAGATAAAGCAAGAGAAGGGGACTGGGTGCTGGCGGGGGGCAGCAAGTCCAAAGGTCCTGGCTGAGGCCGAGATGGGCTGTGGCAGGAAGGTGGGCGGTGTGGCTGGAGCCACATGAGCAAGGACAGGTGCTGAGACAGAATCAGAATCCCGGAAAGCATCCATAGGCCCCGAGGTGTGAGGGAGCCCTGGCGATTCCATCAGCAAAGGGACCTCAGCGGACCACGGAGGGGAACACTGACTGTAGGAGGGGAGCGGGACCCGGGAGGTGCTGTTTCTGTCTCACCGTCTCCCTCCAGCAGAACAAGCGCATGGAGACCCCCAGGAGCGGATGTCCGCCCAGGTCAACCACTCCAGATTGAGAGTGAGGCAGGGGGTGGCCCCCTTTCCTTCCTCCCCATCAGGGGCACTGCTGGACAGAGAAGCCAAAGACAACAGGCAGGGGGACAGTCAGGTGTATCCCTGCCTCTCTGCGCCCCCAGGCTTCCCCTCACCCCAGATATACAGCTGGACTCTCTCTCCCCCACTGCAGGCTGCTGCATCTGCAGATGCCCAGGACGTGACCTATGCCCAGCTGAGCTACAGGACCCTCAGTCAGGGGACAACGGCACCCCCTCCCTCCCAGTCTGGGGAGCCCCCAGCAGAGCCCAGCGTGTATGCTGCTCTCGCCATCCGCTAGCCCACGAAGGACCCAGACCCCACATTCCAGGGACTGGATTGCAGGGACCCCAGAAGGCATGGGAACTGCTTGCAGTGGACACCACCTAATAACCACCCGCCAGCCGGGACCCCTCACAGAGACTCCAGGAGCTCCAGGGGCGCTCTGGGGTCAGCTATTCTCCCATCAGAGATAATTAATATCCTTACAATTGGGAAATAATGCAAGTCTTCTCAGTTGCCAATGTGTGAATTTAAAATCCAAACAGAAGTGAGAGATGTTTTCAATGGATGACGGTGCAAATAATACACATCAAACCCATGAATTGAGAAAATTAAGAACCTTGAATGAATCTATTAGAAAAGCCTAAAAATAATCAATGACCCAACCTATCACACAAGGAACTTAGGAAAAGAATAGCAAATTAGTCTAAAGGAAAGTTGATGGAGGGAATTAATAATAACAACATTAACGATGACATACAGGAGTGGAAGAAGAATCCATGAAGGCAAACATGAAATCCATTCTTGAAAACATTTATAAACCCTAGCCACAATGGCCAAGGAAAAAAGAGTGAAGGCACGTAATTCTAGCATCGTGAAAAAATTGCAGACAGCACTACGAATCCCACAGACTTTGTAACAACAGTTACAGAACATAGGAAAAGTTTGATGCCAATGTACAGAAAATGTAGATGAAATGGAGATCTTCAAAGGGACAATTTACTAAACGGGAATAAGAATAAATGGGGAGACATTCCCGTCGTGGCGCAGTGGTTAACGAACCCGACTAGGAACCATGAGGTTGCGGGTTCGATCCCTGCCCTCGCTCAGTGGGTTAAGGACCCAGCGTTGCCGTGAGCTGTGGTGTGGGTTGAGGACGGGGCTCGGATCCCGCATTGCTGTGGCGCTGGCGTAGGCCGGTGGCTGCAGCTCCAATTCAACTCCATAGCCTGGGAACCTCCATATGCCATGGGAGGGGCTCAAGAAAAGGCAAAAGGACAAAAAAAAAAAAAAAGAATAAATGGTAAATCTGTATCACCTCATATGTGCATTAAATGCATTGACTCTGTAATTAAAAATTTCCCTACCACTGAACTCCATAATAGTTCATAATTAGACTCTTAAGAAAAGTCCAACAGAAACAGAGAGCAGAACGGTGCTCACCAGGGTTGGCGCAAGGGGGAAGTGGGAAGATGTTGGTCAAAGGAAACAAACTTCCATTTAGAAGATGAGCAAGTTCTTGGGACCTAATGTACAGCGTATCGATCACAGCTCATTATAACACTGCATCATGCTCTTGCGTGTGAAGAAGAAAGTAGATCTTGCAGTTCCCATCATGGCGCAGTAGAAACGAATCTGACTAGGAACCATGAGGTTGCGGGTTCGATCCCTGGCCTTGCTCAGTGGGCTAAGGATCCGGTGTTGCCGTGAGCTGTGGTGTAGGTTGCAGACGTGGCTCGGATCTGGTGTTGCTGTGGCTCTGGCATAGGCCGGCAGCAACAGCGCCAATTCGACCCCCAGCCTGGGACACTCCATAGGCCACAGGTGTGGCCCTAAAAGACAAAAAAAAAAAAAGAAATAAAGAAAGTAGATCTTAAATATTCTCACCACAGAAAACAAAAGGCAACCCCGGGATGGGATGGAGGGCTTCTGTGGTGCTGCGGTGACCCTATTTTGCCATGAACATCAGTTCAAGAGGCTTCACTGGTGATCTCTTTCACACACACAACTGTGACGCACACGCACACACCCGAACCTGCACAAACTTCTCCTGAGAATAGAAAAAGGAGTACACCACCAGCACCTGCACCAACTGGCTTTATCAGGAGGCCAGGAAAATATTTACATCAAAAGCTGACCAGGGAATTGAAAATGGGAAAGTCACAGGAAGATCACTCCCGTGAGCTTGGGTATAAATCCCTGAACCAAAGAATCACAACTGAGATTTGGGGACATATGAAAAGGACATACTTCATGACCATACAGTGGTCTAACTGGAAGGAAAGAGTAGCTTAAAACCTTTTTTTAAATCTATCACATAATCCAGCACATTAATAGAACAAGTGAAAAATAATCATCTCGACAGATACAAAGCCCAGCAACAACAAAGAGTTGTTGGTGATAAAATACAAAATAAAATATGACTCCAATAAAAATAAACTCATCACAACTAGAAGGGAATTCCCTGTAAAACTCAAGAGGAAGAAAAGGGAATTCCCTGTCATTTATGCAGACGTGTGGAACAATCCACACCTGACATGATTTGTGAAGGTAAGGACCTGAGGTCCTTTCCTTTGAGTGGGAATGGTCCAAGCATGTGCCCTATGGCCACTTCCGTTCACTACGGCACTGGAGGGACCAACCCGGTAAGTAAAACACCACCAAGTAAGAAGCTCTGGAGTGGATCAGCATAATACTGTATAAGTCAGAGACGTCACAGTGGTGTGCACAGAAAATACACAATAAGAGAAATACACAATAAGAGTTTTCCAGTGTCACTGGATACCCAGTCAATAGGCAGAATTCGGTTGCCTTCCAGACTTTGAGGTCTGGACTGAGAGGCAATAAATGAATGTCTCCCTGTTCCTTGACTTTATGCCTGGGAGCCTGACTGTATAGTCCTGACTTACGGTGAGGTACTAGATGTGTGTTGCTTTAATCCACTACGTGTATGCTAATTTGTCGTAAGTGGAAGCTAACACAACCACGTGAAGTTTCTTTCCATTAGTGTTTCTATAGTACATTTCCTATCCTCATTTTGTTATGTGGGGTAAAATACGCACACCGTAATAACATTTACCAACATTTAAAACGCACAGTTCGGTGGCCCTAAGTATACTTACCACATTGGACAATCACTACCACTGTCCATTTTCCAGAACATTTTCCTTATCCCAAACGGAAACTCTGTACCCATTAAACGACAGTTCCATGTCTCCTTAGATCCAGCTCCTGCTACTCTTCATTCCGAATCTTGCCTTTAGGAATCAGGCTATTCTTGGCAGTTCACGTAAGTGAAATCCTTCAACATGTGACATCTCGTGTCTGACTTATTTCACTTCGAGTGCTTCTGAGGTTCACCCACATTGTTCATTCCATATTTTTAAGGTATTAACATCATTATATTAGAAGTGAATTTTTCTAAACTGCATAATGTAGGGTCTTGTTTGTAGTTGTCTTTTCTAAGACCAATCCCTGTCTTTTAATTGCTGTGTTTAGCCCATTTACATATAATATAATTACTGGTAAGACTGTTGTTTAGGTTTGCTATTTCATATCTTCCCTCTTGCTTGTCCTTCTATTTACCCTCTCCTACCTTTTCTTGGATTTAAAAATATTTTCAACATTCCATGTTCTATTTTTCTACTGTTGTTATAACCATACTCTTTGAATGTTGTTTAAGTGGCTATTTTAGAGACTATCACGTACATATCTAAATTTCTACAGTCAAGATACAGTTAGTACTTTACCTTTTCAAGGGCAATATAAAATCTTACAAACATATAGTTCTCTTTATCCTGACCTCTTTATGTTGTATGTATGTATTATGTCTACAGACAGTTCCAGGGCTGTGTCGGGCCCTGTGGGACTGAGTCCAGGTGGATGAATCCTCCCCAGACCTCCTGCTTCAGCCAACAGCCCCCACCTAGGACTTGGGTGATGGTCGGGTGTCTGGGAGGGCTCTGAAGCAACGACCTGGCAAACTAAGGGAATGAGGCACCTCTGACACTTGAGGTCTTCATCCTTTCTAGGAACCATCCCCAAACCCTCTATCAGGGCTGAGCCGAGGGCTCTCCTCCCATCGGCTTGCAAATGTCTCTACAGGCTGGTGTCTGCATAATGAGAGGGTCCCTGGACCCTTGGAGACAAGGGCCGCACAGGACTCATGGCCAGTTTCTCCTTTGAATTCTTGAGCTCAAGCCATGCAGGGCAGCACCACTGTGCTTATCACAGGAGGAAGGGCTGGTCAGGGTGGAGTGATCCCCTGCCCCTGGTGGTGACAAGTAAGAGGGAGGACCTGGGCCCCTCCCACCCTGGGCTCCTCCTCACAGGCAGCGGGAGCAGAGTGTGTGCTCAGGGGTCCTGTCCCCTCACAGCTTCCTCCTCCCTCAGAACTGTACAGAACCCCTCATTTTGCTTGCTTCTAATCAATACCTCTATCTAGACAATGGAATGAATTAATAGAGGTTACGCTAATTGTGGTAATCCTTGCTCCTAGAAAGACTGCCTGGTGTCTTGTAGATATGCCACCATGTATTTTTTTAAATAATAGATTGGTAGATAGAAGAGAGGAAAATGACATGGAAACATATAACCTTGAGGCAGAGACCAAAAAAAAAAAAAAATGCTGGCTGAGCTGGAGGAACTGAAAGGCAGATCCCACCTTTTTGCTCCTTCCTGCCCCTGTACCTCATGACATGAACCAATGAAAACCCCACATGTTCATCTTTGCCTGATTAGATCAAAATGAGACCCCAGAGATGCTCACCTCCAGGGACCGAGACTGGCATGATTAGTTCTCAGGACTCACTTGAGATCAGAGAAGAGCTTACTTAAGCATTTGTAATATTGCCCACACCCTGTCCTTTTTTAGTTCTCAGGGCTAAGTGACATCCTCAGGCCATCACAAAACCATTCAGACCCAAAGAGTGATGAGGAGAAATCCTCAGTTATGGGGCTGGGCTCTGAGGATCACAACCTGTCAACGGGAGGCAGGTGACGTGGGTGGATGTGCAGGGATCCTGGGGTGACTGGGGTATGCCCTGACCTCTGTCCACAACCCCTAGCCTCTCACCCCCAAGACTACACAGTGGAGAACCTCATCTGGACAGGCATGGTTGTCTTGATCCTGCTGGTCCTTGGGATTCCGCCATTTCAGGCTAAACATGGCCATGATATAGCCAAGATACAGCCAGAAGGTGAACACAGGAGACAACAAACCCACCACTTGGTGAGGTAGGTCCCTGTTTGATTAGAAGGTTCAGGAGGAAAATCTTCAGCATCAATTGAAGGGGTCTTCTGCTGCGAATTTCAAGGGGGAGAAGTGCTGGCATGAAGGAAATACCTGGGTTGCTGCTTGCAGAGACGCTTCTGCAATTAACCTACAGTAATTTCCCTCCTTACTATTATTGATTTTTCTTGACTATTCTACTTTCTTTTTTTTTCTTTTAAAAAAATTTTTAAATTGAAGCATAGTTGATTTACAATGCTGTTAATTTCTGCAATACAGTAAAATATATATATATATATATATATATATATATATATATATATATATACTCTTTTTTTGGTTTTTTTTTTTTTTTGCATTTTCTAGGGCCTCTCCCACAGCATATGGAGGTTCCAAGACTAGGGGTCTAATCAGAGCTATAGCCACCGGCCTATGCCAGAGCCACAGCAACGCGAGATCCAAGCCATGTCTGCAACCTACACCACAGCTTACGGCAACGCCGGATCCTTAACCCACTGAGCAAGGCCAGGGACTGAACCTGCAACCTCATGGTTCCTAGTTGGAGTCATTAACCACTGCGCCACGATAGGAAATATATATATATATTCTTTTAATATTCTTTTCCATTACAGTTTATCTCAGGATATTGGATATAGTTCCCTGGGCTAGACAGTACACCTTTGCTTATCCACTTTGTACATAATAGCCTACATCTGCCCAATCCCCACCTCCGCGTCCATCCCTCCCCTCCCCCCCCACCCCCCGCTTTTCTTACTCCTATGACATGAGGCTACGCTCACATCACAGGTGTGGGTCCACACACAAAATCACCTTCATGCTCTGGTCCATTTTCTTGGGAGATATTTTTGCTTGATTTTTAATTTCCACATTCACTGCTCTATGTTGCTGACCCCCTTCTTTTCAACCCATAAAAAGAATCTGTCTTAAATAACTGGATCCCTGGGTGAAAAGCGGGTCTCATTTAGGCCAGATAAATCCAAAACCACCCCCCTAAATCCTCTCTGGACCCCTCAAGTCCGAATCTCCTCCAAAGTAATACCCAGAATCATTTCTGCCCAAATACCACCGGTTTGAAGGATATGTGAAGTGACACAAGGCATGTGATGTGACAACCAGGTGGTGAGCTGGTGAACCAGCTCTCTGAAAAAAAAATCACTTTTGCAAATGGTCTGATTTGTTCACATCTCTGTTTCTTTGCTAAATACTTCATGCCCGACTTTTTTTTTTTCATTATAGCTGGTTTACAGTGTTCTGTCAATTTTCTTTCTTTTTTTTTCTTTTCCTTTTTTTCCCACAACACACTTTTTCCCCCACTGTACAGCATGGGGACCCAGTTAAGAGGATATTACAATCGTGAGCATATATGTCCCAAATATAGGAGCACCCAGATACCTACAACAAATACTAACAGACATAAAAGGAGAAACTGATGGGAATATAATCATAGTGGGAGACTTTAATACCCCACTCACATCAATGGACAGATCCTTTAGACAGAAAATCAATAAAGCAACAGAGATTCCAAAGGAAACAATAGAAAAGTTAGACTTAATTGACATTTTTAGGACATTACATCCAAAAAAAATCAGAACATACATTCTTCTCAAGTGCACATGGAACATTCTCAAGAAGTGATCACATATTGGGGCACAACGCTAACCTCAACAAACTTAAGAGTACAGAAATTATTTCAAGTAACTCCTTTGACCACAATGACATGAAACTAGAAATCAACCACAAGAAAAGAAATGAGAAAAAACCTACTACATGGCGACTATACAACATGCTACTAAAAAACCAATGGGTCAATGAGGAAATCAGGAAAGAAATTTAAAAATATCTCGAGACAAATAATGAAGACATTACCTCTCAAAATCTATGGGATGCCACAAAAGCAGCGCTCAGAGGGAAGTTCAGAGCAATACAGGCCTTCCTCAAAAAAAGAAGAAAGATCTCAAATTGACAACTTAACCCATCACTGAAATGAATTAGAAAAAGAAGAACAAAAAAACCCCTAAAGTCAGCAGAAGGAAGAAAATCATAAAGATCAAAGAGGAAACCAATAAAATAGAGATTCAAAAAACAATAGAAAAAAAATCAATAAAACCAAGAGCTGGTTCTTTGAAAAGGTAAACAAAATTGACAAACCTCTGGCAAGACTCACCAAGAACAGGAGAGAAAGAACCCAAATAAACAAAATAAGAAATGAAAAAGGAGAAATCACAACGGATACTGCAGAAATACAAAAAACCATGTAAGAATACTATGAACAATTATATGCCAACAAATTTGACAACCCAAAAGAAATGGACAACTTTCTAGAGTCTTACAGGCTGCCAACACTGAATCAAAAAGAAATAGATCAACTGAACAGACAGATCACTAGAAATGAAATTGAATATGTTATAAAAATACTCCCTACAAATAAAAGTCCAGCCCCAGAGGACTTTACAGGCGAATTCTACCAAACATACAAAGAGGAACTTATACCCATCCACCTTAAACTTTTCCTAAAGGTTAAAGAAGGAACACTCCCAAAGACATTCTTTTTTTGTCTTTTTGCCTTTTCTAGGGCCGCTCCCATGGCATATGGAGGTTCCCAGGCTAGGGGTTGAACTGGAGTTGTAGCCAATGGCCTACGCCACAGCCACGGCAACATAGGATCCGAGCTGCGTCTGCCACCCACTCCACAGCTCATGGCAACACCAGATCCTTAACCCATTGAGCATGGCCAGGGATCGAACCCACAACTTCATGGTTCCTGGTCGGATTCGTTAACCACTGAGCCACGATAGGAATTCCTTAAAGACATTCTATGACACCACCATCACCCTCCTTCCAAAACCAGACGAGGATACCACCAAAAAAGAAAACATAGGCCAATATCTTTAATGAATATAGATGCAAAAATTCTCAACAAAATTTTAGCCAACTGAATCCAACAACATATCAAAAAGATCATACACCATGACCAGGTGGAATTCATCCCAGGTTCACAAGGTTGGTTCAACATACGTTAATCAATCAACATCATACACCACATTAACAAAAGAAAAGTCAAAAGCCACATGATCATTTCAATAGATGCATAAAAAGCATTTGACAAAGTCCAACATCCATTTATGATAAAAACTCTCACCAAAGTGGGTATAGAGGGAACATTCCTTAACATAATCAAAGCCTTTTATGACAAACCCACAGCAAATATAATACTCAGTGGAGAAAAATTGGAAGCCTTCCCACTAAAATCTGGAACATGACAGGGATGCTCACTCTCACCACTTTTATTCAACATAGTATTGGAAGTCCTAGCCACAGCAATCAGACAAACAAAAGAAATAAAAGGCATCCAAATAGGAAGAGAAGAGATAAAACTGTCACTGTATGCAGATGACATGATACTATATATAGAAAACCCTAAGGACTCAACCCAAAAACTACCTGAACGCATCAACAAATTCAGCAAAGTAGCAGGATATAAGATTAACATTCAGAAATCAGTAGCATTTCTGTATACTAACAATGAAACTTTAGAAAAGGACTACAAAAATACAATACTTTTGAAAATTGCACCCCCAAAAATCAAATACCTGGGAATACACATGACCAAGGATGCAATTTTCTTTTTTTTAAATTAATTTATTTTTCAACTGTTACTTCCCCAATACAATTTTTTTTCTACTGTACAGCATTGTGACCCAGTTATATGTACATATATACATTATTTTTTCTCACATTATCATGCTCTATCATAGGTGACTAGACATAGTTCCCAGTGCTACACAGCAGGATCTCACTGCTTATGCATTCCAAAGACAATAGCTTGCATCTATTAACCCCAAGCTCCCAATCCATCCCACTCCCTCCCACTCCTTCCCCTTCCCCCTTGGCAACCACAGGTCTGTTCTCCAAGTCCATGATTTTCTTTTCTATGGAAAGGTTTATTTGTGTCCTATATTAGATCCCAGATATAAGTGATATCATACAGTATTTGTCTTTCTCTTTCTAACTTATTTCACTTAGTATAAGAGTCTCTAGTTCCATCCATGTTGCTGCAAATGGCATTATTTTGTTCTTTTTATGGCTGAGTAGTATTCCATGGTGTATATATACCACATCTTCCTAATCCATTCATCTGTTGATGGACATTTGGGTTGTTTCCATGTCTTGACTATTGTGAATAGTGCTGCAGTGAACATGCGAGTGCATGTGTCTTTTTCAAGGAAAGTTTTGTCTGGATATATGTCCAAGAGTGGGATTGCTGGGTCATATGGTAGTTCTATGTATAGTTTTCTGAGGTACCTCCACACTGTTCTCCATAGTGGTTGTACCAGCTTATATTTCCACCAACAGTGCAGGAGGGTTCCCTTTTCACCACACCAGTTTTCTACTGTATAGCATGTTGATCTGGTTACACATACATGTATAGATTCATCACAAGTGATCAGACATAGTTCCCAGGGCTACACAGCAGGATCTCTTTGCCCATCCATTCCAAAGGCAACAGTCTGCATCTACTAACCCAGGACTCCCAGTCCATCCCATTCCCTCCCCCTCCCCCTCCCCCTTGGCAACCACAAGCCTATTCTCCAAGTCCACGATTTCCTTTTCTATGGAAAGGTTCATTTGTGCTGTATATTAGGTTCCAGATATAAGTGATATATACGGTATTTGTCTTTCTCTTTCTGACTTACTTCATTGAGTATGAGAGTCTCTAGTTCCATCCAGGTTGCAGCAAATGGCATTATTTTGTTCTTTTCTTCCTCTTCTTTTTTTTTTTTTTTTGTCTTTTAGGGCCACACCCACGACATATGGAGGTTCCCAGGCTAGTGGTCTAATTGGAACTATTGCTGCTGGCATACACCAGAGCCCCAGCAATGCCAGATCCAAGCCACATCTGCGACAAACACCACAGCTCACAGCAATGCTGGATCCTTAACCCACTGAACAAGGCCAGGGATCGAACCCTCAAACTCATGGTTCCTAGTCAGATTCGTTTCCACAGAGACACAACAGGAACTCCTACTTTGTTCTTTTTTATGGCTGAGTAGTATTCCCACCTTTAAGATGCTATTTTGTCGACAGAATCAACTTTCACAAGTGAGTATGAGTCATCCATGGTACCACACAGATGCTCCTGATATCCTTCTATCCCACAGGTCATGGTAATTTCCACCTCACTCTCACACCACAATTTCAGTGAAATTATGATGCCCAAATCCTAGCACCTTCACACGAGAGGTCAGTAGAAAACAGTGGCATAAACAACTGTGGGAGAAGAGCTGAAGCCTGACGTGGGGGCTTAACATGGGGGACGTGAGGGCAAGCAGGTAGGACGAGACCAAGTCCCTTATATGCATGCATTTCTCCCCTGGCAACACGTTCACCTTTGTCCCGTAATGATACTTTAGGGAGTAGAGAATTTCTCACTTACACTTAATTCCTTGACAGTGCTTTGTACTGTCCCCTTATCTCTTGGCATTTTCTTTCTTCAATTTCCTTTACTTTGTGGTGAAACATCAAGACACACATTTCACATACACAGTCACACATCCTCGCATTTGTATGTTCCGTCTACATCTCTGTAAAAGACCCAAGAATTTGCCTCTCACACTGCGGCAGACATTGTCCTCCCTGACTTCCTTCAGAAAGTCAGAGCATCCACAGTACTTCCTCCTCCTCCCCAAATACCCAGATTTTCTAATTCCGGTCTCTCTGTACTGTGTCCTACAGAATTTCCTCAACATTGTGTTCCAAGTTCATAACTGGCTCTTTGGCTATATCTTCTTGATGAAAAGGATATTTTGAGTGTATTAATGAAAGTATTATTCTTTTGCCCCTGGAAGTTATTTCCCTTGTTCATTGCTAAAATTCTGTATACCTCTAGAATATGATCCCTTTTACTGTTACAAGAATTTATGTTCTTTAATTTTTCAGATATATAAACACACCTCAATTAAAATGTTCCATATATTCCTAGTATCCTTTTTCTCCGGATGTGAGAAGACGAACTACTAACTCCGTAGCGACTCCTCACAGCTTATCATTAGGATTTCTCTCCGGTGTTCATTTCTATTGGATACTCAGCTCCCAGATACCTGACTTTCCATAGTTTCTCCCAGGTCTGTCCTGACATTCAGAGCCGAGATGGGTAGATTCTTACAGCTGCCCTGCCCCCTGGCATCCACTTTCCCCACCTCAGCATCCAACTAGGAATGTGCCCAGCAGGCATGGCCCCCAGGTGAGCCTCACGCTCACACGTAAGACAGATGCCTGCGTAAGACTGTAATACGTTAAATCTTTTCCAAAACACACAGGGGATGTGGCTGAGGGCTGACCTTGGGGCTGGGTCAGTGAGCAGAGATACCCCAGTGCCTGTTCACAGTTATGGGAAAGGGGCAACACCACTTCCCGCTTGGACCTGGCGCCCGAGCCCCTCCCTGCCTGTGAGGACCTGGGGTCCCTGTCCTGTCCACGGGGAGCTGGAAACTGCCGCTCAAATAACCCCCTTGTTGTATTCAGGCTCTGGGGGTGGCTAAGCCTTGGCAGCTTCTTCCTCTTCTTTTTTGGCTGTGGTTCCCTCTCTATTTGGGGAGGTTTCATTTCTCCCTTCCTACAGTAGACTGTGCCTATGTGTTTCTTAGAAAACATAAGCAGCACTGCTTGGTGTGAGGAGCAGATGAGAGCACGTCAATCATCCGCGGGGACTCTGAGGTCTGACACCTGGATCCTGTCATCTCCTCCCCTGCCCAGGCCTCTTCACCAGGTCTGCAAATTCGCCAACACTGGGTCCCTTCATGTCCTGGCACCGCTGAGCTCACAACGTCTCTGAGGAGTGGGGTTCAGACCACAAGGTGCAGACAAGCAAACAGAGGCTCGGAGACGGGATGTCACAGCCCAAGGTGCACGGGCAGAGCATGACCAGGAATATTTAAATAATACGAGCTCTGTCCCTCGAGTCAGAGCACTAACCCACTCTCTGTCCCACAGTTCTGAAGACAGAACCAGAGCCGGAGGAGGAGACTCTGCTCAAGTGATCGAGGAGACCAAGGAGGAAGGAAGACTCTGGGGCTTGTTCCCAGGAAGGTGTGGTGGAGGCTGTTGCAAGAAAAAAGAGAAGTCGTGGGAGGGGCTGTAACGGAGAGAAACCCCACACTCTGGGCTGGGGGAGGACTCCTGTTTCCTTCCCTTGTGTCTTGTATTTCTCCTCTGCTCTCATGGCCATGTTGACCTGCACTTAGATGCTAGATGTGTGTCTCTAATGACCTGAATTCTGCAGGGCATTTATGTGAAGCATCTCCAGGACTGGTGACCCCTGTCCACATAGAGGAGCCACAGGGATGTGCTGATGGACGGGCGGAGGAGGAAGGAGACCCCAAGGGGAGGCTCTGAGAGGGAGGACACATCCTGGTCACCTGTACCTGGAAGGGGCACCAGGTTTGTCATGGACACAAGTGCCAAGCTCTTAGGAAGAGGCAGTTCCCCTTCCTGTGGGGCTGTGGACGTGACAGCCCCATGACAAGGAGGACCAGCCTCCAAGGGGCCACACCCTGGGCCCTGTCTGTCCTGAGGGCGCCTGACTCTCCTCCAGCTGCACAGCCTGGACCACAGGGAGGAGACGCCATGACCCCCACGCTCCCAGCCCTGCTCTGCCTCGGTGAGATGCAGGGCGAGGGGAAGCCCTGTTCTGGGAGGACCCGCCCCCTCCCCACACCAGCCTATACTCTCGGGACACCCAGCACGCAGGGGGCGCCCGGGCACGAGAGGTTCTGCTCAGAGTCCAGGGCGAGTCCTCACAGGTGCTTTCTTCCAGGGCTGAGTGTGGGCCTGGGGACCCAGGTGCAGGCAGGTGAGTCGGTGCCCAGGGGTCCCAATGCCTCCTCTCCTCCGTGGGGACAAGGGGCCACCCCCAGGCACTGGGCATGGAGACGGCAGGGAGGGGCTGAAGGGTGGGGAGTCAGGCAGGGTTGGGCTGAGAGCTGGGGGTGGGGAGGTCTTGTGACCTGGTCTCTCATGTCCTTCCAGGGACCCTCCCCAAACCCACCCTCTGGGCTGAGCCAGGCCCTCTGGTCCCCTGGTATAGCCCTGTGACCATCTGGTGTCAGGGGACCCTGGAGGCCAAGGAGTTCCATCTGGATAAAGAGGGAAGGCAAACTCCCTGGTACCGACTGAGCCCACTGGAGGCTAGGGACAAGGCCAAGTTCTCCATCCCATTCACAACTGAGGCCTATGCAGGGAGATACCGCTGTTACTATATCAGCCCCACTGGCAGGTCAGAGCCCAGTGATGCGCTAGAGCTGGTGGTGACAGGTGAGAGGACACTCAGGGGGCCCAGCCTCAGGCTCTGCCCTCAGGCAGGGGTCTGCTCTCAGGGGGGGTCCCTCTCACAGCCCAGCCCTGGGGGAGCTCAGGGGCTGTGAGCCCCATGTAACCAGCTGCCTCCTTCTCTCCTAGGAGCCTATGAGAAACCCGCCCTCTCAGCCCTGCCCAGCCCTGTGGTGGCCTCAGGAGGGAATGTGACCCTCCAGTGTGGCTCAGGGCACGGATATGAGAGGTTCATTCTGACTAAGGAAGGAGAACACAAGTCCTCCTGGACTCTGGACACACAGAGATACCCTAATAGGCAGACCCGGGCCCTGTTTCCTATGGGCCCCGTGACCCCCAGCCACAGGGGGACATTCAGATGCTATGGCTCTTTCAGAGACAAACCCCAGGTGTGGTCACACCCCAGTGACCCCCTGGAGCTCCTGGTCTCAGGTGAGGGGGGCCCAGCCTGGTCCCAGAGGCTTTGGGGCCCCAGGCAGGTCCCTGGGGGCCTGGCTCAGAGCAGAGCCCCATGTGAGGGGGTGGCTGAGGGAGTGGGGCTCCTGGATCAGAACCCAGAGTGTGAGAGACAGTGAGACCTGGGGGTCAGGGGGGACAAGGGGGTCATGGGGGAAGCAGCCCCTAACTCAGGGCTCTCTCTCCCCAGGGGACTCTGGGAAGCCCTCCCTCCTGACCCCGCAGGGCCCTGTTGTGGCCTCTGGACAGAGCCTGACCCTCCAGTGTTGCTCTGCCATCAGCTACGACAGGTTCGCTCTGGCCAAGGAGGGGGCATGGGACCTTCCCCAGCGCTCTGCCTGGCAGCCCCAGGCTGGGCTCTCTCAGGCCCACTTCCCCCTGGGTTAGGAGAGGGACCTCCCCAGGGGCCAGTACAGATGCTACAATAGATATACCACTCCATCTAGACAGAGTCTCTCCTGCCAATGTCTCCATCTCAGAATCTGAGCCTCTGGAGTCCCAGCCTCCCCCTTCTCCACAGATACTCTCCTGTATAGACAAGCATCCCCACCTGTGGGGACCACTCAGCAAGGCCCTCCATGCTGCTCTGTGCATATCTGAGACCAAGGAGGGATGGTGCAGGGCTCACAGGAGTAACTCCATGGATGACCGCCCAGCGCACCTGTGGTGCACGGCTGTTTGCTCTGTACCTGTGCATGTCTCTATTGTTGCTCTTGGTTGGAGAACTTTGCAGCAACCTAAGTTTCCACATGTCTGCAAAACGAGAAAGATGGTGGTGGGGCCTCTTTCCTCTGTCCTGCCAACCCTGTTCGGTCTCAAAGGAGCTACATGTCCACACGTCTGCTCCTCTTCTACTCTGCCTCCTCTCTAAACCCCACAAACTTGACCTGACTCCTAAGAACACACCAAGAACTTCCTGGAGACCTGCCTCCTTATTGCCTTTGTATTTCTAGTAACTGGCCCAATCTGTGCTACATGTATGAATTTCCCCTCTTTCTCCTCTGAGTATCTGTATATATAGATACACACATGTTATATACACGGGTATGTAGGTGAATTTTTTTATAGGTGTATACTTGCATATAGACATATTGACATGTAACGTTAGCATTTAACAGATATGTGCATGCATTTACTATATGTATGATAGGTAATTTATACAATGTAATATATGTAACACATTATAACAAAAAAATGTCTATAGGGAGTTCCCTTGTGGCACAGCAAGTTAAGGATTTAGCATTGTCACTACAGCGGCTTGGGTCACTGCCATGGCATGGGTTCAGTCCTTGGCCCAGGAACTTCCACATGGCACAGGAGCAGCCAAAGCAAAAGTATACAAAAATATATCTTTTATATGTAGGTAAATACATACCTACTATTATATAAATACTACACTTATTCTTCTACACAATTTACAAATATTCACCCTTAAGTCCCTATTTTTTCATCTCCTGTGTTGTCACACTTGTTACTGATCTTCCATATATCTCATGCTCCAAGAAGGCAGAAATACGGTTTTTATTACCTGTGAACATTACATTACCTTTAGGAAATATGGATTTGCAAGGGTGTGTGTGCCTCACACTAAATATACCAAACTGTATGAAGAATAATTTAATCAAAAAAGAATACATGAACAAAATGCTCCAGCAGCCCAGGGGAAACCCAGCAAAGTAGAGACAGGGTTCACTAAGGAACCGTGCAAAAGCTGTGCCAGGAGAACTGGGGACACTGAGAACACAGAACCTGGGGAAGGGCTGTGTGTCCCCAGCTCCTCACTCACATCCCCACTTCATGATTCTCAGGACCAGCAGACACCATCTGCCCACCACAAAACCACTCAAATCCCACGAGTGGTGAGGAGGAGGAATCCTCAGTTATGGGGCTGGGTTCTGGGGTTCATGTCCCATAAAGGGAGGCAGTGCCCAGGATTCTGGGGGGGGACTGGGATCTGCCCTGACCTCTGCGACCTCTCTGTCCACAACCCCTACCCTCTCCCCCCCAAGACTACACAGTGGAGAACCTTGTCCGTATGGCCGTGGCTGGCCTGATCCTGCTGGGCCTCGGGATTCTGCTCTTCCAGGCTCGACACGGCCATGGAGGAACCCAAGACGCGGCCAGGAGCTGAGCACAGAGGCCACAGGGCACCGTCCAGAGTGGCAGAGCCTTAGAAATGACCTGATGGGCCCAGAAGGTTCTGGAAGAGAATCTGCAGTGTTGTGAGAACTGCCTGCTGAGACCATGGAGGGAGAGACGGGGTGTGGGTGCGGGCGGAGGACTGGGGAGTCCCTGTGCAGGGCTCTGCCTCTGTTACACCGAGGTGCTCTCCTCCTCCTCGGACGCCGCTCCCTGACGGCCTGTCCTCTCTCACCTGGGACATGAGGCGCAGCCCACATGGCAGGTGTGTGCCCACACCTTAAACACCTGCATGCTCTGGTTCAGTTTCCTGCAATATAGTTTCCTTTGTTTTTAATTTCCACATTATCTGGTGTGTGATATTGATCTCCATTCCTTTGCTCATACACAGAATAGGGTTCAAGTAACTGAATAAATGGGTGTAATTGGGGCCGAATTTGGGACACATGAATTCAACACTCACCCCTTAAGCCCTTTCTGGACCGTCAAGCCCTCCTCCCCTCATCAGATGACACCTGACATAGGTTCTCCAGAAACACCAGAGTTTGAAGCAACACCCTAGTGTTTGAAGTGACAGCCAGGTGCTGTGCCAGTAAGTGGGCTTTAAGAATATACCTTTTTAAGCATGATAATTGTACATGTATGTGTAACTGGGTCACCATGCTGTACAGTAGAAAAAAAATATTGGGGAAATAACAATTGATTACAATTAAGACTCCTTGATAAGAAAAAGAAAGAAAGAATACACCTTTTTAAAATATAAAAAGTCCATATTTGTGCAATTCATCTGTCTTTAGTATAACTCTTCCTGGCCAACGTCAAGGTGCCCATGCAAATGCACTGAAGGCAGAGATGGGAAGTAGTGAAGAGAGTTGTATGATGGGTGTTCCCATTGTGGCTCAGTGGAAACTCATCTGATGAGTATCCATGAGGACACAGGTTCAATCCCAGGTCTTGCTCAATGGGTTAAAGGTCCGGCATTGAGACAAGGGGGGCAGACACCAGAAGTAAGAGAGGCTACAACTCTAGTATCTGTCAAAAGGTCACCACACCAAAAACCTATAAAAATGAGAAGACAGAGAACTATAACTCAGATGAGGGAGAAAGGAAAAACCCCAGAAAATCAGCTAAGCAATGAGGAGATTCTTAGCCTCCAGGAAAAAGACTTTAGATTGTTGATGCTAAAGATGATGCAAGACATTGGGAATAAACTGGAGGCAAAGATGGATAACTTACAGGAAACACTGAGCAAAGAGATACAAGATATAAAACTTAAACAAGAAGAGATGCAAAATACAATAACTGAAATAAAAAATTCACTAGAAGCAGCTAACAGCAGAATACAGGAGGCAGACGAATGAATAAGTGAGGTGGAGGACAGATTAGTGGAAATTACAACTGCAGAACAGAAAAGAGAAAAAAGATTGAAAACAAATGAAGAGAGTCTCAGAGAACTCTGGGACAACGTGAAATGCACCAACATCCGTATTATAGGGATGCCAGAAGGAGAAGAGAGAGAGAAGGGGACAGAAAAAACATTCCAAGAGATAACAGCCAAAAACTTCCCTAACATGGGAAAGGAACCACTCACTCAAATCCAGAAAACACAATGAGTACCATATGAATAAACCCAAGGAGGAATACACTGAGACACTTATTAGTCAAACTGGCCAAGATTAAAGACAAAGAGAAAATCTTGAAAGCAGCTAGGGAAAAGAATCAGATAACATACAAGGGAACCCTGATAAGCTTGTTGGCAGATTTTTCAACAGAAACTGCAGGCCAGAAGAGAGTGGCATAATATAGTTAATGTGACAAAAGGAAAAAACCTCCAACCAATAATACTTTACCCAGCAAGGCTCTCATTCATATTTGAAGGAGAAATCAAAACCTTCACAGAAAGCAAAAGCTGAGAGAATTCAGCAACACTAAACCAGCCTTACAATAAATACTAAAGGAACTTCCTAGGAAGAAAAGACAGCAACAGGAAACAAAAATACCACAAATGACAAGGCTCACCAGTAAAGGTATATATACAGTAAAGATACGAAATCATCCATGCACAATTATACCACCAAAATCAGAAATCATGAGAAGAGGTGGGTACAAATGCAGGACACTGGAGATGAACTTGCAGTTAAGAGAACAACAACTTAAAACAATCTCATATACATATAGACTCATATCAAAACTTCAGAATAACTGCAAACCAAAAATCTACAATTGATACACAAATAAGGAATCTCTGAAGAAGAAACACATCTCATAGTCAATAAGTGCATAATCCACCATGAAGGGGGTCATTTGACATCATTCTTGGAATGATGAAGTCTTCTTAGATCTGACTCTGATTTCCTCTCCATCAAAGAATTTATGATAATTATAAGTAAATAATGCAACCGTACAATTAAATAACACAGTTATACAAGTGCATTATTAATAACCATTTCTCTCCATGGTACAATGTAAGGTCTATAATGTCTTGTTTATCACATCACCTAGAATGGTGTAATGCCTATACTGAAGAATCAATAAGATGTAACAAATTGTGAGGACATATTTATATAGTTACACTGTTTCTTAACCAATTTATGCATTTTATATTTTACTTATTTTCAGAGGGTGTATTATTTTTGTTATTCTTACCAGTTGTTATTCTTTTTATTATGCTATATGAAATATTTAATGGTATATAAGGCTTTCTTATTTATAAATTTTAGTTGCATAATATACACAATTTTTAATATAATGCTAATTCTTAAAGAAAAATTGAAATGTAATAGATAATACTAAATGGTAAAGACGAAAGCCATACAAAATGGGATAAAGCATAGAATAAATTTCCTATTTGTCTCAGCATATCTTCCATTCCACTTCTCCAGAGGGAGACACTTAATCTGTTTCTTAAGATCCATGATATAATAATCTGTCTGAATGTAATTGTGTTTAAATATATGTATTTTATTCTGTAAAAAAAATATTCTGTGATAATCTATGTGGGAAAAGAATGTGAAAGGGAATGGATGTATGTACATGTATAATTGAATCTCTTTGTTGCATAGCAGAAATTATCACAACCTTGTAAATAAAGAAAAAAAAAGTCTGACATTGCCATGAGCTGTGGCATAGGCTACAGATGGGGCTTGGATCCTGTGTTGCTGTGGCTGTGGTGTAGGCCAGTGGCTACAACTCCAATCCTGTGGCTAGCCTGGGAACCTCCATATGCCACAGGTGCAGCTCTGAAAAAAAGGGGGGGGTTGTGATGAATCAGCTGGAGCACACCTCACGGATGATGACGATGCTGGGCACAGTTGTGTCGTTTACACTAAACATCAAGACGAGACCATTTCCACTTCAGTTTGATGCCCTGTGTCCACGAACCTATGATGCCAAAATCCCAGTGCGTCCCCAAGAAAGGGAAAAGATACAGCCAGAAAAATATCAACTGTGGGAGAAAACCTTCAGCCCTGTGCGTCCCAACACATACTTGGCAGGAGGACTAACTGCTCCCGCCCGTCTGGGACGTAACAATTACCAGTCACAAGGAGGAGACACACAGCTCCAACCCGCCGTTTTATAACCTGGAAGAACACGTGGGCATAACCACTCGTATACATGGGTGAGCCTGTGGACGGAAGGGCAGTTACCAGAAAAAAACCCAGAAGTGAATCTCACCAAAAAGGAATGACTCGTGTACACATGCGATGGAGTTTTGCATGACAGAGAGAGTCTCAAACTTCGACGCTCACGCTCCTGGTGACGGATGTCCGAGCACGATGGGGAACAAGTGAGGACAGACGTGAGAGTGTGTGTGCCCAGGGCTCCAGCTCATCCAATTCGAGAGGAGACAGCAGGTCCTCCTGGGGTGGGGGTTGGTCGAATCCCATCAAGAGAGGAGGGGCAACACCACGTGGCCCCGTGGTTGTCACACACCAGGTGAGGATGTGCTGGCAGGTGCAGAGCACAGGGGTGAGAACACTGGCCACCCCCTGCTGACCCTCCTTTGGGGACGCCCATCTACCCCTCATCACGGGGAAGTGGTGGGCTTTGCTCCATTCCCTGTCGTCACGTGCACACAGTTTAGTGAGGTGGGGCTGGAGCAGGGTGGGACAGCCACCCCTACACTAGTGACCGATTTACAACAAGCGGCAGTGCATCCGGGACAGCAAACCCCTCACACGCTGACGCTGTCTTTTCCACACACCTTGACCTCACCTGCCTGATCAGCATCCCCTGAGTCCAATCGGATGCTGAGCTGCCGCCCAGGTGAGAGACCGGGGCTCTGAGCAAACACTTTGCCCAATAGCAGGTGGCATGCAATGCAGGACAGAGCCTGGGTCCCTGTGAGATGATGAACATATCACCCACCAAGATGCTCACTTGGGATGGAGGCCACCAAGGTGGATGTGGTGGTTCATTCAAAGAAGGGATTTTACCCCTTATGCAATATTTGGGGATCACATAGACTTAGTTCCAGGTAGAACCCACTCAGGTCTGGTTTCTGTTTGGTCCCCATTGAGTGAGGTGGGAGTCTTGGAGTAGGAGAAAACTCATGGAGAGAAATGCTTTCCTTTGCTGTGGAATTCCTATGTCAGAGGTCTTTGTATGCCATGTTTGTACATCTGTTCTTTCCAACTCCACTCTCTCTCATCAAACACCAAGTTTCCAAGTGTGCCCCCCTGCACTGCCTCAGTAAAGTGGTGTCCACTGCAGGGAAGCTGGCCCAGCCTGGATCCCAGGACAACACGTGTCCACATGGCACTCAGCAGCCATGAGACCTCTGTGCTGGGGACCTTCGTCTAGTCTCCTTCTCCACGGGACTCTCAACACTTCTCTTCAGCTGAGACGCTTCCCGTCTCTCAGCTCTATCCTCATATCACACCCCCTTGAGGTCAGCCTTCCAAGACACCCAGTTAGTTATGGTCCTCTATTATCTCACTTCCAAACCGCAAGGACTGACTCAAACATAATACCTGTCATCCTGTGCAATAACACATGTTTTGAAATTACGTGTTTGATATCCATCACATTTCCAAGACTGGTAAGGATCAGAGAACAGAATCCAGGTGAGTTACACACTATTTTAGTTTTCCTGCTTGGTGCACTGTATGAAATATAGTTGATTTTGTAGATCAACATTGTTGACAGAATGGACTGACTACTGGTGAAAAACAGAAAAGGATTATTTATTTCACACACACACACACACACACACACACACAATACTATAAATTAAGCCAGCATCCTCTCAAGCTGCCTCCCTCTTTCATTTCTGTAAATTTGGGTCCTCTTTCTGTTCCTTGTTTTCCACTCCACACAGCTGAGACATAACAGATGACAAACTGAAAGGAGCCAATTAATTAAAAAAAAAAAACACAACTGTAGAAGTAGGATCAGCCCCATAGTTTAGGGGGAAATGCAAAATGAAAATTCAGGACACCCTGTTCAGATTTCAAGGTGGTTACCTCAGAGCAGGGAACCCAAGGTGAAGCCCTGTCTGTCTGCACAGCTCACCCCCCAGGAAGCCAGCTCTGCAAGAGGCAATGGCTATCTGATATGCACCCTGAGGTGAGCCCAGTGTCTCCTGAGAGCCCCCTGGGTGCCAAGGCCGAGATGGGTGCTGCACACACCCCATCGCTGAGTCTCCACCACATAACTTACGTGGGGGGGGGGTGTCATTTATTTTGTACAGATGATTCCAGGCTCATGAAGTAATTTGCCTAAAAAGTGCTGGATTAAGGCAACCATCGAAACTATGCATAGGTCCGACTCCAAGAATTGACCTGTTTCAGCTCCCAACCTCCCACTCAGACCTACCCCAGGATTGTCCTGAGCAGATGGCAGGTCCCTCACTCCCAGCTTCATGGTCCAGGTCCCCACCTCACCCCAGTCTCTGTAATCTCAAGGCAGGAAGCTCTGGGCAAGGGAACCAGAGTCTGGGGTCAGGTTTCTCAGCATTCCATTCCCAGAAGGAAACTTACTAGGGATGTGAGCCTGAAGAACAGACCCACTATCCCTAAGCCTTGGTGTTGTCATGGAAACCAGAGATGATGTTTGGGAGGAGAGGTTCCGGCAGAAAAAGCACACCCTGAAAAAACTGATACCCCACAGACAGTTCATTCCCGTACAGAACTTCCTCTGGAAAAGAAAGCATGGGGCACCTTGATGAGAAACTCCCATCTCCTCCAAGGCTCTCCCAGCACCAGGATCCCATGGTGACAGGCAGTTGTGTGTGACATTTTAGATGATGAATGATGTGGTGCTCTCATAAACCTCAGGAGACATTGCTATATAATCCACTTGTACATGTGAAGAAGCAGAGATCCAGAGATGGGGCAGCAGGCTCAGAGTCACAGAGGGCAGAGAACTCAGAAATGAGCCCAGCCTTCTCCTACCAAAGCCCTGACCTGCAAACCCTATGTTTTCCCACCTTGGATCAGTTTCCTCGGGCTATGGTACCATGACCACTACCTGGGGAGATGAAAAGAACAACCATGTCCTCTCCAGTTCTGGAGGAGAAATCCACAGTCAACGTCTCATCCCCTTGAGGGTTCTGTGGGGAAATCCTTCTTGCCTCTTCCCAGGGTCTGCTGGACCAGGCACCTCCTGGTTTGGGCAGCACACCTCCACATTCCCGTCCAATTCTACACGGCCAGCGCCCCCCTGGGTATCCCTGTCCTCATCTGGCATTCTTCTCCCTGTGTCTCTTCCCTTCATCCAGTAAGGACACCAAACATATCGGACAAGGACTACTCTATTTCAGTACCATCTCATCATAACGTGATCACGTCTGCAAAGACCTTATTTCCAAAAAACCCACATTCACAGGAACTAGGGCTGATGCTTTCAACCTGTTATTCTGGGTGACCATTCAACGCATAACAACCGAGAGAAAAATATACATAAGGGTGAATTTACCAAAAGAGGTGCAATGCTTATACACAGCAGGTGGTATGTGTTTGTTTCACCTGCAGAGGGAAATTTGAAAGGACCTACATTAATGAAGAGACATCCCAAGACCATGGAAGACAATGCTGTAAAGATGACCATACTCTCTAAGAAAATCTGCAGAATCAATTCCATCCCTACCAGAATCCCAAAGGCTATTTCAGCAAAGGAAAAAAGAAAGCCATTTCTCTAAGTCACGGTAATTGCAAAAGATGCACAAAAAAGCCAAGAAATCTTTTTTTTTAAATTTATATAATCTACTATCTGCTCACGTATGAACTCACTTCTCATAACAAATGAGGTGTGTTCCATTACTGTATACCTTTTAGTTTTACTTTAATTAAAGAGGAAGAGGCAATGGCTCGCCTAAGGTCATGCCACATGCAAGGGTAGATCCAGGCTCAAAGCAAGGGGGTTTGTCCACAGAATCACACCCTTCCTAGAAACGCGTTCGATCCCTGGCCTTGCTCAGTGGGTTAAAGATCCGGCGTTGCCGTGAGCTGTGGTGTAGGTTGCAGATGCGGCTCGGATCCTGCGTTGCTGCGGCTCTTGCGTAGGCCGGTGGCTACGGCTCCAATTCGACCCCTAGCCTGGGAATCTCCATATGCCACAAAAGTGGCCCTAGAAAAGGCAAAAAGACCAAAAAACAAACAAACAAACAAACAAAAAACAGGGAACGTAGAGCCACCCACTCTAAAGTCATGTACAAAGCAAAGATGACTACAGTTAATTAATACTGTTGTGGGAGTTCCACTGAATGCAACCAGACAAAGGGCGGGGAGGGAATAAAGAATTCAACTTTTGGAGAGGAGAACAAATCATCGTTATGTGCAGATGATATGGTATTCTACCCAGAAAACTAAAGGAGATTAAAGATGTACTAAAGCCAATGAGAGTCCAGTACAAATACAACAGCCAAGAAATCTTGAAAAAGAAGAACCAAGTTGGACACCATACACTTCCTGATTTCCAAATTTATGACAAATTTCCAGTATTCAAAACAGTGTGATGTTGGAGTTCCTGTCATGGCTCGGTGGTTAACGGAACCAGCTAGGAACCATGAAGTTGCAGGTTTGATCCCTGGCCTTGCTCAGTGGGTTAAAGATCCGGCGTTGCCATGAGCTGTGGTGTAGGTCACAGACGCGGCTTGGATCCCTCGTGGCTCTGGTGTATGCTGGTGGCTATGGCTCTGAATGGACCCCTAGCCTGGGAACCTCCATGTTCTGCAAGAGCAGCCCAAGAAATAGCAAAAAGACAAAAACAAAAACAAAAACAAAACCAGTGTGATGTTGACGTGAGAACAGACACATTGATGATAGAAACAAAATCAAAGGACCATATATCAACCCATACATATGATCAGCTGATTTCTGACAAGGATGCCAAGATCATTCAACAGAGAGAGGGCAGCACTATCGACAACAGCCAAGACATGGAAGCACCCTAAATGTTCATGACAGATGAATGGATAAAGAAGATGTGGTACATACACACAATGGAATACTACTTAGCCATAAAAAGAATGAAATTATATCATTTGCAGCAACATGGATGGACCTAGAGATTATCATACTAAGTGAAGTCAGGCAGAGAAAGACAAACAACCCACGATATCACTAAAATGTGGAATCTAGTAAAAATGATACAACAGAACTTACAAAAGAGAAACAGACCCAAAGATTTGAAACCAAACTTATGTTTACGGAAGGGGAAATGTCAGCGGGGAGAGATAAATTAGGGGGTTGGGGTTGATAGATACACACTACTATATATAAAATAGAAGCGTAACAAGGATTTAGTCCATAGCACAGAGAAGTTGACTCAATACTCTGTAATAACTTATATGGGAAAAGAATTTGAAAAGGAATGGATATATGCTCATGTGTAAATGATCTACCTTGCCATATACCTGAAACTAACACACCTTATAAGTCAACTATATGCCAATAAATTTTTTTTAAAAAATGATTACAGGAAAAAGTTTGAAAAAAAAGAACAGCCTCTTCAGCAAATGGAATGGGGAAAACTGGATCTCTGCACGTGGCGAAGCTGGAACTTACAAACACTTCATACAAAGAAATTGGCTCAACGTGGATCAGGTTAACAGTTAAAAGTATCAATCACTGAGACAAAAACATAAAATAAGGACTTTGAATTTGACAAGAGTTTCTTTACTTTTATTAAAGGACAGTGGTTTACAGCGTGCCAATTTCTGCTGTACGGCAGAGTGACCCAGTCATACACACATACGCATTATCTTTCTCATACTACCTTCCATCATGTTCTATCCCGAGAGATTAGATATAGTTCCCTGTGCAACACAGCAGGATCGCGTTGCTTGTCCACTCTAAATGTCATAGTTTGCGTCTACTAACCCCACACTCCCCGTCCATCCCACTCTCTCCCCCGTTGGCAAACACAAGTATATTCTCTATGTCTGTTGGTATGTTTCTGTTTTGTAGACAGGTACATTTGTGCCACATTTTAGATTCAACATATGAGTGATATCATATGGTATTTGTCTTTCTTTCTGACTTGATATGACACACACACAAAAAAAAACAGAAGAAAAATGAAAAAGAGATGAATAGAACTGCATTAAAATGTAACCTGTAAGAGCATAAAAAACTATCAAGAGTATAGAAGACAACCTAAAAATTGGGGAGGGGGAATTTGCACTTCATCTATCTGATCAGAATACCGTATCTTGATATATAAAGAATACTTTTGGAGTTCCTGTCGTGGCGCAGTGGTTAACGAACCCGACTAGGAACCATGAGGTTGCGGGTTCGGTCCCTGCCCTTGCTCAGTGGGTTAACGATCCGGTGTTGCCGTGAGCTGTGGTGTAGGTTGCAGACGCGGCTCGGATCCCGCGTTGCTGTGGCTCTGGCGTAGGCCGGTGGCTACAGCTCCGATTCAACCCCTAGCCTGGGAACCTCCATATGCCGCGGGAGCGGCCCAAGAAATAGCAACAACAACAACAACAACAAAGGCAAAAAGACAAAAAAAAAAAAAAGAATACTTTTAACTCAGCAAGAAGTACCCTAATTTGTCAAAGGCTTGGATCAATATTTCTACACAAAGGAGACACACAGACAGTGAGCGCAGGAAAAGATGCTGAATTCATCAATCATTAAGACAATGAAGACATAACCCCAATGAGATACCACTCAACACCCTCTAGATTAGCCGTCATTTGAAAAATAATTGAAGTGGTGAGGATGTGGACAACTCGGAGTCCACATGCATCCCTGCTGGGAGTGGGGAATGGTCCTGCCACTGTGGGGAGCAACTGGCCGTTCCTAAAAAACAGTCAAACCTAGAACTGCCCCACAACCAAGAAATTCCACTTCTGGTAGAGTTTCAGTTACTCGAGACGGATAAGCTCTAGAGATCTGCCACAGCACTATGTGCCTGCGATAGACCACACCACACTGCACACAATGATGTCTAGGGAGGACTCTTACCACATAAAAAAAAGGGAAAAAAAAGATAGTTTCCAAAAGATATTCACAGAAAATTTTAGGCAGGGATGTTCAAAAACTACTCATACTAGATGAAAAGTGACAGCAATTCAAATGCCCGACGCGGATGAAGACAACACACAAACAAAAGCACTGCTGTCTCCACTTGGTGCTCTGCCCACAGCATCGGAGGAGGAGTGACTGGCCGGGGGCAAGCGGTGGGCAGGAAATGACTCAGAGGTCTGGATGCAGAGGGATGACGAGAAGGGGCTGCTGCTGAGAAAAACAAGGAAGTCGGAGAGAGGAAGTGTTTGGGAGAAACGCAACCACACACCCAGCCCAGGAGGGAGGGGGGGCCTTCGGGGGCCAGAGGACAGGAGCATCAAGACCTCCCTGAGCCCCTTCTGCCCCGGGCTCCTCCATCCTCCGATGGCCCCACTTGTCCCCTAAACCAGCAAGGGGACGCTGCAGGGGCCCTCGAGTCTTCGCCCTCTCCCAGCCCACAGACAACGAACCAGCCCAGAGGCCTGGCCCTGAGCCCTTCCCATCCCTGGCCTGGTCCCACACCACAGTCGAGCTCAGGGCAAGATGCAGGAGGACGTGCTGGTGCGACCCCAGCAGCCTCCTTCCTGGCGTTCCTGCCCCAGGACCTCACGCCCAGCTGCGGGATTTGCTTCCCACAGCCCCAACCTCCTCTACCGCAGGACCCGCCCCTGCAAAGCATCCTTCCAGGGTCTCCACCTGCCCTCAGGAAACTCCAAGGGCCCCCACCTGACATCCCACGAGGCTGGTGATCAGAATGAGCTGACCTCTCCAGGACCAGCCAAGCTAACGCCTACCTCAGGCCAAACTCATCCAGGAATCATCTCCTCTCCCCAGACACACACAACCAGAGGTATCACGTGTGGTTCTTCTCAAGGGCCGACCCTTGAGCCTGGTTTTCACATCACAGGCTCCTGCCCAAACCTCCCGGACCATGAAGACAACAAAGAACTCCGTTCCACAGGGAACATGCCTGTTGTAGGATTCATTTAAGGGTTTCCTGAGAAATGCACACATACCACTCAGGTACTGACCCAGGCATCACTTCATGGTCAGACTGATGCTGGAGCCGTCTCACTCTGTATTCCCACGACATTCTGCTGCTCTCCCATCCCAAGAGCCACGTCTCCACACCTTCCTTCCTCAAGGCTGTGGCCTGAAGGACAGACTCCAGGAACACTTGCAGGGGCCCCAGACCCTGTGGGATGGGGGGCAGGAGCCCTGATGGCTCCAGCCCTTGGCACAGCTCCCCTCTCCCTGATCGAGGATGCCAGCCCCTCACCGCACCTGTGCTCACCTCTGTCCGTCTGGGTCTGTCCCTCTGCTAAAGGTCCCCACACTCACGCATCACAAGGCTACTGGATATTCACCTGTTCCTGTCACTCTGTCCTCTGTCCTTCTCTGCCTACACAAGTCACCACACCAGAGCCATCACCGACACATGCACTGCCCGTTGTCACCATCAGAACTCATGAGTCCAGGGAAGGACCTGGTCACCTTCACAAGGAATCTCATGTCTGGATATAGCACCTGCTCCATAATCGTTGGCTGATGGCCTGGGTGGTGGGAGGAAGAAATGCTGCATTGACAAGTCTCAACAAGAGAAGTGACCTCCCCAAGGCCCACAGGGTCAAGGAAGAGCAGAGTCAGAATTGGAACCAAAGCAGTGCTCTCACTGGCCCCTCAGCTGGGTCTTCGGCTCCAGCCGTGTCTGGACGGAACAGACCCAGGGATGCCCTCCCTCCAGCCTCCGACCTCCCTCCAAGCATTTCCCAGTCGCAACCTTGGAACAAACCGCTCCCCCATCCTCTGCCTCCAGGACCAGCCCACACCATCTTCTGAGCTTCACTCCGTATTGCTGACCCACCAGGAGCGCCCAGATGCGTCAGAATCATTCCACCGAGGTGGAGGCCACCATCGACCGCCTGGTCAACAGGCATCTGCCCACATCTCACACCTACCTCTTGCTGGCCTTCTTTGCCCACTGTGAGGACACAGCTCGGGAGGGCATGGAAAATTCTTCCATGAATTGCTGAGCAGAAGCACGAGGGTGCCGAGCTCTCCAGAAAATGCAAAGGTGCAGAGGGGGCTGCAGGCTCTTCCAGGACGAGCAGAAGCCGCCTCAGGAGCGGGGGCGAAAACCCAGGACGCCATGGAAGCTGCTGAGCTGCTGGAGAAGACCTGAACCGGGCCCTCTGGACCCGCAGGCCCTGGGTTTCCCCCCCCACACACGCCCACCTCCCTGACTTCCTGTGGAGCCGCTCCCTGGGGAGCAGGTGAAACTCCCCAGGAAGATGGGCAACCACCTGACTGCCCTCTGTAGGCTGCCCGCCCCCAGGCTGGTCTGCGCCAGTTTCCCCTGCAAAGCTTCCCTCTCCGATGCCCCCAGGAGCCTCTGGGGCCCAGCTCGAGCCTGGGCTTCTGCCTCAAGTCTCTCTGCAGACACAAGGCAGCTCTGGAACCACCCTGGACCCTCCACCCTGGCCGTGAACCAAAGGGAAACAAATACATTATGGCAGAAAAAGGAACTGGAATTAGACGGGGCTGCTCCTGGCCCTGCCCTGCATCCTCACCTTCCCGCCCTGGACCCATCTCCCTCCCTGGATGTGGGTTTGGCAATGAGGGTGTGTGGGGCCTGGTGAGACTTGGATGAGGTCTGGAAGGTCCCAGCGTCTCCTGGGCCCCATCCTTCATGGGGAGCACAGGGAGGCCCTGGGCAGGGCTGTTCTTCTTTCTGGGGGGCGGCTGCTAATGACCTGGTGATGGGTCACACACAGCCTGGACAGGTCACACCCCCAAGTCTGTCCCTGCTGCTGGCTCTGTGGACTTTGTGCATCATCTGAAGGTCTGGGGACCTTGTGGGGGCAGCTCCACGACCCTGAGCCTCACTGCTCTTCTCTGCCTCAGTGAGCTGTATAGAAGAGAAGAGGGTGGGGCCCTCGGGGCTCTCCCCTCCAACGTCCCCTCCAAGGTCTGAATGCTGACAGACCCCGGTCTCAGGAGGCTCAGTGGGGGGAGAACCTCTGGGGCGGGGGGACGGGCTCAGCCACAGATCTGACCCCAGCACCCAGGGCCCCAGACCAGACCTGGAGCGTCTGTGTGTGGAGGGGTGGGGCTCACGGGGACTCTCTTCCAGGGCTGTGCTGGCACCCATGGGACCAGGTCCAGGCAGGTGAGTCCCCCAGACCTCCTGCTTCCACCCAACCAGCCTTCTGTCCTGGGGGAGGGGGGCACAGCGGGTGGGCCTGACGGTGACCAGGCTGGGAAGGCCCTGGGATGACTCCTGGGGAGACAGGCCGAGGGAGAAGGGCACCCTGACACTGAAGGTCTGATTCCTTTCCAGGGGTCCTTCCCAAACCCTCCATCCCATTGTCCCCAGGGGGAGCCCTGTGACCCTCTGGTGTCAGGGGTCCGCACAGGCTGAGGTCTACCGTCTGTATAAAGTGGGGGACTCTGGACTCTGGGAGGATGAAGCCCCACAGGACTCCAGGAACACGGCCCGGTTCCGCCTTGAATCCTTGCGCTCCTGCCATGCAGGGCGGTACCAGTGTGCCTATCACTGAAGGAACAGCTGGTCCGGGCGGAGTGACCCCCTGGCCCTGGTGGTGCTACAGCTCACCCAGCCCCTCCCCTGACCTGCAGTCACACCCCAGCAGCCCCCGAAGCTCCTGTTCTCAGGGGAGGGGCCCCTCCCCATATCCATGGAGCAGCCGGACCCTCAGCTCACAGCCCTGTCCCAGGACAGCCTTGGGCTGGATGGGAAGGCGGGAGATGCAGGGTCGTCAGCCCGGGGGACCCCACCCCATGGAGGTAGGGAAATACAGGGGTCCTTCTCCCTCTCCACCGCATACCCCTGCCCAGGGTCCAGGCAGTGCTAGGCCTGTGCAGAAGGAGCGTGGACAGTGAAGAGCTCTGACCGTTGAGGGAACACATGGAGCTAAAATCAACATGAAGATGGAGACACGCCACATCCTCCCTCTGTCCTCCATCCAGGCAGCATTTGGGGCCAGCAGAGCCTCACCACATGCACAAAGCCCATGTCTGCTGAGCAGCAGCATCCTCCTAGCTCAGAGGACTCAGTCTCCCTGGTCCCAGGCTGACTTCCTGTCAACCCTTCCTTACTACACTTTTGCACAAGGCTTCTTCCCCAGAGGATGGGGGCGGGGGCCTCGAGTCTCCACATGACCGGGGTCTCTGACTCCTGCCTGGTGGTCAGATGGGAAGAAATGCATGAAGGGAAGGACGCCCAGCTGAGGGAGGGAGACCAGAGCAGACCCTGCCTCGCCTCTGTCCATGCTGCTGATTTCCAGGAGCCCCTGGGCTCATTGCGGCACCTGCAGGAACAGCCCACTGGAGGAAAGCAGAGTGAAGGTGGCCGGTCATTTTCGGGTCAGGGAGGTTGCAGGGCTCAGTGGACACCATAAGCTGAAGCTGAGTTGGTTGAGACACTGACTAAATTCCATCTATATCTGGAACTTTATTCTCTCATCTCTCTAAGGCTGAATCCTCTCCTGAAAAGGCTCAGTCTGCACTTCTCTGCCAGTGAAGAGGTTCCAGGCATGCTTTTCTGGGGGCCACAGTGCTCTCTGAACACGTTCTGTCTTGACTAGTAATCACTGTCATTGTGTGTGTGTGTGTGTGTGTGTGTGTGTGTGTGTGTGTGCACGCACATGCGCAATATTCTTTGGGTCCAACAGCGACTGCCGAGCCTCTGCTCTTTGCCCAGTTCTCAGAGACATGAGCCCTGTCATGACTGGGCCATAAGGACACACAGATGGGTCCACAAGGTGGGGCACCAGAGGGACACAGGGATAATGGCCCCAACCAACCCAGCTTTCTTGGGACTGTCCTGGTTTAGCCCTGAAGGTCCTGCATCCCAGGAACCCCTGAACCCGGCAAATGGGGAGAGTTGATCCCCTACTTTGGGGGAGGGGACATTGACCAAACTCAGGAGTCTATTTTGATAGGACAACCAGCACCTCCTTACTGGTGTGTATCCTGGACAAACCATCTGCTCCAAAGGTGAGGGTGATCAACTCTGGTCTTCAAAGGAGGAAAAGTGAGATGCAGACAAAGGAGACCCTTGCCCAGAGATACATGGCCAACGGCTAAGAGAAGCAATATTTGGACCCGAGTGTCTCTGCCCATTCATGGCCTGAACCACCCAAAGTCTGCATGGGACTGTCGGGGGGATGAGAACACCTCAGGGCTTCCCCAGCTTTTGGAAGTCATCGGGGACCCAGAGAGCTTGATTCCTATCAGTTATACCAGTTGCTACTTACTCTATTTGAAGTTAAAATGGAGGAAATTTTAATATAATTTAAAATATATTTGAATTTATTAAAAATGTACTGAGGGTGGCTCAGTGCATGAAGGATCTGGAGTAGTTACTGCAGTGGCTCTGGTTACTGCTGTGACACAGGTTCGACCCAGGCCTGGGAACTTCCATCTGCTGGGTATTTAAAAAAACATATTTAAAATTCCAGAGTTCCCCTTGTGTCTCAGTGGCAATGAACCCGACTAGTATCCATGAGGATGTGGGTTCGATCCCTGGCCTTGCTCTGTTGCTGTGGCTGTGGTGTAGGCTGGCAGCTGCCACTCTGATTCGATCCCTCACCTGGGAAATTCCATATGCTGCAGGCGCGGCCCTAAAAAAAGCCTAAAAATTTTTATTTTTTTAATTCCATATTTAAAAATATGTGAGAATTCCCGCTGTGGCTGAGCATATTAAGAACCCGACATAGTGTCCATGATGATGTGAGTTCGATCCCTGGCCTCACTCCGTGGGTTAATGATCTAGTGTTGCCGTAAGCTGCAGCACAGGTCGCAGATGCAGCTCAGATCCCGCGTTGCTGTGGCTGTGGTGTAGGCCGGCAGCTGCAGCTCTGATTCGAGAACCCTAGCCTGGGAACTTCCATGTGCCACAGGTGCGGCCTTAAAAAAAAAAAAAAAAAAAAAAAAAAAACACTGAACGCTTTACTTGAGCACCCAAAGCTGCAAGATGCTTCCTGTTGGAGACAGACCTCAGGGCTCTGCGTAAGACTGGTGGCAGGTCAGACGCTCCAGGACATTCCCAGGACAGCAGCTCGCCACCATCTCTGGCCCCCGCCGACACTACTACCCCTTGCCCAGTCTCCAGAACTCCCAAACCCCCAGATTCGGGAAAACAGGTAGGAAATCAGGATGTAGGCTGATGATGTATTCTTATTTATTTATTTATTTATTTTGGCTTTTTTGGCTTTTTCTAGGGCTGCTCCCATGGCATATGGAGGTTCCCAGGCTAGGGGTCAAATTGGAGCTATAGCCGCTGGCCTACGCCAGAGCCACAGCAACGCAGGATCCAAGCCGCATCTGCGACCTACACCACAGCTCATGGCAATGCCAGATCCTTAACCCACTGAGCGAGGGCAGGGACCGAACCCACAACCTCATGGTTTCTTGTCGGATTCGTTAACCACTGCGCCACGACGGGAACTCCTGACGATGTATTTTTAAAATCAACCATGTTGGCAACCTCCTCACCCTTTACGAGTTGTTTCCTCAACAGCCAGGGGGTGTGCATATGCCCCTCTGTCCCCAGCCCCTTGCCCTGCTCCTCTGCCTCACCTCCCCTGATGCCCTCCTGCACTGCCCTGGCCCCTAGGTCTCCCCCAAGCCGGCCCTCAGCCCTTGGACCCTGTCCTGGTCCTGCTTAGCAAATGCTCCGAGCCTCTTAGGACAGGCTGGCCTCAGCGGAGCAGGGGCTTAGATCTGATTGGGGAGGGATGCTCCCATGATGGGCTGTGGGGGAGGGGAGCGAACAGACTGGCAGGATGAAATGAAAACGTCAGCTTATTTGAAACACTGAGGACGTCTGAGGCTCCCCACACCCTGAGACCCCCAGGAGGAGAGGGCTGGGGGGCGGGCAGGGGAGAAGGGTGTATCTTACTTAGGATGTCTTACTGCCCTGCCCCAAGGTCTTTTTCCATCTCTGGCCATCAGTTCTTTGGTTTCTGAAAAGGCTAACAATTCCAATTGCATCTTCAGACCATCTCTCCTCATTATAGGGACCATATCCTCTCTAGAATTATTAATTCTTGGCATGTGTTTCTAAGGAACTGGTTGGAAGCCCTTGGGATACCCTCAAGGCCATCCCCTGCCCACCCCCCTACTCCCACCCTCCCTTCCTGTTCCAGCAGGACCGACCTGGTTAGACTGGGGAAAGGCTTCCAGAACAGAGGAGCAGGCATGGCCAGAGGGCAGCTTTTCCTTTAGCATCGCTCCAAGGCTACCCACCTGCAGAGATGCCCAGGAACTCACAGATCCCACAAATGGCATTCTTTGTAGAACCTTCTGAATAAGGCAGGAGTGAGATCCAGCAGAATTGGCAGAGATGAAAGCTCTCTGGTCAGGGAACTGGTATTAAGAGATTACATTCAATGCTTCCGTGCACTTGGCTGCTTGCTGGGAATGTTCACAACTCCCCACTCCACCAGCAGATTAGATCCCAGAGCACGTTAAACCTGCACAGCCCCACCCTTCCAAGCTCCGAGTTTGCTTATGACATCCTTTGCTGTGATTCTTTGAGTGGTTATGTTCTATAAAGTCCCCTCAAACACCGAATTTTCAAATGCATTTCTGCTCCTACGTTTCTGAGAGCCTCTGGTTGCCTGTTTGTCAACTGATCAATGCATGTGTGCTTCTGTTTAAAACCATTTTACTATATACTGTTGATTCTTTTACACTCAACTCAGCAACAGCACTATGCATAGCTGGAGGAAGATTACCTCACACACAGGTATTCTCTCCATAAGACACGTTGCTGCCTTCTTAGAAGGAACAGTAGCCGGCACTGCAGTACCATACTTGGGGGAATTTTAAACAGTGAAATTGGCAACAAAAAAGCACCCAAAACCCCCATATGACCCAGCAATCTCATTCCTAGGTCTATCTCCAAAAGAACTGAAAGCCAGGGAGTTCCCATTGTGGCTCAGTGGAAATGAATCTGACTTGCATCCTTGAGGATGCAGGTGTGACCCCTGGCTTTGCTCAGTGGGTTAAGGATTGGGTATTGCTATTAGCTGTGGTGTAGGTTGCAGACGCAGCAGCTCAGATCTCCAGTTGTTGCTGCTGTGGCCTAGGTCAGCGGCAACAGCTCCAATTTGACCCCTAGCCTGGGAACCACCATATGCCACAAGTGTGGCCCTAAAAACACACACACACAAAGAACTGAAAGACGGGACTAGAACAGATATTCGTACGCCTGTGTTTGCAGCATCGTTATTCACAATAGCCAAAAGGTGGAAACAACCCAAGTTTTCATCAACATATGGATGGATAAACAAAGTATGGTATATATACATATATATATATATATGGTATATATATACATATGGTGTATATATATATATGGTGTGTGTGTATATATATATATATGGTGTATATACATATATATATATGGTGTGTATATATATATATATATAGTGGAATATTATGCAGCCATAAAAAGGAGTGAAGTTCTGATATGTGCTATGACATGGCTGAACTGTGAAGACATTCTAGGAAGGACAGACACAGAAGGACAAATACCGTATGGTTCCACTTATATAAAGTAATTAGAGTGGTCAAATTCATAGAGACAGGAAGTGGTGTAAAAGCTACCAGGGGCTTTGGGAGGGTGGAAGGGGGAGTTTGTGTTTAATGAGTACGAGGGTTTCTGTCAGAGATGTTGGAAAAGTCTTAGGTGTAAAGAGTAGTGATGATTACACAATATTTTGATCGTATTTACTGCCACTGAATGGTGTCCTTGTGAAGGGTTAAAATGACAAAGTTTATTCTATAACATTTTTTTTTAAGGGCCACATCTGCGGAGGTTCCCAGGCTAGGGGCCAAATCGGAGCTACAGCTGCTGGCCTACACCACAGCCACAACAATGCCAGATCCGAGCTGTGTCTGTGACCTACACCATAGCTCAAGGACAATGCTGGATCCTTAACCCACTGATCGAGGCCAGGGATCGAACCTGCATCCTCATGGATGTTGGCTGGACTCTTTTCCACTGCACCACGATGGGAACTCCTATGCTATAAGATCTTACCACAATTTCTAGGAGTTCCCGTCGTGGCGCAGTGGTTAACGAATCCGACAAGGAACCATGAGGTTGCGGGTTCGGTCCCTGCCCTTGCTCAGTGGGTTAACGATCCGGCGTTGCCGTGAGCTGTGGTGTAGGCTGCAGACGCGGCTCGGATCCCGCATTGCTGTGGCTCTGGCGTAGGCCGGTGGCTACAGCTCCGATTCGACCCCTAGCCTGGGAACCTCCATATACCGTGGGAGCGGCCCAAGAAATAGCAAAAAGACAAAAAAAAAAAAAAAGATCTTACCACAATTTCTAAAAGCACAAAATACATTTTAAAATGCAGCCCTAAGTAGACCTCACAAAGGGCACTTGTTTGCAGTAGAAGAGCTGAAGCAAGAAGGCAGAGTGCCCCCATGTGTCAGGGCAGCTGGGAGCACATGAAGTCGGCCCCTCACCTTTTTACAGCTCTGTGCCCACTGGCGAATGGCCAGAAAAGCAAGGGAGTGTTTGTTTTGGTGTCACAAAGAAATGTTACCAAATATGCACACAACAGGGATGGCCGGGATTTATTGCCTTTGGATGGATGAGCAGTGAGAGCCTGCTGTGTAGCACTGGGAAGTGTATCTAGTCACGTATGATGGAGCATGATGATGGGAGAAAAAAATGTATACATGTATGTGTGACTGGATGGCCATGCTGTACAGTAGGAAACTGACCAAACACTGTAAACCAGCTATAATGGAAAAAAATAAAAATCATTATTAAAAAAAAAAAAAGGAATGAGAGAGGATGCAGAGAGCAACGTCTGGAGATAGAGAGATGAATCCCAGGGGTTGACAGATAGGCCAGAAGGTTCTAGAAGGCAGAGATCACATGCCCTGACCCCATTTTCTCTCCATCTCCCCAGCTTGCCATTTTTCATCTGCTATGCAAGTGGGATGCCTCTCCTGGCAGAGACACTGGGAGAGGTCTTGGGGGCTGGAGGTGGAGATGGATCTATCGTCCTGGGAGACCCAGAACGAGAGGCTGCAGAGCTGATCAAGGAACTGAGGGAGGTGGAGAGAGCCACTGTTTCAGCTCTGATCGAATCAGAACGAAGGAACTGATCATTTCCTCTGAGCACCTATTTCTGCTGATGCCCTTCCCACCTCCTTCTCTTCTGCCCAAGCAGATTCTGGACCACAGCCAACCTCCTCATCCCTCCGAATCTGGGAGAGCCGAGGAGGAACCCTCAGGAACCCTCAGGAACCCTCCTCCTCTCCCAGCTGTCCCTGGATGGGCTCTGGATGAATCAGGCCAGAAGAACACGGGGCAGGGCATCCACTTGGCCTGATCAGGATCCAGAGCCAGAAAACTGTCCTCGTTCTCCTGCTTGCAAATTAAAATTCTAACAGTAATACCACCTAAGCAGGAGGAAAGAGAGAAGAGGAACGTCCAATGGTTCCCGTAGCCCCTGGGGGATGCAGAGTGTTTTGTTCTTCACTTAAATATATTGTGGATGTATGTTTTATACCTTCTGCATATGCTTATTGAATATACACATTCTCAGAACAATGAGTCTGAGACATGACTCCTTGTCCCAAAGGGCACATGCATTCAATCATTTAATACATCATTAGTCCTCGACTTCGAGTTTCTCTGACCCTAGACTGGGAGACTCTGGAGCTGTTAAACAAAGCCTAACAAGAACTCTGTTCCAGACAGACTTATTTCAGCAAAGGAAGACGCACTGGGCAAACAAAGCAAAAAATACACAGAAAAATTGGATCCGTTGTTACGAAAAGTTCTACCCCTACTTTTAACTGTTAACTAGCATTCCACAGCCTGAAGATGCCAAGAGTTATTTCATCATTCTCTCTTTTTTTTAATTAATATTTTCCTTTGCTTTATTTATTTATTTATTTTGTCTTTTTGCTATTTCTTTGGGCTGCTCCCGTGGCATATGGAGGTTCCCAGGCTAGGGGTCAAATTGGAGCTGTAGCTGCCAGCCTATGCCAGAGCCACAGCAACGCGGGATCCGAGCCGCGTCTGCAACCTACACCACAGCTCACGGCAACACCGGATCGTTAACCCACTGAGCAAGGGCAAGGACCGAACCCGCAACCTCATGGTTCCTAGTCGGATTCGTTAACCACTGGGCCACCTTGGGAACTCCCTATTTCATCATTCTCTTAATCATGAACATGAATTGATCCAATCAACTCCGCTGATTGATAGTTCAAGTAAAAATATCTGTATTTGCTCACAGTGGTCAAAAATGCTCCCAGGATAAATCTCTTGGGAGAAAGACCACTGAATCAAAAGGTCACACCCGCAGCATATGGAGGCTCCCAGGCTAGGGGTCAAATCGAGCTGTAGCTGCTGGCCTACACCACAGCCACAGCAACGACAGATCCAAACTGCATCCGTGACCTACACCACAGCTCACGGGCACCCGACCCTTCACCCACTAAGTGAGGCCAGGGATGGAACCTGCATCTTCACGGATGCTAGTCAGATGCGTTTCCACTGAGCCACGATGGGAACTCCCTATTACAATTTTTTACTGAAGTAGTTGATTTACCATGTGTTAGTTTCAGCTGTATAGCAGTGATTTGGTTTTATATACAGACACACATACATACATCTATAAGCAAATACACACACATACACACATATATATACACACACACACACACACTCACACATGCATGTATATTCTGGACATTTCCACAGAGTTTCCACCTCTGGCTCTCATGAATAATGCTTCCATCAACTTTTCCATGTTTAAATTGCATATTTTCATAAAACCTATCAGGAGCTCATCCATCTGTTTATGCTTTTATTGGCCAAATACATGGCCACACTGCAAAATCTTCGAGGGCAGAGCATGACTTTCCCACTCGCCACTGTGTTCTCAGTGTATTTATGAGGCTTGACAACACGTTAGACGGGAGGGAGCTGATGGACGGTGGGACTTTCCTACATCCAACACTAAGGGTCCAAAACAATGAACCAGACCTATTATGACAACAATGACATGTTTCACTGAATTTTGTACTGGAGCCCACGTATTTCCAGTCCTCTGGACCACAGACCTTGTCAGCCATGCCCTTCCGCTGACCCCTGACCCCACAAGAGGATAGGATCACCCCCTCGGGTGTCTGGACAGAAGAGTTGCATCTCTGGTATCTTCCTCATCACCGTGGGTTGAGGGCGTCGGCAGATCTAACCGAGTTGGTCTCAAAAGCCAACCTACACTCCCAAGGTGTGAGAAAGCCAGTAGCCCCATCCTCGCCCACCAATCCCAGGCGTGAGCCCCCATCTCAACTTCGGCCAATCTAATCAACCAGATATCACCCTTTCCCAGGTGCCCAAGAAGCAGAAAAGATGTCCAGTTGTGGCAGCACATTGCCAGGAAGGAAGGAGAGGGAATGACCACTTAGGGGAGCCGCCTCCATGAGCGGCAGCTTGGAGAGTGACGTCCGTGGAGTGACAAGACCGATTTACTTTGTTTCATGTTGTATTTGGTCACTTATGTAGTCATCACCTCGCATCACCGATAAGCACTCCCTGGGGAGAAGCATTGTTAAGTGGTGTTCTCCTCTGACCCAGATCCGCGGGAGATTCTGGCACAAGCCAGGAGCTCAGTCTGATGTTTAGACCCAGGTCTGTGCACCAGCAGGAGAGATGAGGAGCAGGCTGGACTCCCGGGACCCAGGCTGCTGAGCAGAACACACAAACCAGCCCCGATTCATTCATTCACAGGGGAAAGGGGGCAGGACCCAGGCTGTCTCATCAGGGAGGGCCCCAGGACAAGGCTCAGGAGTTGATCAATGATAACAGGATTAACCAATCAAACTGGGTCCTGTAAGGGAGTGGGGCAAAGGGTGGGGCAAAAGGGGGTGGGTCTCTGAGGGTGTGCTTAGGTGTGCTCAGCATAAAGCCGGGATGGAAGAGCCAGGCCGCAGATTCATGGGCAGAACCTCCAACCCAGAGGGCAGACCAGCAGCGAAGAAGCAAGAACCAAGAACCGGTCTCTCTCATGGGTGAGTCTGGGTCCCCAGAGGGATCTGGGCCAGCGGATGGGGTTGGGCTGGGGGCATCCTATGGCACCGTCGGGGAGGCCTCCCCAGCTCCCAGAGAAGGACCTAGCTATCTGAGAGGGCTTCCTGTGCTGTGCTGTGGGAGAACTTAGTGGCGTTTGGGGAATGGAATGACATTACTGGGGCCAGATGAGCAGAGAGCCGGCCCACAGTGAGGGGGTCCCTGAGGGTGGCTTCAGCCCAGGAATCAGAGAGGTGGAGAGCGGAGCAGCCTGCCCTGCCTGCCTTCCCAGGCTGGGGGCCTTGGAATATTCCAGAGACTGGGATCAGGCCTGTTTCAAAGCTGTGGACACTGAGGCTGGGAGAGGTGCCAGGGCTGGGGACTGGAAGCGGGAGGGGTACGCCGTGACCACCGTGTTCTGGCCCAGATGCCACAGGCTTATCCACGCACCGCATCCCATCCTCAGACCTGAGCGCCCCCCACCCCGCTCCTGCTCACAAAGGCCGGGCCCAGACAGGGGGACGGTGCCAGGCGGGCTGGGGACTGTTGTGTGACCCTGTTTTCCCGCTCGGCCAGGCCCTGCAGGCGCCTCAAGACCCCCAAAGAGGAAGCGGCAGAAGCGCACGGTCTACAGCAAAGAGCAGTTGGAGGTGCTGGAGGAACACTTCAGAAAGGACCAGTACCTGAGCTACAGGGTCCGTGAGGACCTGGCAGGCAAGCTCAACCTGCAGGAGTACAAACTCCAGGTCAGATCTCCTCCCTTCCCCGCTCCCCACCCCCCGCAAGTAATCCCCAGATGCGCTCCCACCACGCACTGACCACGCACCGGGTCCCCAGGCCACCTTTCCGCCCCGAGGTCCGAGGGGCTGAGCGCTGCTCTGGGTCACACAGGAAGCAAGGCGTCTCCCGGTGCCCTGACCCTGGAGTCTCTGCGAACCTAGGAAAGCCTCTCTGACAGACCCCTTCCTGGCCCCAGAGCTCCTGGGGGACCAAGCCCTGCCACTCCGGTTCATCCCCCCTCGGCGGCGGCCTCCTGAACTCCAGGAGCTTCTAATTGGGTCTGGGGGCAGAGGGAGAGGCATGAGACCGGCCCCCTCAACCGAGCAGCTGCACACCTACCCTGGGCAACGAATGCTCAAGGCCCCTGCTTTTACACCTGCTCCCGTCTTCTCTGTTCCCCCAGGTGTGGTTCAAGAACCGCCGGGCCAAATGCTCGCGGCTGAAGCAACTGTCCCAGCGGCAAGGCCAGGGTCCCCGCGATGCTTCCACGGGCCACGGAGCCTCCGACGATGCTGCTGCAGGTCCCGCGTTCCTGGAGGGCCCAGGTTTCTGCAGCCTCTCTGGGCCCAGTCCCGCAGGAATGCTCCCAGCGCCAGAACCCAGCGTCCCCAGCCGTAGCCCGGCCGGGTGGGCCTCGGCACAGGGCCTCCAGGAAGTCTTCCCGGCTGCTCTAGCCCCAGCCCCAGCGACCGCCCCAGTCTGGCCTCAGGATCCCTACACCTCGGACTTCTGGCCAGATCCTGTTGTGATCTTTGATTTCGAAGATCTCTTCCCACTCCAAGACCCCTCCCAGGGACCCCCTTCCCCCTTGCTCTCTAAGTGCTATAAGGGAGATAGCTCTGCGGATGAGAACGACTCAGCCCCCAGCAGTTTCTTGAAGGGTCATCTGTCCTAGCAAAGTCCTGCAGACTCTGGCCTGCGTGTGGTGTCCACTTGGGTGTGGAACCCAAGGCGGCTTGGTCACTCACGGTTACTCGCCGCAGTGTGGATACACCTCCGTTCATGCAGCCTGCGGAGGGGGGCATTTTTTGGGTTCGCTGTGCGGCAGTCTTGGGTCGCGCTGCCTGCAGTGTCCCTGCCCCGTGAATTAGTGCGCACGCGGGGAGTTCTGTGGGTTCCTGAGCCAGCGGTGGCATTGGTGTGCGTTCTGCTTTGGTGGATTCGCCCCGGCAACTTCCTGTGGGACCTTGACCAGCCTCGTCTGCCCAGCGCTCCTGCTCATCCTTGAGGACATTTAGGTCTGAGGCTTCAGTATCTGCCCACCTGCTCTTTTGAGGCTTGTGATTTTCCTACTGACATCGATGCTCCAGAAGCTGAGTCCCTCCCACGTGTAATCAGATTAATAATACCTAGAAAGTGCCCTTTTGGACCCATTTTTCTTAATTTGTTTGAATTTATTTTAATAACCTTTTTGCAAAGCTTTTTTTCTCACTTGTATTTTTTTTATAAGGAGAATTTCTTGATTTTAATGTCTATTTCAGTTCCTCTCATTACCTGTTGTGAACCACCTGTTTTTCTTAGCTCATGTTCATCAGTGGTACACTGACATACTGACAAACAAAATAAATTTACTAATAAAAATTTAAAATAACATTCACAAGATCACCCCATTTTCTTTTTTTTGTGCATTTATTTTATTTATTTTTAAAAATTATTTCCCCAATACGATTTGTTTTTCTACTGTACAGCATGGTGACCCAGTTACACATACATGTACACATTCTATATTCTCACATGATCATGTTCTAGATCTAAGTGACTAGACATAGTTCCCAGTGCTACACAGCAGGCTCTCATTGCTAATCCATTCCAAAAGCAATAGTCTGCATCTACTGACCCCAAGCTCCCCATCCACCCCCATTCCCTCCCCCTTGGCAACCACAAGTCTGTTCTCCAAGTCCATGATTTTCTTTCTTTAAATTTAAGGTTACTGGCGTACAGTGCACTTACAAGGTTGTATTAGCTGCAGGTGTACAGCGAAGTGAGTCAGTCATACATGTAAATAGATCCATTCATTTTTCCCCAGATATGTTATTACAGGACATTCGGCACATTTTCCTGTGCTCTACAGTAGGTTCTTGTCAAACATCTGTCTTTTATGGTAGAGCGTATATATGTTATTCTCACCTTCCCAATTCTTCCCTCCCGCAACTGTTTCACCTATGGTAACCATAAGATTGGTTTTGAAATCTGTGAGTTTGTTGGTTTGATCAATAAGTTCTTTTGTATCATTCTTATTACAGTCTACATGTAAATAATATATGACATTTCTCTTTGACTTACTTCGCTTAGTATGATAATCTCTAGGTCCATCCTTGTGGCTGCAAATGGCATTATTTCATTCTTTTTTTAATGGCTGATTATATATGTACCACATCTTTATCCATTCCTCTGTTAATGGACATGTAGGGTGCTTCCATGTCTTGGCTATTGCAAACAGTGGTGCAGCGAACGTTGGGGTGCGTGTATCTTTTCGAATTATGGATTTCTCCAGATAGATGCCCAGGAGTGGGATTTCTGGATCATATGGTAGTGCTATATTTAGTTTTTCAGGAAACTCCACTGTTCTCCAAAGTGGTTGCACCAATTTACATTCCCACCAACGGTGAAGACAAGGTTTCCTTGTCTCCGCACCCTCTCCAGAATTTATTGTTGTAGATGTTTTGATGATGGCCATTCTGACTGGTATGAGGTGATACCTCTCTGTAGTACTGAGTTGCATTTTTCTAATAATTAGTGACGTTGAGCATCTTTTCATGTGTTGTCTGGCCATCTGTCTGTCTTCTTTGGCAAAATGTCTATTTAGATCTGCCCACTTTTTTATGTTTTATTTTTATTTTTTGATATGTCTCCATGAGCTATTTATATGTTTTGAGGGTTTTCAGTTGTTTTGTTTGCAATGATTTCTCCCATTCTGTGGGTTTTTTCTTTTCTTTCTTCTTTTTTTTTTAAGGGCCACACCTGCAGCATATGGACGTTCCCAGTCTAGGGGGTCCGATCAGAGCTGTAGCCACCGGCCTACACCACAGCCACGGCAACGCCAGATGCCAGCTGTGTCTGCAACCTATACCACAGCTCATGGCAATACCAGATCCTAACCCACTGAACGAGGCGAGGGATTGAGCCTGCCACCTCATGGTTCATAGTCGGATTCGTTAACCATTGAGCCATGATGAGAACTCCCTTCTTCTTCCCTTTTTTTGTCTTTTTAGGGCCACACCCTCAGCATATGGAAATTCCCAGGCTAGGGGTTGAATCAGAGCTGCAGCTGCCCACCTACACCACAGCCACAGCAATGTGGGATCCAAGCTGCACCTGTGACCTGCACCACAGCTCAAAGATCCTTAACCCACTGAGCGAGGCCAGGGATTGAACCTACATCCTCATGGATACCAGTTGGGTTCATTGCCACTGAGCCATAATGGGAACTCCTGTCTTTTCATTTTTTGATGGCTTCCTTTATTAAGCTGTGCAAAAGCTTTTAAGTTTAATTAGCTCACATTGGCTTATTTTTGTTTTTTTTTTTCATCATTCTAGGAGGTGGATAAAAAAATATATTACTGTGAATTATACCAAGAGTGTTCTGCCTATGCTGTCCTCTAGGAGTTTTATAGTACCTGATCTTATCCATTTTGAGTTTATTTTTGTGTATGGTGTTAGAAAATGTTCTAATTTCACCCATTTACATGTATCTGTCCAATTTTCCCAGCACGAATTACGAAGAGACTGTCTTTCCTATACCGTAGGTTCTTGCCTTCTTTGTCATAGATTACTTGACCATAGATGTATGGGTTTAATTCTGGGCTTTCCACCCTGCTCCACTGAGCCATACTGTTTTAATTACTATAGCTTTGTAGTATAGTCTGAAGTCAGGAAGCCTGATTCCTCCAGTTCCATTTTTGTTTTTCCAGATTGCCTTGGCTATTTGGGATCTTTTGCGTTTCCATACAAATTTTTAAAATATTTTGTTCTAGTTCTGTGAATAATGTTACTGGTAAATAAGCCCCATTTTCATGTTGCCACAAAAGTTTATAAAGCTGACACTTGAGGTCCTCTTGCCTTGTCACAAATTGAAAACAGTTTGCAAATGTCATCAGTTTGGGGTCCTTAGTCCACTGCTTTCAATACAATTCAGGGTTTGGGAGGGACTTATTTTCCCCTCTAGAGTCAATGCTTTTTCTTTTTTTCTTTCTTGTTTAAGCAATCTTTCAATATCACATGATCCTAAATATATTGTTTTCTTCTCTAAAATCTTTAATCTCCCATGTTTAGATCTTAAGACATCTAGAATTGAATATATATGTATGGTATGAGGTAGGGATTCCTTGTTTTTCCTCATGGATTTCCAATTGTCAATTCATAGAGAGGCTGGTTAACTTGTCATAAAATCAAGGGTCCATTCTCATGGATCAGTATCTACAAAGTCTGTATTTGGGGTCCATTGTCTAGTATCCTTGCACCAATTACATGCTCTTCTGTGTCCAGTTTCTTTGTTGCCTTCTGGCCATCCTTGCCCCTGGATCTCCCCACAGCTGGTTCTCTGACTCTATTCTGGTCCTGTTTAGCAAATGCTCCAGTCCTCTTAGTCCAGGCTGGCCCCAGCCAAGCAGAGAAAGAGAGTTAGATCTAATTGGAGGGAGGGAATGGGGACATATGACATGTTACAGAGATGGGGAAGGTGGATAGACATAACAGCATGGACAGACCTAGAGGCTTCCAGGATATAACAGAAGCTCCTCTTGCTTCTCTGACAGATCCTGTTAGGGATAGATACAGAAGCACAAAGAGGAAATGGGAGCAGAGAAGGGAGACTAAAGGGCCAAGGCACTGACCAGTTAGAATGAATCTTTCCCACTCATAGATGGGTGAGCAATGTTGAGTATTTTGACTCCTGAGAGCCTTGAAAGAAGGCAATCAAAAGATTAGAAACTTCCAATTATAAGACAAATAAGTATCAGGGATGTAATGTACAACATAATTAATATACTTAACACTGCTGTTTTGTTTTGGTTTTTTTTTTTTTTTTGTCTTCTTAGGGCCACACCTGTGGCATATGGAGGTTCTGAGGCTAGGGGTCGAATTGGAGCTGCAGCTGCTAGCCTATACCACAGCCACAGCAACACCAGATGTGATTCTGCAACCTACACCACAGCTCGCAGTAACGGTGCATCCTTAACCCACTGAGCGAGGCTAGGGATTGAACCCGAACCTCATGATTCCTAGTCAGATCTGTTTCTGCTGCACCACAAGGGGAAGTCCTGGGGTATGATTTTAAAAGGTACTGTATTTTTGTATTCCTTTTCTAATACTTCATTGTTAGTATACAGAAATGCCACCAATTTCTGAATGTTAATATTGTATCCTGCTACTTCGCTAAATTCGTTGATCAGTTTGAGCAGTTTTTGGTGTGGGGTCCTTAGGGTTTTCTTTATGTAGTATCATGTCATCTGCATAGAATGACAATTTTACCTCTTCTCTCCCAATTTGGATACTTTTTATTTCTTTTGTTTGTCAGATTGCTGTGGCTAGGACTTCCAATACTATGCTGAATAAAAGTGGTGAGAGTGGGCATCCTTGTCTTCATCCAGATTTGAGTGGGAAGGCTTTCAGCTTTTCTCTGTTGAGTATTATATTTGCTGTGGATTTGCCGTAAATGGCTTTGATTATGTTAAGGTATGTTTCAAAAGACAAAAAAAAAAAAAAAGGAGACAGAGAGAAGTTCCTGTTGTGGCTCAGCAGAAACAAATCTGACTAGCATCCACAAGGATGCAGGTTCAATTCCTGGCCTCACGCAGTGGGTTAAGGATCTGGTGTTGCCATGAGCTGTGGTGTAGGTTGCAGACACGGCTCAGATCCCACATTGCTGTGGCTGTGGTGTTGGGCAGCAGCTACAGCTCTGATTTGACCTCTAGCCTGGGAACCTCCATATGCTGTGGATGCAGCCCTAAAAAGACAAAAGACAAAGGTATGTTCCTTCTATACCCACTTTGGTAGCAGTTTTTATCATGAATAGATGTTGGACTTTGTCAAATGCTTTTTCTGCATCTATTGAGATGATCATGTGGCTTTTGACTTTTCCTTTGTTAATGTGGTGTATGACGTTGATTGATTTGCATATATGTTGAACCATCCTTGTGAACCTGGGATAAATCCCACTTGGTTGTGGTGTACTACCTTTCTTAATGTGTTGTTGCATTCAGTTGGCTAAAATCTTGCTGAGAATTTCTGTGTCTATATTCATCAAAAAAATTTTTTTTGGTAGTATCTTGGCCTGGTTTTGGTATTAGGATGATGGCGGCTTCGTAGAATGTCTTTGAGGGTGTTCCCTCTTCTTCAACCTTTTGAAAAAGTTGAAAAAGAATGGGTACAAATTCTTATTTGTATGTTTGGTAGAATTCTCCTATGAAGCCTTCTGGCCCTGGACTTTTGTTTGTAGGAAGTGTTTTTATTATATATTCAGTTTTATTTCTAGTGATTGGTCTGTTCAGTTGATTTATTTCTTCTTGATTCAGTTTCAGTGGGCTGTCTCTAGAAATGTGTTCATTTCTTCTAGGTTGTCAAATTTGTTGACATATAAATTGTTCATAGTATTCTCTCACGGTTTTCTATATTTCCACAGTATCCATTGAGATTTCTCCTTTTTCATTTCCTATTTTGTTTATTTGGGTTTTTTCTCTCCTCTTCTTGGTGAGCCTGGCCAGAGGTTTGTCAATTTTGTTTACCTTTTCAAAGAACAAGCTCTTGGTTTTACCGATTTTTTGTTATTTTTTGAATCTCTATTTTATTAATTTCCTCTCTGATCTTTATGATTTCCTTCCTTCTTCTGACTTTAGGGTTTGTTTGTTCTTCTTTTTCTAATTCATTTAGGTGGTGGGTTGTTGATTTGAGATTTTTCTTTCACTTGAGGAAGGCCTGCGTCACTATGAACTTCCCTCTAAGCACTGCTTTTGTGGCATTCCACAGATTTTGAATAATTGTGTCTTCACTATCATTTGTCTTGAGGTATTTTTAAATTTCCTTTTTGATTTCCTCATTGACCCACTGATATTTTTAGTAGCATGTTGTTTCGTCTCCATGTAGAGACATCAGCTGATAGACTTATGGGGGTTCCCTTATAATTAACGCTTTGTGTTTCTCTTGCTGCCTTTAGAATCCTCTCTTTAACTTTTGCCATTTTTATTATAATATGTATTGGTGGGGCCCTCTGTGCTTCCTGTATCTTGATATGTTTCCTCTAGATTTGAAAAGTCTTCAGACACAATTTCTTCAAATATATTTTCAATCCCCCTTTCTTTTTCTTCTCCTTCTGGAATCCCTATTGTGCATAGATTGGCCTGCTTTATATTATCCCATAGATCTCTTATATTGCATTCATGTTTTTTCATTTGGTTTTCTGTCTTCTGTCCTAATTGGGTGATTTCCATTGGTCTATCTTCCAAGTCACTAATTCGTTCCTCTGCATTATGCATTCCACACTTTAGTGCCTTTAACTCAGTTTGTGCCTCTGCAAATGAATTTTCTAATTTTTATTGGTTCCTCCTTATATTTTCCAGTTCCTTTCTAAAGTAATCTGCATTACTATTTATATCTGCTCTTAATTCCTTCATATTTACCCTTAATCCCTTCAGTATTTTCATCATATCCTTTTTGAACTCAGTGTCTATTAGACTGCAGAGGTCTGATTCATCGTTTGCTGCCTCAGGTGAATTCTCCTGTTCTTTTAACTGGGAATGGTTCCTGAGTTTCTTCATTTTCTTATATTTTTCTTTTTCTGTGAGTTTAGGGAAACCAAACTGTAGTCTTGGTGGGCTACTTCTATGCAAGAGCACCCCTTTGTATTTTGTGGGGGGTTACTATTTATTTTTGGAGTGGGAGTTTGGATATTTGCTGTCTCTTACTTTGGTGTGAGCAGGCTGTTATCCCCAGGGTGCTGAGTGTGTTTCCAGGGAGAAGGAGGCAATGGGTAGGGCCAGTAGTCAGTGCCTAGTTGCTGGGCCCTTGACAGTAGCAAGGACCTGCAGGAAGGTGGCACAGGCTACTCCTAGTTGCAGGGCCCTGGGAAGAGGTAATGAGTCTCAGGCAGATTTAGGCAATGCCTGGAGCATTTGGCAGTGGCACTGGCAGGGTGTCTCAGTTCCCAGGGGAGGGAGAGCAACAAAAGGTGGTTTTGGGTCACAATGCCCTCCTCTGTGGTGCCCTCTGAGGTGACTGGGGCCACAAGTGGTGCCCGTCCCCATGCCCACATCTGGAGTCAGAGATAACAGCAGTGGTTCTCCCACACCACCTGTAGATCACACAAAAAGCACCCCCATCCCATTTACCCCATGCAGGAAGTGCTGCGCATGCTGCTCCTAGTTGCAGGGTTCTGGGAAGTGACAGTGATGAGGTATGTGGGCGCTGCCCAGAGTGTTTGGCAGTGGCAGTAGTAAGGCAGGTATGTTCCCAGGGGAGTGAGAGCAACAGTGGGTGGTGCTTGTTTGCAGTCCCCTCTTTTTTTGCTGACCTCTGAGGTGACTGGGGCCACAGCTGCAGCCTATTCACAGACCCCTAGTGGTGGCAGGCCATGCCTTGCTCTGGTTTCTGAGATGACTGCTGTGGTTTTTCCCTGCTGCCTGTAGATCACTCAAGAAGTGCCATGTTGTGCTTAGCCCCCCGGTGCCCTTAACCCACACGAGAGGTGCCCCGTCTCCCACAGCCCTCACAAGAGGGGCTGGGTCTCCCACAGCATGAACAAATGGCTTCTTTTCACCTGTAGCCTGGGCCAGAAGCACCCCACCCTCTGAGAGTCCATGTGTACACAGGGAAAAAGATTCCCATGGTGGTCTGCTCCTCCTCCTCTTGCCCTCTCCAGCAACGGTGCCTCACTTTTCCTGTGGGCCCTGACCTCCTCTCAGCTTCCCTTGGCTGTGGTGTTCCACCCCTAGCCCGTGGCACATTGCTCCCTAGCCCCTCAGGCTGACTCTACTCAACCAACCCTACTCCTCTTCCCAGAACTGACCTCCAGAGCCTGAGTCTCAGTACTCAGCCCCCATGTGAGTGTCTCAGGCTGTGGTGTCTAGAACAGTGGTGCAGATGATCTGTGAAGCTCTCACTGTGCTTTTGCCCTCTGCAGTCTGGTGCCAGACTTTTCTCAGCGACTTTGTGGTCTCTCCATCTCAGCTGATCTCTCCATCAATAAGTGGCTTCCCAGGGTGTGGGTTCATTTTTTCTTTAACAGCTCCCTCTAAGGAGTGCTAGTCCTGTCCTGATTCTTTTTTCTCTTTCTCTACCCAGTTATGTGGAGGGTTTCTTGCCCTTTATGGAGGTTAAAGTTCTTCTGCCAGCATTCAGTAGATTTTCTGTGTGAATCATGCTACATGTAGATTGTGTGTGTGTGTGTGTGTGTGTGTGTGTACGTGTTTTAATGTGTTTGTGGAAGAAGGTGAGCACAATGTCTTACTCCTCCACCATCTTGATTCTCCTCAGGATTTATTTTATTTTACTGTATTTTTATTAAAGTATAGTTTATTTAGAGTGTTGTGTCAACTTCTGCTATACAGCATAGTAACTGAGTCAGACATATATATACATTCTTTTTTTCATCCTACCTTTCATCATGTTCTATCCCAAGAGACTGGATATAGTCTCCTGGGCTGTACAGTAGGACCTCTTTGCTTATCCATTCTATATGTAATATTTTGCATCTACCAACTCCAAACTCCCCTTCCATCCTGATCCCTCCCCTCTCCCCATTGGCAACCACAAGTCTATTCTCTGTGTGTCTTTTTCAGTTTTATAGACAGGTTCATTTGTGCCATATTTTTATAATTTTTTAACTTTAATTTTTATTTCTGTCTTTTTAGGGCCACACCCATGGCATATGGAGGTTCTCAGGCTAGGGGTCCAAAGGGAGCTACAGCTGCCAGTCTACTCCACAGCCACAGAAACGTGGGATCCAAGCCACATCTCTGACTTGCACCACAGCTCACAGCAACACCGGATCCCTAATCCAGTGAGCGAAGCCAGGGATTGAACCCACAACCTCATGGTTCCTAGTCGGATTCATTAACCACTGAGCCATGACGGGATTGCACATATAAGTCTAATGGGAACCACAAATCAAAAAACTATAATGGACACACACATAAAAAAGAAAAAGCGATCCAAATACAATGCTAAAGATGGTCAGCAAATCACAAGACAACAAAAGAAGGGAAGAAAAATGACCTAAAATAGCGAATCCAAAACAATTCAGAAAATGGCAATAAGAACACACTTATCCATAATTACATTGAATGTAAACTGATTAAATGCTCCAATCAAAAGACACAGACTGGATGAACGGATACAAAAACAAGACCCATATGCTATTTTCAAGAGACCCACTTCAGACCTAAGGACACATACAGACTGAAAGTGAGGGGATGGAAGAAGGTATCACATGCAAATATCTACTGTGCACTTTAAGATGGTTGAAATGGTAAGTTTTACGTTATGTGTATTTTATCTGGATTTTTAAAATTTTTTTTTCAATTACAGCTGGTTTACAGTGTTCTGTCAATTTTCTACTGTACAGCAAAGTGACCCAGTTACACATACATGTATACATTCTTTTTTCTCACATTATCAGGCTCCATCATAAGTGACTAGACATAGTTCCTACAGCTACACAGCAGGATCTCGTTGCTTATGCATTCCAAAGGCAATAGTCTGCATCTATTAACCCCAAGCTCCCGATCCATCCCTCTCCCTCCCCCTCCCCCTTGGCAACCACAAGTCTATTCTTCAAGGCCACGATTTTCTTTTCTGTGGAAAGTTTCATTTGTGCCATATATTGGATTCCAGATGTAAGTGATATCATATGGATTTTACGTTGATTTTTAAAACTGCAGGGGGACAGACACAAAAGCTGAGTGTGCTGACAGGGTGCCTTCCTCCTTCATGCTTAAACACAGATGTGATACCTGGAGCTGCAATGGCCATCTTGCCACTAGCAGGCAAAAACCAAGCATATGGAAATACAACAAGCTAAAGAAAGGAGAGAATGAAAAGACAGAAGAATTCTTATCTTCTCACATCCACCTTCTACAGTAATGACCATAAAAACAAAAATAAACAAATGAGACCTAACTAAACTTAAAAGTTTTTGCATAGCAAAGGAAGCCTTAAACAAAACGAAAAGACAACTCACAGAATGGGAGAAAATATTTGTAAATGAATCGACTGACAAGGGATTAATCTTCAAAATATATAAACACCTCCTGTAGCTCAACATCAAAAAAACAAACAACCCTATCCAAAAAATGGGCAGAAGACCTAAAGAGACCATTCTCCAGAGAAGACATACAGATGGCCAAAAAAACACATAAAAAGATGTTTAGGGAGTTCCCATTGTGGCTCAGTGTTTAACGAATCTGACTAGGAACCACAAGTAGCGGGTTTGATCCCTGGCCTCGCTCAGTGGGTTAAGGATCCAACGCTGCTGTGAGCAGTGGCGTAGGTCACAGACGTGGCTCAGATCCCGCGTTGCTGTGGCTCTGGCATAGGCCTGCAGCTACAGCTCTGATTAGACCCCTAGCCTGGGAACCTCCATATGCTGTGGGTGCAGCCCTAGAAAAGACAAAAAGACAAAAAGACAAAAAAAAAAAAGATGTTCAACAACACTAATTATTAAAGAAATGCGAATCAAAACTACTATGAGGTACCACCTTACACCAGCCAGAATGGCCACCATCAAAAAATCTACAAACGATAAATAGAAAGGAGGGTGTGGAGAAAAGGGAATCTTCTTACACTGCTGGGATGTGCATTGGTGTGATCACTATGGAAAACAGTATGGAGATTCCTCAAAAAACTCAAAATAGAATTACCATATGATCCAGCAATCCCATTCCTGGGCATCTATCCAAAGAAAACCATGACTCAAAAAGATACATGTACCCCAACATTCATTGCAGCACTACATACAATAGCCAAGATATGAAAGCAACCTAAATGTCCATTGACAGAGGACTGGATAAGGAAGTTGGGGTTCATATATACAATGGAATATTACTCATCCATAAAAAAGAATGAAATAATGTCCTTTGCAGCAACATGGATGGACCTAGAAATTATCATGCTAAGTGAAGTTAGTCAGACTGTGAGACACCAACATGATATGTTATCACTTAAACCTGAAGTCTAAAAAAAGGATAAATGAACTTCTCCGCAAAACAGAAACAGATGAACAGACTTTGAAAAACATGATTACCAAAGGAAACAGGTTGGGAGGGGATGGACTGGGGGTTTGGGAGAGAAATGTTCTAAAAATAGGTTGTGATGATGGCTGTACAATCATAAATATAATAAAATTCTTCAAGTTAAAAAATGACAGAAAAATTCTGATACCTTGATTACCCTGTTGAGCTGACCACCCACAAGACTCCTTAAAAATAAATGTCTTTGAGGTTAAAAAAAAGAAAAATGGGAGGAGCTGCTTGTCATAAAGTACAGCAAAGCGGAGTCACTGGGCATCTGGGCTGAGAAGAGAGGAGCATTAGGTCCTTTCCTTGGATGAAGAGAAGTAAGGAAGGGCAGGCAGGAAGCCATAAAAATCAGTTTTCTGAGTCCAAGGACGGAAGACGTTTGGATTCTACAGAGGAACTACGGGTAAAATCTCTCATTTTGTCCTTGACCATAGTCATGTCCAATCCCAACGTGGGGTTGCTTTGATCGCCCCACGCATTTCCCTTGCTTCCCCTCTCAAAGTTTTCACCCAGAGAGTAGAGGTCACCTGTCTGAGGTTCCACAGCCAGCAAGTTGTGAAGCTGGGAGGGGTGACGGACGAAACGGAAGGGCTCCAGAAAGAGACAGGATCTGAAAAGAGAGATATATTTTTTCCCTTCTCCTTCCTTCTTTGAAAAGTGTCATGTCACCAAGCCTAATATGGTGATTCACTACTAGACTATCCTAGCTCTAAACGACTAGAAGCAAGTCCATGGTTATGCCCTGGGATCCCACACTGATTCCTTGTGATCCAAGGGGATCTGGAAAGGCACAGTTCTCACAGTTGGCCCTATGGGTGTTTCTATTAGAAAGAATTCGCTGTCTCTCTGTGTTCTGGCTTCTAGTACCACTCTCATGGAGTTCTCTTTTTCTTGAAGCTGTGAATTGTCTTGCTTAAGCCAAAATTATACCATGGCACTTTCTCTTTTTTTTCCCTGCATGACATAAAATTAAAAGGACTATGATATAGTTCCTGATCACCACATTTTCCAGCTCTCCTCCTCTTTCTGACCACAGCCCCCAGGCACGGTCTACAGGTGGGCAAGGCTGGGTGACTGTTCTGGTCAATGGGCTTCAACCAGAGGTGATGCGCATCACGGCCAGGTGACGTCTTAAAGAACTAGCGCATGCTTCTTCATGTCCTCTTCCATCTATGTGGACAGAGGATGATATGGGTCCAAGTGCAAAAACATGAGAATGTCATTTCCATCAGTTTGCATCTGTGCAATAAGATAGTGACCCAACCACACATTACAGGCCATGACTATACACTTACAATAAAACAAAGCATTCAGTTCGTCAGTCATACTCACCACATTTTAAGTGCCAAATAGCATCATGTGGCCAGTGGCCAATGGTGCTGGACCAAATAGAGATAGAAAACGTCTTTCACCACAGAAAATTCTATTGGAAAGTGCCACTCTAGATCACCGAATGGATGTAGATAGGATCTGGAGCAGTCTTTGCATGTGTTATGCTAATCCACTGAGATGTGGAGAGAGAGCATGCCCACTGAAGCATAACCCAGCCTAAAGTGACCCACCAGACGTCTCACTTAAACAATGGATTTGAGAGTCTTGTGCCATTTATTTTATTATTTATTTATTTACTTTTACCTTTTATTTATTTTTTCTACTGTCCAGCATGGTGACCCAGTTACACATACATGTATACATTCTTTTTTCTCACATTATCATTTTCCATCATAAGTGACTAGACATAGTTCCCAGTGCTACACAGCAGGATCTCATTGCTTATGCATTCCAAAAGCAATAGCTTGCATCTATTAACCCCAGATTCCCAGTCCATCACACTCCCTCACACTCCCCCTCAGCAACCACAGTCTATTCTCCAAGTCCATGAGTTTCTTTTCCATGAAAAGGTTCATTTGTGCCATACATTAGATTCCAGATATAACTGATATCATATGGTATTTGTCTTTCTGACTTACTTCACTCAGGATGAGAGTCTCTAGTTCCATTCGTGTTGCTGCAAAAGGCATTATTTTGTTCTTTTTTGTGGCTGAGTAGTATTCCATTTTGTATATATACCCCATCTTCCTAATCCAATCATCTGTCGATGGACACTTGTGCCATTTAAATTATCAACTGATGGTGCAATGTTGCTTGGCTAACCAAAATGGTAAGTTGAAGATGATGACACCACACAGACCTCAATATGCACTGAGCTGGCAAACGGGGTTAAGATCAAAGCTCCATGGAGTCTTCACTGCTCACTGGCCTCTCTCTGTAATCTGTTTCCACCTACTGGCTTAGAACTTAACTGCCAAAGAACTGTTTTACTAAGAGAAATGTCAGAATCATCAGAAATGAAGACATGCTGGGGCTTTGTTTCTTGCTGCTACTGTGAGTGAGCATTTCTATTTTAATGACAATATAGCTATGTGCATAAGGTCAGTAAGAATCTGATCTCTCTATAGAGGACACAGTTAGAAATACTGGTTATACTGCCATGGCTTTGAATGAAATGTCACATTTAGAAGATACATAAACTCAAATATGACCAGACAGCTTTAAGGACTTTTTTGAACCATAAAGTCTCTTGGAAAAACAACCTGTTACTTCACTTACAGAGGCCCCAGCAGATTTTTCTAGTGAATAAGGAAGGCCACTTCCCAGAAGTTGCATGAATCTCAAGCTATTTGGGGGAACTCAAAAAGAGGAATTCACCCAAATCTTTAGATATTACAGGAAAAATTGGATGGCAAGTCCTTGACATAGCTTTCCTGGCCTTGAGATGCCTTGAAAAATTACAATCTCAGATTCCTTATGAACATTCCAGCACAGCAAATTTAAAAGAACCTATGTGATCCCTTACACGTATGCAAATAATCAGGCCAAATTTATTGAAACTTTTGACATTTTACAAATAAATTCACCTTAATTTGTCTAGATTTGGTAGAAAGGAAGATAATTTAGAGAGAAGAATTGTGTTTCAATACAATATCTTTGTGTATATTGAGGTTTTTTTTAAATTGTCTACATCCAAGATGGGTCCTCGTTGCTATGTCACATTATTGTAAAGTTTAACTGAATGATTAAAAAGATATTCTAAGCTTGTTTCTGAAAATTATCACAGTAATCTATCTTTGAATGAAGATGAGATGCCGTATGACCTGCCACCACAGGATTACACATACTAAAGAATACATCATATAAAGGACTCCCTCCCTAACCTAGATGAAAGGACTCTTATTAGGTATTCTTAAGTAACTCATACACAGCAAAACTGAAGGCAACTAACTTTTGAATTCATCATTACCATTTGGGAAGAGCCTTTTCACTGGACTGACATATAGAAAGGACTGCTGACTTCAAAAGGCACTCACACAAAGATGAGAAGATGACAGCAACGGTAGAGAGCTGGCCCAAGAATCTGAACCAGGTCTATAAGACCCATACTACTAATAAAATTAAACTGTACCAAATATTTGATTCCCTATAAATATAGAAAGTTATTGTTTCACTTCTAACCTATTTCTCCCGATGTTCAGCATAAGCAGGACATTCTCTATGAAGCTGTCACATGGTACAAATACTCATGAAATGTATCACTGTTTACTTTAAATCTACTTCTAAATGCACATGTACAAAGTTCATGTGACAAACGACTATAACTGACAAAAAGTATAGCCTATAAAATGTTTCCCCATTAGGATACCTTTGAGCTTGTTAACTATGATTAACAACGGATTAGTTGTTAACAACTGATTACCCTCCAACATGGGTAATTAGGCACAGGTGCGTGCATGCACACACACACATCCACCTCCACCCCAACACAGAAGGCCTAGCACAGAGGGATATGATGGACCAAGGGCAGGCAGCAACCACCCTGGCATCAAGGAACATGTATTTTTTGATCATCAATTCTTTCTATCAAAATATTTAAAAAGGGGGAAATGATAGGAGAAATTTTCATGTATTGAAATATGGGGAAGTCATTCTGGCTCTACAGAATTTAGCTTAAACTGCATGCTGACCAGAACAGCCTCTTTTGTGGCCTATGAAACATGCTTGTACATCTGCTTTAGCCATTAAGAAAAAGAATGCATTTAATAATCAAAATAGAGTAACTATGTTTCAGGCATCCAAAACAGAGTTCAGTGGCCATTCAGATGTGTTCCTGTATTACTGAGGATGTGAATTTTGTGAATTGTATTAAACTCAAGGGCACCAACAGCCAGTCTTAGAAGAGTATTTGCTAGCAGCTGCCAAATGCAACATTATAGCCTCTTGTAACTATTACATTTTTCTTAGTTTGGAAATAGAAACAAATGAGAAAGCTCAAGCTGTAGCTTCCCAGAAAAAGGCACTAGATTCTTTACCCAGAATAGTAATAAACAACAAAATTGCTATAGATTATACTTTAGGAGAAAAAGGAGGCATATGTGTAGTGGCCAATAACTCCTGTTATGTAAGATTATTATCACATTGAAGTTAAAATCTACTTAGATAAAATGAGATAACTGGCCACTTGGCTCCAATAAATATCATCACAAGAACATGGATTCAATCTCTTAGGAAGTATCTTCTCATAGATCCCATTGGGAATAAGGTCTATATTTGAGGGATTGTTTAAACAGGGTACTGTTGTTTTATGCTTGCTAAGATTTATGTTCCTTCTTGTCATAATTATATACTTGCCATTTGTTTTTATCCTTAAGCCCAAAGTCCCAACCCATGTGATGATCATTTAACATAAGGCCTAGACCTGAAACTTTGGCCTCATTTGGGATTCAAGAATATTTGCAATCAAATGCAAAACAGTTTTATTGCTCAAAACTTATGATAGTGAGATTGATGCCAAGAGTGAGAACCATTGCTAAACTCCTATGCAAGCTGTTGACCCTAACTGTAATGATGGTTCTGGTTTCTCTTTACTGCTTCCTCTTACTGGTGTCTGGTATTTCCTGAAAGGCAAATACTCTAATCAGATTGACCAGAGGTGGAAATTTGAGCAAATGTTCACTATGTCACATGATTCCTCAAATCATCCATGGACATTGTTGTGTGGTACATCTGAACATTTTTAAGAGAATAAATACTACAAGCTCTCATCACAGGGGAAAAAAACGTTTTTTGTATCTACATGAGATGATGGATATTAACTAAATTTGGTGTGATCGCTTCATAATATATGCATGTCAAGTCATTAACATATACACTTTGAACCATCAAGTATATCTCAATAAAACAGGATAGGTGTGTAAATGATAGATAGATAGATAGATAGATAGATAGATAGACAGACAGACAGACAGACAGATAGATTTAAATTGTGGCAATACCACTTTCTGAAGGCAGTCTTTAGCAAGCTACTTCCTCTCTTGTTCTCACTTCACTATATGGAAGTGAAGGGACATAGGCATATGTCACTGTTCTCAATTAGGAGCTCTGATGAGGACCATTCCTGTCTGAATCCTGAATAGTCTCCATCATTTGAATAGGAGAGCCACATGCAGCATCAGAGGATGCTCTGAAGAGGCAGAAATGACTCAAATGCTTCATGTTGAGGTGACAGTCATATTTTGCTTCTTACAGATACTGGCATGTCACTGATAGATGTAAGACTTGCACTCCAGGGCCAAGAGGAGCAGTTGCATTTTCCTATGAGAGTATAAGTGTACTGTACAAAATTCCACAAGCCCTCTCCATCCCCTACCCCTTGGTTCACAGTATCTCTGAGGGCACCACTGGTGTCTACACCCAGCCAAGGCAGGAAGTGAAGGTCAAACTCAATTCCTCAACTCTTACATCTCTCAGCCAATCACCCAATAAAAGACATTTGGCCTCCAGAATCCCTCTGACCCCTGCTGTCTTCAGCATCAATAGAGTCCAGCTCAGGGCCTGCACATGGACAGGCTTGGCCTATGTGGTCACATCCACCATCCTCCTGGGCCTGAGTTCCAGGCCCACATTCCTGTCTCCAATTCATCCTCCACTTCTCAGTCTTTCTAACGTCCATTTCAGAATATTTCCTGCTCAACATCCTTCCATGGTGCCCACTGTCTTCAGGGTAAACTCCAAAGTCTTCTATCTGAACTCAAGGCTATTCATGACCATCCAGATGTGACCCTCCAACTTCATCTCTCACTTCTGCTTCCCTCAAAACCAGACTCCTACAGTTATACCACAAATACACATGGGGTGGGGGAGAGAGAGAAAGAAAGAAAAAGAGAGAAAGAGAGAAAGAGAGAAAGAGGGAAAGAGGGAAAGAGGGAAAGAGGGAAAGAGGGAAAGAGGGAAAGAGAGAAAGAGAGAAAGAGAGAAAGAGAGAAAGAAAGAAAGAAAGAAAGAAAGAAAGAAAGAAAGAAAGAAAGAAAGAAAGAAAGAGAAAGAAAGAAAATGGACATTTAACACTTCTGTTCTTTCCTGTATCAGCTTCTCTGAAGACACCCGTACACAACAAATTCCTTCCCAACACCCAGTCAAAACTAGACATAAAGGGAAACTCTATCATTTACATCGCCTGTTAATGCATTTTTGTCTCATTAAGGAGTATGTGGGTATAGTATGAGAAATCCACATAAATGATTTAGAATACTGGCTGACACACCAGTTTTGGAGTAATTGGAGTTGAACTATTCTTTTTAAATGAAAAAAACTTAAGTATATTCTCCTTTCCACTTGCTATATAGCAGCCAATATGACCTCAATAAAATTTTCCTATCATACAGTCTTTTGCTTATCTATCCCATTTCTCTTAAATATAAAAGTCAAAGCCCTTGCATGGTGGACATTGCATGACAAGCACCTCCTCCCCGTCTCCTCTCCTTCAGACAGTCTCTGTGTCTCTAGGGTTCTATAGAATGTCCTTTCATCTCTAGAATGTTCTCGCTCCCATCCTCCTCAAACAGCTACTCTCTCAATCACAGGCTAGACATGAGCCCTAGTTATTCTCATATTTCTCCATATTTTTCCTTTAAAAAGATAACTGAGGAGTTCCCCTCGTGGCACAGTGGTTAACGAATCCAACTAGGAACCATGAGGTTGCGGGTTCGGTCCCTGCCCTTGCTCGGTGGGTTGACGATCCAGCGTTGCCGTGAGCTGTGGTGTAGGTTGCAGACACGGCTCGGATCCGGCGTTGCTGTGGCTCTGGCGTAGGCCGGTGGCTACAGCTCCGATTGGACCCCTAGCCTGGGAACCTCCATATGCCGCGGGAGCGGCCCAAGAAATAGCAACAACAATAACAACAAGACAAAAAAAAAAAAGATAACTGAATATTAGTGTTTGATACACATATTCTGCAAATCTGAATTCCCCAAATGTGGCAAATGAGCTTAGCTGTATCACGGATGTATTTCTGGTGTTTGGCCCTAATGCCCTGTACATAATTGGTGCTCCGTAATGATTTCTTGATGAACTGACCAAAGACAAGAAGTACATTCCATTTGGGAGGCATTTGTAAAATAAGTTCTGAGTTCTATTTAGAGACACCCATCAGGGGCTGACTCAGGATGGGAAGTTGAGTCCCTGCCCTTTCTGAATAGGAGTTCAGGCCAGGCAGAAACAGTCAGGAGTCAGATGAGACCTCAGATCTGGGCTGAGATGCCTCCAGAGGGCCTGCAGTCCCCTTGCTGTGGGTCCACAGCTGTGGGAACACAGGTGGGCAGCTGCAGCCCCTGACATACCACACCACATCCTGTGCATCTGTCTGTCCTCCAGGGCCTGTGGTCTCCTTATCTGCATGGGAGGGAGTGCTCAGAGCTGGAGCCATGATTTCCACCCTCTCTGCTCTTCTCTGCCTTGGTCAGTTCTGCAGAGCAGGGAGGGGGAGAGCAGGAGGGGATGGGGATGCTTACCACTCCTGGTTCGTGGGGGACCTCAGCTCATGTGGTTCAGGAGACTAGGGTCCTGATGGGAAGAATATTAGCCTACACATTTGGTGGCAAATCTCTCACAGGAACTCTCTTCCAGGGCTGAGTCTGGGCCAGAGGACCCGGAACCCTACAGGTGAGTCCTCCCTGGGCTGCCATGTCCCCACCTCTTATTTCAGCTCTGGGAACTTGGAGGGTGGTGGGCTCTGAGATTCTAGAATGATGGTGGTGCAACCCAGAGGAGCGCTGGGCTGAGCTGGGGAATGAGGGGTGGGGAGGTCCTTGGACTCAGCTTCTGACTTCCTCCCAGGGACCCTCCCCAAACCCACCCTCTGGGCTGAGCCAGACCCTGTGATCATCTGGGGGAACCCTGTGACCATATGGTGTCAGGGGAACCTGGAGGCCCAGGAGTGCCATCTGTATACAGAGGGACACTTAGAGCCATTGGACACACAGAGCCTACAGGAGCCAAGGGACAACATCAAGTTCTCCATTGCACACATGACAAAGGACTATGCAGGGAGATACCACTGTTCCTGTCACAGTCCCATTGGCAGGTCAGAGCCCAGTGACGCCCTGGAGCTGGTGGTGACAGGTGAGAGGACACTCAGGGGGACCAGCCTCAGGCTCTGCCCTCAGGCAGGGGTCTGCTCTCAGGGGGGGTCCCTCTCACAGTCCAGCCCCGGGGGAGCTCAGGGGCTGTGAGCCCCATGTAACCAGCTGCCTCCTTCTCTCCTAGGAGCCCACAGAAAACCCACCCTCTCAGCCCTGCCCAGCCCTGTGGTGGCCTCAGGAGGGAACGTGACCCTTCAGTGTGGCTCACAGGATGGATATGACAGGTTCATTCTGACGAAGGAAGGAGAACACAAGTCCTCCTGGACTCTGGACACACAGCAACGTGCCAATGGGCAGACCCGGGCCCTGTTCCCAGTGGGCCCCATGACCCCCAGCCACAGGGGGACGTTCAGATGCTATGGCTCTTTCAGAGACAAACCCCAGGTGTGGTCAGAACCCAGTGACCCCCTGGAGCTCCTGGTCTCAGGTGAGGAGGGCCCAGCCTGGTCCCAGAGGCTTTGGCTTTGGCTCAGAGCAGAGCCCCATGTGAGGGGGAGGCTCAGGGGGTGGGGCTCCTGGATCAGAACCCAGAGTGTGAGAGACAGTGAGACCTGGGGGTCAGGAGGGACAAGGGGGTCATGGGGGAAGCAGCCCCTAACCCAGGGCTCTCTCTCCCCAGGGGGCTCTGGGAAGCCCTCCCTCCTGACCCCGCAGGGCCATGTCATGGCCTCTGGACAGAGTCTGACCCTCCAGTGTCGCTCTGCCATCAGCTATGACAGGTTCGCGCTGGCCAAGGAGGGGGCACAGGACCTCCCCCAGCGCCCTGCCTGGCAGCCCCAGGCTGGGCTCTCGCAGGCCCACTTCCCTCTGAGTGAGGTGAGCAGCCTCCATGGGGGCCGGTATAGATGCTATGGTGGACACAACCTCTCCTCCCTGTGGTCGGCCCCCAGTGACCCCCTGGACATCCTGGTGGCAGGTGAGGAGCCAGCGGGTCAGGTGGGGACCCACACTCTGCACAGGCCCTGCTGGGGGAGCCCCAGGGGGATGCTGGGACCAGGGGGAGGGGTCCCCAGGGAGGGAGGGACAGACAGTCGGGGGTGGGGGGGATGGAGAGGCTCAGAGAAACAGAGACACAGATGAGCGTCTCAGAGAGGCCGTGTCTCAGTTCAGAACCAGGCAGCCGGCAGCCCCTCATCCGCTCCCTCTCTCCAGGACAGCTCCCCGACACACCCTCCCTCTTGGTGCACCCGGGCCCCTCGGTGGCCACAGGAGATAACGTGACGCTGCTGTGTTGGTCATGGAGTCCGATAGACACCTTCCTTCTGTCCAAGGAGGGGACAGCCAATGCTCCCCTGTGTCTTAGATCGAAATACTATGGTCAGCAGTTTCAGGCCCAATTCTCCATGACTCCTGTGACCTCGGCCCACAGGGGGACCTACAGGTGCTACGGCTCACTCAGCAGTGACCCCTACCTGCTCTCACACCCCAGTGACCCCCTGGAGCTCATAGTCTCAGGTAAGGGGACCCTGGCCTGCCTTTTCTCAGTCAACCCAGGGTTCTGTCTTAAGAAATGTCTGACACAGTAATGAAGGAGGGGACACGGGTGCTCCACAAAGGAGGACATTCAGTTGCCCCTGACTACAGCATCACATCTCTGAGTCCTGGATCCTTGGCTAATGAATCAGTGGGAACTCTCAGATGTGGGAGAATAGATTCTAGGGTTTTGCATCTCAGACTGAACACAGAACACACCGCACTCAATTATTTCTGTACTGAGAGACCACTTTTCTCACTAATCCTGAGAGCCTGAGGCACCACCACCTCTTAACCAAAGTGATTCAAAAGCAGGTTCTAAATTCAAAGAACACAGGGAGGCTGAGGAATCCACTGGAGGAGATCAGAGGGAGCCTGGCAGAGTAGAGACAGGGTTCATTAAGGAACTGTGTAAAAGTTATAAGAACTGGGAGCATTGAGAACACAGAGCCTGGGAGAAACTCTGCACTCACACCCCCACTTCATGATTCTCAGGACAAGCAGACACCATCCGCCCATCTCAAAACCAGCCAGATCCCACGAGCGGTGAGGAGGAGGAATCCTCAGTTATGGGGCTGGGTTCTGGGGTGCAGGTCCTATAAAGGGGAGGCTGTGCCCAGGATTCTGGGGTCACTGGGATCTGCCCTCACCTCTGTGACCTCTCTGTCCGCAACCCCTAGCTTCTCCCCCCCAAGACTACAGAGTGGGGAACCTCATCCGGATGGCCGCGGCTGCCCTGATCCTGCTGGGCCTCGGGATTCTGCTCTTCCAGGCTCGACACGGCCATGGAGGAACCCAAGACGCGGCCAGGAGCTGAGCACAGAGGCCACAGGGCACCGTCCAGAGTGGCAGAGCCTTGGCAATGACCCCATGGGCACAGGAGGTTCTGGAAGAGAATCTGCAGTGTTGTGAGAACTGCCTGCTGAGACCATGGAGGGAGAGACGGGGTGTGGGTGTGGGGGGAGGACTGGGGAGTCCCCGTACAGGGCTCTGCCTCTGTTAAACCGAGGTGCTCTCCTCCTCCACGGACGCCTCTCCCTGATGGCCTGTCTTCTCTCACACGGCAGGTTTGGGTCCTCACTATATGCACTCATGTTGTTTCACTTACATATAATATATGTTCCTTTATTTTTAATTTCCACATTCACTAATGTGTGTTATTGACCTTTATCCATCCATCCCAGAACACAGACTCTGTTTTAATAACTGAATAAATGGGTGAAAATGATCTCTAGTTTGGAAGATATAAATCTAAAATCACTCCCTAAAACTTTCCCAACAATCCATTCTCTCATCAGAGGACACCTGGTAGAGTTTCTCCAGAAAAAAGAGCGGTTTGGATGAGTACAGTGGCATGTGAAGTTGACAGTCAGTGGGTATGCTGGGAAAACAGCTCTAAAAATATATGATTTTTCAAAAGTCCTAAGTGTGGCAATTGTCTGTTTCTTTGGTAGAAATACTCTTTTTGGTCAACTTCAAGGTGCCAGTGTGGATGTGCTCTATGCACAGTTGGGAGGTGCAAATGAGAACAACCCAGCTGCAGCACACCTCACTGATGGCCCCAATGTGCACGTATGTCTTCTGCAATTTTAAAATTCACAGTGGAGTTCCCAGTGTGGCTCAGCGGAAATGACACTGACTAGCATCCATGAGGACGTGGGTTCAATCCCTGGCCTTAGTCAGTGGGTTAAGGATCTGGCATTGCCTTTAGCTGTGGTGTAGGTTGCAGATGTGGCTCAGATCCCACATTACTGTGGCTGGGGTGTAGACCAGCAGCTAGTGCTCCGATTCGACTCCTAGCCTGGGAACCTCCATATGCCACAGGTGCAGCACTAAAAAGACAGAAAAAATAAATAAATTCACAGTAATGCCTACCTCAGTGTTATGCCACAGTGTCATGAAAGTGGGATTCAAAAATTCTACTACATCCACATTAAAGGTAAACAGAGAATAAGGGGACTGTTAGTTGTGGGAGAAAATACTGAGTGCCTATAATCCCAACGTGTCCCTGGAAGGAGTATACATTGTTACAGCCAATGTGGAGAGTAAATAATAATAATTACCCATTAAAAGAAAGAGACACACTGGCCCATAATTATGTATCCTAGAGGATAAGGTGCATATGCATATGATATCTTTGTAACAGAGAAGAACAAACCTGACTCCAAATTGGATCTATTCTTTCAGCTCTGACCCTTATGCTCTGCTGCCTGGGCTTCGTCATGCTATAAGCAACATCCCTTGAAGAAGTTCAGAGCCAGCATGACACCAACATCATCTCCTCTGCCAAAATTCTCGGGAATGTGTTATCAGGTCCAAGTGCATGCTGCTCACCACGCAACAGAGAGACGAGGTCTTAGAGCAAGGAATGGCAACTTCATTTGGAAAGTGAGAAACCATGAAGATGGTGGACTACTGTCCCAAAGAACCATCTTACCTGAGTTGGAACTCAGTCTTCTTTTATGCTAGAAGGGGAGCTGTGGCTGGTTGGTGCACAAACTTTTTAATGCCTGGATCCTTTGTTCTCACAGCTTTCCATATTGGTCTGGTCACAATGTTCCTATAAGCCTCCAACAGGACAAAGGTTCTTCTCTGTTATGAAACTTTTTATCCTTATACGAATGGAAAGGTCAGAGCCTTGAGAAACGGCTCTCTGTACCATTCTACCCATCTCTGGGTTGGTTTGTGTGCCAGTACACACCATCTTGATTCCTAGAGCTTTGCAGTAGAGTTTCAAGTCTGGAAACACGATACCTTTATTTTTCTTTCTCAAGAGCTTTGGCTATTCAGGATCTTCTGTGTTTTGATATAAATTTTAGAATTATTTGCTCCAGTTCTATGAAAAATGCTGTTGGTATTTTGACAAGGATTGCACTGAATCTGTACTTGCTTTGGGTAGAATGGACATTTTAATGACATTGATTCTTCCAATCCATGGGCATAAGATCTCTTTCCATTTATTTGTGTCATCTTCAATTTATTTCTTCAATGTCTTATAGGTTTAAGAATACTTTTTTTTTCTTAAATCTCCTTGGTTATATTTATTCCTAATTATTTAGTTGTTTTAGTTGCAATTGTTAGATTGTTTGTTTGTTTTTTTTAATAGACTTTATTTTTTATTTATTTATTTATTTTTTGTCTTTTCGCTATTTCTTTGGGCCGCTTCCGCGGCATATGGAGGTTCCCAGGCTAGGGGTTGAATCGGAGCTGTAGCCACCGGCCTACGCCAGAGCCACAGCAACGCGGGATCCGAGCCGCGTCTGCAACCTACACCACAGCTCACGGCAACGCCGGATCGTTAACCCACTGAGCAAGGGCAGGGACCAAACCCGCAACCTCATGGTTCCTAGTCGGATTCGTTAACCACTGCGCCACGATGGGAACTCCCAAGATTGTTTTCTTAATTTCTCTTTCTACTAGATTGTTTTTAGTGTATAAAAATGAGACAGATTTTTTGTATGTTGATTTTATGTCCTACAACTCTACTGAATTCATCTATTAGTATTTATAGATTTTGGTGCAGTAATTTTGGTTTTCTGTGTATAGTATCATGCCATCTGCCAACAGTAACAGTTTTACTTTTTCTTGCCTTTTTTTTTTCTTTTTTTTTTGCTTTCTTTTTATAGCCACACTTGTAGCATATGAAAATTCCCAAGCTAGGGGTCCATTTGGAGCTGTAGCTGCCAGCCCACATCACAGTTCACCGCAATGCCAGATCCTTAACCCACAGAGTGAGGCCAGGGACTGTGCCCACAACCCCACGGACACTAGTGGTGTTCTTAACCCACTGAGCCACGACAGAAACTCCTCTTTGTGTCCATTGTGGATGGATTTTATTTCTTTTCCTTGCCTAACTGCTGTGGTTAGGACTTCCATTACCAGGTTGAATAAAAGTGGGGAGAGGGAGCATTTTCTCTCGTTCCTTAATTTAGAGGAAAAGCTTTCAGCTCTTCACCTTTCAAATTGATGAATGTAGATTTAAAAAACCCTCGACAAATTATTAGCAAACTGCATAAAATATATATTAAAGGGATCATACACCATAATCAAGTGGGATTTATCCCAGGGATGCAAGAATTCTTTAATATTTGCAAATCCATCAATGTAATACACCACATCAACAAACTGAAAAGTAAAAAGCATATGACCATCTCAATAGATGCAGAAAAACCTTTTGACAAAATTTAGCACCCATTTCTGATAAAAACTCTCCAGAGAGTGGGCACAGAGGGAAACTACCTCAACATAATAAAATTCATATATGAAAATCCCACAGCCACTATCATTCTCAATGGTGAAAAGCTGAAAACATTTCCACTAAGATTAGGAAGAAGACAAGGATGTACACTTTCACCACTATTATTTAACATAGTTTTGGAAGTTCTAGCCATGGCAATCAGAGAAGAAAAAGAAATAAAAGGAATCTAAATTGGGAAAGAAGAAGTGAAACTATCACTGTCTGCAGACATGATACTGTACCTAGAAAACTCTAAAGACGGGACCAGAGAACTGTTAGAGCTCATCAATGAATTCGACAAAGCTGCAGAACACAAAATTAATACAAAGAAATCCACTGCATTTCTCTATACTAACAATGAAAGACCAGAAAGAGAAATCAAAGAAACCATCCCATTTACCATCTTATCAAAAAGAATAAAACACCTAGGAATAAACCTACCTAAAGAGACAAAAGACCTATGCTCTGAAAACTATAAGACACTGATGAAAGAAATCAAAGATAACACAAACAGATGGAAAGACATGCAATGCTCTTGGGTTGGAAGAATCAGTATGTCAAATTGTCAAAAATGACGATAATACCCAAGGCAATCTACTGATTCAATGCAATCCCTATCGAATTACCAAGGACATTCTTCACAGAACTAGAACAGAATATTTTAAAATTTGTATGGAAGCACAAGAGACCCCGAATAACCAAAGAAATATTGAAAAAGAAAAACAGAAATGGAGGAATCAGACTCCCTGACTTCAGAAAATACTACAAAGCTACAGTTATCTCGACAATACAGTACTGGCACAAAAACAGAAACATACATCAATGGAATAGGATAGATAGCCCAGAAATAAACCCAAGCACCTGCGGTCAACTAATCTATGACAAAGGAGGAAAGAACATACAGTGGAGGAAAGATAGTCTCTTCAATAAATGGTGCTGGGAAAACTAGAAATCTACATGGAAAAGAATGAAATTAGAACACTCTCTAAAACCCTACACAAAAATGAACTCCAAATTGACTAAAGACCTAAATACAAGGTCAGATACTATAAAACTCCTAGAGGAAAACACAGGCAGAAGGCTCTTTGACATAAATCACAGCAACATCTTGTTTGATCTATCTCCTAGAAGAATGACAATAAAGAAAAAAATAAACCAGTGAGGCCTAATTAAACTCAAAAGCTTTTGCACACCAAAGGAAACCATTAAAAAAATGAAAAGACAACCCACAGAATGGGAGAAAATCTTTGCAAACGATGCAACAGATAAGGGCCTAATCTCCAAAATATACAAACAACTCATATAACTCAACAACAACAAAACCCCCCAAAAAACCCTATTTTAAAAATGGGCAGATGACCTGAATAGACATTTTTCCAAAGAAAACATACAGATGGCCAACAGGCACATGGAAAAATGCTGAAAATCACTAATCATTAGAGAAATGCAAATCCAAATACAGTCAGGTACCGCCTCACACCTGTCAGAGTGGCCATCCTTCACAAGTCAATAAATAACAAAGGCTGCAGAGGGTGTGGAGAAAAGGAAACCCTCCTACACTCTTGGTGGGAATGTAAAGTGGTACAACCACTATGGAAAAAAAGGATGGAGGAATCTCAGAAAACTAAATTTAGAGCTATCATATGATGCAGCAATCCTACTCCTGGGTATATATACCTTGACAAAACATTCATTCAAAAAGCTACATGCACCCCTATTTCATGGCAGCACTATTCACAATAGCCAAGACACGGAAACAAGCTAAATGACCATCAACAGATGAATGGATTAATATGTGGTACATATATGCAAGGAATACTGCTTAGCCGTTAAAAGAAAAACTAATGCCATTTGCAGCAACATGGATGGAACTAGAGATTCGCATCCTAAGTGAAGTCAGCCAGAACAAAAAAGACAAATACTATACGACATCACTTACTTGCGGAATCTAAAATATGGCACAGATGATCCTACCCACAAAACAGAAACAGATCCCTCAGCCAAGGAGAGCAGACTTGCGGTTCCCAAGGGGGAAGGGGGAGGGAGTGGGATGGATGGGCAGTTTGGTGTTTTTGGATGCAAACTATTACCTTTGGAGTGGATGGCAATGGGGCCCGACTGCACATCACAGGGAACTGTGATTGGGTCACTTTGCTGTAAATCAAGGATACTTTAAAAATGAAAAAAAAGTTATAGTAAAAGGATTATACACCATAATCAGGTGGGATTCACTCCAAGGATGCAAGGATGGCTTAGCGTCCATAAACCAATCAGTGTGACACACCACATTAACAAAATGAAGGATAAAACCACAGATCCTCTCCATAGATGTAGGAAAAAAAAAATCTGACAAGATTCAACACTCTTTTATGATAAAAACTCTCAATAAACTAGGTTTAGACAAAATGTACCTCAACACAATAGGCCATAATGACAAGCCCACAGCTAACAACATACTCTATGGTGAGTAACTGAAAGTCATCCCTATAAAATCAGGAAAAAGACAAGGATGCCCCCTCTCACCACTCTTATTCACCATAGTATTGGAAGTCCTATATAGAATAATTAGGAAAGGTAATGAAATAAAAGGCATCCAAATTGGAGAGAAAGGAGTAAAACTGCCACTATTTGTGGGTGATACAATTTTATATACAGGAAGCCCTAAAGAGTCCAACAACAAAAAAAATACTGGAAATTATAAATAAATACATCATTTGAAACTATTTTCTGCCATTCTGTAGGTTGTCTTTTTTGTTTTTGTTTTTTCATGGTTTCCTTTGCTGTGCAAAAGCTTGTCAGTTTGATTTATTTTTGCTTTTATTTCTGTTGCCCTGGGAGACTGACCTAAGAAAATACTTGAAGGTTGATGTCAGAAAATGTTTTGCCTATGTTCTCTTCTAGAAGTTTGATGGTGTCTTGTCTTATGCTTAAGTCTTTAAGCCATTTTGAGTTTATTTTTGTGCATGGTGTGAGAGTGTGTTCCAGTGTCACTGATTTACATGTGGTTGTCTGGTATTCCCAGCACCACTTGCTGAGGAGACTGTCTTTTTCCCATTTTATATTCTTGCCTCCTTTGTTGAAGATTAATCGACTGCAGGTGTCTGGGTTTATTTCTGGGTTCTCTATTCTGTTCCATTGGTCTGTATGTCTGTTTTGGTACCAGGCTTAATCTCTAAAATATACAAACAACTTATACAACTCAACAGCAAAAAAATAAAAACAAGCAAACAAAAAAAACAACCACCACCCAATTGAAAGATGGGCAAAAGACGTGAGTAGACATTTTTCCAAAGAAGATATATAGGTGACCAATAAGCACACAAAAAAAGGCTCAACATCACTGATTATTAGGGAGATGCAAATCAAAACTTATATAAGGTACCACCTCACACCAATCAGAATGGCCATCATTAACAAGTCAACAAATAACAAATGCTGGAGAGGGGGTGGAGAAAAGGGTACCCTCCTACACTGTTGCTGGGAATATAAACTGGTAAAACCACTATGGAGAATAGAATGGAGGTACCTCAGAAAACTAAATAGAGAACTACCATATGACCCAGCTATCCCACTCTTGGGCATATATCCAGACAAAACTTTCACTGAAAAAGATACATGCACCTGTATGTTCACAGCAGCACTATTCACAATACCAAGACACGGAAACAACATTGAGAAGATGTGGTATATATACACAATGGAATACTATTCAGCCATAAAAAAGAACCAAATAATGCCATTTGCAGCAATATGGATGGAACTAGAGACTCTATATACTAAGATAAGTCAGAAAGAGAAAGACAAATACCATATGATATCACTTACATCTGGAAACAAATTTACAGCACAAATGAACCTTTCCACAGAAAAGAAACTGACAGACATGGGGAACAGACTTGTGGTTGCTGGGGGTGGGGGGAGGGAGTGGGATGGACTGGGAGGCTGGGGTTAATAGATGCAAACTATTGCATTTGGAGTGGATAAGCAATGAGATCCTGCTGTATAGCACAGGAAACTATATCCAGCCAGTTGTGATAAACATGATGGAGGATAATGTGAGAAAAAGAATATATACATGTCTTTTTAGGGCTGCACCTGCAGCACATGGAAGTTTCCAGGCTAGGGGTCAAATCAGAGCTGTAGCTCCTGGCCTACACCACAGACACAGCAACAGTAGATCCATGCCGTGTCTGTGACCTGCACAAGAGCTCACGGCAATGCCAAATCATTAACCCATTGAGTGAAGCCAGGGATTGAACCTGTGTCGTCATGGGTGCTAGTCAGATTCATTTCTGCTGAGCCATGATGGAAACTCCAGAAAAAGAATATATAAATATGTGATATCCAGTCTCATATATATAACCTCATTTATATATTATATATATGATACATATATATATATAAGATATATGGGAGATATATATATGAGATATATATGAGATATATATGTATATATATGAGATATGTATATGATACTGGGTCACTTTGTTAGAAATTGACAGAACACTAAATTAACTATAATGGAAAAAATAAAAATCATAATATAAATAAACAAGTACAGTAAAATTGCAGGATACAAAATCAACATATGAAAATCTGTCCCATTTTTATACACTGAAAATGAGCTACCAGAAAGAGAAATTAAGAAAATGATCCCATTTCCAAATGCAACCAAAAGACTGAAATGCCTAGGAATAAATTTAACCAAAGAAGTGAAAGACCTGTACAATGAAAATTATAAGACATCGTTGCAAGAAATTGAAGAAGACACAAACAAATGGCAAGATATTCCATGTTCATGGATTGGAAACACTAAATTCTTTAAAAGATTAATTTAAAAATTATTAAAACGTCTATATTACCTAAAGCAATCTACCGATTCAATATTATGTCTATCAAATTCCCAAACACATTTTCCACAAAAGAGTACAAAAAAATTCTAAAGTTCCTATGGAACCAGAGAAGACTGCAAATAGACAAAGCAATCTTAAGAAAAGAACAAAGCAGGAGGTATCACAGTCCCCGACTTCCAACCACACTACAAAGCCATAGAAATCTAAACGGAATCATACTGGCAGAAAAACAAATGCATAGATCAGAGAACAGAATTAAGGGCCTAGAAATAAGCCCACACATATATGAACAATTAATTTACAACAAAGAACATACAATAGGGAAGGAATAGTCTCTTCAGTAAATGGTGTTGGGAAAGCTGGACGGCCACATCAAAAATAAAAACAGGAGTTCCCATCGTGGCTCAGCAGCAATGAAGCTGACTGGCATCCATGAGGACGCAGGTTCAATCCCCCACCTCACTCAGTGGGTTAAGGATCCAGCGTTGCCCTGAACTGTGGTGTAGATCACAGACATGGCTTGGATTCTGCGTTGCTGTGACTGTGGCGCAGGCCAGCAGCTATACCTCTGACTGGACCCCTAGCCTGGGAACTTCCATAGGCCATGGGAGCGGCCCTGAAAAGACAAAGAGAAAAACAAAAACAAAAATAGACCACTATCTTAAAGCAGACATAAAAATCTACTCTAAATCCATTAAAAACTCGATTGAAAGACTACAAACCCTAAATTCCTAGAATAAAGATAAGTGGTATGCTCTTTGACACGGATGTTAATCTTTCTAGATTTGTCTCTTTAGGCAAGGAAACAAAAGCACAAATAAACAAATGGGATTATATCGATTTAAAATGGAAAACAGTATGGAAATTCCTCCTAAAACTAGACATATAACTACACTATGATTCAGCCATCCCACTCCTGGTTATACATCCAGACAAAACTTTCATTCAAAAAGATACATGCAGGTGTTCCCGTCGTGGCGCAGTGGTTAACGAATCCGACTAGGAACCATGAGGTTGCGGGTTTAGTACCAGGCCTTGCTCAGTGGGTTAACAATCCGGCGTTGCTGTGACCTGTGGTGTAGGTTGCAGACGCGGCTCGGATCCCGCGTTGCTGTGGCTCTGGCGTCGGCCGGTGGCTGCAGCTCCGATTCAACCCCTAGCCTGGGAACCTCCATATGCCGCGGGAGCATAAAGTAAGTCAGAAAGAGAAAGACAAATACCATCTGATATCACATATATCTGGAATCTAATATACATGTATATACACATTCTTACATACATATATATATGAATGACTGGGTCACTTTGCTGTACAGAAGTAATTGGCAGAACATTTTAAGTCAATTATAATAAACAATTTTTTAAAAAGAAAAAAAGAAGCAATGTCTTAAATAGAATGTGTTTTTCAATGGGCATCATTCCTACATGTAACTTTCTTTTCTTTTCCTTTTTTTTTAAATATTTTTTACTACTCAAATGAATTTATCACATCTGCCTACATGTAACTTTCATCAGAAATAGTGATAAAATAGATGTCTTTCTTAACCTAGATAAAAATAAACAGAAGCTAAGTCCCCTTACAATAGATCCGTGTAATAGATACACCAGAGTAATAGAGATAGTTCCATGACATGACTAATCTTTTATTTATTTTTCTCGAAATAATTTTTTAAAGTAAAAGAATTTTCAAGTCTCAAAAAAATAAAAATAATGAAATTGGTATTTCAGTGAAGAAGTTTTTATGATAGCTATCATTAATATGATGGAGCATTAAAGATAAAACCAGGAGTTCCCATCGTGGCACAGCAGAAACGAAATCTGATTAGGAACCATGAGGTTGTGGGTTCGATCCCTGGCCTTGCCCAGTGAGTTAAGGATCCAGGGTTGCCGTGAGCTGTGGTGAAGGTTGCAGATGTGGCTCAGATCCTGCTTTGCAGTGGCTGTGGTGGAGGCCAGCAGCTGTAGCTCCAACTGGACCCCTAGCCTGGAAACCTCCACATGCCCCAGGTGCAGACCTAAAAAGACAAAAGACAAAGAAAAAAAAAAGAAAAGATAAAACCATAGGAAATTTGGAAATTTTTAAATATAAGAAAGAATAGAAAATTCTATGAAAATCATATTAAGAATGAAAAAAGAAAATAATTCAGTGCATCACAGAAAATGAGATATTGCAGAATACATTTTCAGTAAACATGAAAATGCAGCTCTTGGGTTAGAGTTTGCATTTCAAGTACAGCCACTGTAAATGATTTGAACAGACAGCTCTAGTCTGAAAAATTTCCAGGAAGCCCAATTTCTCCCTCAGCTGGGCCCCCTCCACTCCCCTACTTAAGGTAAAATAGCCTGCATGCGTCACCCTTCCGTCTTGTGGTCAACTTGTAAACTGCATTAGTTGGGCTGCCATAACAACCTGGGTACTTCTCAGTTTTGCGGGGTCACGGTCTCTGTTCAGCAGACGCAGTACCATGACTCTCAGGATCATCAGCCCGGCCTGTCTTGGTGAGTCCTGGCATGGGAGGAAGGGGAGGAAGCGCTACGGTGCAAACACTGGCCTCAGAAGCCAAGTCCTCTCTAACTGAGAGCCCTGCGTCCATGGGGTGAGGTGGCCTTGATGGCTGAGATCATCTTCAGCCAAGCACGGAACTAGCTGATGAGGCTCACGGGGCCAGGCAGAACCAGGAGGGGGAGGCCAGGTCTTGCATGGACATGTGTTGCCCATCGTGAGTGTTTTTTTCCAGGGTTCTTCTTGATTCAGAGGATCTGGGCACAAGAAGGTAAGTCCTTGCTCCAAACCCTGGTTGCCAACCACTCAAGTAAGAGAATTTCTGTAGCAGGAGGGCAGGTGACACAGGAGGTTGAGTGCTGAGTTGACTACGGAAAGCCTTGGGGGTGAAGCCCCTGTGAACTACAAAGTGGGGGCCCAGGGAAATCTCGCCCCCAATTCTGGTCCAGAGACCCTCCCCAGACACCGCCCCCTCGGCTAAGCCAGGCTCTGTGGGCCCCTATAGGGGATTTTGATGTTTGGATCTGGGGTGTCTGGGGAGGACCTGGTGTCATCTCTAGAGAGAGGCACGGACGCAGTGCCAGGAACAAGATGATAACGCAGGTCCTCCAGCAGTTCCCCGAGGAGGGATTTCAGAGCACGACCGCTGCTGGTCTTTCAGAAGAGGGAAGACTCCTCTGCCGTGACCTCTGAGATTCCAGAATGTGCTGTCAGAGGCTCCACTGGGTCCTGTGTTTCCTGTGAGCTGACATCATTTCACTCACAGGTTATTCTTCTACTCAGTGTCTACTCTGTGTGGTTTTACACAACAAATTTTACATGAGCAACTTCTAGTAAGTCTGTGATTTGGCACTTGCTCAAAATTCTCAGAAGACATTTCTCCTGTAGGAGATGCCACATCTGTGTGGTGTGGGGGGGTCCCCATGTAGCATGGGTTCCTCTAGTTTGGAAGGGACCTAAGAGACGTGGGAAGGAGGAGGAGCCACTGAGCATCGGGAGGGGGGGCACTCCACTTTCTTCTCTAAACTGTGCCTCCTTGTCCTGTCCCCCAGGTGGTCAGGACAAGCCCTACCTGTCTGCCTGGCCGAGCCCTGTGGTTTCTCAAGGACAGCATGTGACTCTTCAGTGTCACTCGCATCTCAGGTTTGACAAGTTCAGGCTGTACAAGGATGACGGAGCCCATGTCCCTGAGCTCCAGAACATCATATTTCGGAGCAGCTTCCTCATGGGTCCTGTGACCGCAGTACATGCGGGGACCTACAGGTGTCATGGTTATCACAGGGACTCCCCCTCTGCGTGGTCAACACCCAGCGACCCCCTGGAGATTGTGGTCACAGGTCAGGGAGCGCTTGTCCAGGGGGGCTGCCCATTGTCCCAATCTTCCCAATCCCAAAGTTCTCTGGAGGGAGTGTCACTCAGGGTCCAGTCGGAACCCCAGGAAATACTCCAAGTATTTTAGATAAGAGGGGACTTAAGGCAAGAAGTTGGGTCCCCTAGTGGGCAGGATAAGGGCACCCCATTATGTCCACATCCTAATACTCCAAATCTATGAATACATTATGTTACATTCCAAGGGAAAGGACGATCAAATATGGAATTAATCATGGTAAACAGATAACCTCGAGATGGGGGGATTATCCTGGATTTTCCAGGTGGGCTCAGTGTCATCACTGAGACCACAGACGAGAAAGAGGGAAGGAGGATTTGAGCTTCAGAGGAAGGCAGCACGAGAAAGACTCCGCCAACCATCGCTGGCTTTGAGGCCAAAGGACAGGGTCATGAAAAAGGAATTGAAGCTGCCTCTCAAAGTCAGAAACAGCACGGGAACGGATACTCCCCTAGAGTTCCAAGAGGGACACTGCCCTGCCAACGCCTCGATTTCAGTCCTTGAGACCTATGCCAGACTTCTGACCCAGAACGCCAAGATGACCAGTTTGTGTTCTCTTCAGCCACCATGTCTGTGGCAAAGGATTATAGCAGCGCTAGGTAACGAGAGGTACCCAGGTGAAGGACAAGTTAGGACTGCAAAGGGGGGACATGAGACTACCCAGCAATAGGTAAGGGCAGGATGCTGGTGCCACCGCTAGGCTGGCGTGTAGAGAGGGGTCTGTGTTCGTGGTGCCAGTGTTAGGGTTTCCTATGGAAGCTGGTACCACGGAGAAGACACAGACATGGCAGGAGATGTCCCCCCACACACACCTACATCCACAGTCACAGGTCAGGTGGACACTGAGAGGTACTATAGTTCCCGCCTTACTGCTCCATTTTTACCTCCTATCAGGGATTCTAGTTTGTCAAAAAGAGCATGAACGTGGCGGATAATAAAGCCTGGAAATGCATCCTGGAGGGGTCATCCTTCCCACCCTGGCATAGAAATCAGGAAAGGGGTCTGTGGGGATCAGATACAACAGCACAAATGCCCAGGGTGAGCTCAGTGGGAATGGAGCCTGGTGCTGCTGGAGGCAGAGAAACAGAGAAAAGGGAGGGAGAGAGGTGGAGGAGGTGTAGACAGAAGGGGACCTGGAGACGCAGAGAGGAAGGAGGAAGACAGACGTGGGGAACCCCACTCAGAACGGGAGCCGTGGAATGGGGTGGGGCGGGGGGACTCCTCCTAAACTCACCACATCTATGCTCTTAGGAATCTACAGAAAGCACCCTTCTCTCTAGGCTCAGCAAGGCCCCCTGGTGCAATCAGGAGGGAACACAGCCCTGCGATGTCTCTCAGAGTCTGACTTCACTGTGATTCCGCACAGAGAGGGGGTAACCACGTATCCCTGGCACCTCACTGGGCAGCCCCATGATGGGGGCTTCCAGGCCAACTTCTCCCCAGGCCCTACAACTTCTGCCCAGGCAGGAGCCTACGAATGCTTCTGTTCTCTCAGTCACCTCCACTGTCAGGGGGAAGCCCCCCACACCTCTCTGGACCTGGTGAGCACGGGTGACCATGTCCAGACTTGCCATCAGTCTTATCTGGAAGCCGCAGGTGGTGGTAAGGAGATGAGCATCGGCTCTCATGGAGAGAAACACACCGGGGGAGAGCTGCATCAAGAGAGCCAATGAAAGAGGAGAAACAAGTGCAGACCAATTACATCATCAAAAAACAAACAAAAAAAACCCCCAGGAGTTTCCATTGTGGCTCAGTGGTTAGCAAACCTGACTAGCACCCATGAGGATGCGGGTTTAATCCCTGGCCTCACTCAGTGGGTTAAGGATCTGGTGTTGCTGTGAGCTGTGGTGTAGGTCGCAGTCGAGGCTCAAATCCCACATCGCTGTGGCCCTGGCGTAGGCCGGCGGCTACAGCTCCAATTGGACCCCTAGCATGGGAACCTCCATAGGCCGTGGCTGTGGCCCTAGAAGACAAAAAGACCAAAAAACAAAACAAAACAAAAAAAGAGACACGGGGTAAAGACAGAGGAACTCAGAAATGGAGAGATTCAGGCAGGTATGCAGGTGTCAGAGAGAGGGCACCCTTCCACCTGGACTTGGTGCAGAGACCAGGAACCCTTTAGAAGTTTGGTTTCCATCTTAACTCTATACTCTCTTCCCTACTAAAGGAATCAAAGACACACCATATATCTGACCCAAGAGTCATGACCACGCTGGCCTGTCCCAGGCTGGTTCCCCACGGGCCCTGCGACTTCAGCCCACGTGTCATCCATAGGGGCTGTTTTTATCCTAACCTGGCTGTATTCCACATGGTTGAGCCACGACGTGCTCCAGGACACTGCGGTTCCTGGTGGAGGTGCCAGACATCAGCTCCAATATGTTGTGTTTTATGGGTCCTCCTCCCGCATGCATGGGCCCCGTTGCAAGTTCACCCCAAGTGTTATAGGATTATGGAGGCCAAAGCCCACAGAGAGATGAAATGAGAGAAAAAGCAAAGTCAATGAAAAGCAGAGACAAAGAAACACCTTTGTGCACATGCCTGCACACACACACACACACACACAGAGACAGAGAGAAAGACAGAGAGACAGAGAGACTAAGCCAGAAGAATTGGGGGTAGCAGGAGAGACACAGAAAAAAAAAGTATAGAGGGAGGGAGTTCCCACTGTGGTGCAGTGGTTAACAAATCCGACTAGGAACCATGAGGTTGCGGGTTCGATCCCTGCCCTTGCTCAGTGGGTTAAGGATCTGGCATTGCCATGAGCTGTGGTGTAGGTTGCAGACACGGCTCGGATCCCGCGTTGCTGTGGCTCTGACGTAGGCTGGTGGCTACAGCTCTGATTAGATCCCTAGCCTGGGAACCTCCCATATGCCGAGGGAGTGGCCCAAGAAATGGCAAAAAGACAAAAAAAAAAAGTATAGAGGGAAAAGGGATAGAGAATTAGAGAGAAAGACATGAGGGAGCAGAGAAAGCTTAAAAATCAAAGACCTGAGTCAGGTGCATAAAGACAGTGACAGGAGTTCCTGAATCCAACCAGGAACCAAGAGGTTGTGGGTTTGATCCCTGGCCTTGCTCAGTGGGTTAAGGATCCGGCGTAGCCACAAGCTGTGGTGTAGGCTGCAGATGTGGCTCGGACCCCGAGTTGCTGTGGTTGTGATGCAGGCCAGCAGCAACAGCTCTCATTAGACCCCTAGCCTGGGAACCTGCATATGCTGCAGGTACAGCCCTAAATAGACAAAAAAGAAAAGAACAAAAGACCTGGAATTGTCCCTGCTGTGGCTCTGGTCACTCCGTGGAGTGGGTTTAATCCCTGGCCCTGAAACTTGCACGTGCCATGGACGTGGCCAAAAAGAAAGAAAGAAAAAGAGTGAGAGCGAGAGAGAGAGTTCAAGAGAAGAGGGAGAGTGGACTCAGTTCAGGGGTGAAGGACGGTGCGAGTAAGGAGCAGCCCCTCTCAATAAACTACCCCTCTTTCTGCCAGGTCTATACCAGAAACCTTCTCTCTCAGCCCAGGGGGGCCCCTGGGTGAGGTCAGGAGAGAACGTGACCTTGTCCTGCAGCTCCGAGAGTTCCTTCGACATGTACCATCTGCTCAGGGAGAGAAAGAACCATGGATGGTGGCTCACTGGAGCACAGAGCCACAGTGATGTGGCCCAGGCAGACTTCTATCTGGGCCCTGGGACCCCAGCCCATAGCGGATCTACAGGTGCTACAGCTCCTTCAATCACTCTCCCTACAGGTGGTCAGACGTGAGTGACTCACTGTCCCTTTCTGTCACAGGTGAGGACCTCATCCTGTCTCAGGTCTCATGATCCAAACTAAGCATTAAGAGCATATATGAGGGATGTCCTTCTGATAATGAGAGGATGCTTAGGGATTCTGGAGGGAAAGAAGCCTGGATAAATAAAGAGGAAGAGAAAGAGAAATTGAGGCTGTACATTTAAGATACCTCTTATCCTGTATGGAGGCCACATGGCGGGGAGAGGCTCTATATATTGAGGTGCATGGAGAGAGGTCAGGGCAGACCCAGGAGGAGGAGAGACTGGGCTCAGCCTCAGGGGATCACTTCCCGGAAGACCCTCCTCACCCCCAGCCCGATCCCCCAGGGGAACAGATGTTCTGAATGCCAAGGGGAGAAACCTCATCTTGGGTACAAGCATCGTTCATCATCCACCGCTCCTGTTCCCTCTCTGCATCTGGAAGTCTCAGGGGGGGAGTCAAGTCCGCAGGGGTTATGGGAAGGGGACCCTACGACACCCAGGAACTCAGCACTGGATGACACAGGAGCTTCAGGGAAGTAGAAGACAGCCAGCCTCCTCTATTCACCTCGCGCCTGTTCTGCTTTCCAGGAAACTCTTCAAGCCATCAGCCTCTGCACCCAAGGCCAGGCTCCAGCACTGGTGAGTAGAGGGTTCCTCCAGGAAACCCTGGAGAGAGAAGCTTTGTGATGGAGTGTTGACTCAGCCGCCTTCTACTTCTGTGATTTTGGGCTTGTCAACATCCATCTCTGATCCCCAGACTCCACCAGAGCAGATGGGGTTTGGACCCAGGGAGGATGCTTAAATCTTGGATTCTCTGCAGCTGAGATCTCCTCCCAGGATGAAAATAAACCTGACCCTTCTTTCCAGGAAGGATGCCATGTTTGTTCTGTGCCCAGTCCTAACTGGAGATGAGGCTTATAAAGATGTGAAGAAGGGAAAGAAGGCAGATGCCTTGCAGTGACAGAGAACTGAATTCATCCACAGATATGGCTCCTGGGTTAACCTGTGCATCAAGCACGGTTCCACATGCTGGATATGCACTGTGTATTCACTCCCTACTGCTGCTATTGCAAATTTCCACAAGCTTAGTGGATTAAAACACCATTGTGTTTTAAATTCGTTACAGTTCTATAGTTGAGAAGGCTGAAATGGGTCACACTGGGCTAAAATCTGAAGGCTCTCTTGCCTATTCAGCTTTTTTTTTAAATGATTTTTATTTTTTCCATTATAGCAGGTTTACAGTGTTCTGTCAATTTTCTACTATACAGCAACGTGACCCAGTCACACATACATTTATACATTCTTTCTCACCTTATCCTCATCATGCTCCATCATAAGTGACTAGGTATAGTTCCCAGCAGGATCTCATTGCTTATCCATTCCAAAGGCAAGAGTTTGCATCTATTAACCCCAGATTTCCAGTCCATCCCACTCCCTCCCCCTCCCCCCCGGCAACCACAAGTCTGTTCTCCAAGTCCATGAGTTTCTTTTCTGTGGAAAGGTTCATTTGCGCCATATATTAGATTCCAGATATAAGTGATATCATATGGTATTTGTCTTTCTCTTTCTGACTTACTTCACTCAGTATGAGAGTCTCTAGTTCCATCCATGTTGCTGCAAATGGCATTGTTTTGTTCTTTTTTTTGGCTCAGTAGTATTTCATTGTGTATATGTACCACATCCTCTTAATCCATTTGTCTGTTGATGGACATTTAGGTTGTTTCCATGTCTTGGTTACTGTGAATAGTGCTGCAATGAACATAGCAGTGCATGTCTCTTTTTCAATGAAAGTTTTGTCTGGATATGTACCCAAGAGTGGGATTGCTGGGTCATATGATAGTTCTAGATTTAGTTTTCTGAAGTACTGCCATACTGTTTTCCATAGTGATTGTACCAATTTACATTCCCACTGACAGTGTAAGAGGGCTCCTTTTCTCCACACCCTCTCTAGCATGTGTTATTTGTGGACTTATCAATGATGGCCATTCTGACTGGTGTGAGGAGGTTACCTCACTGTAGTTTTGATTTGCATTTCTCTAATCATCAGTGATGCTGAGCATTTTTTCATGTGTTTATTGGCCATCTGTATATCCTGGGAAAAAAACCAGACCAAGGAGGTGAAAAACCTATATGCTGAGAACTATAAAACATCAATCAAGGAAATTAAAGAAGATTCAAAGAAATGGAAAGACATACCACACACCTGGGTTGGAAAAATTAATATCGTAAAAATGGCCACACTACCCAAAGCAATCTACAGCTTCAATGCAACCCCTATCAAACTACCCATGACATTCTTCACAGAACTAGAACAAACAATCCTTTTCAGCTTTTAGATGCTTCTTACATTCCTTGGCTCAAGTTATCCTTCTTCCATATTCAAAGCCAGCAGTGGTTGGTCATGTCTGTCTCACGTCAAATCACTCTGACCCTCTTTCCTTCAGCCCACCTCTTCATCTGATTTTCTTCTTCTCCCTTCCTTTTCCTTTTTAAAGGAAACCTGCGATTGCATTGGGATCATCCAACTAATCTGGGGTAATCTCCCTATTTTAAAGTCAGAAAATTAGCAAGCTTAATGCCAGCTGCAACATTACTGCCTCCTAACATAGTAAAACATAATCACAGGTTATGAGGATGAGGGCATGATATGTACGGGGGGAGGAATGCATTCTTCTGTCTACTACTAACAGCAAACAAGGCAAGGCTGACCTCTGCTCTTGGGAGTTGCTATTGCAGTATGGTTACGTGGGAGGGCAGAAAACGAATACACAAATGGAAGAATTGACAGAACACTGTTAACCAGCTACAATGGAAAAAAAATAATTGTGAAGCAACTATGCATGACATTTTAAATAAAGTGGTAGATGATGCAGAGCAGACAATTTAGCAGGAGTGGTAGAGAACCGCTCACTCAGCAGGCAACGTTTCATTTGTGACATTAACGACTAGAAGTATTTAACTCTGAAGATGAGTGGACGAATAGTCCTTCACGGCTGTTGGCCATGAGGGTACCAACGTGAGAAGACTCTTACGTTCAAGGAGTAACTCACGCCTGAAATGCTGGGAGTGACGTGGAAAGAACTACATGATGAATGACAGGAGATAGAGAGGACCCAGGTTACATTAAAGAACTAAGAACAAGGGGTTTGTGTTGCAGGTTCACTGTCATTGGAAACCATGGGGTTTTCCTGGGACTCGCTATATGACTAACAGTAACTCCCAGGAAGAGAAGGGGTTGTAAAGCAGGTGTGTATCTGGGATCCAGGAGACCATGGAATAAGCAGTGTCTACGTTCCTGGTCAGATAGAGAGTGAATTAAGGAAGTCGATGGACAGAAGACACGTTTCTGCAGTGGCATCGTTTGGCGAGAGGTTCTACTAAGTCTGATACCTCCTCATTGCTTGATCCCGGGCTCACGACCTCCTGAGAGTTTATTACATCTAAATCCATACTTGGAAGGGGGGAGAAAATACATAGGGTGGTGCAATGAAGGCATATAGTATACCGTATGATACACCAGAATGCCAAAACCACTTGGGTGCAAATCATTATTCTACGTCTGTATGATGGCCTCTTTGAGCCTCTATTTTATCCACACAGAGTGAGGCTGAACCTCTGCCCTTTGAGGCTCACAGGGAGGATGAGGTCAGATCAAATCTGAGAAAGAATTACCATCCCTTTCCCTGCCCCGCATCACAGGTCCTCGATTAGGGAGGGGGCTGCATATGTGGTTAAAAAAAAATGGAACAAAATAAAAAATAAAACCACTTCTACCCACCCAGGTCCCTTCACCCCAAACCTCAGCTCATCCTCTATTTCAATTATATGTGTAGATGCAGATGAGACAGACAGACGGATGGATGCAAATAGTGACCACCACTATTTTTTTAGTGCGTTCAGATCTTGGACTCAGAGGTGGGAAATAGTACTACTTCTTGGTCAACTTTCCTCCTGATTTCCAAAAGGACCAGATTTGTTGGGGCAGGAAATAACAAAAAACATGTTCGGCAGTAGCTGAGAGAGGAGTTTGTCTTTTCCCTCTATCTCCTCAGAACATCAACCTAATACATGCCTCATGACACCTGAAAAAAAGTAAATACATTTCATTCTGCAACCCTGGGCTCACACATCTTGTAATCACTACATGGCTGTATGACCTAACTCCACGTCCTTTGATATTTCACTTTTTCCCCCCTTTATTAGAAAATGTGATTGGATGCAAGGGTGTTGGGGAGGTAAATATACTGTTTTTGTTTACTCAGAGATCAGTAGAGGAGAGCTGCTATGATCTGCTTATTGGTTTTACATCTTTTTCCAGATAACCCCAGCCACCTGCATGGCCTGGCTGGGTCTTCAGGGGCCATCATATGCTTTGTCATCCTTCTTTTCATCCTCATCCATTGCTGGCGCCATGCTAAAAAGAGTAAGTCACAGAAAGAAGCAGCCAGGGCCATCTGGGCAAAGGAGGGAGGAGGGAGGAGAGTGGAGACAAATGGGGTTTATGTTTGCAGGTGGATACCTGGTTCAAGGCAGGGGCCACAGAGATAGAACAGCACTGCCCTTGCTCCTTCTCTCAGCTCGCAGACTATTAATCAATTCTCCACTGGACCCTCTTGTCTAGGGCAGCCACTGATATCTAGGGAAGGGACCTACATCAGGGAGAGAGTAGGGGGAGCACTGATGGAGTAGAAATTAGGAGCCATCAATGGGATGGAAGTTTGAACTTCAAAGAGGTAACATTTCGGAGTCTACTCTTGGGCAGGTGAGTATCTCAGATGCCCAATGCATCTCTCTGTGCAGTGGTATCTGTATCTATGAAATGAGAATCCAGAAGTGCCCACCCCAGTGTTTTGATGGCGTTTATCATCTACAGATGGTGCCAAAATGGACAGGGAGCCTGAGGTGGACAGAACGGTGAATACGGAGGTACGTCCGCTTCAGTACAAGCTCTTCATGGAGTCTCATTTCCCGAGTCCCCACAAATGTGGGCACAGCCTCACTCACAGTCTCCCTTTATGCAGGACCCTGAAGGAGAAGAGCCCAGGGAGGTGACATACACAGAGGTGGATCACTGGATTTTCACACAGAAAAAAATCACTCCCGCTTCCCAGAGCCCCAAGGAACCCTCGACTGATACCAGCATGTACATGGATCTTGCAACCTGCTAAGACCAGATCGAGGCTTGAATTCTATCCCCCAACTCACAGAGGAAGACCCTGAGATCTTCCGTGGATGCCATAGGTCTTTCTCCAACCCAGCTTGACAGCTGCATTGCCACAACAGCTGGAATCTGAAGACACAAGTCTTCATCTCCAGAGTCCTCCACCTTCATCATAGGGCCATGTCTAAAGCCTCAGGACCCCTCGGAAAGCCCCCGGCCATTCTCGAATGTTCTTATGATGATTCAGTTGTTTCCAGTATTATCAACAAAATCATCTAAGAATTCTAGAAATTCAGCCCGTATCAGCCCCCTCCCTCTGACATTCTACCGGTAAGATTCTAGAAATTATGACATATTTAATCAAAGAATTAATGCCTCCAAAAGGTTTGTGTAGAGACACAGCATATTCTAAGTCTTCAAGCAAATATTCGTGGTGAAAAATCACATTCTCATGGATCTTGGTCTAGTGGGAGATGCTAATTGAATACTATCTGTGAGAGAAAAGGCAATGCAGAGACTCCCTCCTTGCATGATCTTTGCCAATTTTGCTTATGCCAATTTGCTCCAGAAATTTCTATACAACATGAATCTGAGCGTGGCTCTCTCGTGCTTATAACTTTCTATGGTCTTCCTTACCGACAGGAGAGAAATCAAATGCCCATGCTTAGCCCACCATCCGCTTTTTCACTTGACCCCTGCCCACCTTGACATCATAGCCACCTGTACTTTCTCATTCCTAGTTTAAGCTGCACCCTGCTGGGTCACTCAAAATCCATAAATATAAGAAGCTCACTCTTTTATTCTCTCAAACCCAGCTTGAGGTCCTTGGTGTCGATAAATATCTTAAAGTCAGAGTTAATGTCCCAACTTGAACTCTAAAATTCATGTCCCAGCGTGAACTCTAGAGGCCCAGAAGTGAATTCATTTTTGATGTCCTTTTTTTTTTTCTTTTCTAGGGCCACACCTGTGGCATATGGAGGTTCCCAGGCTAGGGGTCTAATCGGAGCTGTAGCCGCCAGCCTATGCCAGACCCACAGCAACGCGGGATCCAAGCCGTGTCTGCAACCTACACCACAGCTCACGGCAACGACGGATCTTTAACCCACTGAGCGAGGCCAGGGATCGAACCCGCACCCTCACGGTTCCTCGTCGGATTCGTTAACCACTGCAGAACTCCATTTTTAATTTCTTGATGACCACATGTCCTTGGATGTCTGCAAGGTAGGACGATTTTAGTGGAGAAACCAACTGGTTCCTTCGTGACACAGCCCAACACTCCGACCTCAGTGAGTCACGGTGACTGGGTCGCTTGTTCGTGAGACCTTTTGAAAAAACGGGGTTAGGCTTTACCAACAACCTTGTGAGGAAAGTACTGAGGTTTTCCTACCGCCTTCCTGCCACCACACAGGCATGGGCTCCGCCGCTATCAGCATCACCCACCAAAAGGTACACTTTTTAATCGAGGCTAAACCTACACTTAACTCATCATAACCACCTAAAACCCATAGCTCACCTCAGGGTTCACGCTTGGGTTTGAATATATAACGACATATAGTCATCATTTACGGCATCATAGAAAGTATTTCCTCTGTCCTAAAAATCCTGTGTCTTCTGCCTATTCATCCATCCCCATGCATCTTTTCTGGCAAGCATGGATCTTTCTATTGTCTCCACAGTTTTTCCTTTCCCAGAATGTCAGAGAGTTGGTATCAGACAGTATGCAGCCTTTTCTGATTGACTGCCTTCACCCCGTAACATCCAGTTAAGTTTCCGCCATGGTTTTCACGGCCTGACCGCGCATTTCTTCTGGCACCGAGTATCAGTCCGTTGTCTGGATGGACGACCGTTTACATTCCTGTTCGCTCACTGAAGGATATCTTGGTTGCTTCCGAGGTGGGGCAATTATGAATCAGGCTGCTATGAACAGCCACATGCAGGGTTGTGTGTGCACCTGCTGGACTGTAGGCTGGACGCTTAGTCTGTAAGAATCCTCCAAACTCTCCTCCAAAGTGGTTTTGGATTTCTACCAGCAGGATTTGTGAGTTTCTGTGGCTCCACAGCCTTGTTGGCATTTAGCATTGCCAGTATTTCAAATTTAGGGTATGCTAACAGGTGTGCAGTGGTATCTCGCTCCTGGTTTAGTTTGTCTTTCCCTGATGACACATGATATGGAGCATTTTTTCTTTTCTTTTTGTCTTTTTAGGGCTGCACGCACAGCATATGCAGGTTCACAGGTTAGGGATCCAATTGGAGCTGTAGCCGCTGGCCTACGCCAGAGCCACAGCAACGCAGGATTGGAGCCGCATCTGCCACCTACACAACAGCTCACGGCAATGCCAGATCCTGAACACACTGAGAGAGTCCAGGGATCAAACCTGCATCCTCATGGATGCTAGTAAGGTATGTTAACTGCTGAGCAGTGATAGGAACTCCTGGAGCATTTTTTCATGTGTAGTTTTCATCTGTATACCTTTGGTGAGATATCTGTTAAGGTCTTTGATTCATTTTTAATCAGGTTTTTTTCTTATTGCTGAGTTTTAAGAGTTCTTTTCAATTTTTTTTTTTGACTAATAGTCCTTTACCAGATGTCTTTTGCAAATATTCTCTCCCAATCTGTGGCTTGTCTTATAATTATCTTGATTGTCTTTCACAGAGCAGAAGTTTCCAATTTTAATGGAGTCCAGCGTATCACTTCTTTTGTGGACTGTGTCTTTGGCACTGTCTAAAAAGGCATCACCGTGGTCTTCCAGGTCTTATCCTGTGTTGCTGTCTAGGAGTTTTATGATTTTGTCTTTTACATTTAAGTCTATGATTCACTTTGAGTTAATTCTTTTGACAGGTCTAAGGCCTGTGCCTAGATTCATTTTTTGCCTGTAGATGTTTCACAATCTGTTGAGGAAACTATTTTTGCTCCTTGGTCAAAGACCGTTGATAATACTTACGTGGGTGATTTCCAGGGTCTCTATTCAGTTGCATTGATCTCTTTGCCTGTTCTTTTGTCAATACTGCACTGTCTTGATTACTATAGCTTTGTAGTAATTTGTGAAGTCAGGAACCACTGGTCCTACAATTTTGGTCTTTCAATATTATGTTGGCGTTTCTGGGTCTTTTCTCTCTCCACATAAACTTTAGAATCAGCTTGTTGAAATCTATAAAATTACTTGCTATGATTTTGATTTGAATTGCACTGAATCTATAAATTAAATTGGGAAGGACTGGCATCCCGACAGTATTGAGTCTTCCTGTCCATCAACATGGACCATCTTTCCATTCATTCAGTTTTTCTTTTATTTCATTCATTATAGTTTTGTAGTTTTCCTCATATGTATCTTAATGGATTTTGTTGGACTTATGCCTAAATATTTCACTTGAGGGGGTACTAATATAAACGGAAAAGTGATGGGTCTTAAGACATCCTGTTTCCTCTGTTCTGGATGTTGTTTTTTAAGGTCTTGTCACTGTTCCTTGAAACATTTTTGTATTCTTTTAAAGTTTCAATGTAGATATCTACTCCTCAAAAGAATCATTTTCTGACCTCATGGTTTAGGTCAGCTGCTTGTTTCCCCATGGTTTCATTTGTTCCCATTACTGTAGATATACATTATATATAAAATGTTACTCTATCTGTTCTCCATTGGTTTGTTACTCATTCCTGGACTGTGAGTTCCTTGAAGCAGAATAAAGTCTGATTTATCTTTAAGACCCAAGTTTACGTACAAAGATGCAGCACTTAGAGGCTTCAGGAAGTACACGTCAAGTGAATGATTGGATTCCTTCCTCTCTGAAGACAGATAAAAATCCTATGGGAATAATATGCTACCTACTTGCACTAGCGAGGTTCCTTTTATAAGGTGGATCAGTTCTGGGACCTAACATACAGCATGGTGACTATATTTTAGGTGTGTAGTTGGCATTTAAGTTAGCAATGCCAGTGAACAACAATGAAAAAGATTCATTGCAATGACCTTGGCAGACTCACTCTGCGATGTGTGTTTTATACACACTTCTTTGCTGAATCTTCGTATTTGTGTGGGGACCCAAATAGAAGATTCCTGATCCCATCTCCTGTCTGCTGGACCACCCCCTATAAACAAACATCACACAGTAGAGTTAGGGGTTTGGTCCAGACATGGGCTTGGAGAGACACTGGGTCTGAGAACAAGGTGAGATCTTGGGTTTAGCTCAAACAATTTTCAGGAACATAGATATTTTTGTCCGTACATGTCATGGGAAAACCAAACTAAGCATGGGAAAGAAGGAAGCTGTTCAACCTCCTCTGTCGTCATCAGTTTGTGGAGGGAGCCCGGGGCCCAAGAGACCACAACCAATGCGTGAGTCAGTTCTATGGGGCCCCGGTTTCTGTTTCACAGAGGTGTGCAATGGCCAAGAAAATAAATGTTTTAGGTCTTAGCGAGATCTGGAAGGAAAATGAAGGGAAGAGCAGGATGGAGCTACTTGGAATTGCTGCTCCGAATTCCCCCGGAGAAAAGGGCATGCCCTCAAGGTGGGGCGTACTCTCAGAATACAACTAACTTTAATATTCCTCTTCTACAGAAGGAAATAACAAAAGAAAAACTCACGCCAAAGTCTGTGGTGAACTAACACACTGTGCCCATGCTGACTGATAACTGTGGTTCAGGCCTAGAAAATCATTTAGTTTTGAAGCAATGTTTATAGGTTGTTTTCTGCTTTTTAGGGCCACACCCGCAGCACATGGAGGTTCCCAGGCTAGGGGGCCGAATCGGAGCTGTAGCTGCTGGCCTGCACCGCAGTCACAGCAACGTGAAATCTGAGCCACATCTGCGACCTACACCACAGCTCACAGCAATGCCGGATCCATAACCCTCTGAGCAAGGCCAGGGAGCGAACCTGTGTCCTCATGGATATTAGTCAGATTCATTTCCACTGTGCCACAATGGGAACTTCAATATTCATAGTATTTTTAATCAGGTCATTCTGTCTCTAGGAGCCCTGAATTTTTTCACTACTCCTTTAACTCATTTAAAATACCCAACTAAGAGCACAGACACTATTTTCTCTCTACCCAAGCCACATTCGAATGAGAGTAAAGAAAGAAAGAATGCCTAAAGCAAAAGAAAGAAAACTGGAATGTGGGGCAATTTTCTGCAACCTACCTCACTAAATTTTCAGGTGACAGATATATATGGAGATGGATGAAATATGAGGAAAAAATCCACAATTTAAATTTGCACAAAATCGCTCAGACAATTCCAAAGGCAAAAGTCTGCATCTATTAACCCCAAACTCCCAGTCCATCCCACCCCCTCCCCGCCCCTCCCCCCCGGCAACCACAAGTCTGTTCTCCATGTCCATGAGTTTCTTTTCTGCAGAAATGTTCATTTATGCTCTATATTAGATTCCAGACATAAGTGATATCATACGGTATTTGTCTTTCTCTTTCTTACTTCACTTAGCATGAGAGTCTCTAGTTCCATTCATGTTGCTGCAAATGGCATTATTTTGTTCTTTCTTATGGCTGAGTAGTGTTCTATTGTGTATGTATACCCCATCTTCCTAATCCATTCCTCTGTCAATGGACATTTGGGTTGTTTCCATGTCTCGGTTATTGTGAATAGCGCTGCACTGAACATGCAGGTGCATGTGTCTTTTTTAAGGAAAGTTTTGTCTGGATATATGCCCAAGAGTGGGATTGCTGGGTCATATGGTAGTTCTATATTTAGTTTTCTGAGGTACCTCCATACTATTCTCCATAGTGGTTGTACCAATTTACATTCCCACCAACAGTGCAGGAAGGTTCCCTTTTCCCACACCCTCTCCAGCATTTGTTACTTGTGGACATATTCATGATGGCCATTCTGACTGGAGTGAGGTGGTACCTCATGGTAGTTTTGATTTGCATTTCTCTAATATCTAGTCACGTATGATGGTGCATGATCATTTAAAAAAATGTATACATGTATGTGTGACTGGGTCACCTTGCTGTACAGTAGAAAACTGACAGAACACTGTAAACCAACCGTAATGGAAAAAATAAAAATCATTATTAAAAAAAATAGCTCAGACAAGAGTTGATTTGCCTTCCGAAAGATGAGAGAGGCTCAAGTCTTTACACTCGGTACACTGGAAAGCATTGGAAAGCAAAATTACCAGGAGCTGGGCTGGGGAGATTGGGGTATGAAGGTCAAAGGGCACAACATTTCAATTAAAAGACAAGTAATTTCTAAGGATCCAATGTATGGCATGGTGAGTATAAGTGCCCATACTGTAGTCTATATATATTTATTTATTTTTGTCTTTTTGCCATTTCTTGGGCCGCTCCCGTGGCATATGGAGGTTCCCAGGCTAGGGGTCAAATTGGAGCTGTAGCTGCCAGCCTATGCCAGAGCCACAGCAACACGGGATCCGAGCCGTGTCTGCAACCTACACCACAGCTCACGGCAACACCGGATCATTAAACCCACCGAGCAAGGGCAGGGATAGAACCGGCAACCTCATGGTTCCTAGTCAGATTCGTTAACCACTGCGACACGACGGGAACTCCTGTTTTCTATACTTAAAATGCGCTGACAGAGTAAATCTGAATGTTTTGACCGCCCACACACCCCCCAAAAAAGAAACGGCAATTATGTGAGGTGATGGAGCCCTCAGCTAACGCCACAGTGGACATCGCCTTGCAGGACAGAAGTGTATCAAGTCGTCATACTGTGCACCTTAAACTTACCCAATGTTACGTCCACTACATCTCCATAAAACTGGGAAAAAAGAGTGATGTACTGGAATGAAATGAGACAGCTAACAGAAAGACGGATGTGAAGTATTTGACTTCTAATATTTGAAGAGCTAGTAACAGTCAGGTGTCTATAACCCACTCCATCTATCTATAGATTAATCTATCCATCCATCGATCTAATCTATGCTCTCAATCCATCTATTAATGGATTATAGACATAAATACAGATGTAGATTCAGACCCGGATACAGATATAGCTAGAGGAGTTCTTTCTTCAGAGTTGATTAGTACCTCCTGTAAAAAGGATTCCTCTACATGCTGGCATTGAGATAATCCAGGCACAAGTATACCGCCTGCCGCACAGCAGAAATTGGCACAACAATGTAAATCAACTATACTTTAATTTTAAAAAGAGAAGCGTACACAGCCTGCCTGATTAAGCCCAAATGGGTATACTTGGTCCATGAATTCCTGGAAGGACATGTAGAACTGTAACAGGTAAGACCACATAGCTTCTGACTGATGGACCAATGGAGAAAAATCTGTGTGTCTACGGCACCCGTCTTATGTTCTTGGACGTGGGATCTGGTCCAAAGCAAGACTTGAGCCCCATGAGACACAGGTTGAGGAAGAGGTTCACTTCTCATCTGAAACACAAGCAGGAAGATCCGTCTCCTCTTAGACTCCACCCAAGAGCTCCCCAGAACTAAGTTCTTTGGGAAGGAACCATTCCTGTGGAGCAACAGATGTAGAAATTCTCTGACGAGGAACTCTGGTCTCATACTTCCTGTGGACCTGACAGTCTCATGAGACTCTGTCATCTGCTAACATGCACCAACAAGAGGCTAACTGGGCTGAGGCCGGCCGTGTCAGAATCATGGTCCCCAGAAACACCACCCTCTTCTGTCTTGGTGAGTCCTGAAATGCAAGTGGGATAGAGGGAAGCGGGGGGGGGGGGGATTCCAACACAGTCACGCTCTCTCTCGACACGCAAACTCAGTGATTTTGTGGCTGCCAAGAAGACTCTGATCTCCTTAGTGGAGAGATGGTCTTTGCCCAGGTATCTCTAACTGTGTCCACCCAAGTTCGTGCTAACTCGTAAGGCTCAATGGTCAAATGGTCCAGGTGACCTTGTGGGGCTCGTTCAACCTATGGCTATCTGGAGATTCACGACAGTTCCGGAGTTCCTACAGACGAAAGCCCCAGGTAAGACTGAAAAATGAGCCTTAAAGCTATGCTTACTGTAGAAGAAAAAAAAAATGACACCTGTATGTCATGTTGGGTGATTTATGACAAAGACTGGAAACTGGAGGATTGTGTTTTCATGAATGTCTCTTTTCCAGTGTTCTGTCTTGGCCAGAAGATTGAGGCACAGGAAGGTAAGTATTCCCCTAGATCTCTCCCAATCCCCCTATTCCTTCGCGGCCACTCTGGGATAGAAAAGCTGGAGAGTCTAAAACCCAAAAAAATTCCAATTTTATTCTCCAATCTAGTTGTCTCTGCTGGGTTGCTCTTGCATAACTTCTACCTGACTCACAACTGCAGGGATGAGGAAGTCAGGAGACACCTTCTACTGCCCCATATCCTTCCCATATAGAGAATGCACTTGTTTCCACAACCTAACTCTCCCCAGTCTATCCACTTTGTTTCATTTAAAGGAACACTGCCTTAGCCCAACGCTCCTGTAGAATCTGTGTATTTCCCGGTACTACTAGAGTACCAAGCACTAAGTAGTACTAAATGACTCCTGTATATTCTGTCATCCCAACTCCCCTGGCCTCCGGGTGGGTGTAATTCCATGTCCATTCGCGTCTTCTTTCTTCCAGTTCCTTCTAAAGATTATAGCTTGGATTATTTGTGTCTTTAAAATACAAATGTATTTACCTCCCTCTTAAACGCCTCAGTAGCCTATCTTCAAATAAACCCATGGACTTCCCCCTGTCTCTCAAGCTCTATCCTTCTGGCTCGTGACTACCCATCTAGTCTATCTTCCACTCTCCACCTCAGTTTCTGCTCTTTACCCTTGCTGATCTCAATTTAGTTTCTCCTTCACTCACTGCACATTATTATTATCATTTGCTTTTTAGGGCTGCACCTGTAACATAGGGAGGTTCCCAGGCTAGGGGTTGAATCGGAGCTACAGCTGCCAGCCTACACCACAGCTCATAACCCATTGAGCGAGGCCAGGGATCCAACCTGCATCTTCATGGATCCTAGTCGAGTTCGTTAACCACTGAGCCACAGAGGGAACTCCTCACTGCACACTATTAACTCAGGGCTTTCTCCCACTGCTCCTTCTCTCCAAAATGCTCCAAATCTTCCTCTCCACATCGCCCTGGCAGTTCGTACTCATCCTCACCCGTCAGCTAAATCCTTCAGGCCTGCCATCAGATCTCCAAGCTCTATACCTTAATAATTGCAGATCATTATATCATGTCCTACAATTGCATACTAGTATATTTTTTAAATTAATAGCTGGCATTTTCCTCATTATCCTTCCCTTAAAGGTTTGGTTCTGCTTTGGGCAGAGTTTCTCAGTCTTAGTAGGGTGGACATTTGAGACTGGAGAATCCTTTGTTTTAGGGGCAGTCCTGTGAATTACACAATGTAGAGCAGCATCCTTGGCCTCCACCCACTAGATGACAATCGTACCTCCTACCACAACTGTAACAACCACAAATGCCTCCGGATATTAACAGATTGTCCCCTGGAGGTGAAAACTGCCTGTCTCCTGTTGATAACCACTGGTTCTGGTCATGAGAGTAGATAAACCATGTGCCTGGGTTTAGGGAGGCATGCCTCTAAGTATTTTTTTATATATAATGATTTTTACTTTTTCCACAGCTGGTTTACAGTGTTCTGTCAATTTTCTACTGTACAGCAAGGTGACCCAGTCACACATACATGTATACATTCCTTTTTCTCCCATTATCATGCTTCACCATAAGTGACCAGACATAGTTCCCAGTGCTACACAGCAGGATCTCATTGCTAATCTATTCCAAAGGCAAGAGTCCGCATCTACGTATTTGGAAAAATAAATACTGGATGTATTGGTGAGTGAACAACACTGAATATAAGGAAGTCCTGCAGGGTTCATCTTGCTTCACAATCCCTGTGGGGTGAGCAAGCTCCCTGCGTATCCCCTTTCGCAGAGCTGTGGTTGAGCACATTACCATTAAGTCTAAAATAGATGATACGAAGGGAACCATCAGGTTTTGAGTGTTTCTCTATTTGATAGTTGTTGTATTGCCCAGAACAGAAGTCCTCAAAAGGCAACATCACTCAGAGTCACTCAGTATGAATGGCTTGGTGCCAAGAAGCCAACCAGTACCTTCATGTGCCCCCAAAACCTTTCCAAATCCTGTTACACTCTAAATCCCACTCCCCGAGCTGTTTAGTTTCCAAGTCTCAGACTTCAGGCCCTCTCCCACAGAACTAATCATATGTATCTGACACTCGGGAGAGGTCCCTCACATCGTGCTAACTGCTTCCAGAGAGGGAGCTCTCCCCATCTGCAGAGGGGCGAGGGCACAGAAGCTGGAGTGAGATACTAGTTTCCAAACCAGATACGATCGCTCTTCAGCTTGTGGTCTTGAGCAATGCACGTGGTTTCTCCAAGCGTCAGGACCCTCCCCTTCGAAGAGCAGAGGGCATGTTGATGAGGATTACCATGACAACAAAACACCAAGCCAGCTTGTGGTTGCTAGGAGCTGCAGGGAGGGTGGGATGGGGAGCGCCTGATTCATACGTGTGGGGTCACCTTCTGCGGGCAATGAAAATGGAACTAGATAGAGGTAATGACTGCACAACATTGTGAATGTACTAAATGCAACTGAATTGTATACTTTAAAAATGGTGAATTTTATGTTACGTGAATTTCACCTCCATTTTTTTAAAAAACATAAAAGGAATTCAGTTCCTCAAAAAATCCTTCAGTTCCTCAAAAACAAAACACCCAATCCAGCAATTCACATGTGTGTGTGTGTATATATACACCCATACAGATATATACACATATACAGATATATACACATATAGAGAGATATACACCCATACAGATATATACACATATATAGATACATACACCCATACAGATATATACACATAGATATATACACCCATACAGATATATACACATATATAGATATATACACATAGAGATATACACCTATACAGATATATACACATATACAGATATACAGATATACACATACATACACACAAAAGGAATTGAAAGCAGGGACTCTAACAAAATATGCACACACCAACGTTCACAGCAGCATTTTTCGCACCAGCCAAAAGTGGAAATAATCCGAATATCCATGCACATGAATGGATAAACAAAACATGGTCTATACATACAGCGGAATATTAATCAGCCATGAAAAGGAGGGGTATTCTGACACATGCTACAACGTGGATGAATCTTGACAACATTACACAAAGTGAAAAACACCAATACAGAAAGAAAAATACGGTGTTAATCCCACTGACATGAGGTGCCTCGGCTAGGCACATTCGCAGAGACACACACAGATGAGCAGGGACCAGAGCCAGAGGAAAGGGACAGTGGGAGTTAGTGCTTAGCGGTTATAGGGCACTTGTTTGGAATCATCAAACAATCTTGAAAACAGACGGTGGTTGTTTCACAACACAGTGACTGTAATTAATGCACCAAGTTGGGCATGGTTTATATAACATGTTTTATTTTACCACAATTGGAAAATACCCCCCCAAAAATGAAGGCAGGAATTATAAGTCTGTCACACCTTACTTTATTTGTTCCCCCTGCAGCAAAACAAAGAAGTATGGTTTCTCCTTGGCAGACCACCTGACGCTGGGCTCTGTTTGCTTCTAGGGCATTTTCCCATTCCTATCATATCTGCCACACCCGGTTTTGTGATTCCCTGGAATGAGTCTGTGAAGATCCTGTGCTGGGGAACTCCCGAGTCTTACCTGTACCAACTGGAGATCATGAGGAACTCTACATACGAAGTGGTGGAGGAGAAACTGCGGTTTCAGAAGGCAGCTGAGTTCATCATCAACCACATGGACACAAATACAGTGGGGCGTTATCGGTGCCGATATAAGAAACAGTACAGCTGGTCAGAGTATAGTGAGGCCCTGGAGCTGGTGGTGACAGGTGAGGAGACATCCGGGGTCTCTGGCCTTTTCTTATTTTTTCATAGATGCTACTTTTAGAACAGTTTCAGATTCACAGAGAAGTTGAGAAGCTACACCAGAGAGTTCCCACATACCTGGTACCCAGTTTCCTCCTGGTGTTAATATCTTCCTTTCATATGATACACCCATAACCACTAAGAACAAATACTGATACATTATGATGAGCCAAAGTTCACAGGATTTTTTTTTTTATTTCCTTAGTGTTTACCTAACATCCTATTCTGTGATCCCATCCCTCATTGCATTTGGTCATCCTATCGCTTTAGGCTCCTCTTTCCTAGGGAGGCTTCTCTGATTTTCCTGGTCTCTGACAACACTGAAAGTCTTGAGGAGTCCTACTCAGATATTTTGCAGGATGCCCCACCATTGGAAGTGGCCTGATGTTTACTCGTGATGCAACAGAGACAGTTATGAGGAAGACCACCCAGACCTGGTGCCTTTTTCACTCTATCATATCAAGATAGGTACGATGAAAACGAATGTGGCGGCTGGTATGCGCTCAGGCACCTGGCTGAGATCATGTTCCTCAGACTTCTCCATGGTAACATTACGTGTCCCCGGACCTTCCTTTACACATGGAAAGAAATCACTGTATGCAGCTCTTGCCGACGAAGTGGGGAATTACGCTCCCACTGCACGAGTCCAGTCCGCCAATGCAAGCTCTGTCTTCAGGGTGGCCTAACCCTGCTTTTCCAGAAAGATGCACTCCGAATTTCCAGATCTTTCTTTCTTTTTACACAATATCGCCTCCTTCGGCCCCTGACATAACTTGTCAAATTATCTGGATACCATGCTCCCCCTTCCCCAGCATGTGGCTTGTGATGTTGTGCCTTATAATAGGAAATAAATACAGCTGGTTTTCATCCTGGTTCTGGGCACAAAGCTCCCCAAACCCTTGGAATTTTCCAAGTGATCAGAGTGATAAAGATGTCTTAATATTTATAAGAAATCCATTTTAACCACACCTGAGTTCGTGTTAGTAAGGTGACTTCTGGAAAGTACCTTAGGGGACTGGGTGCCAGGGGAAAAACCAACCAAGTAATTAATGGGAGGGCTGACCTTTCAGCCCCACCACTCCCCACCCACACACAACGTGATCTTCATGGAGGGGAGAGAGGCTGGAGTTGAATCACATGTCAACAGTCAATGATTTAATACTATGCCCAGGTAACGAAGCCCAATGCATCTCTTTTATCTAGCTGTTCCTGATTCACACTTTGATAGTAAACCAATAATCTAGTAAGTAAACTGGTTTCCTGAGATCTGTAAGCCACTCTAGCAAATTAACTGAATCCAAGAAGGGGGTCCTGGGAACTTCGAGCTTAGGGCCATTCAGTCAGACGCTCAGGTCATGACATGGACGTTTGATTGGCATCTGAAGTGGGGGTGGTCTTATAAGACTAAGCCCTTAACCGGCTGGATATGACATTCACTTCAGGCAGATAGTTTCAGAATTGAGTTAAATTGTGGGATGCCCAGCTGGCGGTGTCTCAGACTTGCTCGGTGGTATGGGGAGAACTCCACATGTCGTAACTGGTAACAGAGTGGCATGGTGCTTCTGATTGGAGGGCGTTCTCTCTTGAAGACGGAACCTCATCTAAGTCCCGCAGGCTACTTGTTTGCTCAGCCCTATCCACCATAATTTGGAACAAATTATCAGTCCTGTGGCAGTGAGATGAGATGTTCCCTGCTCCCCTATCTCTGTGGCAGGAAAGACTAGCACCTTCCCTCACAGCATGGCTCCAACACGAGTGGCAGGGATAAAAGAGAATGAAAAGAAATTCTTACTCATAACGTATCTCTTCTCTTTTAGGCTTGTATGACAAACCCTTCCTCTTCGCTGATGAGGGCCTCGTGGTGAGGCCAGGGGAGAATATTTCCCTCCAGTGCAGCTCGGCACACATGGCATTTGATAGATATTCACTGAGCAGTGAGGGAGGGGCCGCTCTGTCCCTGCACCAAAATGGGAGACGCCAGGGTGCTTTCATTCTGGGTCCTGTGAACCTCAGCTTCTCAGGGAACTACGCATGCTATGGTTGGTACAGTGGCAGCCCTTATGTGTGGTCGGCCCCCAGTGATGCCCTGGAGCTTGTGGTCACAGGTAAGTGCACCCCAGCCCAGCCTACATCCTCCTCCTTGGAGCTCTAGCTGGCTGTCCAGGGCCTTGGCTTCGGGCAGGACTATAAAGAGACACACTGAGAAAGAACGGAGTGCAATACAGAGTTTCTTCTCAGAGAAGTGTGGAGAGAGAGAAAGCACTTCTCACCTACGTCCATGTGGCATTCGCATCCTTTCCTAGAGTTCTCCAGTGTCTTTTGAAAACACGTGGCTTGTTAAGAAAGCAGAGGCCAACACTCAGCACCACGCTAAGTGGTCATGTGGAGGCAGTCGATACTAGATACAAGCTTATACTGTTCACATGCTCAGCTGCAGCGGGAAATCCTTATAGGAACCTACAGCATTAGAATCAACTCTTAAGTGGTTGACTGGTAACTTAGGGCTCATAGAGAAGATGCTAAAAAACTCTATCGAGACTCCCACTTTTATACTGTTTGCAGGCATCACTCTGCTCAGAGGGAGAAACGAGAGTTACAGCAGAGGAAAGCAAGTGCTGATGGCTGAGCAGGGTCACCACACGTGCCTCTCATGCTTGCCCTGTCCAGTCATTCTCAAGCTAAGCAAATTGACGGTCATGGGCTGAGAGAGCATAGAGGCTAAATGGTCTTTTCAAGGAATGGTTCAGGGACAAATGGGCACCTGTGCAGGAGGGTGAACTGATGAGCCTTTTTCTTGAGAAGATTCATTGTATCTTATTTTGGATTCATTGTATCTCCTACCCCAATGTCAAGATGATCCTCTCCTGGATTATCTTCCCAAACCTGAAACAGTCTGCCTCTTGCAGTTAAGAATTCCCGTGGGACTGATATAGGTAATTGGGCAAGGCCCATGGGAGGAAACCACATCCTTCTGGCCCCCATCTTTAAGGGATTAAAAACCCCTATAGGGCAACAGAGAGGGGGGCTCTCCTCTCCCCTCCCAGCTGTCCAGGGAGTTGTTTGCTTTCCTGTAATAGACTTTGTTTGCTTGCAAAAAAAAAAAAAAAAAAAATTCCCTTGGAATTCCAAATCCACTTGGAATTGATTTGTCCTTTAATAGGAGAGCATTACTAGGATTTCTGAGCATTATAATTTCACAGTGTTTTATTACATCCTTGAGAGGGATATAGGCCCCTGAAGTCCATAAAACAAAGGAAGAATTTTTTAAAGATTCAAAGAGTACCAATATCTAGTGAAAGGTCATACAATAAGGGAGAGAAAGTTTACCTGAGTTTTCCTGAAAAGTTTCTCCTACCTGCTTTCCAGATGCCCCCCATCCTGTACCCTCTGTCACGCATGAGAAAGGAACACGAATCATTATGGGGGGTGAAGAAGGTGCAGAGGAGAAAAGTTAGGACTCTGGGTCTACGGAGATGTCACAGGGATAGGATGAGACACTCGGCAAAATCGCCACGTGAGGAGGGACTGAAAAGCAAACACAACGCCCCACGACCGCCTCCTTTCCTATCGACAAGTTTCCCCTGGACTGCAGTTCCTCACTCTCGGACCCAGGCTTAAGACAAAGCCGGGGGCTCGCGAACGCAGGCGCTCCCTGAGGAGGGGGTCAGAGGGAAGCCACACACGGGGACAAAGGCTCCCTTTTCGGGGCTCTTGGGACGGGGTGAAAGGAAACATGACCAGTGACCATTCCTCTCCTTCTAACCAGACACCACGAACCAGGGCTCCGCGATGGAGAATGCGATCCGAATGGGCGTGGCGGGGCTGGTCCTGGTGGTGCTCTTGGCCATCCTGGCTGAACACTGGCATGGCCGTCAGATGCCACACACAGACCAGCCCGATGTGCCTGAATGGAGCTGAGTAACCCGAAAAGTCAGGCAGAATGGACTTACAGACGGACTCCTAAGAGCCCCCAGGTATACACCAGGCCCTGAGGCAGTGACGTGATGTCACAACGTGAAATGAGGTCACATCCACGCTCCACACCTTAATAAAATGTGGGAGATTCCACAGCGCCCCCGGCCCAACGTCTAGGCAATGCAACAGGGATGGAGCCACACGGAGGCGGGATAATTACCTAAAACCCTGAAGGAGAGGCAGCTTTCTCTCTCACGCGTGGATTCACGGAGGGCTACTGGGGTAACACAAGAGAGAAGGCAGTACTAACAAGCTTGGGCCCTGTTTCTAACCAATCGAATGGTATTTTCTTACATGGATATGGGATATCTGCAGCCCACCTGTCTAGACATTGGTGATAAAATCCTCAGGATAATCTCGGTTCCTATGATAAAAAATAATGCAAAGCATTCTCAGTTCTCCTTGCTGTTTTTCACACTTCCTCTACAGAAGTTCTGGCTCACAAATTCACTTTGTCTGGACTTAATCAGCAAATGCTGTTTTGTCCTCCTGTAGGACCTGAATACCTAGAATTCCAGTAATTATGACTATGAATAATTAATTAGAATACTGTCCACTCAACATATCACATATTCCAAGATGTAAGTGCACGCACACTAACACTTGTGTGCTAACACGTGCTTTTCCCACGGTTACAAAGACTCTCCCGTTCTTATAAAATTCATGTACTTTAAAATGTCTCATGCCTCCGATGCAAGACAGCCAAAGAAGCTTCTCCTTTGGATTATCTCAGGACTTTAAGCTACTGATTCATCTTTTTGTGGCATTCATCATAAGAAAACATGAAACACTGGAAATGTTTATGGCAGTGATGAATAAATTGAAAATGGAAATGGTTGTGATTGGACCAGACAAAACAGGGAAGTGTCACAGTTTCAGAGGGAAGCTCATAAGAGACTTTATCTCAGATCCAAATCAACCAGAGATGCAATGGGGTTTGATTTGAGAGAGCAATAAGATTAGCCTCACCTGTGTAGTTGTGTCTGCTAGGGTGGTGGCTTGTTTGGAAAGGAGAGGCTGAGAAGAAAAGGGTCCTACATGCCTAGGAAAACACTTTATTGTCTTGTGGCCATGACGACAGGGAGCCGCCAGAACAGGTTTTCAACCCACCATCAATGACCGCTCACCTTGGTGAAAATGCCTTGGTGATTCAACCAATCCGCTCCTTGCTTCTAAATGTCAGCCAGCTAGAAACAGGTTCATGCCAATAAACACACCTGTGAGTGACAGTCAATCCAAGCAGAGTCCCCCAGAACCCTCCTACACCGTTGGTGGGAAGGTAATTTGGTGCAACCGCTATGGAAAACAGTACGGAGGTTCCTCAAAACACTAAAAACAGAACCACCACATGATCCAACAATTCCACTCCTGGGCATATACCCAGAGAAAACCATAATTTGAAAAGACACGTGCACCCCAATGTTCATTGTAGCACTATTTACAATAGTCAAGACATGGAGGCCACCTAAATGTCCCTGGACAGAAAAATAGATAAAGATGTGGTACATATATATCATGGAATATTACTCAGCCATAAACAAGAATAATGTCATTTGCAGCAACACGGATGGACCTAGAGATGATCGTACTAAGTGAAGTAAGTCAGAGAAAGACACATATCAAACGCTATCACTTATAGTGGAATCTGAAAAAGTGATACAAATGAACTAATTTACAAAACAGAAAAAGACTCAGAGACTTCGAAAACAAACTTCTGATTACCAAAGGGGAAAGTAAAGGGAGGGATAAATTAGGCATTTGGGAATAACATATACACACTACCTATATACATATTTTACAATGATTTTAATTTTTTCCATTACAGTTGGTTTACAGTGTTCTATCAATTTTCTACCGTACAGCAAAGTGACCCAGTCACACACACACACACGCACACACACACACATATATTCTTTTTCTCACATTATTCTCCATCAATGCTCCATCACAAGTGACTAAATATAGTTCCCAGTGCTATACAGCAGCATCTCATTGCTTATCCATTCCAAATGTGAGAGTTTGCACCTATTAACCCCAGATTCCCAGTCCATCCCACGCCCTCCCCCTCCCCCTTGGCAACCACAAGTCTGTCCTCCAAGTCCATGAGTTTCTTTTCTGGACACACTACTATATATAAAATAGACAAACAACAAGGACCTACTGTATAGCACAGGGAACTACCCTCAATATTTTATAATAATCTATACGAGAAAAGAATGTGAAAAAAGAATATATGTATATATATAACTGAATCACTTTGCTATATACCTGAAACTCACATAACATTGTAAATCAACTCTGCTTCAATAAATAAATAACTTTTTAAAAATAGGGTTCCTCAAATAAACATGCTTGTATGGTTAATGTCAAAACCACACGAGCCCCTGAAAATCTCCATTTCCCAAAAGCCCTGTAAAGGATCATCGGAAGGCCCTGCTAAGAGACCCTGTGTCTGGCCAGCATAACGCTCCCTTGCCACAGTACTAATAACTTCTGCTTTGCCTTTTTATTTCAGACATTGAACAGAGAGGGTACTGGCCTCTGACAGTTTATGTACTGGCTTGACTCAGGTCAGGTTTAAGGTCCTTGCTTAAGGACAAGATGCTCAGGGATTTATACTCCATGACCTTCAGTTCTGTACAGGGCATTGCGCTGGTCGTGTCATCGCAGGAGCACACTGCGGCGAATTTCATTTTAATCAATCCACACGTCACGGGAGCCAACAGAAGCTCAGAAATGATAGGCCTGGATAATGACCCAAACATACGGATGAAGAGTTTCATCTTGGGAGGATGAAACGTGCTAGAGATGGACAGTGCTGATGGGTGTCTGAGGATGTGAAAGTCCTCAAAGCCGCTGAACTTTATACTTAAAATGGTTAAAATGAAACTATACTCGTTAAACAATTCCCCTTGCGGGGTGCAGAGTTTCGGTTTTGCAAGGCAAGAAAGTTCTAGAAATTTGCCTCACAACAATGTAAAGACACATCGCACTACGGAACAGGACGCTTAAGATGATAAAGACGAGTGAGTCTTACACGTGGGGTTTTACCATTAAAAAAAAAAAAAACAACCTTTAAAACACTTAAATGGTAAGTGCTGTGTTATGTATGTTTTACCACAATTTTTAAAAGTTCTTTGTGGTCTCTAGAAACTGAAAGTAGATTAGGGCTGCTCAAGGCAGAGAAGTGACAAGGTAGCGGGAAGTGAGGGCAAGTGTGTATTGGGTTGTGTGTCGGGGGCGGGGGGAATGATTACAAGGTTTTGAGGGGAGTTCCCGTCATGGCGCAGCAGAAACAAATCTGACTAGGAACCATGAGGTTGTGGGTTCAATCCCTGGTCTTGCTCCGTGGGTGAAGGATCCGGTGTTGCCGTGAGCTGCGGTGTAGGTCGCAGATGCGGCTCATATCTGGTGTTGCTGTGGCCATGGTGTAGGCCAGTAGCTACAGCTCCGATTCATCCCCTAGCCTGGGAACTTCCATATGCCACAGGTGCGGCCCTGAAAAGCAAAGAAATAACTAAATGAAACAGTTTTGAACTTACAGCACAGGATACCGTACTCAATATTCTGTGATAACCCACATGGGAAAAGAATCCGAAGAACAACGGATGTGTGTTTAGGTATCACTGATTCACTCTGTTGTCCAGCGGAAGCGACCGCACTGTTGTTCATCAACTATACTTCACTCAAACCTCAGAAATGGGAGGAGTTCTGAAATGAGGCTGTGGTGATGGCTGAGCAACTCTGCCAATATAATAAAACCACTGAATGCCATACTTTAAATGGGTACATTGTATAGCACGTAAATTGTATCTTAATAAAGTTGGGTTTTTTCCAAGTATCAAAAATGATTACATTATTAGCAACACCCTCAGGGCCACTTACCCTTTGAGTGGTTGAGTCACGACTTGAAATCCATCACCTTCAAATGGACTTAGAGTCTACACAGGGGAATAGTCCTAGGAGTACAGCCGTGAGCTTAGGTGAAAACTGGGGCTAGACTAAACAGGTACAGAAGAGTCCATGAGAAACAAGAGAAGGACTTAGTGAGAGCGGATGGTGTGGCTGACCTTAGCGTGTGCTACCCAAGGAAGACACTCCAGTTTTGAAACAGCTCCCCTGAGAGGATCAGCCGATACCTCTAATAAGCTGGATAACACACGGCATTTACTGAACTTACTTGTGCTTCGGTTCCTTATCTGAAAACAGTGGAGTAAATACTGCCGAATTCATCAGGTTAATCATGATAAGTCCAAGAATTAATGATGCAAACCACTGAGAACAGTGCCTGACATATAGGAAATACTTTTCAAATCTGGTTACCACAAACCTTACCTCTAAAGGAAATTTTATCTTCAGATCTCTGCACACTGTTGGAGTAATTTGTTCCACTCTGAGTGACCTCCTTGGTGAGTTCTGCAGCAGAAAACAGAGGAGGAGAGAATCATCATTATTTCCATGCCAGCCTCAAGAATGGCTGTAAGTAATTAAGAATGTGTTATCGGCAAAAACAAACAAACAAACAAACAAACACCAGGCAAATGGATCAAAAGAACTAAATAGATAGCTCAGAAATAAACCCATATAAATATAGTCAACTGATTTTATTCACAAGGGAGCAAAGACAATACCCTGGAGCAAAAATAGCCTCGTCAACAAGCGGTGCTCCAGCAACTGGACACGTACGTGACCAAAAAAAAGAGTTGAGATACAGACTTTATACCATTCACAAAAGTTAACTCAAAAACTCCAAACAGATCAGGGCCCTAAGTGTAAAATGAAAACTATGAAACTCCTAGGTGATAACATGGAAGAAAAATAGATGGTCCTGGGTAAACCCAAACGGCTCATCCCAGAAGATGCGATCCATGAGAAAGGTAAGGGATGAAGGGGACTTCAATAAAATTTTAAAATCCGGCTGTGTGAAAGACGACGTCAGAAGAACAGAAAAACAAGCCATGGACTGGAAGAGAGTATCTGTGAAAGATGAAGTGGGACACCTTTTTATACCATACGTAAAAAATTACTGGAAATGGACTAAAGACTTAAACATAAGACCTGAAACACCAAAACTCAGCTAACAGAATATTCGATGGCGAAAAGCTGAAAGCATTCCATCTGAGATCAGGAACAAGGCAAGGATGGTCACTCTCGCCACTTGTATTTAACATAGTCTTGGAAGTCCTAGTCTCAGCAATCAGACAAGAAAACTAAACAAACAAAAAAAAAAACCAAATTGGGAAATAAAAGTAAAACTCAAATTGTTTGCAGATGACTTGATACTATACATAGAAAACCACTGGGGAGGAGTTCCCATCGTGGCGCAGCAAAACGAATCCAACTGGGAACCATGAGGTTGCAGGTTTGATCCCTGGCCTTGCTCAGTGGGTGAAGGATCCGGCGTTGCCGTGAGCTGTGGTGTAGGTCGCAGACGCGGCTTGGATCTGGCATTGCTGTGGCTGTGGCATAGGCTGGAGGCCACAGCTCCAATTAGATCCCTAGCCTGGGAACCTCCATATGCCATGGGTGCGGCCCTAAAAGGACAAAAGACAAAAAAAAAAAGAAAAAACCATTGGTCATCATTTTTTACTTTTTTTTCCAATTCGGACTTCTTTTATTTAGTTTTCTTGGGTCATCATGCTGTGCAGTAGAAAAAAAACAAAATAAAAGGTAAAAAAAACCATAAAGAATCCACCATAAAACTATTAGAACTAATAAATGAATGCTTTATTAATTGATTAGTTCTAATGGTTGTAGGACACAAAGTTAATATATGAAATCTGTTGCATTTCTATACACTAACAATAAGCTATCAGTGGGAGAAATTAAGAAAACGATCCCTTTTATAATTGCATCAGAAAGTGTAAAATGCCTATGAATAAATCTAACCAAGTAAGTAAAAAAACTTATACTCAGAAAACCATGAGACGCTGACAAAAGAAATTAAAGATAACACAATGAAATGGAAAGAGAACCCATGCTCTTGGATCAGAAAAATTTATATTCTTAAAATGACCATACTATCCAAAGCAACCTAGAGATTTAAAGCAATCCCTATTGCAATACTCATGGCATTTGTCACAGAACTAAAGCAAATAATCCTAAAACTCATATGGAGCCACAGGAGACCTGAATTGCCAGAGCAACCTTGAGGAAAAAGAGCAAAGCCAGAGCTGCTACACTTCCAGACTTCAAACTATACTACAAAGCTACTGGAATCAAAACTGCATGTTACTGGCACAAAAACAGACCTACAGATCAACGGAACGGAATAGAGAGCCCATACATAAACCCACACACATTTAACTCACATCAAAGGAGGCAAGAGTATACAATGGAGGAAAGACCGTCTCTTCAACATGTGGTGCTGCAAAAACTGGACACCCACACGTACAACAATGATTTAGAACATTCCCTCACCCCACAGAGAAAAATACACTCAAAGTGGTTTAAAGATTTAAATGTAAGACTGGAAACCATAAAAGTCCTGCAAGGGAACAAAGGCAGAACACTCTCTGACATAAATCATAGCAGTATTTTTGTGGCTGTCTCCTAAAGCAAAATAACTAAAAGCAAAAATAAACAAATGGCATCTAATTAAAACAAAAGTTTTTGTACAACTTAAAACTATGGACCAAACAAAATGGCAACTCCAGAATGGGAGAAAATATTTGCAAGTGATGTGACTGATGGGGTTAATATCCAAAACATATAAACAATTCATACAACTTACTACAAACAAGAAACGACCCATCAAAAAAATAGACAGAAGACCTGTATAGACATTTTTCCAAAGAAGACAAACGGATGACTAACAGGCATCCTAGAAAATGCTCCACATCTCTAATTTTAGAGAAATGCAAATCAAAACAACACTGAGATGTCCCCTCACACCTGTCGGAATGACTATCATCGCAAAGTCTGCAAATTACAAGTGCTGGAGAGTTTATGGAGAAAGGGGAACCCTCATACACTGTTAGTGGGAATGCAAATTGGCACAGCCACTATGGAAAATGGCATGGAGGTTCCTCAAAAAATTAAAAATAGGAGTTCCCATCATGGCACAGTGGAAATGAATCCGACTAGGAAACCATGAGGTTGCAGGTTTGATCCCTGGCCTCACTCAGTGGGTTAAGGACTCAGCATTGCCGTGAGCTGTGGTGTAGGTCACAGCTGCGGCTCAGATCTGGCATTGCTGTGGCTGTGGTGTAGGCCAGTGGCTACAGCTCTGATTAGACTCCTAGCCTGGGAACCTCTATATGCCTCAGGTGCAGCCCTAAAAAGACAAAAGAAAAAAAAATTAAAAATAAAACTACTCTATGATGCAGCAGTTCCACACCTGAGTATGTATCTGGAACAAATGAAAGCACTAATTCAAAAAGATAGATGCATCCTCATGTTCAGAGCAGCACTATTCACGATACCCAGGACTCAGAAGCAACCCAAGTGTCTGTCAACAGATGACTGGAGTGAGATGTCATATACATACATATATATATACACACACGCACACACACGGGAATATTACTTAACCATAAAAATTATGAAATTCTTCCATTTGTAGCAACATAGATAAACCTAGAGAATATTATACTTCGTGAAATGCAGCAGAGAAAGACACAGAGCGTATGATATCCCTTATACACACACTCTCAAAAAGAACACAAGTGAATGCGCATGTAAAACAGACTCAGAGATGCAGAAAGTGAACGTGTAGTCACCACAGGGGAGAGGGGAGGGAGGAGGAACCAATTAGGGGGATGGGATTAAGAGAGACAAACTCATGTGTATAAAATAGATGAACAACCAACATATGAGACGGCACGGGGAAAGACAGCCATTAGCTCGTAATAGCATATAATGAAGGATAATCTGCAAAAACACCAAATCACTACGCTGTACACCCAATACTGCAAATCAACTCTACTTCAATTAGGTAATTAATTGATTTAAAAATTTAGACCATTTTTCAGTTCCTATTGTGGCTCAGCAGAAATGCATCTGACTAGGCTCCATGAGGACGCAGGTTCGATCCCTGGCCTCACTTAGTGGGTTAACGATCTGGCATGGCCCTGAGCTGTGGTGTGGTGCAGACACAGTTCAGATCTGGCAGTACTGTGGTACTAGGCTGGCAGCTGTAGCTGCGATTCAACCCCTAGCCTGGGAACCCCCATACACCGTGGACGCAGCCATAAAAGACCAAAAAAAAATTAGATGGTTTTTAAAAAGAACAATGGACATATAGAACTTAATATTTAATTTCTGCTTTATAACCCACTAAAGGAATGTCATTATGTAAGAAATAAAATACATTTTCCTTAAAAACAATAGCACTTTATTAAAACATTGTAACAAATATTTGAAGAAAACAGTGGTATCATTACATTCTGACAAGATCAGCAAACATCCAAAAATGTGAATGCTGTACACAAGGGAGTCAAAGTTAAATACATATTTTTTTTAATGATTCCAAGGTTTTTGCTCTGTACCCTGCCCCACACCATCCCTGGGCATAATCCCCGTATTTCACAATTTAGAAGTTGACGCACTATGTCATGTGGGTTAATGATCCAGTTTCTCTCTTTGGAGGCATGCGTCTGACTCCAGCCCATTGCGGTGGGTTAAGGATCCAGCGCTGCTACAGCTATGATGTAGGTCACAGCTCCAGGATGGATTCCACCTCCGGCCCAGGAACTTCCGCATGCCCTGGGCACGGGCCAAAAAGAAAAAAAAAAAAATTGACCCAGAAGTGAGTTTCAGTTGGGGCAGACAATCGTGAGAGGTTCGGGTCAGAAACCACAGACACCATCTGATGTGTCAGGGGGACTGGGTCCTTCCCTTACACCCAATGGCCAGAGGTGGAGGGAGACGCTGAACCCTCTCGTAAGAAAGTCAGTGAGGAAGGCCCATGGTGATTGGTGCCCGCTCTCACTCACCACATCCTCTGCATCTCCCCGGCCTGCGGGCCTTAGTCTTCGCCTAGCTGCTCCACACCAGCCCGGCAGACCGTGAGCTATGCCATCGGCACCTGCGGCCCTTCTCTTCCTTGGTGGTGAGTTTCTGCGTGGCAGAGGTGGAGTTTGGGGGTCTGGTGCAGGAGGGGCAACGCACACATCGTTCCTGTTTTCCAGGGCTGTGTCTGAGCCAGAGCACCGGCACACAGCAGCGTGAGTCTCTCCTTCAAAGCCCCAGAGGCTGGGTTCCAGCTAAGTATCCACCTGAGAGCCGCTGGTGGCGAGGGCAGGGGCTTTCCATGGCTCGGAGGGCCTGAAGCCAGCAGCTAGGGGGAAAGCGGGGTGGGGGGGGGGACTTTATGTGGAACCGCAGCCTGTGATTGCTTTCCAGAGACCCTCTCCAAACCTGTCATCTGGGCCAAACCCAGTTTCATGATTCCCAAGGGACACCCAGCGGTCATCTGGTGTCAGGGACCCCACCAGGCTGTTGAGTACCAGCTGCTCTTCGAGGGGGGCCTTTCTGCCTTAGACAGACCGAAGTCACCTGGAAGCGTGAACCGGGCCAAGTTCTCCGTCCAGGCCATGAGCTCCAACACCGCAGGGCAGTACCAGTGCCTCTACCGAAGCGGGGAGCGCTGGTCCCAGCCCAGCGACCCTCTGGATCTGGTGGTCACAGGTGACAGTCCCACTCTACAGCTGCAGAGTCACGCTCTCGGCCTGAATCCTGGGGAGGGTTATCCGTTGCTCCTCCTCTCCTGTGTCTCCCAAGCCTCCCTCGGGTACTGGTCCCTGTCTTGGAGGTAACAGAGGGAGCAGACTGCTGCTTACAGGGATTCTCTTTAGAGAAGTTGTCTCTATGTCCTAGAGGCAGATTTGTCTTAGGTTCTTCAGAAAAGAGACTCTGAGATGGGTGTTTGGCACAGAGGGGATGACAGTGGAGTAGCCTCAAAAACACGTGGGAAGAGTGAGGGACCCAGGCTGGGCAGAAGGTGGGGATGGACTGGGAGGCAGTTTCCCCAGGGGCCTCATCCGAGAAACCACGGAACTCCAGACCTGGGAGGGCCCTTCCGAGTGGTCTTTAAATGCAGTTGGGGGCGCTGGACCCCTCGGCATCAGCCAGTGACCGGACGAGAACCACTCCTGGGGACAAACGTCTTTGCTTGTGTAGTACTTGCTTGTGTTGTCGCAGAAAACAGACCGTGAGTCCAAGTCAGGAAACTCAGATCAGTGAGAGAGGACGTGAGGTACAGAAAAAGACAACGTAAGCGGGGTTAAGGTGAGTGGGAGGCCAGGTGACCTTGAGTCAGATGACTGCCTTGAGTGAGGAATGTGCTTCTCAAAGTAAGCAAATACCAGAATCGCCTGGAGGACTTAGACGACGCACAGATGACTTAAGTTAACCCATGTTCATGGAAGCACTATTCATAATGGCCGAAAAAAATAGAAACAGCTGTCCACCCATGAGTGAATGGAAGCAGAAAATGGGGTCTATTCATACAACTGAATTTTATTCAACCTTAAAAAGGAAGAAAATTCTCACATGCTATTAAAAAAAAGGATGCGCCCCGAGCACATTATACGAGTGAAATAAGCCTGTCCCCAAAGGAGCAGTAAGCGCCAGGGTGCACCCGCCTCACCAGGGCATCTAAGCAGTCGGGTGCAGAGGCAGAAAAGAGGACAGTGGTCGTCAGAGGCTGGGGGAGGGGGACGAAAAGCTCGAGTTTAAGGAGGAGTTTCGGTGTTGCAAGACAGAAGAAAGTCCTGGAGATGAATGGCGATAATTGTACAATGACGTGGATGCACTCACTGCGAGGGAACTACGCAATTAAAACAGTCAGAGGGGAGTTCCCGTCGTGGCGCAGTGGTTAACAAACCCGAATGGCATCCGTGAGGACAGGGGTCCGATCCCTGGCCTCGAGCTCAGTGGGTTAAGGTCTGGCGTTGCCGTGAGCTGTGGTGTCGGTCACACACGGGGCTCAGATCATGCACGGCTGTGGTTGTGGCGCAGGCCGGTGGCTGTAGCTCCAATTCAACCCCTAGCCTGGGAGTCTCCATGTGCCATGGATACAGCCCTAAAAAGCCAAAAAAAAAAAAAAGAAAAAAAAAGTCAGGATGGACACATGTATATATATAACAGAACCACGATGCTACACAGCTGAAACTAATACAACATTGTAACTCAACTATACCCCAATAGTTTTTTCTTCATTTTTGATATGCCACTTTTATTTTTTAAGTTTAATTTTATTATAGTTGACTTACAATGTGGTTTTTGTGTCAGGTGTACCAGCAAAGTGAGGCAGTCATACATACAAATATACCCATTCTTTTTTCCCATCTAAGTTACTACAAACCAATAAGTAGATTTTCCTCTGTATTACAGGAGGTTCTCACTAATCATCTACTTCATACAGTAGCAGGAAGAATGGGGAGGGTCAGAGAAACATATAACACATAAAATTTCATTTTAAAAATAAAAAGTCGGAGTTCCCATCATGGCACAGTGGTTAACAAATCCGACTAGGAACCATGAGGTTGCGGGTTCGATCTCTGGCCTTGCTCAGTGGGTTAACGATCCGGCGTTGCCGTGAGCTGTGGTGTAGGTCGCAGACTCGGCTCGGATCCCGCGTTGCTGTGGCTCTGGTGCAGGCTGGCGGCTACAGCTCCAATTAGACCCCTAGCCTGGGAACTCCATATGCCGCGAGAGCGGCCCAATAAATGGCAAAAAATACAAAAAAAAAAAAAAGGCTAAAGAAAAAAAAAAGTCAAGAGGGCAAATTTATATACATTTTACCAAAGCTAAAACTAAGACTGCTTTCAAACGCAGACAGCTGGCCCTCTCCTAAGTTCCTGATGCAATAGGTCTGGGGTAGAGCCTGGAAATTTGCATTCTTAACAAGCCTCTAGATAATGCTGGTCCCAAGGATCAAACTGGGAGGACCACAGATGCGGGGCAATTCCCAGAGAGAGATTCGTATTAACGCCCCTGGAAGCTAGGGGAGCAGCCCCGAAGGGAGAGATCAGAGAGGATGTTTCAAAGACCAACCGAGACAAATTCAGGAACTAGAGGAAGAGGCTGAGGTTCTGGGGAGCAAGAGCCCGGTCCTAAGGAGCAGAGGGGTGGGAGCGAGGAAAGCAGGATCGAGAGGCTCCTTACCTACCAGCCGCCTCCTCTCGCAGGGCTGTACGACACACCCGCCCTCTCTGTTCAACCCAGACCCGAGGTGACCTCAGGAGAGAACGTGACCTTCTCCTGCCGTCTAGAGACAGCAACAAGCATGTTCTTCCTGCTCAAGGAGGGGAGGTCCAGCCGCCCGCAGCACGGATACGGGACTATGCAGGCGGAGTTCCCCATGGGCCCGGTGACCAGGGCTCACGGAGGGACATACAGATGTTTTGGCTCCTACAACAAGCACGCATGGTCTTTCCCCAGTGAGCCTGTGAAGCTCCTGGTCAAAGGTGAGGACACCCCCCTGCTGCCACCCGCTCTTTCTCCTGTCTGGATCCCACGGTGAACCCCGGACAGGAAGGAGGGAGGCAGCGAAGGGGAGGGTGGGAAGAGGCAGATCGGTTATTTCCACCACACCTTCTTCCACAGCCACTTTCTAGAGGCGCAGCTGATAGTTCATGAGGAAGGTTGCCAGAGGGATAGGGGGCAGAGGGAACCAGTGGGAAGACCAGAGGAAACCCAGAGCCCTCTATTTTTTTTATTTTTTTTTATTTTTTTTTATTTTTTTTTTTGCTTGTCTCCACTGCCAGGAGGTGGCGAGGACACCACCTTTGCACCCACAGAGCACACCTCTTATCCTGGTGAGTAACAGGTACTTCTAAACTTGGGCAAGGAGTCAGTGCCTCCCACAGCAGGCAAAAGCGGGTGTCCATTCAAAACATCCCCTGAATGCACAGCACCTGCCATGAACTATAGGTCCATCCGCCAACCAGACAGACAGCCCTTTTTGGGTGGCATTTGCATTCTCGCAGGAGAAGGCAGACCGCGAGTCAGAGTCAGGATCCATAAACCCATGACGGGACATGTGGGGAGGAGATGACGGTGCGGAAGAAGAGAAAAGTAGGACAAATGGAGTGAGGGGACTGGGAGGAGGGCAGGAAGCACCACTCAGGAGAGCTGGCTGAATCGGTCTCATGGAGACGGAGGCACCAAGCCAAGCCCTGAAAGAGCTGCGGTGTTAGTCCTGTAGCTGTCGGTTAGAAAGAACTTTCCAGAGAGAGAGAGAGAGCAGCCATAAGGATGGCATAAAGATGGGCAGGGAGACAAAAGAAGAAAGGAGGCCAGTGGGGCTGGAAATGGTGTCAGGGGGGATGAGGGGGATGGGGGGGATGAGGGGGATGGGGGGAGATGGGGGGCTGGGCCAGCTCACTTGGGGTCTTGGGGAAGGTTGGTGATACTCGGAATGCTCTGCGAGGAATAAGAAAGGAGAGCGACGGAGGGACCGAGGAAGCAGGCTCAGGCAGAGATAGGCCGGACATCACTGGCATGTGGAGGCTACAACACGACACAAATGAACCCATCTACCAAACAGACTCAGGCACAGAGAACAGATGTGTGGCTGCCAAGGGGGAGGGAGAGGGGGGATGGACGGGGAGTTTGGGGTTGATAGATGCAAACGATTCCATGTAGGACAGATAAGCAGTGAGGTCCTGCTGTACAGCACAGGGAACTCTACCCAATCACCTGTGATAGAATTTGATGGAAAATCATATGAGAAAAAGAATACATATATGTATGACTGGGTCGCCACGCTCTACAGCGTAAACGGCCACAACACAGTACATCAGCCATACTTTAAAAATTAAACTTAGGAAGAGACTATCTCTGCTCCCCTATGTGTTGTCTCCTTTGTCATAGATTAATCGACCATAGGCGCTTAAGCTAAAACAGGACACAAAGGGACCTACCTGTGACACAGAAACAGACTTGCTGACACAGAAAATAGATCTGCGGTTGCCAAGGGAGATGAGGTGGGGAGATTGGGGGTTTGGGGGAGCAGATCCGAACTCTTACACACAGGATGGACAAAGGACAAGGTCCTGCTGTGTAGCACAGGGAACGCGACCCGATGGCCTGTGATGAGGCGGAAGAGAAAAGAATACGAAAAAGAATATATATATATATACACACACACATATATAACTGAATCGCTCTGCTGCACAGCAGAAATTAGCACAACATTGCAAATCAACTGTACCTCAATTTTAATAAAAAAGGAATGCCTTAAAAATAGAAGATACGCCTGGAGACACACACTTATTAGTCCTAGAGCTGAATCCTTCCCCTGGTTTGTCTTTTGTTTTGTTTTGTCTTTCCTAGGGCTGCTCCCGTGGCATACGGATGTTCCCAGGCTAGGGGTCTAATTGGAGCTGTAGCCACCAGCCTACACCACAGCCACAGCAGTGGGGGATCCGAGCCATGTCTGCGACCTACACCACAGCTCACAGCAACGCCAGATCCTTAACCCACTGAGCAAGGCCAGGAATCAAACCCGCAACCTTATGGTTCCTAGTCGGATTCGTTAACCACTGCGCCATGACAGGAACTCCCCTTGGTATGTCTTTGGACTCTCATTCTACCTGCCAGATGAAGTCACTGAGACCTGGAATGTGGCGGGGGGGGGGGGGGGGGGCAAAAAGCTACAGCACGGCATGGAGTGTGTCCAAGGGTGGGAGAGACAGGGATAGAAGAGGCCGACACTGTCTTTCTCTCTTCCTCACTTTCCTTATCACCTGCAGACGGCTGGGACCCCTACATGTTAACCGTAGACACCCGGATCCAGAAAGGTAAGCGAGCCACTGGCGGTGGGCACGCAGGGAAGGAGTGTCTGGGACAGAAGAGGAAGAGAGGCCGGGAGTGGTCTTGGGAGGTTCCTGCGAGTGACCACTCTGCTCTTCTGACCCCAGAGCCTGACCTCTGGGATCACACTGGCCAGAACCTCCTTCGCATGGGCATCGCTTTCCTGGTCCTGGTGGCCCTCGTGGGGCTCCTGATTGAAGACTGCCTCCACAGGAAGAGACGGCAAGACAGAACCCACGGGGCTTCAAGTAGGGGATGCAGGAGAAGGCCCAGAACACAGAGCCCCCTGGAGAAATGACCAAGACGTGCGGGGGGCCACAGGGAGCTCGGATGCTGGTCCCCACCTTGGGCTGTGGGGAGCTCTGGGTTGTACCCACGGAGGAGGGGGTCGCATGGCAGCAAAGTGAAAGGGAACTGCGTGGACTCTGGCAGGATGGGGGATGAAGACGCTAGATTTTTTTCTGCAGACAAATCCCATTGTCCCTTCCCAGCTCTAAGTATGGTTAGGACTGCTTCCTGCCCACCGCAATCTCCACTGCGCCCATCGTTCCGAGAACGTCTTCTTGAACAGCATGGCAGTGGGATGTCTGCCTTCCTGGTTCTGTCTTTATCTCTCTCTCTTCTCTGCCTCTGCCATTCCACATATGTAATAACTGGTCCAGAAACTGGCATTTATCAAAAGGCACAGGAGGCAGAGAGGCAAAAACCAGCCAATGGAAATGCAGACTATAAATGAACAGCACAGCGACGGAAACGTGTCCGGCTGGATGGCAACCGTGCCCCGATTCCCTCTGTCCTTGGCCTTTGTAGGATTCCATATTCTTCACCTCTTTATCCACACTTTGCCTTATTCTTTGGGTCTCTCAGAAGAAACATCCTCCAAGGAAACTTCCCACATCCTCCCGCCTGACTTAAGATACTACCTCTATACTCCCTGAGCACCTGCAATTTCTCCACAGCAGCACCTGAACCCCAATACTGCCCCCCGGCCCGCTGTCCTGTATCTACTGTGACCTCATGTGAATTAAATGTATGTCAGATTTAACGGCTGTGTTCGTTGTTCCCACGACTAAGAGTCCTCAGCTCGTGATGTTGGGTAAGTGGCGATGCAAACGTGACTCCGAGCACGACCCCTGAAAGGTTGTGCGGGCCCCAGAAATCCTCTCCTTTCAGAGAGTTTCTCCCTGATCAACCCAAGAATACATCCATTGTGTGGGCCTCCACCTCCTCTCAACATTGGGACACCTCACCCCCGTCAAATTCGTTCTATAAATCTGAGTTTTCTGTTTAGTATCAGAAAATAGGAATTCCAACCTCGAAAGGATACCTTGAAGATTTAATGAGATCGAGAATATCCAAACACTGGAAATCAACTAGACTTTAATTTTTAAAATTGTGTGAGTAACAATAACACACACCCACAAAGAATTATCAGGAAACCAGCACGAGCTCTGACGTAGAACAGTGGCTCAATGTGTGGCGACCATTCCTGGTCCCAGCACGACAGGCAATTCGAGATCGTGCCAATTACTGCCTCATGACCAGGGGCCCCAGTACCGAATCTCTTCCTTTCCAGCCTTCATCTGCCAGTGTTCTCATGCATGAGAACTTCTTAGTTTATATTGATTTATAGTCGTCTCATCTCAAGATGAGACGGACTTGGCTGGAGGGAATCTATGTCATTCCGCATTTTGCAGCTTCCAGTTCATGGCAAGAAACCAAGAGTCTCAAGGGGAAAAAAGCCGATCGGGTAGAAATATTTTAGGGGTTGGAGTTCACATTCAGGCTCAGCAGTAACAAACCCCACTAGCATCCATGAGGATGTGGGTCCGATCCCTGGCCCCGTTCAGTGGCCGAAAGAGCTGGCACTGCTGTGAGCTGTGGTGTAGTCACAGACGTGGCTCGGATCCTGCGTGGCGGTGGCTGTGGTGTAGGTTGGCAGCTGCAGCTCCAATTCGATGCCTAGTCTGGGAACGTCCATATGCCATGGGTGCAGCCCTAAAAAGACAAAAAAAAAAAAATTAGGACTCAAGATAGAGATGCAGGGGCTTGAGCCGGGCAAAGGAGTGTCCTCCAGGGAATGGAAGGGTCTCAGCAGTCCAAGTGAAATGATGAAGTGTTGCATTCCTCTTTTCGGGAGCTTGTCTGGAGGTTCCATCCAGGGAGCACCACTACTTGTACACCCCTGACCGAAGAACGGCCCTCCTCTATCGGGCACAGTGGTCCTGCTCTACCGAGCACAGCTTCGGGAGGGATGCACATGGAGCGGGGAGGGAGGAAGGGGACACCCACCCAGCCATCCAGATCAGCCGAGTCCACGCTGACCATCAATGGGGTGACAGATGTCACAGCCAGCTCGCCCTCACACCCGCATCACTCTTTTTTGAAATATTGAACATGGCTGATAGTCCAGACAGAAAAACGAAGCATGGGGAGAAAGAAGAGAGGGAGGAAGGAGGTGGGGGGCAAGGAAGAGAAGGAAGGGAGATAGAATACAGGTCAACTGTTAGGATGCTTTCTTGGAAACACTCAAAACCACTTCCATCTCTTCCCAATGGTCAGAACTGAAGAGCCTGCCCCACCCAGAGGCAAGGGAGAACGAAAAACGTGGCCTTTACCCCAAGGGGCTCTGTGGCAAGCTAAACATGGGTACTTCCGTCCCCAGTGACGTGAGAAGTGATGTATCGGGTGGGAATAAGCGGTTCCGATCTCTGGTACAAGAGCCTACCACATGCCAGGCACTGACGAAAGCTTAACACACCAAGGGGAACCTCATCCCCAGCATAACAAGGTTTACTGTCCAGGAGCAGCGACCCTAAAGAAGGGAGAAAATAAAAGAGGATACATCCTGTGAGGAGGAAAATACAGGATGACTTTACAGCCTCTTCCTGTGAAAGATTTCATTAAACAGACATGGGGGGGGTGCTGCAGAGGTCAGGAAAGGGGACGATGTGGGGGTGCTCATTTGTGCGAAGGCTCAGATGCACAACAGAGGCTGAAAACATTCCATACGGCCAGAGCTTTGAGTGTGAGAGAAAAGGTGGCGCTGGAAGATGCTGGGCACATGCAGGGGATGATCACGCACGGCCACGGATGCTGCATGAATAAATTTCACCCTCAAGACAAAGGGAGCTCGTGAGGCATTTTGGTCGCAGTTGTGTTATGATGAACTGTGTCCTGGATAAAGATCCTTCTGGTTGCAGTGAGAGGTAGGAAGGAAGATGTGGGTCCCGTAACAAATCCTGTAACGCAGAAGGACAGCCAGCTACTGGGGAACGGGTACATGGTCTTGAGACTTGGTAACTTACTCTTTAGCTCTGTTCTTAGTTATCGAGATTGCCTTGATTATTCTGCATGCTTTGGATTTCAATATTCACTTTAGGGGGTCTGTTTTCACAAAATAGCTGCCTGGTAATTTGCATTAAATCCTGGGATCCATTCTACAGTTCATTATTTTCAACCACCACTATGTGTTTGAATAGTACAAAAAAGGGATTCTTTTTATGCAGTGCATATATATATTTTGTTTGTTTTGGTTTGGGTTTTGCTTTTGTTTTTTTTTTGTTTTTTTTTTTTTTTTGCTTTTTAGGGCCGCACCCATGGCATATGGAGGTTCCCAGGTTAGGGGTTGAATCAGAGCTACAGCTGCCAGCCTACACCACAGCTACAGCAATATGGGGTCCGAGCTGCATCTGTGACCTACATCACAGCTCATGGCAACACCAGATCCTTAACCCACTGAGTGAGGCCGGCAATGGAACCCACGTCCTCATGGATCCTAGTCGGGCTCATTAACCACTGAGCCACAAAGGGAACTCCCACAATGCATATATTTTTGACTAATTTAACGTCATATAAATGAGTTCATCTCATAACATAGTTTCTTTCATTAAAAAGTGTTCTGAGATATATTTGCAACCTATTTAATATAAATAGTAATTGCACTTTGTTTATTGTAATATCTGCTAAATTAATGCAGAACTGTATGGAAAATTCCACTCAGATCCACCCCTAAATTTTCTTTTTGTATCCTATTTCCTCTATGTAATATTACGATTATTTTATTAGCTCATATAATATTTTATTCGCTTAATGAGTGCTACTTTCCCGTAAGATTGTGTTGAAGCTGCAGATCAGTTTAGGGAGAACCATCTCTTCAATCTATCAATGGAAGTTTCAAGCCACAAATGTGGTGTATTTCACCATTTAACTTCACATTCAAAAATTTATATAAGTGACATCTCCTAGTCTTCTGTGGAGAAAATATGCGTCTTTTGTTAGATACCCACCACCTATACCCACTAGGTGCAATCACCTGCAGATTGATGCCGACTTATATGACTTTCATTTTGTAATGCTTTCATACTTCAAATAATTTTATTGCTTTTGTTGGTTGCTAGTATTACAAGAATAAAATTGAGTTTGTATATTGAACACATCTTGCAAAATTCACTTAATTTTTAGATTATTTCACATTATTTTTATGTTGTTGTTTTGTTGTCTTTTTAGGGCTGCACTTGAGAGATATGGAGGTTCCCAGGCTAGGGGTAGAATCGGAGCCGTAGCTGCTGGCCTACACCACAGCCACAGCAACGCCAGATCCGAGCCGTGTCTGCAACCTACACCACAGCTCACGGCAACACCGAATCCTTAACCCAGTGAGGAAGGCCAGGGATCAAACCTACGTCCTCTACATATACACAATGGAGTATTACTCAGCCATTAAAAGGAACGAAATACCAGCAGTTTTAGCAACATGAGTGGATCTAGAAATTATCATGCTAAGTAAAATCATTCAGACAATGAGATACCAACATCAAATGCTTTCACTGACACGTGGAATCTGAAAAAAAGGACACAATGAACTTCTTTGCAGACCAGATGCTGACTCACAGACTTTGAGAAACTCATGGTTTCCAAAGGAGACAGGTTGGGGTGTGGGGGGATGTGCCGGGGTTGCAGGATGGAAATCCTGTAAAATTGGATTGTGATGATCAATCACTGTACAACCATAAACGTAACAAATTCATTGCATAATTAAAAATATGGATTTCCAGCCATTTAAAAATCAAAATAATCAATATATCAGGAAATAGATATATTATTGCAAATGAGCTTCTTTTGCCACTTGGTTTATGGTTCCTGTTTCTAATCTAAAAGTTCGCAGCAATATTCTTTACTTGAAACAATTTCATAACGCTGTCGAGGGTTTTATGTTTTTTTTTTTTTAACATTCAACCTCTCTGTACTAGTACCTACATGACATTGTAATTTAGCATTATTAGTGGCTAAATCGCAGGCCAAAGCACCCAATTAGAATGAGACCTCTGACTCCTGAATCGAGGTTTTACATGTGCCATTTCTAGAACATATACGTTCTGCAGTCTGTGCTGTGTCCCACAGGGTGAACGTGATGAAATGCATAAAACCTTACAAGGAAGAATGAGGCCCATTAGTCAAACTGGACCTCTAATCTGCGCAGGCATTACATCCTGAGTCATTCAGAGGAACGGGCAGGGTGTCCTCCTGAATTCACTACAGCATGAAAGTAACGTTTAGAAGGTAGGGTGTCCAACATGAAACTGTACCTCTCAGGTAAAGCATTTTTCCCATGAGAAAGTCCACCTTCTATTTTAAGAGAGACCAACAGTATTCCTTCTCCAGTTCATCATGTATACATGACTGGAACCTTATGAGCTCATCAGCCCAAAATCCCTAGGACGCCTGATGCAAGAAAGAGGCAGTGCACATCAAGGCCACATAAAAATACAGCCAAGAGAAGTTATTTCATTTAAGGAAATGGTCTGTGGAGATTTTGTTGAGTCTAGAAATTTCTCTAGCAATACAAACATGCAATCAAAACATTCTTCTCGAAGAGCACTGGGTAAATAAAATGAATGGCTTCTCCCACATTTTTATCTTAGGATTTACCAACCTCATATCTAGGAACTTCCAACATTCAAATACTTGATTAAACATTAAGAACCTGAAAATCAAAATGTAATGTAACTCTGTGACCTCGAGTTATGTCTAAAATAAACTCTTTCTTTCTTGCAAAAAAAAAAAAAAAAAAACAAACAAAACAGGAGTTCCCGTCGTGGCGCAGTGGTTAACGAATCTGACCAAGAACCAGGAGGTTTCGGGTTCAGTCCCTGCCCTTGCTCAGTTGGTTAACAATCTGGTGTTGCCGTGAGCTGTGGTGTAGGTTGCAGATGCGGCTCGGATCCCACATTGCTGCGGCTCTGGTGTAGGCCGGCAGCTACAGCTCCGATTCAACCCCTAGCCTGGGAACCTCCATATGCCGCGGGAGCGGCCAAAGAAATAGCAAAAAGACAAAAAACAAACAAACAAACAAACAAACAACAAGCCTACGTCCTCATGGATGCTGGTCAGATTCATTACCACTGAGCCACGACAAACTCCGTATTTCACGTCTTTTTTAGATTCAAAGATTTTTAGATTTCTTTTCAAAAAAAAAATTTTTTTTTTTTTTTACCTGTTTAATGACCTGGCTAGAACCTCCAGTAGAGTCATGAATAGGAGTGACGATGGAGGAATCCTTTTCTTAGAAGCGATATTATGGGGAATTTTTTTCTTTTTTCTTTTTTTCTTTTTTTTTTTTAGGGCCTTACCTGCAGCATCTGGGAAGTCCCCAGGCTAGGGGTCGAATAGGTGCTGCAGTCGCCAGCCTATGCCACATCTGTGACCTCCGCTGCAGCTTGTGGCAACACCCAATCTTTAACCCACTGAATGAGGCCAGGGATCAAACCCACCTTCTCATGGAGACTGTGTCAGGTTCTTAACCTCCTGAGCCACAATGGGAACTCAAGGGGAATGACTCTTGAGGGAGCTAACTGCTACGATTTTTTTATAGCTACTCATTGTCCCAGTTAGAAAATTCCTTTGTATTCCTCTTCCGCTAAGTTCATTTCCAGCAGAAATGGACACAACGCTGTCCATCAGCTATACGCGAATACAAAAAATATACTTAAAAAACGAGAAAGAGCGTATCAAGCGAGGCTCCAACATCATTCCAGATGAAAGCCGACAACCACTCAGAGATGACGGACACCTCTGTCACACGTCAGGCGCAGCAGCCATACTTCATCTTACTGCTTAGAAATGATGAGTGAGGAGGTGACAGAGTCAACAAGAACTCTTTTTGAGTCTGGAAACTAGGTAACTGGATAGGCTCATTTTTTCCCCCTCATTCCTACTACAGATGAGCCATGATAGATATAAGAACAAGATACGGCTGGGGCAGCCGCAGAGACACCAGAGAGAGTCTTTTGTCCCAAACTGAAAAGTGGGTTTTTTTGGTTTGGGTTTTGGTTTTTGTCTTTTCTAGGGCCGCACCCACAGCATATGGAGGTTCCCAGGCTAGGGATCTAATTAGAGCTGTTGCTGCCGGCCTGCACCACAGCCACAGCCACAGCCACGCTGGATCCTTAACCCACTGAGCAAGGCCAGGGATGGAACCCACAACCTCGTGGCTCCTAGTCGTTAACCACTGCGCCACGACGGGAACTCCAAAAGTGGTTTTTTTAATTGAAATACAATGGACAGCTCACATTGTGTAGATGCACACGGCACTGATTTGAGGTATTTCTCTATTATAAAGCGACTGCCACTGCAGGGTGAGCTAATCCTGCTATCGCATCACCGAGTTACCATTTCTTTTTGTGTGTGGTTGGAATAATGAAGATCTGGTCCCTGAGCAAGTTGGATGGTTTTCACATGATACTGTTTATCTATAACCGCACACTGTGCCTCAGATCTCCGGGACGTGTCTACTCGTTCCAAGTTTGTACCCTTAAAATCATCTTCCCAGGTCCCCCGCCCGAGGCTTTGGGAACCACCATTCTACTCTCTGTTTCTATGAGTTTCACTTTTTTAGATTTGACTTCTAAGTGGTGTCATCTAGCATTTATCTTTCTCTGACTCATCTCAGCCTAACACCCACGAGGTCCCTCTTAGTTGTTATAAATGCCAACACTTCCTTCCTTCTCATGGCTGAAATACATACATGCATGTATTATTCTATGTTATGTTGTATGTATATAGACACATATCTTTTGTCTTTTCTAGGGCTGCACCCGAGGCATATGGAGGTTCCCAGGCTGGGAACTACCACTGCCGGCCTACACCACAGCCACACCAACGCCAGATCCTTAATCCACTGAGCAAGGCCAGGGATCGAACCCAAAACCTCATGGTTCCTAGTTGGATTCATTAACCACTGAGCCACGATGGGAACTCCCACTTATGTATTATATAACTATCTTACACACACACAAACACATCTATTTTCTAAGCAGGCTTGCATCATCCTACACCACAGCATGGGTTTGGCCCACCTCCCTTTCTCAAAGAGCTCACGTGCTCGGGGATGTTCTGCAGGTGGATGCTACAGCATCCAGACCTCGGGGCTGTCGGGGGAGGGGAGGCTTGAGGGTTGAGAGAGCATCTCCTCCCTCCGCCTCGGCCCAGCCTCTCCTGCTGCCGTCTGCCCCCACGGTCTCCCGCGTCCCCAGGGAATGACTCTGAGGCGGGCCCTCCCGTCGGCCTCCCTGCCTGTTGCCCTCATCCCGTCTCACGCAACGGATGCCCTGAGAAGTCAGGAGGGCGGGGGAAGGACCAAATCCCAGCTCCCCTAAAACCTCTGTTCCCGACACAAGCTGTGGCCCTTCTGTTTCGCCTTCCACTTGCCGAAAGAAGGGAACAGGAGCGTCCTCTTGGGAATGGAGGTGTTCGTGATGAACTGCCAAGGATTTGTCTGGGCTCCCAGTTACAACATCACCACACCTGTACCCAGAGTTTTTCTAACTCTGGGTTAGAAACAGGAGCTAAAGCTTCAGAACACAGATACGATCAGGCAGAAGGCGGCCCATGTCCTTCCACTAGTAGTGGTCCCCGGATGTGGCCATCAATGGCCCGGAGATACCACCCACCCTGGCAGAGTCTGCTCTGGAACCTGGTTTCTCACCTCCTACTTCCTCTGAAGCTGAAGCTGTTTTTATAACAAACACTGATGGGCTTCCTGGAACTCTCAGTGGACACGTCTCAGCCCTTATCTCATCGGGTTCCTCTGTCAGTGGTCTGTGACCACGTCCTCTCTCATGCAGGACTCCGAGCCAGGCCCTGGGGCTCTCGAGTGCCAGAGCTGGGAGGGTCTACGGCCGACCGGCACTTCTCTGGACACAAGTCTGGGCTGACCTCATTTAACGCCATGGCTTCCATTTCTCCCGGGGGGTCCGGACTTCAACATGTACCTTTGAAGGAGCCAAAATCAGCCCACGGCAAGGACCCTGAGCATTGCAGGGAGTTGAGCAGCATCCTTGGCCTCGACACATTAGAGGCCAGAAGCACCCACCCAGCAGGTGACAACCAAAATGCTCTCTGGACATTGCCAAACAGCCCCTTGGGGACAAAATTAAGAACCCCTGTTTTTTGTTTTGTCTTTTTGCCATTTCTTGAGCCGCTCTCACGACATATGGTAGTTCCCAGGCTAAGGGTTGAATCGGAGCTATAGCCACCCACCTACACCAGAGCCACAGCAACACGGGATCCAAGCCGCGTCTGCGACCCACACCACAGCTCACAGCAACGCCAGATCCTTAACCCACTGAGCAAAGCCAGGGACTGAACCCGCAACCCCATGGTTCCTAGTTGGATTGGTTAACCACTGAGCCACGACGGGAACTCCAAGAACCCCAGTATTAAGAACCCCTAGCTTGGAAGGATATAAATGGGATGCTGGACGAGGTGAGTGTGATGGGGGAGGGACCTCACTGAGAGCCATCCAGTGGGCAGCTCGGCAAGGGCCTGTTGATGGTACTGAGAATGGGCAGCCACGTGAGATGCTGCAACGCTCCAAAAACACTCGCCCACAAGGCGGAAAAGAACAGCAGGTCCCAGGCCCAAGGCAGGGAAGTAGCAAAATGCCCAGCACAAGTGGAGGAGAGCGATCAAGAGGAAACCGAGCTGGAAAGAGCATAAAGAGATCAGCAGGGCCAAAGGGAAAACCTCTGAGTAAGGCTTTTCTTTGCAAAGCATCTCCGTCTATCCATGTTTTCCAGCGGTGCTTCATCTCTTCTCACTGACATGGAACCTATGGCCAGTCCCCTAAAACACAGCAGTGTTTGATCCAGAGTTTGGCCAATTGCCCCAGACCTGTGACCAGGCCTTTCCCCCCAAATTGGGTGTTTTCAAAGGTGGTTATTATTTTCGGGCCAATAACCATCTAGGTCAGGGTTTCTCACACCTGGCGCTGTTGACATTTGGGGCCAGAGCATTCGTGGTTGCATGGGGGTGGGGTGCTGTACTGCGCAGGGCACAACGTTTAGCAGCAGCTCTCGACTCTGCCCGCCAGACACCAGTGACACTCCGTCTCCTAGCTGTGACAACCCGAAATGCCTCCTGACGTGGGGAGGGAGGAGAGGGAAGGTCAGCGCCCTTGAGAGCCACCAGGCTAGAGAGAGAGCTGGGAGGTTAGCCTGCCTCCCAGAACAGGAAGCAGACACGGTCTGTGTGAGTGTCTGTGTGAGCCCCGGACGGACTGGGACGTGGGATGGGAAGTTGGGGGTGGATCTTCTGGGACACCAGACCCCAGCCTTACCCTGACCAAAGCGGCCCTGGAGGGTCTTACTCACTGGTCACCGATGGCTCCCCTGGGTCCCTGAGCTCTGCCCAGGGTCCTCTCTCTCTGTAGAAAGAATGGTATCTCCCTGCTCTCTCTGCATCCATCTCTGAGACGTGCATGGACCCGGGCTCTGGACACAGGTTCTCCCCCTTGTTCCATGATGGAATGTTCTGCTCCTGACACCCTCTCGGTCTAGAGAGCACGTTCCACTTCCAGAGGACGGAGCCAGGGGTGACCACAGACTCCTGCTTTAGAATCATGAATCGGAGTTGCTGAAAGAGAAGGTCGGGCAACTAGCACGAAAGACCAAATCCCGACTCCCTCTGAAATCAGCTCTCCCTGCCGTCCTTCCTACTGAGACTTTGGCAGAAGTGACCTCATCACCCCGAATCTGCCTTCCCTTGCACAAAACGAGAAGAGGGATGAACAACCGTGAGCTTGTGGGAAGGACGCACCCACCCGTGCCTGGCTCTTCTGTATCACACAGCCCTGATCAGATCAGCCCAAAAGTCAAGAGTTGGCCTCCACTTCGAGGCGTTGGTGCCCCCCTCCCCAAAATCTTCTCTGAGGGACTCACTAAGGCTCAGCAGGACGGCAAGCACAGGAAACCAGATTCTGCAAGCACTCAGGGCCTCTGGCCCCACAGAGCTGAGCTGTGAAGGGACAGAGCTATGATGGGAGCTATGATCAGAGGTCATCATATGATGAAGAGCTATGACAGGAGGTCAGGGAGAGGAACAAGATGCGGAAAGGGAAGCTCGCTTGACGCCTTGAGGCTGAGGTTCTTACACCTGCTCTCCCAAAGAAAAAGACAAGAAAAAATAAGCTACCCCTCCTGGATCTTTTACCCTGCGGAGCAGGGGGGCCTACGGGAGGGGGCAAGATCCTGAAGACATCACACCATCTCCGTTTGCCATGGGGCTATCAACCTCAGGACGATGAGAGGATTCTGGGTTGTGGGGGCTGTTGTGGGCATTGTAGGATGTCTCTGCCCCCTAGAAGCTGGTAGCACAACCAACTGGGACGGGGAAAATCCAAAGTCGTCAAATCTGTGGAAACAAAGTCAACTGATGGTGACAAAAGAGTTCCGGGGAGCTCCCGTCGTGGCACAGTGGTTAGTGAATCCGACTAGGAGCCATATGAGGTTGAGGGTTCAATCCCTGGCGTTAAGGATCCAGCGTTGCCGTGAGCTGCGGTGTGGGTCGCAGACGCAGCTCAGAGCCCACGTTGCTGTGGCTCTGGCGCAGGCTGGTGGCTACAGCTCCGATTAGACTCCTAGCCTGGGAACCTCCATATGCTGCAGGAGCAGCCCAAGAAATGGCAAAAAGACAGAAAAAAAAAAAAAAAACAAGAGTTCCGAAACTAGACAGAAGGGATGGTTTCGCAGCGTGGTGAATGTATCAACTCCCACTGAATTGTATGCTTTAAGATGATTTAAATTGTTAGCATTGATAGGTGTATTATGCCATGATTTCCTAAGTCTCCAGACGTTAGTAGACTCGGGGCAAAAGCGTGCTCAGGTAAGGACCGCGCTTATTCTACAGCAATGAAGAGCTAGGCTGTCAAGTTTCTCCATTTCAGCACCACTGAAATTTTGAGTAGAATCATTTTTTTGTCTATCAAAGGCCGTCCTGGGCATTGCAGGGTGTTTAGCCGCATTGCTGGTCTCCACCCATGGGATGTCAAGAGCGCCCCCTAGCGGTGACAATAATACCTGCAAGCACCACCCAATGTCTCTTGGGTGGTAAAAATCGTCCCTGCTGAGAACCACGGATCTAAACTGTAGGTGGTTTTACCCCCAATCGCCTAGGACTTTTTAAGAACTTCTGCACAATGTGAGCTGTGAGACCAGCCACAGGCTTTACAATCTGAAGACGTGTTTCCAGTTTCAGTCTTTGAGATTCCGTCACGGAGGGTACTCAGTCCCCTCACTATGTCTCCTGACTGATAAACCAAACCATGACGAGGTATTCGAGTGGGGACTGATATTCCCCAAGCTATCAATCAGAACATAGTTAACTGCCCAGGGGGAGAGGGGGGGAGTGGGAGGGATGGGGAGCTTGGGGTTGATGGATACAAACGATTGCTCTTGGAATGGATTTACAGTGAGATCCTGCTGGGTAGCACTGAGAACTATGTCTAGATACTTACATCGCAACACAACTATGGGAGGAAAAAGAATGTATACATGTATGTGTAATTTGGTCCCATGCTGTAGAGCAGAAAAAAAATTTTAAAAAAAAGAACCTATTTAAGACACCCAGCAGAGAGTCTGACCCAGACACTGGCAATCACGACCTCCCCCCCACTCTATTTATTTATGCTTTTTTAGGGACACATGTGTAGCCTATGACGCTCCCAGGCTAAGGACCACTTAAAATCTCATCATCTATTTCTGAAGTTTGGGTGGAAGAAATAAGGAGATCACTCACTTTTGTCAGCGCCTAGAAATTAGCACAAAGTGGTGATTTTTTTGTTTGTTTTTGTTTTTAAAGCAAGTTCTGAAGGGGCTTTCCTGCCTTTTCTATGCATGACCAGCAATCAGTTGTAGGTAACAGAAAAGCCCTCTTCTCCAATGCTGTGGATCTCACTCACTCACACACACACACACACACACACACACACACCATCACTCCAAGTTTAAAGCCAAGAGGGATGTGGTCAGGTTTGTGCTTCATCAGTAACAGGTTAGGGTTTTTTCTTTGTTTTGTCTTTTGAGGGCGGCACCCATGCCATATGGAGGTTCCCAGGCTAGGGGTTGAATCGGAGCGCCCAAAGCACCACGAGATCTGAGCCTCATCTGCGACCTACACAACCACAGCAATACCCGATCCTTAACCCACTGAGCGAGGCCAGGGATCGAACCTGCGTCCTCATGGATGCTAGTTGGATTCTTTTGCACTGGAACTCCAACAGGATGGTTTAGAGCAGGAAGTGGCAAACCAGGACCATGGGCCCCATCCGGCCTGTTGCCCGCTTTTCTAACCGTTTGCTGGAACGCAGCCCTGCCCACTCTCGCATGTGCTGTTTGCGGCTGTCTCACATGCTCTTGGCAGAGTTGAGTAGTTGTGACAGAGACCACGTAGCTGGCAACACCTCAAATATCCATTAGCTGGCCCTTTACAGAAAAAGTGTGCCCACTCTTAGGGTTACACTGTCATACGACGGATGCAGAAAACCAAAACCCACACTGATCATGGACATGCACTGGCCAACTATTACCATTGGACATGACGTATCTGCACTAGAACAGAAAGACTAGAGAAACCCATCATCTACTGACTTTGTAGCATCTTTTCCCAGATCCATGGACTCGAAGTTAGCTCTTGGGCATATTCATAAGGACGCCATCAAACCAAGTGCTCTGCCTTTTATTATCTTTGCATGGATGTGAGAGAGAACTCTGCCACACCAAGTGGGACTTGTGCAGAATTTACCAGAAACCCAGACAGTGAAAACCAGTGCTCGGTTCCACACTTTGATCCAGTGTTTGCTGCCTGACAGCCTGGTCTTCGTTGCCGAGACGTCCTAGTGCTCTCCCGTCACCCCCTTTGGGACGTGCGGGAACATGATCTCGGGGCGTTTCAGGAGAGGAAGTCACAGCACGAGGACCTCCGGGTGCCGGCGTGGTTCCACTCAATGGTCAGCTGCGGATTGTCTTCCCGCACAGCCTCCGCCATCCTCTGGATCTCTGTGGACTCATCCGCCTTCAACCTGAGTGTCTTTAAGGGGCCGTGCTTTTGTTTTAACGCCTCCAAGAGCGCCGTGATGCCGCTCTGCCCCAGGATGTTCTGGCCCAGGTCCAGGGTCTCCAGGCTCTGGTTGCTGAGCAGAGCAGACGCAAGGTCCTGACAACTAAAAGGGGTGATGGAACAGCCCCAGAGCCTGGGAGAAAGAACAGAAACCCACCTGTTTGGGACGCGAGTTCTGATGGAGACCCGGTGTTGCCAGGCATCCTCTTACTTACTGGGGACTGAGTGGTCAAGGACTGAAAGTGATTTTCTCCCCAGAGCTTGTTCTAGCACCATCAGCACATGCTCAACTGAAGACAGGGGCACGTGGTATTAGAAGGAGGCCAAGAGGAGTCGGATGAAGAGGACAGAAGAATTAGGTAGATTTGTGATGGCCATGAATTCCCCACTGGAAAGACGACAGGAGAAAAAAAAAAGAAGTCCAGAGTGAACCGTTATGACAACGGGGGCGGGGGGGAGGACATAAGTGAAGCTGCAGTGCCAGGCTAGAGGGAACGTACAAAGAGCGGCTCGTCATAGGATCCCAAAGCGTCTTGCAGGCTATTACAAAAACCTTGCTAGTTTAGCCACAGTGGTACGAGGAGCTTTTTTGAGTCTTTTTGAAAGACAAGTGCCGAGGCTTCCAAGGGCAAGGACCCCTCGGGGCGATGTGCTGAGAACCAACGTCCGGACACCAAGAACCCAAACCCGCAGACGAGTTCAGAGCCGACACCATCATCCCTGTGACAGGCGCTAACTCCGTGGAGAGCCCTGGCGGCGAGGCTGGTCAGGCAGGAATCGGCCCAGAGGTGCCTCAGAGCTGCTCTCGCGTGAGGTGGGGAAAGATGGAAGGAACAAGGGTCAGAAGCCCGAGAGCCAGCGAACAGGACGCCAGGAAGGTTTTCTTTAGACCTTCCAGCGCGTGAAGTTAAACTCAGTCACAGATTCCACTGCCTCCGCCTCCACGCCTCCTTTTCCCACATCTCCTGCTGGACTAACAGATGTTCTTACCCATTAAGGATGGAGAGAGGCGCTATCCAGGGCAGATACAGTTTATGCCCAGCTTATACACAGCCTCGTGCGCCAACTCAAGCCAGACTGACACCCGAGCCACGTGGCCTTGACCACTGCACCATCTGCCCATCTAACTCTACGCGGCATCTCCAACCATCCCTGGGCTGCCCTCGCACTCAGGTAGGCACTAGAGAGGCGCAAAGCTGATCTGACGCTTCTCTGCAGGACGCTTAACTGGTAAATGGATGGACAAGCCTGTGTATCCACCCAACGGGGCACTGCTTAGCCATATAAGGAACGAAGCACGTACACACACAACCATGTAGATAAACTTTGGAAACAGTGCTAAGCCCAACACACAAGGTCACATGTAAATATACCCAATAGTAAGTCTTTAGAACAGAAACAAAGGGGGTGGCCAGCAGCTGAGGAGAAGGAAACTGACGGCTACGTGGGTAGAGCGTTTACCTTGAGATGAAGAAGTTCTAGAACTAGAGAGTGGCCATGGTGACTCGACATGGTGCGAATACTCAGCGCCACCGGGTATTACCATTTAATACACAATGGTTCATTTTAGGTGGCGCTGAGGGAAATTCACGTCCATCAGTGTCGTTAGGATCGTTATTTCTGCCCTATTTCAGATTCCACGTGTGAGTGTTATCCTACGGTATCTGTCTCTTTCTGATTTATTTTGCTTATTTCTACAAAAAAGGAACAGAGCAGAGACACGGAGAATAGACGTGCAGTGGCTGGGGCTGGGGTCAGGGAGAGAGTGGGACGGACTGGGGTTTGGGGTGAGGAGATGCCAAGTATTACACTTGGAGTGGACAAGCAGTGAGGTCCTCCCATGCAGCACAGAGAACTATATCCGGTATCTTGGGACAGGACAGGATGGAAGACAGCACGAGAAAAAGAAGGTGTGTGCATTTACACGCATGACAGGGTCACTCGGCTCTAGAGCTGAAACCGACAACACTGCACCTGCTTTCATAAAACTAAAAAATTTTAACTAAGTGTCTATAAATCGTCTATTTCCAGTGACTGGGCAGAACAGTACCATACTCAAGTGGGTATTTGTTACAGAGACGAGATCCTACTGCAACAGCATCGTCAGAAGGTCTCGCAACCATCAGAGCTCGTTTGTCCTCCCTGCAAACAACCCAACCAACATGAGCACCGGCAGAGAGCCCTACAAATTTCAGGGTCTGTCAAAACATTTTTAAAAATCACAAATGAGACCAAAGACCTTGCTATGGGGGGAAAGGGTGGGTTCTGGGAACTGAGAAGCTAGCTGAGCGGGCAGAGACACATCAGACGAAGTGACACAGGAAGGAAACTCCGGCACAGATAGCGGTCTGGGATGTGGTAGCCCACACAGATTCACAAGCTTGTTACATAAAAATGTGTCCAATGAGGGAGGCCGTCCAATTGACAAAGTAACTCATCACACGCATTAACTGTCCTATGAACAGGAGGGTCATGCAAAAGAACTGTCCATTCCGTAAGGAGAAAGTTAGGAGTCAGAAGTAACAGCTAATTAGTATCCAACGGAATCTGAAACACACCCCAATGTCCAAAGCCAGTACTTGATGCCTCTGCTATGGTGCTGGGCCCTTGTTCAGTGCGAGAAAGATGAATTTCCATCTGTGGAGACCATGGATTTTCCTCTCCACCCTCTATGTCAAAGGAGCTCTGATGTGACTGAATGTTAGAATCAACTGGAATATCCTTAAAAATTCTGATGTCTGCCTCCACCACCACCAAGAATCAGTTTCTCCAAGGGAAGCTCCATCATCAAAAACGTAAGCTCCCAGATTCAGCCAGGATGCCCAGATATAAAACGAAACCACCACATAGCCTAGTGTTCATTTTGCTCAAGGCTGAACAACTATTTACACTTGTATAACCCAGATTCGCTTTCCATTAGGGTTCTAGTCGCAAAGGAGGTTGCATCAATGAGATGCATTTGACAGACTTGGGAGAGAGACGTGATACACGGCTCTCCCTCCTGTTGGGGCCACTGCATATCCTAGGGGGGTGGTACCCCGCTGCATTTCCTGGGTGGGGCAGGGAAACGAAATGGGGCAGGCCCACCGCGTCCTGATCACTGGATCCCAGCAGAAGCAGTGTGCCTCTGACGTCTCCTTCACTGGAGGCCATCCCCACCTGTACCTACACCCCCAGCCCTCTGACCACCTTTATAAGGACCCAGTTACCTGTATTCGATTCCTGCAGGGGGTTGCTCCTAAAATTGGACCATAGCATCACCAAGAGTGGTGCTATTGCAGCTAATATTTCCAAGTCTCAGGAAGTGATAAGCACTTTCCAATCATTCTTAAACTGAAGAAAATGCTCTTTATAACAGGATGAAGGCTGCTCGGTATTCCAGACAAATGGAAGCTGTCTGGAATTACTTTTGAGATTCCATTTTAAATACTGTGATGAACTGTAGTTTTTACGTAAACCCCTGGTTTTCTTAATGTTTGTTGCTTTCTAATCTATCTCAGTATCAACTCTCATCTCTACATATAGACTGTAACCTCCCAAACGTCAGATGCATACCTCCTTTGTCCACCACATAATCAAGACTTCATCATTTACTTAATTTTCAAGTGAAGAGATAAAAAATATCAACCTCTAAAAAAAGAAAAATGAGGAGTTCCCGCCGTGGCTCAGTGGTTAACGAATCCGACTAGGAACCATGAGGTTGCAGGTTCAATCCCTGGTCTCGCTCAGTGGGTTAAGGATCTGGCGTTGCTGTGGCTGTGGTGTAGGCTGGTGGCTACAGCTCTGATTCAACCCCTAGTCTGGGAACCTCCATATGCTGCAGGAGTGGCCCTAGAAATGGCAAAAAGACAAAAAAAATTAATTAAAAAAATAAAGAAAAATAGAAACATGAGGAAAACGACTTACCCTAGACATTTCAGCTTACAGTTCGGTTTCTTCAACGCTTCACAGAGAAAGTACAGTCCAGTGGCGATGGGGTTGAAACCCAGGTCTAAGCTTGTGAGGCTGCAGTCTCCTTGGAGAAGCTTTGAGATGTATTTGCAGCCATGTCTGTTGATGCTGCAATGATGCAACCTACAGGGACAGTCACATGAAGCCTGTTATCCCTCCAACATTCATCCTTGTGCAGCAGTCGTTACTCTGACCATGAATTTTTCACCTCGAGCCACATGCTCCTCAGTAGACTTGTACGTAAAGACACAAGCAGAAGAAGATTAGTTCTACCCTGCCTCAGTGGTAGAGAGTTTAACTGGCCTCTGTCTGCCACTATTTATGATGCACAAAAAGACTAACATCTTGCAAGATGCAGGTATCCCACAAGTCAAGGGCTCTGGGTCCAGAGGGACTCAACCTGAAGCCTCACTGACTTCCTGCACGGTTCGGTCTTTGGAACTCTCCTCTGTCTCATGTTTTATTTCAAGTCCCGTATTTAACCGTCCCAGCACAACTGGGGTACACCAAGAGCTCGATATTCCTGCTCTCTTGCTGGCTGTGTTTCTCATTTAAATACCGTAGAGTCTCCCACAGGCTTAGACTCCTACACATGCTCCCCAGACAGCAAATGACGGGCCTCTGCTATGATTAAGCTGGCAGGTCTGCAGTCGACCCGAAGAGCTTGGTATCCCAAGTGTGGTGAAATAGCCGTCAAGGCTGTAGAGCCTGAAGTGACTGGACCAAGAGCAGACGCATAATGACTGGGCCACAACATGCCAAGCTTTGTACTGTTCAAGACCCTAAGATCAAACTCTCGCACACTGTGGGTAGGAATGTACACTGGTACAACCACTACGGGGAGCAGTCTGGAAACTCAATATGAAACTACCATGTGAGCCAGAAATCTCACCTCCTGGCCGTCTACCTGGATAAAACTGATGCAAACAGATGCACTCGCACGTTCACTGCAGCACTCCTCACATGAGCCAAGACACGGCAACGACCAAAACATCCAACCACAGACGAACGGATGAAGATGTGGTACATACACACAACCGAATACTACTCGGCCATTAAAAAACAAAATAATGCCATCTGCAGCCACATGGATGCAACTAGTGATTCTCTTATTCAGTGAAGGAAGCCAGAGACAGAAAGACAAATACTATATGATATCACTTATATGTGGACCCCAAAACGTGGCACAGAGGAACCTCTTTATAAAACAGAGACACACTCACAGAGAGCCAGACCTGCGGTTGCCGAGAGGGAGGGAGTGGGATGGACTGGGAGGTCGGGGTTGGTGACGCCAACTACTACATCTAGACTGGATGGGCCTAAGTCCTACTGTACAGCACGGACTCTCGCCCTCTCTTGGGGTAGATGCTCATGGAACATAGAATGAGGAGTGTGTGTGTGTATATATATATATATATATATGACGAGGCCACTTTGCTATACAGAGGAAATGGACACTCTACTAGAAATCAATGCTAACAAAAAAAAAAAATTTATAGACTGCAGCAAAACTAAAAAAAAAAAAAAATTCCAGGAGTTCCCGTCGTGGCACAGTGGTTAACGAATCTGACTAGGAACCATGAGGTTGTGGGTTCGGTCCCTGCCCTTGCTCAGTGGGTTAAGGATCCGGCGTTGCCATGAGCTGTGGTGTAGGTTGCAGACGCGGCTCGGATCCCGCGTTGCTGTGGCTCTGGCATAGGCTGGTGGCTACAGCTCCAATTCAACCCCTAGCCTGGGAACCTCCATATGCCGCGGGAGCGGCCCAAGAAATAGCAACAACAACAACAACAAAAGACCAAAAAAAAAAAAAAAAAATTCCTAAAATCATACCTGACCCTAGGCAGCTTGGGAGAGGGCCTACCACATCCTCTAAAATTAAGTTTTGACAGACAGCCTACACAACAGAGGTTGGCTTAGGCACTGCCTCTATGTATTTAAGGTCATGACCGTCGACACCTCAGTTTCTAGAAGGAGCTTCATCCCGACTGCCCAGAGGTGATCATGGGCAAACGACGTGGCCAGGCTTCAGTTTTCTAACTAGCTTATTGGAAAAATTCAAATAATGGTAACTATTGCCTGTGGTGGCAAGTATTTAAAATATTCTAAAATTTAGTGACGTCCCTGAAATACACTAAGTGCTTAAGAAGCATCAGACATGTGTTGTTGATGAGATGCCTGAATCAGCTCTAACTTTACAACAGGGTGGCTCACATAGTGCTGTCATACAGAACTTTTTTTCATTTTTTAACATTCTACTGCAGTAGAGTTGATCAATAGAGGAAACTGTATTCTTCTCATTCTCTTGAGGCAGAAACATGACCTTTTTCTCTCTCTGCCACCATCACTGGGTACTTGGTTTTCCTTTCCAGTTTTGAACCCTGCTATGTAACTCCATCTGTTCCCAGTTGCTGGAAGACAGCATGGGAACTTTCAGAATACATGGCAGGACATCAGAGCAAATGCTTATCTCAAATTCTCAGATTAGGAAGAAGCTGGCAGGTCAACCCTCCTCTTTAAGACATGCGAATAGGGGACTTCCCTTTGTGGCTCTGCAGGTTTTAAGAACCTGAGTAGTATCCACGAGAATGTGGGTTCAAAACCTGGTCCCACTCAGTGGGTTAAATGATCCGGTGTTGCTGTGAGCTGCAGTGCAGGTCACAGACGCAGCTCCCATCGGGCATTGCTGTGGCTGTGGTGTAGGACAGCAGCTGCAGCTCCGACGGGACCCCTAGCCTGGGAACCTCCATGTGCCACAGATGCAGCCCTTAAAAAAAGAGAAAAGAAAAGGGCACCCAAATATCAACATCTGTTTCTACCTCACCTTTCTCTAATTTCCACCATGATCTTGCTGGTTTCTTTCACGGAGAATCATTAAGTGCTCTTCTTTCTGCCCTACTTGAATCCAAGTGTGTGTATGTATATACAACACACACACACACACACAGTCAGCACAGACTTACACCAGGGTTTGTAGTTGACATTCGGGGTAACTCAGACCTTCACACAGAAGTTTCACCCCACGATCCCCAAGGTTGTTTTTGGCCAAGCACAGGTGGGTCAGCCGCTGGTTGACAATCAGAGCAGAAGACAGCTCCTTGCAACAGGCTTCTGTCAGCTGACAGTCTTCCAACCTGCAAAGGCACCACATTAAGTGCTAAGGTGTTTCCAAAGCCCAAACTGCTTGGCTGATGGCCCCCGTTAGTTTCTCACCCTCTCTATCCCACGCTAGTGATCCAAACATCCAGGACCAGGAATGAGAGAAGGGCAAGCGAAACTCACAAGTTATCCACTCGGAACCAAGAATGGGAGGCAGCTGTCTCTATCAGTAAGAGGTCCCATTGGGGTCGCTCCGAAAGTCTGGTCTCAGCATTGCTCTTCTCTATGGGGCCCCCGAGACCTGAAATGAAGATGCTCCATGGAGAGAGGAGAGACTTACGATAACTTCTGCAGGGAGCACTTTGGGTGTCTCAGAGTTGCACACAGCAACTTGACGCCCTCATCCAGGAACTCGCTGGCTGTGAGATCCAGACATTTCAGAGACTGGTTGATTTTGAGAGCCGAGGAGAAGTCAGCCCACTGCTGTGTGGTGTCAGAACACGACCCCAACCTGTGGGCGAACAGGGGCAAGTCATTCTTCTGGGAGAACCAAGAGACCCCTATCAGCTGTGTCGCCCTGAAGGTTGTACCCCTGCCTCTCATCTCATTCTGCTCCAATTTGCGTCAGACACTGGCCTGCATTACCGTGGAGAGTGGATCGCCTTCACTTTTTCAAGGATCTCCATGGCCATCGGACCAAGATCCAGCCTCCTACCTAGGAGGACAAGCTCCAGGACACAATTCTGTGTCAAGTTTCACCAACATGGCTTGTTATTTCTCACACCCCACTTTTTATAGGATCACAGTCGCCAACCTGAGTCTGCCCTAATCCCGCTGAAATGCAAATGTGATGCTACTGAAAGAAAAAAAAAAAAAGATGCTGGATACTCAAAAAAGTTCACCTTTCTAAGTTACTAGGAAATGAACTAATTAACATAAGGAGATAGGCGTTCCCGTCGTGGCGCAGCAGAAACGAATCCGACTAGGAACCGTGAGGTTTTGGGTTCGATCCCTGGCCTCGCTCCGTGGGTTAAGCATCTGGTATTGCTGTGAGCTGTGGTGTAGGTTGCAGATGCAGCTCGGATCCTGCGCTGCTGTGGCTGTGGTGTAGGCCGGCAGTTGTAGATCTGATCAGACCCCCAGCCTGGGAACCTCCATATGCCATGGGTGCGGCCCTAAAAACACACCCTAAATGCACACACATCAAAAAAAAGAAGAAGATATAATTTGGCACTTAGGCAGCCAGGTCCAAAACTTGCTTGAGTTTGTGTTGCAAGAGTTGGAAACTCCTTCTGTTGATGGAAATGTGCGTGTAATACATTTAATTTAGAGAACACTGAGGTGACCCATTAATCCTGTATTATATTGGGTTAACTCAGCTGCTCTTGTAGACACAGGTCAGAGTACGGGCCTCTAGGACAAGCTTGTTTGAATCATGGCTCTGACCCTTAATGGGTTCAAAATAGTCTATTCGACTTTTTCTTTCGTCTTTATTTGGGGACAGATGACAGCTTTATGTCAAACAAAAGATGTAACCAGCCCATACGTTGTGCATATTACAATGTATGTCGTCGGAAAACTGAGTTTCTTAAAAATCAGTACCTCCCCAACTTCGCCTAGAACAAGGACAGCTAAGTTCTCTTAAGCAGTTGAAATGCCAAGTAGAACATAAAAGTGTCTCGAGTCAAGTGAGCGGATGTACATTTTTGCCCCAAACACTGGTCCTTCTGGAACCTCTGTCTATCCACTTCGAAGGATCATTTATCAAACCTTTCAAGAAGGGATGCTTTCTCCCCAATTAATGAAGAACAGCACCGTCAGACCTCACTCATAAGGCTAAGAGCTACCGTTTGTGCCTGGCCCTATGCAAGGGCGTTCCCATCTTCGGTTTCCTTCAGTTCTCCAAAGCCCACCTTACAGATGGGCGAGCAGCACAAGATCATACAGGTCCCTGAGTGTCACAGCCAAGACTGGAGCTCATTTCCAAACCCACAATCCTGTGTCCCTAGCCAGGACTTCAAGGTGCACTCAACTAAGCAGAGGAAGGTACCCTACAGTATGCTGTGATTCTGAGAGCACTCATAAGACACACACACACACGCTGAAGATAAAGGACCTCGAACCAGATGCTTCTACAGTGTCACTGAGTGACCAGTTAAGGTTGATGACTGCTCTAACAGCTAGGCCACATGCAGCCTGAAATGCCACGTCTATGAACCAGAAGATGATACGGACTTCTGAGAGTTTCCCCTCTCTTTATTTTTCATTCAGGTTTCAATCAATGCAGAAGACCAGCTGGCTGGGCAAAGACTACAGGCTGACACGTCATCCACATTCTATTTGCCATTATGTTCCCCTGTTGAGCAGGGTACCCGATCGGGGTGGCCACCTGCTTCTTGGTTTTCATGCATCTCATAGCATCCTTTCGATGCTGAGAACAGCAGCGACATGAGACCTACCTCAGATACTGAAGATTGCATCTTGCATGTTTCAGGATCTCACACAGCAGCAGCAGCAGCATCTTATCACTGTGGACATTGCCTTCCAGAACCAAGTGTGTCAGAGTTTTCTTACCAATGAAAGCCAGACAGAAGTCTCGATAAGCATCGGCAGGAGAAATGTTTTTAATCCTAAGGAAAATAAAAAGAAGGGATTCCATCTCCAGTGCTGTAGGTGACTAGTACTATGAACACTTAGTGGGATGAGGCGTTACAAGTCAAAACGGGGAGGGGAGACGGTCTGGTGGGCTGCCCCGAGGAATGAGCCTACACGTGATAGCTGCCAAGAGGGAAAGGACAGTCCACTGATGGGAGGAGGAGATGGCGACACTTGGGAAGATGGAAGTGGATGGCAAAGGGCTTGCCACACCCTTGTCTTTGCTCATCCTGATCTTCAGCCAAAACACTCCCATCTTATTTTTCGAATTGTAGGAGAACGAACACGAGTGTATTTTTGGCAGGAAGATCATTTCAAGCTCAAAACAATCAAGGCTGAAAATCCTCAGCAGAGACTGACTTTTGCCCTAACTTCCTACAGAATTTAGATAGAGGTACAGTTCCAAAGTAAGAGCTATCACCAGGGATCTCTGCAGAGAAGACTGGCGAGGTGTGGGGGAAACTCCTTGAGATGGAAGTCCGCTCTGTGCCCCACTGTCTCCGCTGGCCCTGTCACCATGTGTAAACAGATGGTGAGCACACATTCGGTTTTCTGTGTCCCTGTCCATCGTCTTCTTCTCCTACGAGGTCCCAAACCACTACCCCCAACACTGTTGCATCTTTAGTTGAGGACATGGGAGGACTTCAGTCATTGAGGGAGTTACCCAGTTTTCCTGGGTCCCCCCCCCATGATATGTGTTATTAAAATTGTGTTTGATTTTGTCCTGTTAATCATACCAATTTAGTTTGTAGAGCAGCCAGAAGAACCTCCAAGTATACAGACAATTCTTCTTCCTCTCAGACAGTTTATCATATCCTTTATTTCTCTCAACATTGAATTCACATATAACTTTTCCTCCTCCTCAAAGCCTGACTTTTTCTAGTAAGAATGTAAGGCACCTCCTACTTCCCCATGCAGGCAGGTCTCTTTCCACAAAGCCGTTTTCATTTAGGCTACAGTAAGTTATGCTTTCTAGGTCAGTAAACAAATCACTGTCTCTTTGGAGATATGGACTCTTCGGAGTTTTCTGGTGTTTGCTTCCACGGCACAAGCACAGAAATAGGGATTGATACACAGAACCATTAGCATGGCTCCGTCACCAAGATAACATGCCAACTCTTGAAGCATTCCACATTTTTCACAAAAACCAAGAAGAAGATATGAGCACAAAAATCAAACCGTAAAAGGAAAAACAAAAAGGGGCAGAGAAGAAATATATAAAAAAAAAATCAATGGGGAAACAGGTTTAAATCAGCAATACATACATCTCAGTAATTACCTGAAATGTCACTGACTAAATGCTCCGATCACAAGACAGGGGCAGACAGGATTAAAAAAACAAATAAGAGCCTACAATACGCTGCCTACAAGAGACCAGCTTTAGGGCAAGGACACACACAGATTGACAGTGAGGGGGTGGAAAAAGCTACCTCATGACAATGGAAGTGTCAGGAGAGCAGGTGTCACAATACTCTAATCAAATCAAATACATGTTAAAACGAAGGCTATCAAGATCAAAGAGGACACTATATAATCATAAAAGGATCAGTGCAAGAAGAGAATACTCTACCAACATCCAAGAAAGAACTTGCACTGAGCCTTCTCAAACTCCTAAGACCATAGACTACAACCAAGCTGGACACACTGTGGGGTCACAAGTGGTTCATTACATGCAAATCAAGGTGAGAGACCACATCCACAAAGCAAACACTACATGATCATCTCAAGAGATGCAGAAGCAGCACTTGATGAAATTCAACACCCATTCATGATCAAAACTTTTATGAAAGAGAAGGTAAAGGGAACATCTCAACATAATAAAAAGCCGTTTGTGACAAACCCAGAGCCAATTTAATACTCAGTGAAAGTTGAAAGACTTCCTGCTAAAATCTGGATTAAGACAAGGATTCCCACTCTCGCCACTTCTACTCAACATAGTATTGGAAGTTCTAGCCACCACAATCAGACAAGGAAAAGAAATAAAAGGTATTCAAATAGATAAGGAAGAGATAAAATTCTATCACATGATACTAGATATAGAAAACTCTGAAGACTCCACACACAAACTATTAGAAGTTATCAACTAATTCAGCAAAAGGTAGCAGAATACGAGATTATCACAGAGAAATCAGTCGCTTTTCTTTACACTAACAATGAAGTATCAGAAAAAGAATGAGATTTTTTACTTTTTATTTTTTAACCTTATTGGAAGATAGTGTTGACTTATGAAGTTGTGTTCATTTCAGGTGTGCAAAATAAATCATTTATACATATATATATACACATGTATGTATGTATGTATGTATGTGTGTGTGTATATATATATATCCATTCCTTTTCAGATTCTTTTCCCATACAGGTTATTACATGGTATTAAGTAAATTTCTAGGCATAAACCTCATCAAGGAAGTGAAAGGCTTATATGCCAAGAACTACAGAACATTAATAAAGGAAGCTGAAGATAATACAAAGAAATGGAAAGATACCCCATGCTCTTGGACTGGAGGAATTGATCCTGTTAAAATGGCTCAACTACCCAAAGCAATCTACAGATTGTGTGCGATCCTTATCAAAGTACCCATGACATTTTACACATAACCATAACAAATCATCTGAAAATTGACATGGAACCATCAAAGACCCAAAATTGCCAATGCAATCCTAAGCCAAAAAAAAAAAAAATCAAAAGCAGGAGTCATAACTCTCCAGACTTCAGACTTTATTACAAAGCTACAGTAATCAATACAGTGTGGCACTGTATAAAAGCAGACATACAGATCAATGCAACATAACTGAGAGGCCAGAAAGAAACCCAGAGACCTATGGTCAATTAATCATCAACAAAGGAGGCAAGAATATAAAATGGGGAAAAGACAGTCTCTTCAGCAAGTGGTGCTGGGAAAACTGGACCACTGCATGTAAATCAGTGAAAACTAGAACATGCCTTCATACCATGCACAAAAATAAACTCAAAATGGCTTCAAAATTTAAATGTTAGACAAGATACCATCAAACTCCTAGAAAAGATCATGGGGGAATAAACTCTAGTATAAATCATACCAGTAATTTCCAGGTCAATCTCCCAAGGCAACAGGAATAAAAGCAAAAATAAAGAAATGGGACCTAACCAAACTTACAAGCTTTGGAGTTCCCACTGTGGCTCAGCAGTAACAAACCCAACTAGTATCCATGAGAAGGCAGGTTTGATCCCTGGCCTCACTCAGTGGGCTAAGGATCTGGTGTTCCTGTGAGCTGTGGTGTAGGTCACAGACATAGCTCAGATCCCGCACGGCTGTGGCTGTGGTGTAGGGCGGCAGCTGGAGTTCTGATTCGACCCCTAGCCTGGGAACTTGCATATGTTTCAGGTGCAGCCCTAAAAAGCAGAAAAAAAAACAAAAAACACAAGCTTTTGCACAGTAAGGAAATCAAAAAAAGAGTAATCTACAGAATGCAAGAAAATACTTGCCAGTGATATGCAGTTAAGGGCTTCAATTCCAAAATATAGTGACAGCTTATGCAAAAAACAATCCAATCAAAAAAAAAAAAAAAAAGGTCAGATGACCTAAATAGAAATTTCTCCAAAGAGGGCATACAGATGGCCAATAAGCCCATGAAAAGATGCTCAGCATTAATTATTAGAGACATGCAAATGAAAACTACACTGAGGTATCACCACACACCAGTCAGAATGGTCACCATTAAAAAGTCTATGAATAGGAAGTGATGGAGAAGGGTTATAGAGAAAAAAGGAACCCTCGTACACTGTGGGTGGGAGTGTAAACTGGTGCAGCCAGGACAGGGAACAGTACGGAGCTTCCTCAGAAAACTACATACGGAACTACCGTACGATCCAGCAATCCCACTCCTGGGCAAACATCTCAACAAAACTAACTCAAAACGGTGATGGTTACCCCAGGGGAAACGTCGAGGGCAGGGATGGATGGGGAGGCTGGGATCGATGGAGACACACGACTGTACACAAAATTCATCGGTAACAAGGACCTACTAAAACTGGGGACCATCTATTGGCTCTGTGGTAGCCTACACGGGAAAGAGACTGAGAAGCATGGGTATGTAGGTATGTTATGATTTATTCCCTTGACTGCACACCTGAGACACATGCAACATTGTAAGTCAACTATACGCCAATAAAAATTTGTAAAATATCCATGCGTATCTATGTTCACAGCAATGCTATTTACAAAAGCCAGGACATGGAAACCACCTAACTGTCCATCTACAGAAGAATGCATAAAAAAACATGCTATTTTATATATTTAACACACACACACCCCCAAAGATACAATGGAATACCACTCAACCATCATCAAGAATGAAATAACGCCATTTGCGGCAACATGGATGGACCTGGGGACTATTGTACTAAGAATAACTTCACAAACAAAGATACCATGTGCTGGCACTTCTGGGGGGAAGCTATGTAAGCGACATCTATATAAATATGACATGAGTATCTACACAACGAACAGACTCAGACACGGAAACAGACCTGTGGTTGCCAAGCGGGAGGCAGGAGGGAAGGATGGAGAGTTTGGGATTCTATGACGGATAAACAAGGCCCTGCTGCAGAGCAGGAAGAACTGCACGACTCTGTTCAATATCCCAGGAGAAACCGTAATGGAAAAGCGTATGAAAAAAGTCCATGTACCTATGACGAATTCGCTTCGCGCACACCAGAAATTAGCAGTGTCCATCAAGTACACCTCAAGTGAAAAAACTTTAGAGAATTTTTTTTATTTTCCTGTCATCTTGCATGATTGTGGAATTTTCAATGGGATTTAAATATATCTTAAGTGGAATATAACATGGATTTTCTTTAATCAAACTCTGGGCTTTAAGTAACAATTCAGCGTTATATATATACATATTTCTCCCCTCAGCATTTAACTGTGCCACCTTCTTCAAAATAAGACTCATTCAACCTACTGCTATACAATAATGAAGCTGGCTCCTAAGTTTTCCTGTGTATATAGTAGGACATAAATGGGCAAAGGACTTTTATCAGGACCTCTTCTTAAAACAGGCTTCATTCACCCTAGTTTGAGATTAAAACAACAACAACAACAAAAAAAAAAAACCCACGCCCATGTTATTGCCTCTACCACCACACTCTTCTTTCAGATCCTCATTTTCACTTGTAATTTTAGAACTTTTTTTTTTTTTTAGGGCCACACCCACGGCATATGGAGGTTCCCAGGCTAGAGGTCGAACAGAAGCTGTAGCTGCCAGCCTACATCATGGCCACAGCTATGCTGGAGCCGAGCTGCATCTGCAACCTGCACCACAGCTCAAGGCAACGCCGGATCCTTAACCCACTGAGCGAGAGCAAGGATCGAACCCGTGTCCTCATGGATGCTAGGCGGGTTCGTTAACCACTGAGCCATGAAAGGAATTCTCAGAATATACTTTTTATAGACAAAAGGCAGATCAGTAGCTATGGAGGGCTAGAGGGAGTGGGGAAGGATAAATGAAAGAAAAATAAATAAATGCCATTAATTAAAGTATAGCTGATTTAGTGTTGTGTCAATTTCCACTGCACAGCATAGTGACCCAGTCATACGTATATACCTGTGTGATATATATACACATACAGAGATTCCCATTCTTTTCCTCATACTATCTTCAAAACTGACCGTTCATTTTTTAGGTAATGAGCATTTCCTGTGGCTCATTCAGAAGAAGCCTCAGAATTTCAGCAGAGCGAGCCAGAATAGGGAGGACGCGACTGTTCAGAGCTCCTGCCTCAATGGTCCTTAACTCTTAGTGGAGTGAGTCACAAGTGCCTCCTAGTTCCTGTTACTCCACATAAAACCCCAACAACTCAAGCCTTTCAAAATCGTATGGAAGAAACTGCCACCTTTGCTGGCACCAGCCTATGTTAGATTTTTGCTGCCTTGTACACACAAGAGCATGGCTTTCTGAGATGGCCAAGCTGTGGGCCGCCTAAAACCAAATAGATGTGGGCTATTTGTTCAAGTCCGCATCACAACATTCTCCTTTCAAACCAAACGCTATTTGTTTATGTTATGGGAATGTGGTTGCTTTAAAATGCTGTGTTAATTTCAGGGGTAGAGCAAAGTGATTCCGTGACACATACACATCTATTCATTTTTGTTCAGATTCTTTTCCCATATAGTTTATTACAAAATATTGAGTAGAATTCTGAACAGCACAACATTTTAATTAAACCTTCCAAGCTATGTTGGTTTGGGGGAATTGTCACCCATGTATCGGTGTGGGACTTTAAACCTAACTTAAAAAGTTAATGCCCTACACATGTTTTCCTTTTGTCTTTAGGGGTTTTTTCCCCCAAAATGTGGGGGAGAGTGGGCAGCTATATGTAAAAAAGAATGAAACGTTTCCTTATACCATATATAAAAATAATCTCAAAATGGATTAAAGTCTTAAATGTAAGACCTGAAACCATACAGCTCCAAGAAGAACATGCTGTATACGCTGACACAGCTCTTGGCAGTATTTACACGTACATCCTCGGAGAAGGGAAACAAAGAACAAATAGGACTCCATGCAACGGAAAAGACCTGCATGGGGAGGAAACCAACACAAGGCCACTTGCCGAATAGTACACGTTTGCAAACATGGTCTAGCAAGGTTAATACCTCACTCGTGAGCTCACATCATTAGCAAAGAAAAATCCCATTAAAAATGGGTAGAGGGGAGTTCCCGTCGTGGCGCAGTGGTTAACGAATCCGACTAGGAACCATGAGGTTGCGGGTTCAGTCCCTGCCCTTGCTCAGTGGGTTAACGATTCGGCGTTGCCATGAGCTGTGGTGTAGGTTGCAGACGCGGCTCAGATCCCGTGTTGCTGTGGCTCTGGCATAGGCTGGTGGCTGCAGCTCCGATTCGACCCCTAGCCTGGGAACCTCCATATGCCGCGGGAGCGGCCCAAGAAATAGCAACAACAACAACAAAAAGACAAAAAAAAAATGGGTAGAGGATCTCAACAGGCCTGTCTCCCAAGAACACACACCGACAGCCAACAGATCATCATATGAGAAGCTGCTCAACATCACTCATCAGGGAGACGCCAGTCAAAAGCACAATGAGGCATCACCTCTCACCTATCAGAATGGCCACTGACCAAACAAACGTGTGTTGGCTGAAAAGGATGGACAACTCATGTGCATTATCCTGTATATAGAACAGAAACCAACTCACAGACAGAACAGAGTTGGGGTTGCCGAGGGGGAGGGGAACGAGGATGGATGGGGAGTTTGGGGTTAGTAGCTACAAACTGTTACACTCAGAATGGATAAGCAATGAGCCCCGACTGTCTCTTGGGGTAAAACACAATGGAAGATAATGAGAACAAGAACCTATGTATTTCTATGTGTGTATATATATATATATAAAACATAAACATATATACACGGGTCACTCTGCTGCAGAGCAGAGATGGGCACAACATTGTAAATCACCCCTACTTACACACATACTACATGTGCCAAGTGCCACCTGCCCGGGTGACCTACATCTTGATTTGCTTCCACCACAACCTACCTTAACTCTGACCAATTTCTCAACCCCATTCTACACACTAGTCATAGATGCATCACTGCCTCATCAACATTCTTCACATCTGACACTTTCATAGCCCTGGGAACTGTATCTAGCCACTTCTGATGCAGGATGAGAGAGGATACCGTGAGAAAAAGAATGTCACCACGTATGTGTGACTGGGTCACTTTGCTGGAGGGCAGAAAAGTGACACAACACTGGAAACCAGCTGTAATGGAAAAAATAAAAATCATTAAACATAATAAAAAGTCTCCTCCAAACCCACATGTGCCTTTTCTCTAGAGGCTGAGTTTTTGATATGCCCTGTAGCAGATGGACGGGAACATCCAACCTCCTGGCCAAGTTTCATAAAAATGACTCAACCTAGTAAGATTCTCCTACTAGAAACACGGAAAGCAACCATTTCGTTTCTTTGTATTCTGAGCCCCCAACTGGTCTGAGCCTCGCTGAGCGTTCCAACACTGCTCCCCCATTTAAAACACCTGGAGGTCACGTCACAGGACTGGCTCCTACTTACACGACTTTCTGCAGGTGACAGGTGGCGTGGGTGATGTGCTCACAGAGGATCCTCACTGAGGAGCGACTCAGGACGCTGTCCCTCACGTCCAGGAAGAGCAGGTTTTCGTTTGAACTGAACACAGAGCAAAGATCCACCCAGACTTGCAGGGAGTGCTGGTCGTGCTGGGACCTGGGAGGAGGGGGAGAGGCAAGCACCACTCAAGCACGTGCGGAAAAGTAACAAGGATTGTTACCAAGCTGCACCGCAGAAGGCATCAACAAAATGAGAAGGCAATGCGTGGGCTGGGGAAAAAACGTTTCTATCGCATGTTTGACAGGGGGTTAATATATAAAAATATTAAGAAACAGCTTAAGTATCCATTGATGCATGAAGAGTTACAGAAAGCATGATGGGAGGAAAACGTGAGTAAAAGAATGTATGTATGTATGTGTTACTGGGTCTCTGTTGTTCAGTAGAAAACTGACAAAACACTGTAAACCAGCTATAATGGAAAAAATAAAAGTCAAAATAATACAAATAATACAAACAAGTAAATTAAATCATAAATCAAATCATATGCATAATCAAATCATAAATCAAATCATAAATCAAATCATAAATCAAATCATAAATCATATGAATTAAATTACATAAAATTACATAAATTATGTAAATAAATGTAAATACAGAACTACCCCCATGACCCAGGTATCCCACTTCTGGGTCTTTATCTGAAGAAACCAAAATCATTATCTTGAAGAGGTATATGAACCACGTTCACTGCAGCACCATCTACAATAACCCAGACTGGTTGTTTCCCCAAGTGTCCACTGAGGGAGGAATGACAGAAAGTATGCTGTGTGTATATACACACAATGGCATATTATTTAGCCATAAAAGAGGAAATGCCGCCATCTGCAACAGCATGAATGGATCTTGAGGGTATCACGCTACATGAAACAAGTCCAACACAGAAGACCAATGCTACATAATCTCATTAATTATATGTTGTATAGGCTCTCATGGATACAGAAAACAGACTGAACCGGGCTGGTGTCTGTCAGAGGCTGGGGTGGCCTGGGGGTGGCGCTGAAATGAGGGAGCTGATCAAAGGTACAAACATCCAGTTGTAAGACCATCAAGTCCTGGGGTCTGATGTGTAGCATGGTGACTACAGTTTAAACCACAGTTTTTAAAGAATAGGCAGGAGGAAAACTCTGGGTCATGTCTCACGTGCCCTGGGCCCAGTTTGCACGTGTAAACGCTAACATTAAAACAAAACAAGGTTCCACAGGCCCCATTCCTGTCTCAACACCATTTTCCCCATCTTTAACAGTGAGTTGGCAGGAAGAAATTTCAGCAAGAAGAGAATTCTGACCCTAAGCCACAGGGACAAGGAGGAAATTCTGCCCTCTTCCCAACACAGCACGAGATGAGGCTAGAAATGGGCCAACTGGTAAAGCGAAAATGACATGCCTTTACCTGTCAACCTCAGCGTCAGCATCATTCTCCAGGAATATCCTCTTCCCGACCTGCAGGGAAATCTTCCGCAGGTCCTGACAGTGCTTGAGGCAGAAGGAAGCCTCCCCCATTTCAAACGCACTGGTCAGGTGAACAGCAATCTCCTGGACGTGGGCCATGGCGTCCTTCACCAGCTGCTCCTCCTGCGATTCATGAAGCCAGTGCAGCATCTCCTTTGCGTCCATCATCGAGGAGAAAGGTCCGTTCCCATCGGACTCGGACCTGCACTTGAGTAATTCCCGCCTGACCGCCCCCGACACTCGGCAGCCGAAAGTGGTCTCCAGCTCCCGGGCTCTCTCTTCGTTCAGGAGGCCGAACAAGAAGGACCCCACGCGGGTCAGGTCGGGGTTCTTTCGTCTCTCCTCCTTGGACAGCAGCTTCTGCACGTCCCCGATGTCCCACGTGCAGCTCCCTGCCTCGCCTCCCGCCGCCGCCGCCTCCTCCTCCTCCTCCGTCTCCAGGACGTAGACCATGGCCGCGAGCAACTGCTGGACGCTGAGGTGGACGAAAGAGTAGCAGCCCCCACAGTCGCCGCTCTTCTGGAGAATCTGCTTGTCCAGGAAAGGACAGAGGGCCGACGGTGTGAGCCCGAGCCTCCCGAGGTCGTCCCCGTCGAACACAGACGTCTGTGTCCACGCGCCCTCGGCGGCCAGGAGACACGCAGCCCTCAGCGCAGCCTGGAGGCGCGGACGGGGGCAGGCGCCCGGAGCCGGGGCGAACTGGCTGCAGAGGAAGCGCAGGAACAGCGACGTGGTGGTCTGGCAGGTCGAGGCGGGGTCCTCGCCGCCCTCCATCTGCGCCTTCAGACAGGTGCAGACGATCCGGCACACGGCGGGGGCCGAGCCCAGCCGGAACAGCGCTGCGTTGCCCTTCATCAGGGCGAAAGCTCGCAGGGCCTGCCTCTCCTCCCCGAAGTGCTCCAGGAAGTAGGCCTTCTTGTCGGGCTCCAGGAAGCCCTCGATCTCCACGAAGAGCGGCTGTTCCGCCAGGAGCCGCAGCTCTCGCAGGGCCCCCGGGCGCGTGGTGATCACCAGCGTGGCCCTGGGCAGCATCTTCCTCCTCAGCAGACTCCCCAGGAGGACGGCCACTGGCTTCGGCTGCTTCAAGTCGCCACACAGGTCACGGACGAGGGCCCCCGAGGGTACCCGCAGCTCCTCGAAGCCGTCGACGACGAGCAGGATCTCCTGGGCTAGGGCCGGGAGCTGCGGAACGGCCTCCCGCGCAGCCGGCCCGGCCGCGGCGATCAGCTCTGCAAACGTGCACATCCCCCTGTGGCTGAGGTCCTTGCAGCTGAGATAGAAGGCGGAGTGGACGGCCTGGGCCAGGCCGTTCTGGGTCCAGTCCAGCATCAGCTTCTTTGCCACTGTGGTTTTCCCGACGCCAGCAGGACCGTGCAGGACCACAGTCAGTGGCATTGGCTGTGTGGGTATTGCGGGGTTCAAGTACGTTATCAACTTCTGGCTTCTATGGGCGATGTTGTTGTAGTGGAAACCACCATCGCTTGGCCAAAACGTATGGTTGCAAAGAGAAGATGTTTCCTCCATTGTGTTTCTCCGTCTCTCTCTCTCCTCTTCACCTACACTGATAAGCAGTGGGAGAGAGTCGGGGCGTCAGGGACTATGCTCAGCTAGAGAAATATATATTATAAAGGACCAAGGTCAGAAAAGAAGAAAAGTCGTTCTACCCTTCTGGGTCCTTCTGACTGTGCTAAGAATTAAATTGACAGGGTACAAACAAGAGAAATCCAACAGAAGTTTAACAACATGGACACGCGGGGGACCCAGGACAACTAACCCCTCGCCTTCAATACCATCTCCAGCTAGAGAAGAAGGGGGCTCTGAGTGGTGGTGACGTAGGACTTCATAAGGGGAGGAAGTAATATACACAGAGATGGGGAATAAAGGGTGTGGTCAACACCTGCCTCCTGGACCCTGCAGAGACCCTGGGCGGGAGCGGACGCTGGCGTCTAGGCTCTGCTGAGGTTCTCCCGCCACACCCAGCCCCTGCTCTTTGCCTCTGCGGATGTCTCTACCCAGTGATCTAACTTATTTACAAAGCCAAGAGGGAGTCACAGCTGCTTCCCGATTCCTTCGGGCCTTGATTCTTTTCAGCTTTCCATCATCTGCATGGCAACGAGACATCTTGGGGGTGGCACTCTTGCTCCCCTTCACCAGAAATGAGGAGAACCGGGAAAAGGAGGATTCTCATACACACTACCAAACCCCCAGCCTCTGAGCCAGCAGTTCTCCGCCCGGGTTTTCCACCCTCCAGGTCTCCCCTGGCCTCCCCCAGCTGCGGGTTCTCTCTCCTTCACAATGTGTGTACGTCATTATTTTTTCCCTTCTTTTTTGGCCGCTCTGCAGCATGTGGAGTACCTGACCCATGCCACAGCTGCAGTAGCGCTGGATCCCTAACCCACAGTGCCAGGCCAGGAATCAAACTTGCACCCCAGCACTCCAGAGATGCCGCAGATCCCCCTGTGCCACACTGGGAACTCCTCTCCACATTTCATTCAAGTCACATGGGTGAAAGCGTGCCCACAGGGTTATCTGTGCTTCCTTGATTAGACCTTATTGCAGATAAAGACACCTGAAAATAGTCTTGATTCTTAAATATGCTTGTTTTTATATGGTTAAGAATATTACGTGTATTTTACCATCTTAGCATGTACGACTCGATGGTTCTGAAAACATGCACAACGTGGCACAACCAACCACCACAATTTAGTGCCAAGACTCATCACCCCACACAGATACCTCACACACGTTAAGCAGTCATTCCCCATATGCGACTGCTTAACGTGTACTCCTGTTGGACAAAACAGACTTTAAAACAAAGGCCATAAAGACTAATTCATGATAAAAGGGTCAATTCAAGAAGAGGATGTGACCCTCATCAATGTATATGGCCCCAGTACAGGAGCACGAAAATACATTCAACAAATACCAACAGACGTGAAGACGAGAAACTGATGGGAACACAGGAGATTTTAACACCCCTCTCACATCAATGCACGGATCCTCTCGACTGAAAGTGACTAAGGCAACAGAGATCCTAAGAGACACAACAGTTAGATTTAATTGATATTTTCGGGGCATGACATCAAAAATCAGAATATACTTTATTTTTCAAGTGCACATGGAACATTCTCTAAAACTGAATACTGGGGCAAAAAAATAACCTCAACCCATTTAAGAGTATAGCATTTATTTCAAGCATCTTCTCTGACCACCATGGCATGAAACTAGAAGCCAACCACAAGAAAATAAATGAGAAAAAAGCTGACTGCAAGGAAACTAAACAACATACTACTACAAAGCCAGTGGGTCAACAAGGCAATCAAAAAGTATATTAAAAAGTACCTTGAGACAAATGACATAATAACAACCATTCAAAATACTTGGGACGCCCCAAAAGCAGTTCTTAGAGGGAAGTTTATAGCAATACAAGCCTTCCTCAAAAAAGAAACATTTGAGGAGTTCCCGTCATGGCTCAGCAGTTCATGAATCCGACTAGGAACCATGAGGTTGTGGGTTCGATCCCTGGCCTTGCTCAGTGGGGTAAGGACCTGGCGTTGCCGTGAGGTGTGGTGTAGGTCGCAGATGCAGCTCGGATCCTGCGTTGCTGTGGCCCTGGCGTAGGCCAGCAGCTACAGCTCCGATTCGATCCCTACCCTGGGAACCTCCATATGCCGCAGGAGTGGCCCTAGAAATGGCCAAAGGAAAAAAAAAAAAAAAAAAATATATATATATATATATATATATATATATATATATATATATATATATATATATATATATATTTGAAATCAACAATCTCATCTACCACCCAAAATAATTAGAAAAACAAACAAAACCTAAAGTAGCAGAAGGAAGGCAATCATAAAGAGCAGAGTAAAATAGAAACTTCAAAAATAATGAAAAAAATAGCAATAACACCAAGAGCTGGTTCTTTGCAAGGGTAATAAACAAAATTGAAAAACCTCTGGCCAGACTCACCAAGAAGAGAGGAAAAAACCAAACAAAACAGGAAATGACAAAGGAGAAATCTCAATACTGGAGAAATACAAAAAAAAAACAAAAAAACAAACACCAGAACATTATCAACAATTGCATGCCAACAAATTTGACAACCTAGGAGAAATGGACAACTTTTGTAGAAACATAGAGCCTGCCCAAACTGAATCAAGAAGAAACAGGTCACATAAACAGTCTGATCACTGTAAGAATGAATATGTATGTGATAATAAAAAATAAAAAAAAAACCTCTCTACGAATCCAAGTCCAGGACCAGATAGCTTCACAGGCGAATTCTTCCAAATCAAGAACAACTTGTGGAATTCCATTCCTGGCTCAGGCATTAACAAGAACCACGAGGATGCGGTTCGGTCCTGGCCTCACTCAGTTAAGGATCTGACGCTGCGTGAGCTGTGGTGTAGGTTGCATGTATGACTCTGATCCCATGTTGCTGTGGCTTAGGCTGGTAGCTACAGCTCCGACCTGACCCCTAGCCTGGGAACCTCCATATGCTGTGGGTGCAGCCCTAAAATAGCAAGACAAATAAACAAAAAACCCTTATACCCATTCTTCCTAAATTCTTCCTAAAGACTGAAGAAGGAACACTCCCCAAAACATTCTTGGAAGCCACCATCACCCTAATACCAAAACCAGGAAAAGGTACTACCAAAAAAACAAAATTACAGGTCAGTATCTTTGATGATTATAGTTGCAGAAATTTACCAATCTTTAGCAAACTGAATCTAACAACACATTCTAAGGATCCTAACACCTCAACCAAGTAAGATTCACCCCAAGTTCACAAGGGTGGTTCAACATATGCAAGTCAAAGTCATACACCACATTAATAAAAGCAAAGGCAAAAATCACATGATCTCAACAGATGTGGAAAAGCTATTTTGACAAAATTCAACATCTATTCCTGATACAACTCTTACCAAAGTGGGTACAGAGGAAACCTATCTCAAATTAATAAAAGCCATTTATGACAAACCCACAGCCAATATAATACTCAATGGAGAAAAGCTGAAAGCCTTTCCACTCAAGTCTGGAACACAACAAGGATGCCCACCCTCACCACTGTTATTCAACCTAGTACTTGAAGTCCTAGCCACAGCAGTCAGACAAAGAAAGAAAAAAATACCCAAATTGGAAGAGAAGAGGTAAAACTGACACTCTACGCAGATGACATACTATATATAGAAAACCTTAAGGACGCCACACAAAAACTGCATGAACTGATCAACCAATTCAGCAAAATAGCAGGATACAAGATTAACATTCAGACATCAGCTGCATTTCTGTATACTAACAATAATATTATAGAAGATAAGTATTAAAAAAAAAAAAACCAGTATCTCTTAAAACTGCACCAAAAAAAAATCTAGGAAAACACCTGACCAAGGGGGTAAAAGACTTATACACTGAAAACTGTAAGATATTAATGAAGGAAATTAAAGAAGATTCAAAGAAACAGAAAGATACCCCATGCACCTGGACTGGAAGAGTACCGTAAAAATGGCCATGCTACACAAAGCAATCTATAGAATTAATGCTATCCCCATCACATTACCCGACACTTTTCACAGAACTAGAATAACCCCAACATTTATACAGAACCACCAAGAATTGCCAAAGCAATTCTGAGAAAAAAGAAAACTAACACCAAAGCAGGAGGTATAATTCTCCCCAACTGCAGACAATACTACAAAGCTACAGTCATCGAGACAGTGTGGTACTGGTACCAAGACATACAGACCAAGGGAACAGAATAGAGAACCCAGAAATAAACCCAGACACCTATGGTCAATTAATCTTTGACAAAGGAGGCAAGAATATAAAATGGGAAAAAGACAGTCTCTTCAGCAACTGGTGCTGGGAAAACCGGACAGCCGCATGTAAATCAATGAAACTAGAACACACCCTCACACCATGCACAAAAATAAACTCAAAATGGCTGAAAGACTTAAATATAAGACAAGACACCGTCAAACTCCTAGAAGAGAACATAGGAAAAACCTTCTGACGTCAACTGTACACATGTTTGCTTAGGTCAGTCTCCAAAGCAATAGAAAGAAAAACTAAAATAAGTAAATGAGACCTAATCAAATGTACAAGCTTTTATCACAGCAAAGCAAACGATTTAAAAAAAAAAAAAAAACTACAGAATGGGAGAAAAAATAGTTGCAAATGGTGCGCCTACAAAGGCCTAATATCCTAAATGTACCCAAAACTCATACAATTCAACAACGACCCAATCAAAAATGGGTACAATACAAAAATAGACTTTTCTCCAAAGACATATGGATGGCCAGCAGGCACATGAAAAAATGCTTAACATCACTAATTAGAGAAAGCAGATCAGAACTAGAATGAGGTACCACCTCAAACCAGCCAGAATGTCCATCATTAGTTAAGTCTACAAACAACAAGTGCTCAGGAGGGTGTGGAGAAAGGGGACCATCTCACACTGTTGGTGGGACTGGAAACTGGTTCAACCACCATGGAAGACAGTATGAAGCTTCCTCAGAAAACTGAATAATGAATTACCATATGATCCCGCAATCCCATTCCTGGGCACGTATCTGGACAAAACTGTACTTCAGAAAGATACACGCACCCCTATATTCAACAGAAGCTCTATTCACAATAGTCAAGACATGCAAACAACCTAAATGTCCATCCACAGAGGAACGGATTAAGAAGCTGTGATACAGATACACGATGGAATAGTGCTCAATCCTAAAAAGGAGAAAAATGCTATCATGGATGGAATATCCAGCAACATGGATGGAACTAGAGATTCTCGTAGTAAGTGAAGTTAAGTCAGAAATAGAAAGACCAATACCTATGCGATCATTTATACCTGAAATCTAGAACATCGAACAGATGAACCTACCTACAGACCAGAAACAACAGACCCACAGACATGGACAACAGACTTGTGGTTGCCAAGCGCAAGGCGGAGGGAGTGGGAGGGACTGAGAGTTTGGGGTTGGTGGATGCAAACTATGACATTTAGAATAGATAAGCAGAGTTCCTGCTGTGGCTTAACAGGTTACGAACCCAACTAGTATCCATGAGGAGGCAGGTTCGATCCCTGACCTCACTCAGTGGGTCAAGAATCTGGCATTATAGCAAGCTGCTGTGCAGGTCATGGATGCAGCTCAGATCTGGTGTTGCTGTGGCTGTGGTGTAGGCCAGCAGCTGGCTACAGCTCCGATTTGAGGTTGGGAACCTCCATATGCTGCAGGTGCAGCCCTAAAAAAAATAAAATAAAAATATATGGATAAGCAATGAGGTCCTACTGTACATCACAGGGAACTATATCCAATCACTTGGACAGAACACAATAGAATATAATATGAGAAAAAATGTGTGTGTGTGTGTGAGAGAAAGAGGGAGGGAGGGAGACCTGGTCACTTTGCCATACAGCAGAAATTGACACAACATTATCAATCAACTATACTTTAAAAAAATGAAAAAATAAATAAAATCAGATCAAATGGGATAAAAATCAAGAAAACAGAATGGATAAACAAGGCAGTCCTCCTGTAGAGCATGGACAACGATACCCAATCACTTCTGACAGAATATCATAGAAGATAATATGAGAAATCGAATGCATATATTAAAAAAGGAATGGAGAAGCAATGAGGTCCTACTGTATAGCACAGGGAACTATACCCTGTCTCTTTGGATAGAACATGATACAAGATACATACATTCTTTTTCTCATATATGTGTAACTGAGTCACTTTGCTATGCAGCAGAAATTGGCACAACATTGTAAAGCAACTGTAACAAATTGTACACAATTTCGTATAAATCAATAAATGGAGGGAGATTATACATACATATAATGGAAGTTACTGAGCCATAAAAAGAAAGATATAAAGCCATTTGCAGCAACATGGATGGTCCCAGAGACGAGCATACGAAGTCAGTCAGAAAGACAAAGCCCAATACCTTCTGACATCACTTACATGGGGAATCTAAAATATGGCACGAATGTACGATCTACAGAACAGAAACAGACTCACGAACATGGAGAGCAGCCCTGTGGTTGCCAAGGATGAGAAAACGATGGAGTGAGAGTTGAGGGATTAGCAGATGCAAACTATTCTACACAGAATGATATTAACAAGGTCCTACTCTACCGCACATGCAACTATATTCTATATTCTGTGACACACTTTTTTACATTGTTATATTATGATGTGTGTATCTATCTGCATCACTTTGCTCTACAGAAGTTAACACTGTAAACCAGGAGTTCCTGTCCTGGCTCACTGGTTAAGGAATCTGACTAGGAACCATGAGGTTGTGGGTTAGTTAACCCATTGAGCGAGGCCAGAGATCAATCTGCCGTTGCCGTGAGCTACGGTGTAGGTCACAGACACAGCTCAGATCCCGAGTTGCTGTGGCTCTGGCGTAGGCCGGTGGCTATAGCTCTGATTGGACCCCTAGCCTCGGAACCTCCATATACCATGGAAGCAGCCCTAGAAAAAAAGCCAAAAAAGCATTGTAAACCAACTATACTTCCACAAAAAAAAATTTAAAAGAAAAAAACAGCCCACAGCAAATACTCAAGGGAGAAAAGCTGAAAGCCTTCCCACTAAAATCTGGAACAAGACAAGGATGCCCATTCTAACCACTGTTATGCAACACAGTATTGGAAGTCCTAGCCATGGCAATCAGACAAACAAAAGAAATAAAAGGCATCCAAACTGGAAGAGAAGAGGTAAAACTGTGACTGTATGCAGATGACATGATACTATATGTAGAAAACCCTAAGGACTCAACCCAAAAACTACCTGAACTGATCAACAAATTCAGCAAAGTAGCAGGATATAAGATTAACATTCAGAATTCCATCACATTTCTGTACACTAACAATGAAATATTAGAAAAAGGGACACAAAAATACCTTTTAAAATTGCACCCCAAAAAAAATACCTGGGAATAAACCTCATCAAGGAGGTGAAAGACTTATATGCTGAGAACTAGAAAACATTCATCAAGGAAATCAAAGAAGATACAAAGAAATGGAAAGATATTCCATGCTCCTGGGTTGGAAAAATTAATACTGCAAAAATGGCCATACTACCCAAAGCAGTCTACAGACTCAATGCAATCCCCATCAAATGACCCATGACGTTTTTCACCAAACTGGAACAAACAATCCAAAATTTTATATGAAACCATAAAAGACCCAGAATTGCCAAAGCAATTCTGAAGAACAAAAACCAAGCAGGAGGCATAACTCTCCCAGACTTCAGGCAATACTACAAAGCCACAGTCATCAAGACAGTGTGGTACTGGTACCAAAACAGACAGACCAATGGAACAGAATAGAGAACCCAGAAATAAACCCTGACACCTATGGTCAATTAATCTTTGACAAGGGAGGCAAAAATACCGTATGAAAAAAGACAGTCTTTTCAGCAAGCATTGCTGGGAAAACTGGACAGCTGCATGTAAATCAGTGAAACTGAACACACACTCACACCATGCACAAAAATAAATTCAAAATGGCTTAAAGACTTAAATTTAAGCCAAGACATCATTAAACCCCTAGAAGGGAACATAGGCAAAACCTTCTCTGCTATCAACCTTACAAATGTTTTCTCAGGTCAGTCTCCCAAAGCAACAGAAGTAAAAGCAAAAATAAACCAATGCGACCTAATCAAACTGACAAGCTTTTGCACAGCAAAGGAAACCATAAAGAAAACAAAAAGACAACTTACAGAATGGGAGAAAACGGTTTCAAATGATGCAACCGACAAGGGCTTAATCTCTAAAATATACAAACAATTAATACAACTCAACAGCAAAAAAAGCCAACAACCTAATTTAAAAATGGGCAAAAGACCTGAATAGACATTTCTCCAAGGAAAAGATACAGATAGCCAGCAAGCACATGAAAAAAATGCTCAACATCATGATTATTAGAGAAATGCAAGTCAAAACTACCATGAGGTACCACCTCACTCCAGTCAGAATGGCCATTATGAATAAGTCCACAAATAACAAGTGCTGGAGGGGGTGTGGAGAAAAGGGAACCCTCCTGCACTGTTGGTGGGAATGTAAGCTGGTACAATCACTATGGAGAACAGTATGGAGGTACCTTAGAAATCTATACACAGAACTACCATATGACCCAGCAATCCCACTCTTAGGCATTTATCCAGACAAAACTTTCCTTAAAAAAGACACATGCACCCACATGTTCATTGCAGCACTAAACACGATAGCCAAGACATGGACACAACCCAAATATCCATCAACAGATGACTGGATTAGGAAGATGTGGTGTATGTGTGTATATATATTTAGAATGGAATACTACTATAAAAAAGAACAAAATAATGCCATTTGCGGCAACATGGATGAACTGGAGCCTCTCATACTGAGTGAAGTCAGAGAAAGAAACACCGTACGGTATCACTTACATCTGGAATCTAATATACGGCTCAAATGAACCTTTCCACAGAAAAGAAAATCATGGACATTGAGAAAAGACTTGTGGTTGCCAAGGGAGAAGGGAGGGAATGGGATGGATTGGGAATTTGGGGTTAACAGATACAAACTCTTGCCTTTGGAATGGATGAGCAATGAGAGCCTGCTGTGTAGCACTGGGAACTATGTCTGGTCACTTGTGATGGAGCATGATAATGGGAGAAAAAAGAATGTATACATGTATGTGTAACTAGGTCACCTTGCTGTACAGCAGAAAATTGAACACTATAAACCAGCTATAATGGCAAAAATAAAAATCATAAATGAAAAAACAGGTTAAAGCTGAAAAAACACCCCAAAATTTTTTTTAAATGGAGAGGTAGCATTCATGGGTTGGAAGGCTCTGTATCACAGTATCAGCTCTTTCCAAACTGTTCAACATTTTCCATTACAGGGAAGCAAAACTTGCCACCTCCTAGATGTCTCTTTGTCATGTGCATTATTTTGAGGCCGAAAACAATTGAGACCCAAAAGACTTGGGAAAAATCTTTTGCCTTTCTCCTTAACTGCCTAAAAATCTTCACATGAAGAGTCTATTCTGGGAACAGAGCCATCACCAGAAATGTCGAGATGCGGCCATTTGGGCAAGTTACTTAGTCTTGCTGCATCTTTCCCACGAATACCTTTGAGAACTGTTGTTTGACTTCCTCTTGTTAATCTCTCTCATGTTACCTCAATTCCTAGACTAGTCAGAAGAACCTAGAAGGGCAAAGGAGTATTTCTTCCTCCTGGGCCTATGAAAATAAGATAAAACTCAAGGAAAAGGAATTGAAACAACAAGGTGTTGTGTAGCACAGAGAAAAATAGTCAGCGTCCTCTGATGAACCCTAACAGAAAAAGAATATTAAAGACAAGTGCATAAAAATAGAAGAATAAAACAATTCAACTGTTTTTAAAAATGAACAAAAAGACAAAAAGCAATCAAAAGACTTGGAAAAAGCATTTCAAAAAAAAAAAAAAAAAAAAAAGCCCAAATAGCCAAAAAGCATACTGAAAGATTCCACCTCAGAGAAATGCGAATTTAGAAGCCCATGAATAGAAAATGACGCTCCCACCAGAATGGTTAAAACTGAGGACAGGCATGAGCCCTGCTGCACCCAATGAAGCAGCAGTTTCAACATTCCCATTGCTGACAAGAGCTAAGTTGAGCAAACACTCCACTGCCCAACGTGACGGTGCTTTTCCCTGCAGCTGGCCAGGTGCACACGCTATGACACAGCAATCTCACCTCCAGTCAGAAACCCCACAGGCATCAGGGCTGAAGTTTACAGAAGATGCATGCTCACCTGCTCACAGAACCTTTATTCTTCATGCTCCCCAACTATCGCTGTCAAACTATACAGTAAGAGCCCTGGAATAGAATGGATTCCATTTATACAAAGTTCCTAACAAGCACAATTCACCTATGGTGGCAAATGTCACAAGAGTGGCTGTCTTTCCCCGACACCTCAAGGATGACAGTCAACACCTGTGGTGCTGGGAAAGTCGTCTGCTGGCCTGGTTAGTGATTACATGTCGGTGTGACTGTATGCAGAAATGTACGTGTGTAATCACCAGAGTATGATTAATTACGACTGTCAGTGTTATGTCTAACCACCCAGAGAGTTATTTATACACAAACAAATGCACAAACTTAAATCTTTTTTTTTTTTTGTCTTTTTGCCTTTTCTAGGGCCGCTCCCGCAGCATATGGAGGTTCCCAGGCTAGGGGTCCAATCGGAGCTGTAGCTGCCAGCCTGCGCCACAGTCACAGCAACTCGGGACCTGAGCCGAGTCTGCGACCTACACCACAGCTCACGGCAATGCCGGATCCTTAACCCACTGAGCAAGGCCAGGGATCGAACCCACAACCTCATGGTTCCTAGTCGGATTCGTTAACCACTGTGCCACGACAGGAACTCCCATTTTTAAAAATTAAGTAGCATTGGGAGTTCTCGTTGTGGCTCAGCAGGTGAAGAACCCAACTAGTATCCATCAGGATGTGGGTTCAATCCCTGGCCTGGCTCTGGGGGTTAAGTATCTGGTGTTGCCGAAAGCTGCAACAGAAGGCTGGCAGCTGCAGCTCTGATTTGGTCCCTAGCCTGGGGACTTTCAAATGCCACAGTGCAGCCCTAAAAAAGAAAAAAAAAAAGAAAAAAAAAGAATTTACACAGAGGATAAAATATGACTGTGTGAAACATTCACTTTATAAACATAACCCCCTGGAATTTCCATCGCGGCTCAGTGGTTAACAAATCCAACTAGGAACCATGAGGTTGAGGGTTTGATCCCTGCCCTTGCTCAGTGAGTCAGGGATCCAGCATTGCCATGAGCTGTGGTGCAGGTCGCAGAAGCAGCTCGGATCCTGAGTTGCTGTGGCTCTGGTGTAGGCTGGTGGCTACAGCTCCAATTAGCCCCCTAGCCTGGGAATCTCCATATGCCTCGAGTGCAGCCCTAGCCAAGACAAAAAGACAAAAAAAATAAATAAGTGTAACCCCTTTGACCCGGATAATCTCCTTTACGTTTTTTGTAATCCCTGGTTTGGGTTTTTCGTTTGTCTTTTTAGGGTCGCACCCACAGCATATGGAGGCTCCCAGGCTAGGGGCTGAATCAGAGCTATAGCTACTGATCTACACCACAGCCACAGCAACTCAGGATCTGAGCCCCGTCTGCAACCTACACCACCATTCATGGCAATGCCGGATCCTTAACCCACTGCGCAAGGCCACAGTTCAAACCCACATCCTCATGGATCCGAGTCAGGTTCCTTAGCCACCGAGCCACCATGGGAACTCCCTGTAGTCCCCGTCTGTTCTGACGGTATTATGACCGTCAACATCCGAGCATCTACCCTGTGCAGCCACTATTACACGCTCTCCCACAGGCCACCTCCATTTCCTGCAACCATCTTACTGGTAAATCCTATTATCTACGCTTTGTATGATGAATCTGAGGCTTAGAGCAGTCGGTCTCCACGTGTGGCTCCCGGACCAGCAGCCTGATCAGGGGACTTGTGCAAATGCAGGTTCTTTTTTTCAACCTTTTTTCAATGATTTTTTATTGTTTCTATTATAGCTGGTTTACAGTGTTCTGTCCATTTTCTGCAGTTCAGCACAAGTGACCCAGTCACACACACACACACATATACATACATTCTTTTTTCTCACATTATCATGCTCCACCCTAAGTGACTAGATCTAGTTCCCAGGGCCACACAGCAGGATCTACTGCTTTCCCATTACTAAGGCAACAGTTTGCCTCTATTAACCCCAGATTCCCAGTCCACTCCCTCCCCCTCGGCAACCCCAAGACTGTTCTCCAAGTCTATGCATTTCTTTTCTGTGGAAAGGTTCCTTTGTGCCATGTATTAGATTCCAGACATAAGTGCTACCACATGGTATTTGTCTTTCTCTTTCTGACTCACTTCACTTAGTTTGAGAGGCTCCAGCTCCACCCAGGTGGATGCCAGTGGCATTAGGAAACACCGGTTCTCAAGCCCTACCCCAGACCTTCAGAATCAGCAACTCCGACGATGGGCCCAGAACACCACGGTGTAACCAACATTCCAGGTGACTGTGGTCAAGGCTCATTTAAGGGCCGCGGCCCTGGGGAAACCAAGGCCCACGTCCGCACATTCTCACACATCGCGGAGTTGAACTCACACACCTGTGCTCTCCATTGCCCGCACATGTCAATCAAACAAGTAAAAACAAAAAGCTTCCCTCTTCGTGTGTTCAAGGGGCCACACCGGGAATGAGCCGCAAGATGAAAAATCAACCGTTTACAAAGCACCCAGGCAACACTGCATCCCGGCAGCTTTATGATGCAAGACGTTACCATGTACGGAAACGGCTCATGATCATCACATGACACCTAAGACTCAGTGTTTACGCTACAATGCCAAGTCCCAAGAGCACAGTAACCAAAAATGAGAACAAGCAAATGATGTGCCCACTGCAGCAAGACCTACCATCACCTCCCGTAACCTCCTCCAACGGCCAAGTTCCAGAAGCACGTACACCCTCAAAACCCAAGGGTTGTGTTCGAGTTTCCCTGCCATGGATGATTTTACCCTGTTATTGTCCTGTTTGCAATGCTGTCTCATCAATACGCACTTGGTTTTGTAAAGAAAAAAGAACAACAGGGATGAAGTTCCCGTTATGACTCAGCAGAAACGAATCTGACTAGGATCCTTGAGGATTGATCCCTGGCCTCGCTGAGGGGTTAAGGATCCAGCGTTGCCATGAGCTGTGGTGTAGGTCACAGACTCAGCTCAGATCTGCTGTTGCTGTGGCTGTGGTGTAGGCCGGCGGCTACAGCTCTGATTGGACCCCTTGCCTGGGAACCTCCTTATGCTACCAGTGCAGCCCTAAAAATTAAAAAAAAAAAAAAAGTTAAAAAAAAAGGGGGGGAAATTGAGTTGCCCAGGCATAGCAAGTCATCAAAAGGGACCACACGACGTCTGCAGGATAGGATACAGTTTCAGTTTCAGGAAGGTGGTTGGTGATGAGGTGAGAAGCCAGACTGAGTGGACCAGTTACACAGGAGTGAAGGGGACCTGGAGGCATATACAGCTCGTCCTAGAAACCTCCTGGGGAAAGTGAGAACCCAGGTTGCAGGTTTAAGAGCACCCAGGTGAAGCTCCTCGGCAAGTCCACAGAAGCTAGGAAGAATTGCGTCTGACAGAATTCTAGATACAGAGAGTGAGCAGGGAAAAAGGTTTGCACCTGAAGACAGAGCAAACAGAAAACCAATGTGAAGTAGGCCGTTAAGGTAGGCAGGGAATTCCCGCCATGGCACTGTGGATTAAGAACCTGAGGGCAGCAGCTCAGGTCTCTGCAGGGGTGCAGGTCCAATCCCTGGCCCCGTGTAGTGAGTTAAAGGATTCAGCATTGCAACAGCTGCGGCTCGAACTCAATCTATGGGCCCACGAACTTCCACATGCTGGGGGTGTGACTGTAAAAAATAAAAAAACAAAGGCAGGAGGTGGCCCTCTCTTTCTACCCAGAGCGCTGCTTAGGCGCTGATCATTTCTTTCTAACCACAAGATGACCAGCTAGGATGGCACTAAGAACGGCTCACTTCCTCAACAAGGTAGGTCAGTACAAAATGCCCTCAGAGCCACGCGGGAAGACGAGCAGGGGAAACCTCAGGATCAGATGGTTCTCGGAGGGAGCTCTCCGGACCATCCACGAGATGGAGCTTAATTCCTTGAAAGAGATGTTAAATGCAAACCCAAACAAAGCCAGAAGCAAACAAAAGAGGAACTTGTGGTTTTGGACGAAGGGCTAAGAACGAACAGAGATGTTTCAGAAATTTCCCAGAGGGGAGCGTATTGTCAACCCTCAGGTTTCTACGCTGACCCGGCTCAAGGAACAGGCTAAGCCGCTTCATTTCTGGTTTCTATTCCTGTTCAGCCGAGTGCCACACCTGAGCCCTGGGATGCCAGGAACACAGAGGCTCCTTGCCTGAGTGAGCGTGGCTTGTGGCCACAGCTGCAGAAGCACTCGCGCTTAGGCAATTCCCTCCAGTACCACCGTCAAAGCGTTGCTCCCGCCCAGGATGAATGAATACCAGGAAAAAGCAGGAGGCAGCAGCTCAAAGAGGGACTGGAGAGGGAGTTCCCACTGGGGCTCAATGAGCTAAGAACACAACCCAGTATCCCTGAGGATGGAAAGGTTTAGGCCCTGGCCACGTTCCGTGGGTTCAGGACCCAGAATTGCCACAAGCTGCAGTGTAGGTCGCAGATGCAGCTCGGATCTGATGTGCCTGTGGTGTGGGCCTGCACCTGCAGCTGGGATTTATCCCCCTGCCTGGAACCTGCCCTATCATATGCCACAGGGGCAGCTCTAAAGAGAAAAATAGCAAGAGAGACTAGAGAGGTAGCCTTGTTAGATGAGTTAATAAAATGAGGAGTTCCCATCGTGGTGCACTGGAAACAAATCTGACGAGGAACCATGAAGTTGCGGGGTACATCCCTGGCCTTGCTCAGTGGGTTAAAGATCCAGCGTTCCCGTGAGCTGTGGTGTAGGTTGCAGACAAGGCTCAGATCCCACACTGCTGTGGCTGTGGTGTAGGCCGGGGGCAACAGCTCCGGTTAGACCCCTAGGCTGGGAACCTCCGTATGCTATGGATGTGGCCCTAGAAAGACTGAAAAAAAAAAAATGTTGATGATGGAGCCCACCCAAAGGAACTCTAGGTGAAAGGATTTTCCCTGAAAAGAGAGCAATTCTCTATTTCACACAGGTGTGGGTCATGTGAGGTTGAAGACCTAGGCTAGTAAACTTAAAAGCTGAGCCGACACAAGCCTGAGAGGCTCTGCTGCAAAAAGCAAAAGAAAAGTGAAGGCACCGGCTAAGAAGAAGCCATAGGAGGCACCCTCGAACTATAGCATCGCTCAAGTCTCCCTTCCTTACTAGCAGCAGTAGTGTCCTCCAATGCTCCATCACCACAGGCATCCTGGGGGAAATACCAATAGGTAAAGCCACGACCACGTTACTGTCGCTCCCCCTTCATGACAGTGACACGTGCATTCACCTTTGAGCTCAAGGGCGGATGCCATCCCAAATTATAGATGAAAGACTGAGTAAGCCCTGCTCAGAACCACAGCAGAGGGCAAAGACAGGGCAGGGGGGCCTGAGGGATCTCTTCGGGGGCATGCAAACGTTCTGAAATCGGGTTATTATGACAGTTGCACAACCTTGAGTCGGCTAGGGCTCACTGTACACTTACAACGGGGGGATTTTGCAAGAGAGAAAGCCAACCCGCATGCAACACTTAAAAATAACACCAGGAAAAAATTACAGACAAAAACCACTGGCAGCTGCCCCCTCCAAATCGCTTTTTCTCGTCCTTATAAAGGGGGGCTCAGCGTTAGGACCTCAAAACACCTTCCAGAAGTCTCCCGCCAGCCACTAAAATGAGCACTGTCCCGTGGTAGAAACTCAACCAGTAATTGCGACGGATGCCAGAGGCGAGACAGAGAAGCAGAGAAGAGAGCTGGTACTCACCCCCTGGAGGCTGGGACGGCGTGCGCCTGTGAGGCCCGAGTGCGCACGAACCCTCCAATAAGACGACGTCTTCTGCCAGCCCGCGCTCTGTGATTGGTCTTTGGCGTGGACCTGGGTGGGGGCAGGACTTCCGGCCCAGGAGGAAATGGGCGGGCCTCAGTCTTCAAAACGAGGCTCACGTGGAAACGGCCCGGGCCCCATCCCTGAGGATCCCAATTGAACTGGTCTGGGGAGCGCTCGAGGGAGCCAGGAACCTGCAGCGCTCCCCAGGTGATTCAGATATGCAGCCTCGCAGCCACACCGGCCAGGTCAGGTTCTTCAGCCTAGGCACCACCAGCATGTTGAGATGGACGGTGCTTTGTTGGGAGGGTGGGGCTAGGGGTGGGGCTTTCCTGTGCCTCGTAGGATGTTCAGCAACACGCCTGGTCTCTGTCCACCAGAGGCCAGTTGTACCATCCTGTTCTGACCACCAAACACGTCTCGAAACGTCGTCAAAGGTCCCCCAGGGGACAAAAAACCATCGATGTTGAGAACCGCCGACATAGTTGCAATTAGCTGCCTCCCTAATCATCCCAGTTATATTCAGCATCCATAGGCTATCTTAAATAAAACGTGTATATCACAACAGTCAAGCTCATTTGTTCCAGAGGTGATGGTATTCATTTACAGTGACATTTAAATGTGTATTTTTTCACTGATTTTTTTTGTTAATTTGCACATATATTCATTTTAACACATTTTTGCCTATTGGAGAGCCAATGTTTTTTGAGGTTAACAAATTGAAAACTTGAAGACACTCTGGACTAGGAAATAGCCTATGGTTAGATAAGAGGGATGAAAGAATTCAGCAAATTGTTTGTGGTTTCTCTGGGTGGTTATGTTATCTTACGGGGCAAGAGGGATTTTGCAGAAGTAATTAAGTTTACTGATGAGTTGATGTCAAGATAGGGAGAGTGTCCTGGCTTATCTGGAGGGTCCTGCATAATTATATGACTGCTTCAAAGAGAAAGAAGCCAGAGGGATGGGTTAGCAGAGGAAATGAGCGATATGAACTCTCAGAGGGATTTAATGCATCGCCCCTGGTGATGAGGGTAGAGAGTAGGTGGGCACATATGCCAACTCTAAGAAGGAAGAGAATTCTGCAAACAACCTAGAGGATCCTGGAAGTGGATGCTTCGCGAGTCTTAAGAAGAGAGTCCAAACTGGATGACACCACAGTCAGAGTACTTAGCCAGCCCCTCAGGCTTCTGACCCAAAATGTGCACAAAATCTTTAAATTATTTGTGGGATGGAGTTCCCGTCGTGGCGCAGTGGTTAACGAATCCGACTAGGAACCATGAGGTTGCGGGTTCGGTCCCTGCCCTTGCTCAGTGGGTTAACGATCTGGCGTTGCCGTGAGCTGTGGTGTAGGTTGCAGACGCGGCTCGGATCCCGCGTCGCTGTGGCTCTGGCGTAGGCTGGCGGCCACAGCTCCGATTAGACCCCTAGCCTGGGAACCTCCATATGCCACAGGAGCGGCCCAAGAAATAGCAAAAAGACAATAAATAAATAAATAAATAAATAAATAAATAAATAAATAAATAAATAAATAAATAAATAAATTGTGGGTTTTTTCCCAGGGAAGTCTTTTGTTTGGTTTGATTTTTTCTTTTGGCTTGGAATTATCTCCCTGAGACATTTGCTGATTTCCCCAATTATGGGTCTCAGGTAAAAGAGAGAGAGATAATTGCAGGCTTACCTAATTTTGACTCTTAGGAGAAGTATGGAGAAGGGGTAGAGAAATAAAACACTGAGGTAAAAATGATGATGTCAGAAACAATAATTGTGCTAATAATTGTTATAAAAATACATAAAATAAGTGAGACACAAGATGGAATATTACTCAGCCATAAAAAATGAAACAGTGCCATTTGTGGCAACATGGACGGCTCTAGAGAGTATTATACTTAGTAAGTCAGACATTGAAAGACAAAAATGATACAGTATCTCTTATATGTGGAATCTAAAAAAGAATACAAATAAATCTATTTACAAAAACAGAAACTGATTAGAAACTGACAAGAGAAAACAAACTTACAGCTACCAAAAGGGAGAAGAAAAGAAGGAGAGACAAATTAGGAGTATGGGATTAACAAGTACAAACTACTATACATAGCACAGCACTGTAAGCGATACTTTGATTAAAAAAAATTAAAAAGAATATCATAGTCCAAATATGGAGGAAACCAAACATGCTTTTTAAACATAAAAACCAAACTACCACACCTAAGATAAGCAAGAAGGATTTACTGTATAACACAGGGAGTTCTATTCAATATCTTATAATAATCTATAATGGAATATAATCAGAAAAAAACTGAATCACTATGCAGTACACCTGAAACGAACCCAATATCGTAAATCAACTGTGACTTCAACTTTTAGAAACATGAAATTTAGTGATGATTTCATATGCTTTCTAAGCCCACTGCATATATTAACTCATTCGATATTCAACCAAGAGTGTGAGACATAGCATCACCATACTATTTTGCAGACAATAAACCTGAGGCAAGACAATTTACAGAATGGGAGAAAGTAGTTTCAAATGATGCAACTGATAAGGGCTTAATATCTAAAATATATAAGCAACTTATACAACTCAACAGCAAAAAAAGCCAACGTCCCAATGGAAAAATGGGCAAAAGACCTGAAAAGACATTTTTCCAAGGAAGATATACAGATGGCAAATAAGCACATGAAAAAATGCTCAACATCACTGATTATTAGAGAAATGCAAATCAAAACTACCATGAGATACCACCTCACACCAGTCAGAATGGCCGTCATTAAAAAGTCCACAACTAACAAATGCTGGAGAGGGTGTGGAGAAAAGGGAACCCTCCTGCACTGTTGGTGGGAATGTAAGCTGGTACAACCACTATGGAGAACAGTGTGGAGATACCTTAGAAAACTATCCATGGAACTACCATATGACCCAGCAATCCCACTCTTAGGCATTTATCCAGACAAAACTTTCCTTAAAAAAGACACATGCACCCACATGTTCATGGCAGCACTATTCACCATAGCCAAGACATGGAAACAACCTACATGTCCATCAACAGATGACTGGATTAGGAAGATGTGGTATATACACACAATGGACTACTACTCAGCCATAAAAAAGAATGAAATAATGCCACTAGCAGCAACATGGATGGAACTAGAGACTCTCATACTGAATGAAGTAAGTCAGAAAAAGAAAGACAAATACCATATGATATCACCTATATCTGGAATCTAATATATGGCACAAATTAACCTTTCCACAGAAAAGAAAATCATGGACTTGGAGAATAGACTTGTGGTTGCCAAGAGGGAGGGGAGCTTGGGGTTCATGGATGCAAACTCTTGCCTTTGGAATGGATTAGCAATGAGATCCTGCTGTGTAGCTCTAGGAACTATGTCTAGTCACTTATGATGGAGCATGATCATGTGAGAAAATAGAAGGTGTACATGTATGTGTAACTGGGTCACCATATGCTGTACAGTAGAAAAAAAACTGTATTGGGGAAATAACAATTAAATAAATAAATAAATAAATAAATAAATTCATAACCCCCTCCCCAAAAAAACAACCCCGAGGCAGAGTGTGGGGAAGGCAGTCAAAACTGAGAGGACATACTCTTAACCAGGAGCCAGGATGACTTTTCTTTAAAGAGCCAGATAGTAAATATTTTGAATTTTACAGGAAATACAGTCTCTGTTGCATCTACTCAATTCTGCCACAGACAACCCATAGTGAACAGGCTGACTGCGTTCCAATAAAACTTTATTAACAACAACAAGTAAGGGGCCAGGTTCAGCCACTGGTCATAGGTTGCCAGCCCTTGCTCTTCCCTATTATTCTCAACTTTCCACTTTAAACTGGAGAAATAGAGAGAAAGGGTGAGGGGGAGAGAAAGGGAGAGGAAAGGAGGAAAGAGAAGAAAGAAGAAAGAAATTCAGAGTTCCCACTGTGGTGCAGTGGAAACGAATCTAACTAGAAACCATGAGGTTTCGGGTTCCATCCCTGGCCTCGCTCAGCGGGTTAAGGATCCAGCACTGCCATGTGCTGTGGTGTAGGTCGCAGGTGTGGCTTGGATACTGGGTTGCTGTGGCTGTAGCATAGACCGGCAGCTGTAACTCCAATTTGACCCTTAGCCTGGGAACCTCCATATGCCCCAGATTGCAGCCCTAAAAAAAAAAAGACAAAAAAATAAAGAAGAAGAAGAAAGAAATGCGAGTTAAATCAAGTCAAGGGTAGTACTCCATTATTACATTTAGAGTGGATGAGCAATGAGGTCCTACTGTACAGGGCAAGGATGGAAGAGAGCATGAGAAAAAGAAAGTGTGTATATGTATGACTGGAGCACTCTGCTGTACCCAGAAAGTGGCACAACACTGTCAACCAACTGTACGTTAATACAAATATTTTTTTTAATTTAAAAATTTTTAAATGTCAAGGGTATTCACCAGGTCTCTACATAATCAAATATGTGGAATCGCCACCACATATCTGTGAAAAGGACAATATTTCAAATATACGATTGAGAACTAGAATCCTACTAGTATCCATGAGGATGTGGTTCAATCCTGGCCTTGCTCAGTGGATTAAGGATCCAGCATTGCCGAAAGTTGCAGCATAGGTCACCGATGCAGCTCAGACCCAGCGTGGCTGTGGCTGTGGTGTAGGCCGGCAGCTGCAGCTCCAGTTGGACCCCTGGCCTGGGAACCTCCGTGTGCCACAGATGCAGCCCTAAAAATAATCACAAAATGTTTAAAAGTAATGTTCAGTTACCTCTAGGATTATAACTGGCTAATGATACAGGATTCAAATCAAGACAATAAGGCATGACAGTCAGGGCCTTGAGCTGTCAAGCACAATAGCTCACGAGATGGTTAATTCATCGTCTAAATAACCACATGCATATATTTGTCACATCACACACATTTCAGAGTTCAGAAAACCAACTGGAAAGACACATAATCATGTATTTATCCTCAGAATCGTATGTGTTATGAGCCAGTCTTTACATCATTAAATAATCCCACCATCCTGGGATGTACGTGTGCTATTGCCATTCTTTTTTTTTTTTTTTTTTGTCTTTTTGTCTTTTAGGGCCTGCATTTGCGGCATACAGAGGTTCCCAGGCTAGGGGTCAAATCAGAGCTGTAGCCACCAGCCTACACCAGAGCCACAGCAACGCCGGATCCTTAACCCGCTGAGCAAGGCCAGGGATCGAACCCTCAAACTCATGGTTCCTAGTCGGGTTCATTAACCACTGAGCCACGACAGGAACTCCCAAAATTCCCTGTTTCTAATTAGGGTCTTCAAATGCTGCCCCCTTGGGACAGATGAAGCTGGAGGACATGGTGCTGAGTGAAATAAGCCAGACGGAGACAGAGAATGGACGGTGCCGCATCTATAAAAGCTGAACCCGTAGAAACAGAGGGGAATGGCAGGTACCAGGGGGTGGGAGCTGGAGGAACTGGGGAGGTGTAGGTCAAAGGGCAGAAACTTCCAGTTACGAGGTGACTAAGTCCTAGGAATCTAAGGTGCAGTGATGACTACAGCTCTCCATCTGGCACCGTGTGCTTGCAAGGTGCTGAGAGAGTCCATCTCAGTTACTCCCACCTCAAAAAAAGAAATGATGTAACATGATACGAACGTTAGCTAAGGCTCTGGAGGAATGCTACTGCCTTACATAAATGTATCAAATCAACACTGGATTTTCACTTACAGTGTAAGTGTAATGTATCAAACTTACCCAGCATCAGAGGTCAGTGACATCCCATCAATCAATCAATCAAAATCAAAGGAATGAGGTCCTGATACATGTTACCACAGGGAAGAACTCTGAAAACATGCCAAGTGAAAGATGCCCAATGCAAAAGCCCACCTATTGTACAATGGAATACGACTCAGCCATAAAAAAGAACAAAATAAGGCCATTTGCAGCAACATGGATGCAACTAGAGACTCTCATACCGAGTGAAGTAAGTCAGAAAAAGAAGGACAAATACCATATGATATCACTGATATCTGGAATGTAATATACAGCACAAATGAACCTTTCCACAGAAAAGAAAATGATGGATTTGATGAACAGACTTGTGGTTGCCTAGGGGGAAGGGGAGGGAGTGGGATGGATTGGGAGCTTGGGGTTAACGGATGCAAACTATTGCTTTTGGAATGGATTAGCAGTGAGATCCTGCTGTTAAGCCTTGAGAACTACGGCTAGTCACTTATGACGGAGCATGATAATGACAGAAAAAAGAATGTAAGCATGTATGTGTAACTGGGTCGCCATGCTGCACAGTAGGAAAAAAACTGAATTGTAAAATAACAATAATAAAAAAATGTGATAAAGAAAATTCCAAGAAAGTCAAACTTAGATATAATTTCCAAGAACGTTTCCAAGAAAAAAAAGTTTCCCAGGAAAAAAATTTCCAAGAAGGTCAAACCTATAGAGTACATTGCCTGGAGCCAGAGGTGTAAGAAGCACAAACTGCAAAGGGGGATTTGCGATCTTATCGGGACCATAAAATGTTCTAAAACTGGCTCATGGTGATGGTCACATAAACTGGTAAACTCATTAAAAATCATTCCATTATGCATATGCATGACTTTTTCTAGGAATTTTTCTCTGAAAACCATCAGCAGAGTGACAGGTGTCTGCTGGCTGTCATGGCCATTCTAAATCAGGAGTCAGCAAACTTTTTTGGTCCAGGCCAAATACCAAATTGCAATACATTTGGTCTCCATTGCAACTGCTCAGTTCTGCTGTTACAGCCTAAAGCGACTGTGTGCCCATAAAAACTCTGCATATGAACACTAATTTTTTTTGTCTTTTCTTTTTTTTTTTTTGTCTTTTCTAGGGCTGTACCCGCAGCATATGGAGGTTCCCAGGCTAAGGGTCAAATAGGAGCCATAGCCACAGGTCTACACCACAGCCACAGCAACATGGGATCCAAGCCACATCTTCGATCTACACCACAGCTCACGGCAACGCCGGACCCTTAACCCACTGAGCGAGGCCAGGGATCAAACCCGCAATCTCATGGTGCCTAGTCAGGTTCGTTAACCACTGCGCCATGACAGGAACTCTGAACACTAAATTTTGAATTGTGAATCATTTTCATGGGTCACAAAATATTGATTTTGACTTTTTTGTCATTATTTTTCTTAATTTAATTTGAGTGGAGTATAGTTGACTTACAACATCGTAATCATTTCAGGTGTACGGCAAAGTGAATCAGTCATACATACAAACAGATCTGTTCTTTTTCCCCATGTGAGTTATTACAGACTGTTGAGTGATTTTCCCGTGCTATGCAGTAGGTTCTCACGAATTATCTATTTTACACAGGAGGGCATGTGCGTGTGTGTGATTCCCACCTTCCCAAGTCTTTCTCCCCCAAGTGGTTTCACCTGTGATAACCGTAAGATGGGTTTTGAAATATGTGAGTTTGTTCCTGTGTCCTTCTGTATCACTTTTTATTAGATTCCACATATACGGGATATCATGTGATATTTGTCTCTCTCTCTCTCTGACCTCCTTCACTTAGTAAGATAATCTCTACTTTGATTTTTTTCTTATTAAGGCCACACCCGAGGCCCATGGAAGTTCCCGGGGGAGGGGTCGAATCGGAGCTGCAGGTGCCGGCCTGCACCACAGCCACAGCAACATGCGATCCGAGCTGCATCTGCGACCTACATCACAGCTCAAGGCAGCACCAGATCCCTGACCCACGGAGCAAGGCCCGAGATCAAACCCACATCCTTATGGATACTAGTCTGATTCGTTTCTGCTGCACCACAACAGGAAGTCCGATTTTTTAACCATTTAAAGTGTATAAAAATAAGCTCATGGAACATTCAGGGTTTGTGCTGACTCACAAATAAATAAATAAAATAAAATAAAATAGGAGTTCCCATTGTGGCTCAGCAGTAATAAACCTGACGCGTATCCATGAGGATGCAGGTTCGATCCCTGGCCTCGCTCAGTGGGTTAAGGATCTGGCATTGCCATGAGCTGACACAGCTCAGATATTGCTGTGGCTGTAGTACTCGCCGGCGGCTATAGCTCCAATTCAAACCCTAGCCTGCGTACCTCCATATGCTGTGGAATGTGACCCTAAAAAGACCAATAAATAAGTAAATAAATAAATAAAATGTATAAATCATTCTAGTCCTTGGGCATACAAAAACAGACAGTGGATTTAAGAACTCATAACCCAGTCTTGCTCCAAAAAACTGAAACCAAAACAGCTTAAGAATAAGGAAATGCTTAGGATTATGCCTGGAAAGCCAGGAGTTCCCTGGTAGCCTAGTAGTTAAGGATCTGGCCTTGTCACTGCTGTGACACAGGTTCTACCCCTGGCTCAGACACAGCCAAAAAAAAAAAAAAAATGGAATGCAGCATTACGTAGCCAGGGCCAGGATTTCCGCTATGGCACGAGGAGGTCTGTGGTGTCTCTGCAGTGCCAGGATGCAAATTCGATCCCAGGCTGGGCAGAGTGGGTTAGAGATCCCCACGTTGCCACCAGGGCGGCATAGGTCGAAACCGCAGGCCAGCCCCAGAACTCCATGTGCCGTGGGGCCGCCAAAAACAGAAAGAAAAAAAGAAAGGGACAGGCATGAATTCACTCGAGGGTTCAGAGCCGCCCTCCAAGTGGAAATGACAGCATGTTTTGCTCCTGAGGCTCTCGTACCCCTTGTTTTTTGCAGAAAGATTTAAATGTTGATGTGGGAGTGCAGATGAGAAATAGGCATCAGGGCGTTCCCGTCGTGGCTCAGTGGTTAACGAATCCGACTAAGAACCAGGAGGTGGCGGGTTCCATCCCTGGCCTCGCTCAGTGGGGTAAGGATCCGGCGTTGCTGTGAGCTGTGGTGTTGGTCACAGATGCAGCTCAGATCCCGCATTGCTGTGGCTCAGGCCTAGGCCGGCGGCTACAGCTCCGACTGGACCCCTAGCCTGGGAACCTCCATATGATGTGGGTGCAGCCCTAAAATGACAAAAATAAATAAATAAAAAGGAAAATAGGAATCAGGCTAGACCACTTGTAGTTTAAGTTCACAGGTTTCGTGTCTTCATGAGGAAGCCCCACCCAGGGGAAGTGGGGGAAGAGGATGTAGGCTGGCCTTGCTCCGGTGGGGAGAGCAGGGTTTCATTCCCACACTTCCTGGAGGGCCAGGTCACTTCCGGAGAAGCCTGCTCAGCATCACGGAGCCCAGCAGGATGGCCTGGACCCAGGATCATGTCCCTGCTTCTGCCCATGCTGCTCTTCCTCGGTGAGTCCAGGAGAGAGGCTGGGGCACAAGCAGACGGCTACGGGGGGCAGGCCTGGCGGTGCCTTAAGGGGGGCTCTTCTCACCTGGGGTTTCCTTCCAGGGTTTTATCCAGGCCAGAACACGCAGGAACAGAACGGTGAGTCATCCTTGTCATACACCCAAGGACCCTGACAGGTTCAGCTCAGACAGCAGCTCCCAGGGAGGCTGGGAAGCGGGGACTGGGCATTTGCTCTGGGGGCTGCGCAGGGGGCCGAAGTGGAGGCTGGTGTGAGAAACAGACACACCTGTGACTCCCTTACCTGTCCCCTTGCTTCTAGGAAATCTCTCTCCACCGCTTATCACAGCTCTGCCTGGATCCTTGGTTCCACCAAAACAGCCTGTGACCATCCTGTGCCGAGGGCCCAAACAAGCTGAAGCGTACAAGATAACCAGAGTGGGAAGTCCTGAGCCCCAGGAAAGAAAGGCCAACACGGTGGCTTTCCCAGAGCTAAGCCCAGACCTTGTGGGCCCGTACCACTGCTCCTACAAGATTGGAGAGGACTGGTCCCCGCTAAGCAACCTCCTGTATCTGGTGATGACCGGTGAGTGAGACACAGAGGCTGAGCCAGGACCAACTCCCCTGCAGAGGGAAGAACCAGGCTTTGGAGAAGCGAAGCACAGAGGACCAAACCTGTGTCCTCAGCGAGGATTCGGGGATGATGCTGAGCTAGGTCTCCTTGGGGCAGCACGAGGAGGGGAGAGAAACCAGAGCCTGTCTGTCCTCAGGGGGGAAAAGGGACAGTGCCTACGTGACACCCCCCACCATCTCCAAACTTCCTTTTTTCTCAGAAGCTTATGAGAAACCCTCTCTCTCAAGCATGACTGGCACTGTGGTGGCTGCGGGGGAGAATGTGAAATTGCAGTGTTTCTCCAAAGTAAACTTCGAAGCATTTATTCTCATCAAAAACAATGGAAGTCACACCTTCCAGGAACAAAGCTCCACCCCCCAGGACAGAGGAGCCCAGGCCATCTTCCTCTTGAGTCACGTCTCCTCTGTGCAGGCAGGGACCTACAGATGCTGTGGTGTCTTCAACCAAGGCCCCTTCGTGTGGTCTCAGCCCAGCAACCAAGTGCAGCTTCAGGTCAAAGGTGAGGACGCCAGCCCATCCATCCCATGTCCCCTTCTGGAAGCTGTCACCATCCAGTTTAAGCAGCACTTGGGGAAGGAAGACAGCGGATGGGAAGGTGGTATCAGCACCTGCTTAGACACGAAGCGGTGAGGCCTGCGCCCCCTTGCCCACCACCAGGGAAGGGTCCTGTAAGTCACTGGGAACCTGGCAGCAGAGATCAAGAAAACTCCCCTCCTTCACCCCTGTTTTGCAGAAGCTACTGATCCTGATGCCACGGAGTCCAAACATCCAACTGGTGAGTAACGGAGTTTCGGTGGAAATCCGAAAGGAGTCTCCATTGTCCTTCCCTCTGACGCGGAGTCGCAAGGGCGTGCAGCAGAGGCAGAACTGGCTCTTTGGGAGGCTTCTGCTGGCTGGAGGCAGGGAGCAAACAGATATAAGAGGGAGGGCTGCTCTCCCTAAGAGAGCACAGGCGATTAGAGGGTCTGCGGATTGCACATAAAACCAGGAGAATCCATAGACACCGTTTGCCAGTGAGCTGTACTGCCCGTAGTCCTGAGAGCTTCTAGAATTCACAGCCTCACCCCTGAGCCCTACTCCCAGGAGGGCTGAGATGCCTAATCGTCAGCTCAGAATAATGGAGATAATCAGACAAGCTTGTTGGGCTGCTGGCTCCATCCCTGTACTGTGCTGAGGACACTGCAATGAGACGAGCTGTCTCTACAACTAACACACCAGGAGCCCTGCTCCCGTCTTTCCCCTCCTCTGAGCCTCACTTCCTTCTCATAAACTCTGTGCAGTATTAAGAGGAACTACTGGGCCAAGACCTTCTGTGGTTGTGGCCACTGTCACTTCCTTCTCGAGGAGAATTTAGTGTGAACTTGCTTCCCGGGCCATGTCTCTATCAGAGCCTGCGCTGTGTGTTTGGAGGGACCACCCGTGCAGAAAGAGGCACATGGGAGGAGTTCCCAAAGCTGGGGAGGGGGTGCAAGAGCAGGGGTTTCCTCTTGGGCTTGTTGCTCTTGAGTTGGCTGTGCCACCCGAGAGGGAATGTGCCCTGGGAAATCAGCCTCCTAAGTCTGAGTGAGAAGAATTCAGGACAGAAGATGCAGGTGTGTGACTGACAGGTGTTAAGCTTGCAAAGAAAGTGGATGGGCTGAGTTCCCCTTGTGGCTCAGCAAAAAAGAATCAGACTTGAGCACCCAGGTTCAATCCCTGGCCTCGCTCCGTGGGTTAAGGCTCTGGCATTGCCGTGAGCTGTGGTGTAGGTCGCAGAGGCAGCCTGGATCCCACACTGCTGTGGCTGTGGTGTAGGCGGGCAACTGCAGCTCCGATTCAACCCCTAGCCTGGGAACAGGCTGCTGGTGAGGCCCTAAAAAACAAGAAAAGAAAAGCAAGTGGATGAGTTTATCCAGGCACCGTGGGGGGAGTGTGAGGGGAAACCTAAGGGAACACACAAATGCACAAGCCAGAAAAATCCACTGGGGTCAAAGAGAGCTAAGAGATGGAGAGACCCATGAATGCAAAACCATAGGTGGGAGCTCTATCCAGCTCACTGGCTTTTTTTTTTTTTTTTTTTTCCCCAGCTTAAGTGGAAGCTAGTATGCTTTAGCCAGGCTTTCTGGAATCCAGCCAACGCACTAAGTGTGGTCTCCGGTTGCTTTTGCCTAATGCTAATGCGGACCCATCCTTTTTCCATACATTTTGATGTAACGACTCAGTTCTGAATTCTCCACGTGAACTGCTGGCCCGTTAGTTTTGCCAGCCGCTACCTCTTGATGCCCCTCTGCTGACTCTCTTCTGAGCGGTTCCTCCTCTACCGGGGGTCGGCAAATACGTGCTGTCGTGGGCCAGCGAGTCAGTGTTTGGGGGCGGTGTGGACGTCTGGTCTCCTGGGCACCTCCTCAGCTCCGCCCCGCGGCGCCAGCGCATCCACAGCAGCAGGTGGGAAGAAGGCAAGGTTCCCGTGAGATGGTGTTAACGGGCCCCGGAACGTGCACTGCAGACCGTTTGCACACGTCGCAGAACTTTACTCTTCCTTTGAACAGTGTCACCAGTGTAAGAGTCTAAGTCTATGCGGAGCTGGAGGGTCAGAGGGAAACAGCCACGGGCAGGCCCTGCGTCCGCGGCCAGCGTGTGCGGTCTCTATACTGAGCCCAGTTTCCAAGTCCTTTCTTCCTACGACTTCATGGAGCAAGCAGACGTGGTGGTCGAAGCGCACCCCCTTTTTCTAGGACCTGGGGTCAACGACTCTGAGCTCCGAGAGTGCGGTGGCTCCGCCGGGACACACAGAAACCACGCGGTAGGCGAAAGTCCTTGATACAAGGCAGCCGCTCCAGCCCCGCTTTCTCTTTTGCAGCAGGGCCTCCCACCCAAACCTCCAAGGAGAAACGCCTAGGCCTTCTGATTGGTGTCCCAGTGGCCTCTGGTCTCCTGCTCCTCCTCTTGCTCCTCCTCCTCCTCGTGTGCTGTTGTCGCAAAGCCAGGAACAGTAGGTCCTTGAGAAGGATGGGACGCCTGCGCCGAGACCCTCGCGCAAACCCCACGGGCAGATGGGCGGGGCACTTGCCGGGGGCGGGGAAGGGGCCGAGGGATCTGGAGCTGGGGGCTGTTTTGTGAGCTGATGCGGGGATTGTGGGAGCTTCCTGGGCCCCAGCTCTTACCTGTCACATCGGAAGGCGGGGCTGTGCAACACCTACAACCGCCCTCTCAAAACAGGAGGCTTATTTATAAACCTCTCCTTCAGGTTTATTGCAGTAGCGTTGTTTTGCAAGATTGTGTTAACTTCTGCTGCACGACCAAGCGACCCAGTCATACAGACACTCACATTTGTTCTCTCTGATTCTTCTCCCACGTGGATTATCACAGGATACTGGGCAGCGTTCTCTGTGCCCTACAGCAGGTCCCTGTGGGCCAGTCATTCCATGGACCTCAGTGTGCATGTGCCCAGCCCAGCCCCCAGTCCCTCCCTCCCCTGCCACCTGGCCCCCTGGGTAGCTAGAAGTTTTTCTAAGTCTGTGAGTCTGTTTCGGTTCTGCAGATAAGTCCGTTCGTACCCCTTTTTTAGATTCCACATGGAAGTGATACCATCTCTAGAAGGCCATCTGCAGCCACGTGGACGAGCCCTCTCTTTGGTTATACTCACTGGGGCGCTGTATTTCTCAGATTGCAAATACAGAAAACAAAGTAGTGGTTACCAGGCGGGAGGGGGAAGGGGGCGGGACAACACGGGGTGGGGGGAGGAAGAGGTACAAACTATTCGGGGCAAAATAAGCTACAAAGATGTACTGTGCATCGTGGGGCATATACCAAATACTTCATGATAACTGTAAGCGGAGGATAACCTTTAAAGTGTACAACTCACTCTACTGTACACCTGTAACTTCTTTTTTTTTTTTTAGTTTGTTTTTTTTTTTTTTGTCTTTTTGCCTTTTCTAGAGCCGCTCCCGCGGCACGTGGAGGTTCCCAGGCTAGGGGTCGAATCGGAGATGTAGCCGCCAGCCTACACCAGAGCCACAGCAACGCCGGATCCAAGCCACGTCTGCAACCCACACCACAGCTCACGGCAACGCCGGATCCTTAACCCCACCGAGCAAGGCCAGGGATCGATTTGGTAACTACTGAGCCACAACAGGAACTCCTGTAACTTCTATAATAGGGTACATCCACTATAGTTCAATTAAAAAAAAAATGACCCTCACTTTCCTAGTCTGCTCAGGCTGCTGTAACAGAAAACAGTGCATGTAATTCAAACAGCCAGCACTCACGTCTCACAATTCTGGAGGCTGGGAAGATGCAGGTGCCGGGGATTCGGTGTGGGGTTAGGGTACTTTTATGGACAGCCACCTTCTTGCATATCCTCACACAGCAGAGAGAAACAGTGTGTGTGTCCTCATACTTCTCCATGGAATCATGAGAATGCCACCCTAGCGACCCCGTCTGAACCTGATTAGCTCCCAAGGGCACCAGCTCCAGACACCCTCCCCTTGGGGGTTAGGGTGTCGCAGATGAACTGAGGCAGACACATCTATGTGGTCCGTAACCACCTCTTCTTCCATTCAGATGCTGCCAGCAAAGAGAGGCGGCTAGAGGCGGCTGGACCCACGGAGGGACAGGTGAGAGTCCCCCCCACCCCTGCCCTCACCTACCCCTGGGGCCCCCGTGTCACACATGCATTCCACAGTCTCCCTTCCTTCCCCAGGCCTCTGAAGCACCAGACCCGCAGGAAGTCACCTACTGCCAGCTGACGTGCAGTGTCCCCCAGCAGGGGACAGCTGGATCACCCTCCTTGGTGCCCAGGCAGACCCAGACCAGCGAGTATGCAACGCTCGCCCTAAGATGAGCCAGGCACCGGTGCCGGCATTTCATCAGGACGGTGGAACTTCCAGCTGCCTGTTGGTGGCTCCCTCCTCTGGAATTGAGCTTCCAAATCAGAGGCCATCAGCCTGGCTGAGGGGACCCACGTTACTCAGATGGTCCTGCTGCTCTCCCCCGCCCCGAAATCTACAGAGCTCAACAGGATCACCCAGTCAGCTCCAGAATCTCTATTGTAATTGGCCGGGGATTCCTGAGACACTCCAAAGTTATCAGAAAAGCCACAGGGTCATGTTTCTTAACTTTTCATTGTGCATCAATTAAACAGATACGCTTAAATTGGCTTGGATGCCAGGTTCTGTGTCCCAGCCGAGGGGCACAGGAAAGACCCTAACACCATTCCTCTCGTCCCAGAGCTAACGGTCCAGGGCTGGCATCAGTAAATGGGGGCCCGGGAGCCACATCTGGCAAGCCACCTGTTTCTCACGGCCCAAACATTTTACATTTTCACACTTTTTAACATCTTTGGCCTTTTTAGTGGTAAAATAAACACAACATAAAATTTAGCATTTGAACCATTTTTTATTTTTTTTATTATTATTTGTCTTTTTGCCTTTTCTAGGGCCGCTTCCCACAACATATGGAGGTTCCCAGGCTAGGGGTAGAATCGGAGCTGTAGCCGCCAGCCTACGCCACAGCCACAGCAAGGCAGGATCCCAGCTGCATCTGCGACCTACACCACAGCTCATGGCAACGCTGGATCCTCAACCCACGGAGCCAGGACAGGGATGGATTTGTTAACCACTGAGCCACGACAGGAAATCCACCACTGCACGTTATACGGTTGAAAAACATCAAAAGAAGAATCCTATTTGAAACAGCTTCGTTGCAGTATGAATGACACACAAGGAACAGCACGTCTTTAATGGGTACTGTGTGGTGAACCTGAACAAATGCAAACCGTGTGACCCACCGCCACAACTAAGGCTCCAGACCCACCCAGATTCGCCAAACCCAAAGGGCCCCAACTAGGATGAAAAAATAACATTTTACGACATGTGGAAATTATGTGACATTCAAACTTCGACATCCCTAAGTAAAGGTTTATTGGAACACAGCCACGCAGGCTGACCTAACGTGCTGCTTGTGGCTGTTTTCACACGATCATGGTCGAATTAAAGAGCTGCAACGGGGGTTCCCGTCGTGGCGCAGAGGAAACACATCCAACTAAGAACCACGCGGACTCAGGCTCCATCAGTGGCTTAAGGATCTGGCGTTGCTGTGACCTGTGGTGTAGGTCGCAGACACGGCTTGGATCCTGCATTGCTGTGGCTGTGGTGTAGGTCAGCGGCTGTAGCTTCGACTGGACTCCTAGCCTGGGAACCTCCATATGCCGTGAGTAGGGCCCTAAAAAGAAAAAAAGAAAAAGAGTGCAACAGAGACTACATGGCCAACTATTGCTCGTGGGCCAAATCTGGTCCATTGCCTGTTTTCTGCAAAGAAAACTTTATTAAAACATGTCTGTGTTGGCTTTCATCGTACCTCCTTTTTCCCTTTAATGGCAACGTGCAGCCTTTGAGACAGAGAACTGTGGTTGGCAAAGCCTGAAAGAGCTACTGTCTCGCCATTTACAGAGAACACTTATCAGCGGCCAGCCCAGGGGGTGGCCGAAGTTAGGCAGACAGACTATCTTGTGATAATGCACTTTGTCAGGTCATGTGGGCGTGATACCAAATGAGGCCTTGGGAATTAGCCAGACGAACAGGAACCAGCCATGGAGGCCACGGCGAAGGATCTATGGGCATGAAATGTGGATAAAAGAGGCGATCCCAGCATTCGGTACAGGGTTATTAAGGAGTCGTCACCACTGTGTCGTAGATATTATACATCAGCTTCCACTTAAAAAATAAAACAACAGCTAAGAAATGAGGTCCCCCTGCATAGCTCAGGGAAGGATATCCAATCTCTTGAGGTAGAACATGATGAAAAATAGGATGAGAAAAAAAGCGTATGTATACATATGACTGGGTTGCTGTGCTGTCCAGCCAAAATTGACACAACACTGTAAATCAATGATACTCCAATAAAAAAATTAATTTTTAAAAATAATTAAGATTCTGGAATCCGATGAGGAACCACAAGGTTTCGGGTTCCATCCCCGGCCTCGCTCGGTGGGTTAAGGATCCGGCATTGCCGTGAGCTGTGGTGTAGGTTACAGATATGGCTTGGATCTGGCATGGCAGTGGCTGTGGCTGTGGTGTGGGCCGGCAGCTGTAGCTCCGATCAGACCCCTAGCCTGGGAACCTCCATATGCCTCAGGTGCGGCCCTAAAAAAAACAAAAAGACAAAAAAAATAATAATAACACACACTACTGTATATAAAAGAGATGGGTAACAAGGACCTGCTGTCTAGCCCAGGGAAACTTACTCAATTCTATATAATCACCTACACGGGAAAAGAATCTGAAAAGGGATGGATATATATATGCACATGTGTAACAGATTCACTGTGCTGGACGCCGGCAATGAACAGAACTCTGTAACTTGACCACACTCCAGTGAAGTTTTTAAAATAAAAAAATAAATTAATTAAAAAACCCATCATCCCTTCTGATAAAAAGACATGGTAAACACAGGTCACCCCACATGTTAGGGACACCCACACTTTGCCTGGATTGAGCAGCAAGTGAACAGACATGCGCAAAGAGAAAAGAATCCGCTGAAGCCAGATTCCAACAAGCCTTGAAAACCATACTCAGTCTGGGTTTTTACAGAAAAGGGGGTTGGAATCGAGGAGCAGTTTTGAACAGAGAAGGGACAGGGTCAGAGCCGCCCCTTCAAAGGCTCCCAGGAGGCCGCCACAGCGATTAGACTGGGAGGGAGGAACAGAACCAAGGAAAGTGTGTTTGAAGACTCATGAGAGTCCACGGCTGAGGTCAGGTCTGACCCCGACGGGAAGGAAGCAGCAGGTTTCAGAGCCACCCAGAGGGCCACCAAACAGAGGCCGTACCCCCCAACTCCTGCTGCGGTTGAGTCACAGGACGAAGCTGGTGGGAGCATCAGCTGGGGCAGAATTTCAGGAGGGCAGCTGGCAACCTGCCTCAAAGATAGAAGATGCGGGTCCCATTTGACACAACAAACCCATTTTTTTTTTTTTTTTTGCCATTTCTAGGGCCCCTCCCATGGCATATGGAGGTTCCCAGGCTAGGGGTCCAATCGGAGCTACAGCTGCTGGCCTATGCCACAGCCACAGCAATGGGGGATCCAAGCTGCGTCTGCAAGCTACCCCACAGCTCACGGCAACGCCGGATCCTTAACCCACTGAGCAAGGGCAAGGACCGAACCCGCAACCTCATGGTTCCTAGTCAGATTCGTTAACCACTGGGCCACAACGGGAACTCCAACAAACCCATTTTAGAAACCTGACATCAAGAGATGGTTACACAACGTAGAACTCCTTTCTCAGGAAATTCTCGCTTCGGTGTCAAGAGCCACACGAAAACACAAAAAGAATGTGTGTGTGTGTGAGAGACAGAGAGACGGTCTCCATGCTTTACAGCAGAAATGGACACAACACTGTAAATCAACTCTACATTCACAAAAATAAAACTTTTTTGGAGTTTAGTTTTCATCAGTTTAAAAAAAAAAAAGTTGACCTAAACAAACAGACTGCCGGCTCTGTCTCCAGGGTGCAGTCAGAATGAGAGGACTGCAATTCAGGGTCTGCAACCTGGCGAGCGCAGAGCAGGGGAAGGAGACGCTTCTACCCAGAGGCAGAGGAGGGTGGAAGGCTGCAGTAAACGGAGGCAGTGGCTTTTCAGTGTGGTGTTAAGGCCAAGAAAGAAGAGGCCTCTTTTCTTCCTTTAGGGCTTGGCTTTCATCACAGGGTGTGAGCGCGCCTCCTTCTGGTCTTCCAACTCCATTTAATTGACTTTTTTTTTTTTTAATTTTTTTGTATTGTTCTTTCCCCAATATGATTTTTTTTCTACTGTACAGCAATGGCGACCCAGTCACACATACATGTTTACATTCTTTTTTCTCCCATTATCACGCTCCATCCTAAGTGACTAGACAGAGTTCCCAGTGCTACACAGCAGGATCTCATTGCTAATGCCCACGTCACATGAGTGATGCTCAAAGTTAGAATATCTAGGATTCAGGTAAAAACAAGAGCTCTAAACACTACTCAGCCATAAAAAAGAACAAAATAACGCTATTTGCAGCAACATGGATGGAACTAGAGACTCTCATGCTGAGTCAAGTGAGTCAGAAAGACAAATACCTTATGATATCACTTACATCTGGAATCTAACATACGGTACAAATGAACCTTTCCACAGAAAAGAAACTCATGCACTTGGAGAACAGACTCGTGGTTGCCGAGGGGGTGGGGAAGGGGGAGGGAGGGGGATGGACTGGGAATCTGGGGTCAGTAGACACAAACCGTTGCCTTTGAAAGGGATAAGCAGTGAGATCCTGCTGTGTGGCACTGGGAACGCTATCTGGTCACCTTATGACGGAGCACGATGGAGGATAACGTGAGAAAAAGAACGTACACATAGCTGGTGTGACTGGGTCTCTTTGCTGTACTGCAGAAAACGGACAGAACACTCCAAACCAGCTATAGTGGAAAAAATAAAAATCATTTTTTAAAAAATGAGAGCTCTCCTCTCCAGGAAAAGCAAAGCCTGGCGCTCCAACCCCAACCCAGGTATCTTTCCCTGGGTCCCCACTCCAGTTTCGTGTAGGGAACATACTCTTGCACCCCTGGACACACCGTCTCAGTCTCCCTGGGAAGAACAGGCACTGCTGTGGGCACTGTGGGCGTGAACAGGTGTGTTCTCAAGAGCAAAGATCCTCATGTGTGAGCCACGGACCAACTTCCCCAGAGGTCCCATGCAGACCCATGCTGCTCCCGAGGCCTGGGGGTCACGTGGCCAGCTCTAACGCAGGTATTACGGTGATATGCTGTGTCCCGATCAATAGGAAACCGTCAAATCAAAACGCTTCAAACGCCGAAGATGCCTGGGTCTGTGCAACTCGGCTCTGCAAACAGAGCCGCTGAACACTTTCCTTCACACTCATTCTCGGCTCCCCTCGCTCGACCGAGGATCCCCAGTCAGCCAGCAGCCCATGGAGCTTTCTCCTGCCGTCGCGGAGTCAAGAAGAACACGGTTACTGCCTTTCCATTCTTGAATCTGCCTACTTTTCTTCCACTTGCCAACATCTCGTCTCCTCTGAGGCGTGTTTATCCTTAAACAGAAATTCGTAATACTTCCTGTATTCCACGCACAGTTTAAATGCATTACAATCAGGTACCTCCTTAAAATATCCTTCTCCTGTGAGAAAGGCATAGAGGTTAAGAAACCTGACCACGTCTGCACAGCCCAGAGGTGCTCGGAGGGGTGGACAGCCCACCTCTGGCGCTGTGTCCGGAATGCCAGCTCCAGGTTCTCAGGCCTGAGGGCTCATGGCTTAGCTCCTGTTCACGTTGGGACTCTTGGTATTAAGAGGCTCAAAGAAATTAACTCATGCCAGGAGGCCGGCCCTTTGGATCCCTTGACCCTCTCGCTTTTAAAGTCAGAGGTGAACATCAGAGGTCACGTTCCTGTCTGCGGATCTAAACCAAACCCACATCCCAACACATGGCTACTGAACACCAGAAATGTGGGCGGTCTAAGCTGAAACACACCCTGAGTGAGAGATGCTGGCCAGATTGTGAAGCCTTAGTACCAACTGTTAAAAGTAAAATATCTCAATTGTTTTTATATGGACTACCTTTGAGGCAGTATTCTGGATACATTAGGTTTGAATGTGTTATAAAAATCAATTTTACCTGGTTCTTTGCACTTGTTTAATGTGGCTATTAAGACATTTTAAATTACAAATGTAGCTTGTGTTACCTGCTTACTACATTGTTTTATCGTGTTAAACCACCTTATATCTGACTTGCTGTTCAGTGCGCTGTGTTGGTCTGGAGTCTTCAGTTTTAAGTAGGTAGATGGGGGAGGGGCAAGACAGATGTAAGCATCGATATCCCGGTTCTAAAACGTGAAAACTTCAAAGTTTGAGATGTTGAAGTCTAGTGACGAATCTGCAGAAATCAGTACTGTCCATGGAAAGCTGACGCACAAGGGTCTAGATGCACCCCTTGCATTTAATGCGTCCCCTAGTTAACGTGACATGCGCATGGATTTTAAGGTATCTGGTTTGCCAGGAGGCGGCAGCTAACCCCAGCTGAAGGTTCTAAGCAGGGGTTCTCAAGCCTGGCTGCAATTACACTTATCTGGGGATCTTCAAAGAACCTGATGTCCGGGCATCTCCAACCCGACCTAAAAATCAGACTCTCTGGGCATCGATACTTTGAAATAAAGCCTCAGGGAAGTGTTCACCATGCAGCCAAGGTTGAGAACCACTGGTCTAGAAGAACTGGACACAAACTGAGGAAATGGTCCCCACGTATCCATCATCGTGTGGATGCAGGAAGTTCTCTGCAATGGGATTGGGTCTCGAGGGCCAATCTCGGAGCTTGGGCAGCAGGAGAAACTCCTTAATGGGAGGTTTCCTCGGCTTGCAGCCCTTACAGCCAGGATGCAAGTCCTGGAGCGGGAGGCCGGCGCTGGCGAGGTGAGTGAGTAGCAGCCTGCTTCTTTGTAAGCTTTGGTAAGTCGCTACGATAAAAATTCCTCCTCCCTTTCTTTGAATGTTTGGAGGTCAGACCTTTGAAAGGTTAGTGAGGTTTCAATTCAAACTCCTCTTTGTGCAAAGACACAATTATTCTTGGAGGGCAGACCCTGACAATGATGCCTTCTGTACCTTTAAATGGGTTTTTTTCTCTTGACGAACTTCAGCTCCCTAAAGTCGCTGGAATATGAGTGTAAACCGGATTAATTTCACCCAAATGAGCACAATATAGAATAGCACTATTTTGTATGTAAGCATTTCATGGTATCAAAGGTGAAAAGACTCTTGAAAGTCAATGGATTCATGAGTTGCCATAGGAAGCTGGTATCGAATTTCTTTCTTTTTTTTTTTTTGGTCTTTTTGTCTTTTTAGGGTCACACCCGTGGCATAGGGAGGTTCCCAGGCTAGGGGTCTAATCAGAGCTGTTGCTGCCAGCCTACACCAGTCACAGCAACGTGGGATCCGAGCCACATCTGTGACCTGCACCATAGCTCATGGCAACGCCGGATCCTTACCCCACTGAGCAAGGCCAGGGATGGAACCCGAAACTTCATGGTTCCTAGTCAAATTCATTCCCGCTGTGCCACGATGGGAACCCCTCTAATTTCTCATTTTCCCTAACACTGTACCTAATCTCTCGTCTCTCTCTTTTAGGGGAGTTTCTAGAAGTAGCATTCGACACGCAGGTCTCCAAGTTAAGACAACTCAGGGATGTTCAGATCCCTGCAATCTAGCTTCTTATCCTACCATTCTTCTTGAAATTGATCTTCTTGAGAAATCATCTGCTAAATACAAAGGAAGTGGGAAGCATCCTTCTCTGACAGGTATCCACAAGGGGGCTGAATCATTCTTCTCCTCAACGTGTCCTCACGCCAATAAGACGCATGCGGAGTAAAGACAGGAAGGTCAGGAGTGACGAGAATCTCACCCCCGCACTGTGATAAAACAGAACGACTGAACATGCGGAGGGAGGTAAACACATACTCTTTCCAAGAAAGACAACTGCTGCAATTACAGTCACGTGACACGTGTGACTCTTTCCTGCCGTATCCAACGGGTATGCTGTGGTAATCACCACCCTTGAAGACACAGGAGACTGTGACTTATGACGGAACGTCTCCCGGCTTAACTGAACACTTGATGCTGCGTAATCACTTGACTTTGCTCTTCTGACTGATCTTCATTTTTGCCCGGGATTTCTGGGGGTGCTGGGGTGGTGGTCTCTCAATCAGGGAGCAAAGGAACTGGGGTCACAGGCTCTCGCGAGAGTACTGGCTTTAACACTGGACATCTGGAGGGAAGCTGGCGCTCACCTCACCCTCTAGATCTCCCTTCTCCGTGTGTGCAAGGATCCCCTCGACACCACGACCTCACTGACCCCTTTCAGAAAAGGCTGACTTACATGACTGACACCGATTGGCGTATAAACAGCACTGGGAAAGGCGCAGTCGCATCATTTCTTTAAAAAGGAGTAAGTGTGTGGTACCTGCGATCTGAAAACCCTGAAATCATAGGGCCAAGAAGGACTCTGCAAACGAGAAAAAAATCCGAGATATTGAGGATGTTTAGGGCGGGGTTTTTGTGCCTTTTGAGGAAGGTGAGGAGTTGGGAAGGGAGGATCACAGCTGCTCTGTTAATCGGAGAAGAGAAGTGAATTAGAAAAATGGGAGTTCCCGTCGTGGCGCAGCAGTTAACGAATCCGACAAGGAACCATGAGGGCGCGGATTCGGTCCCTGCCCTTGCTCAGTGGGTTAAGGATCCAGCGTTGCTGTGAGCTGTGGTGTAGGTTGCAGTCGCGGCTCGGATCCTGAGTTGCTGTGGCTCTGGCATAGGCCAGCGACTGCAGCTCTGATTGGACCCCTAGCCTGGGAATCTCCATGTGCCGCAGGAGCGGCCCAAGAAATGGCAAAAAGACGAAAGAAAGGAAGGAAGACAGGAAGGAAGGAAGATGTCCTCTGTCTTGAGCCTGCATCAAACTCGAGGTGGGCTCATAAATACCTTAAAATGTTAGGTGATTTTTCCCCTTATGTTTAGCTCTCTGGTCCATTCTGAGTTAACCTTTGCATAAAATGGGAGACTCCACTTATGCGAAACTTCCAGAATAGGGAACTGCTTAGAGACAGGAAGCAGACTCTGGTTCCCAGCGGATGGAGAGGGGGGACACTGGGGAGCAGCTGCTTAGGGGAGAAGGGTTTCCTCCTGAGGTGATGAAAACGCCTGGACCTAGACAGAGGTGCTGGTCACACAACACTGTGAATGAACCAAAGGCCACTGAACTGTTCACATAACAGGTTCACACAAAATTTATGTTACGTGAATCGATTTTCGTTTATGTTTAATTAACATGAAAAATATAAACTTAGTTGAAAAAAAGGTGATCAACAAGATTTGTCTCAGGCCCCAATGCAGCAGATTTAAAAGGCCTGTGGTTGGACGTTGGGCTGACAATCTCCCGTTTTCAGAGGCGGATGTTCACGTGGGGGATCAGATAGAGGGAAGCTGGCTTGATACCCTCACATCTAAGCTGCACCGAAGTAGACTCGGGTGCAGCAACCTGACCCCTACAGGGTCCATAGTCCTTCTTGGAGCCCTGCCGCCTTCAGCAGGGGCTTTAGCCGTCATGATGGCAGGACTCGTCTGCATGCCAGGCAGGACAGAGGGACAAATATGGAAGGAGCACTCGGCTCTCTCTGCCCCTTTTATCAGGATGGCGCTACCATTCTCAGAAGCCCCATCACATAGACATCGGCTCATTTCATCAGCCAGCGATGTCCTAGGAGCACCCTGAGCTGAAATTCGGTTCAGGATCAAGTTTGCAAATGGAGTTTGTGACCAAAGTTGAGAACGGGGTAGAGCGAGCTTGCGCCTGAGGATCACAGCACAGGAGTGGCTGTCGTCTCCACCCTAAGCCCAGTCCTGCCTCAGGGTGAAGGGCCCAGAGATCCCAAGCAGCGGAGGTGGAAGCAACCCGGCTCACGTGGGCACCTCCGACACGGGCGTCTGTTCTCACTAGTTTCTCCTGTCTCTTCCTCCATGTTCCTGGAGTCAAAAACTGTGGATTTCTCCTAGAAGATGTAACCTGGATTCCACTAGTTCTGTCCAATTACACCCCGTATCAAACAACCATCACGGCCAAGTGATGGACTGAAAGGTGACTCCAGAGATGTTTGTTACACCCGAAGTGGGTTCAGAGCCCACTTCTGCCACTTTCTGACCAGTGAAACTTGGATGATCCATCCAACGACTCTGCGGCTGCAGCATCACTGCCTGAGACAGGGAGCATATAATACTTGGAGATACCTGAAATGAGCCAAGTCCAAACAGCTCATTGCCGTGCCTGGCACCTAGCAGGGACCAGGCAGGGACCAGCCAGGTGTCACCTGGCCCCACTCTCACCTAGATGAGTTCAGAGCCCTAAAGAAGGCACTGAGACAGACTCTCCTTGACCCAACTTGAGGCAGCCTCCTCGGAGTCCTTTTTCAGGAGACCTGACCTTGCCCCCCGCCCCCCGCCCCTGGCCCACCCTCAGCAAGAATCTCGTTGATGTGACCTGGCAGGAAGACCCCAGCCTTGATGTTGCCTGTTGGTCATCTGCTACCCACCGGCCCTGCCCTGCCCCTGGGCTACCAATCTCGACTTGTCCTTACTGTGTTGGAGGCTGAGGTCTAGCTCTCCTCTCCTCCAAAACCCCCGCCGCAGTAGCCTCTCTTGAATACAGCCCACCTTTCCATCTTCGAGTGTCAGGAAACTTCTTTGTTCACCATCTCCTTGAGGGGACTCCCCATTCTCCCTGAGAAGCAAGAGAATGTGTTTCTGTATATACATCAGACCTTGAGGGATCCTCAGTGAAACCCTTGGAGCAGCCTCCTGCTGCACCTGGCAGCCCATTTTAAAATCCTCATGTGCCCTGCAGCTGCCCTCATGATAGGATGTCTGAGCCTAGGATTTGAGTCGCAATGCCGTGTCCACCTGCTCCGGGCAAGGGACACATCTCTTCTGTGCTCACACACACTGACCTCATTTCAGCCCTGAGCCTTCAAACCGGTTATTCACGCTGCTTAGAACTTTTTATCCCTGGCGTTCCCGTGGTTAACGAATCTGACTAGGCACCATGAGGTTGTGGGTTCGACCCCTGGCCTTGCTCAGTGGGTTAAAGATCCGGTGTAGGTTGCAGACACGGCTCGAATCCCACGTTGCTGTGGCTCTGACGTAGGCCTGCAGCCACAGCTCCGATTAGACCCCTAGCCTTGGAATCTCCATATGCCGAGGGAGTGGCCCTAGAAAAAGACAAAAAAAAAAGGACTTTTTATCCCCCACGAATTCTCATAATTGGTGGCTCCTTCTCTTCATGATCAGCTGAAATAGTTTCTCTGAGAAAATGCCCTTGGTCATGTGATCCTAAATAACCCTCATCCTAATTTTCTGTATCATCTTGTCTTCATATTTTTATGTACTTTATATTTGTGAAATACCTACTTCTCCCCCCAAACCCCACAGGTATACTCAAACTGCGTATAAACCCCAAGCAGGCAGAGGCCTTACTCATCTTTAACACTGTCACTTAAGTGCTAAACTTGTTAGATGTAAACCATTACATTTAGAATGGGGGTAGCCAGTAAGGTCCTACTGGAGAGCCCCGGAACTATAGCCAATCTCCTGGGATAGACCCTGATGGAAGATAATGTTAAAGATACATTTTTTATATATTAAAATACTTATATTTTAATTTACATGTATTAAATATATATTTAATATATATAACTGAGTTACTCTGCTGTACAGCAGAAATTGGCACAACACTATAAATCAACTACTCTTTAATAATAAATTTAAACTTTTTTTAAAGTTCTAATATTGTTCCTGTCATTTGATGGAGTTTTTTTACTGAAACAGATGAAGGCCCACAGCCACTTAATGAGGTGGGGGACAGTGTGGTTGATTTACATCTAGAAAATTTGGGGCTCAGGATCCTTGGTTCAAACACTCACCTGTTCCAAGAACAGGATTTCAAATCCAGTTCTGCTGAGGTCAGGAAATGACTCTTATTTAAGCAACAGTCCATTGAGAAGGCATTCGCACCCACTCTAAGAGAATACCTGTTAAGGCAGTTTCTCTTGTGATGCTTTTAATTAAAGTATAGCTGTTTTTCAACGTTGTGCCCATTTCTGCTGTGCAGCCAAGTGACTGAGCCATACGTATGTACACATTCTTTTCTCTCATGTTTTCTTCCATCGAGGTCTCTCCCAAGAGACTGGATATAGCTCCCCATGCTGTACAGAAGGGTCTTGCTGCTTATCCATTCTAAATGGAAGCATTCCCTGGTGAAGGGTCCGGCATTGTCACTGCTGTGGCTCAGGTTCGATCCTTAGCCCGGTAACTTCCACACGCCACAGGCAAAGCCAAAAAAAAATTTTTTTTTTCAACGTAAATCCTCACGTAGTAGTCAAAACTCCATTAAATATCCTAAGACAATTACATGTCCACTTGGTGTTAAGAGCTAAAGTCAGTCGTTCTCATTAACTCACTTGCACATTGAATCCACTGGAAAAAAGCACATGATCTAGTGTGTACAGGGAGTTCCAGCAGTGCGACTGACTGCCTACCTCAGACACAGCTGTGTTCTCAGAAGAGTCCCCGTGGCTCTTACCCCCTGCTGGGGAGTTTGTTCTTAGAGCAGCAGGGCAGGCAGTGAGAGCCTCTTTCCTGACTCAGCAGCAGTCAGCTTGTGAGGCAGGAGGACCGGTCCCCTGTCTCTGTCCACGTCTTCCCTGAGTGCGTCTTTAATGCCAAACGTGGGGGTCTCCCTTGTAAGTCGAGATGCTGCCTTCTGCACAGCTGCATTTCCACCTGCAGCCCCTTCTGGAACAGCTCGACCAGCAGGAGTTGAGCAAGTTCAAATCTCTGCCGAAGGCCCTTTCCCTGCAAGAGGACTTACAGTGTGTCCCCCAGATGGCGCTGGACGAGGCCAGTGGCAGAAATGCTCACCAAACACTGTCCCGGCTACTGGGTGGAGATGGTCGCCACCCAGGTCTTTGACAAGACGGACGGGACGGATCTGTCTGAGAGGCCAAGGGTGCGCTCGGGGGTGAGCAGAATAGAGTCCACAGGGACGGATCTGTCTGAGAGGCCAAGGGTGCGCTCGGGGGTGAGCAGAATCAAGTCCGCACTGGGTCTCTGGGGAAAGAAGCAGGAGTCTCCGTGGTTTTCGAAGTGGTTGCTAAGGGGAAGGGGGAGGGATGGACGGGGAGTGGGGGGTGAGGGATACAAACGATGACACTGAGAATGATAAGCAAGGACGTCCTGCTGTCCAGCACAGGGAACTGCATCCAGTCTCTTGGGATAGAATGTGATGAAAATAGGAGGAAAAGATAGATATATATATACATATACATATGTAATCTTTTTTCTCATATATGACTGAACACATATTTATGTATGTATGAATATATATATATATGACTGCATCACTTTGCATAGCAGAAATTGGCACAATGTCATAAATCAACTATACTTTAAAATTTTTAAATTTAAATCTTTAAAAAAAAAAAGAAATGCCGAAATAACATGCAGCTTTGGAGAAGCTGCCTGTCCTGAACACAAAGGCTAGACCTTCAGAAAATCTGGTGGAGTCTTTCCTAGTTATCAGACTCCGGTTATTCTGGCTTCTTCCAAGCACTGTCTTCCCACCCTGGCTGCCTCCCCACAGAACCCTTCTCCTGTTTGAGGCTGTTTCTCAACAGTTTGAGGCTGTATCCGTGATCCCGTCCCTCACGCGTCCTCTGCGACCTTAAATGATGATATGCCCTCTGTTTTGTTTTCAATGCCCATTTCAAATGTTTCTTTGCTTCACATAGTACGTCTCCAAACAAGTGCCAATTTCTTCCTTCTCCTCCTTTTTCAGAAACAGCTTTGAAGTCACTGCAGGAAAATAAGCCTCCATCACGAGGTAAGAAACCCATTCACAACCCTTTTTTTTTTTTTTCATGGGAGATTCTGGGATTCAGAGACTTGTTTCGATTAGAAAAGACATGGTGCCGAGCGCTAGAAACGTAGAGACCTCATCGTTGCTGTCATCCAGCTGGGCAGCAGTGAGACGTCGAAAGCCGCAATGAAGCAGTGCTCACACTGGAAATCCGTAAACACAAACCGACGTGGGGGAGAGAGTGAGCTTTCCTTTGGACTCTGGACAAGCGAGACGGACTTTATAAAGCGAGGGTCGGTAAAGCCGTGGCTCACAAACCCCATTCAGCCCACCCCACCACAGCTTTCGAAGCACAGACCCCCTACAAGCTCAGAACGACGCTTAGGTTTTTAAACAGTTGGGGGGAAAAATCAAAAGAATATTTTGTAGCCCAAGAAAATCATAGGAAATTTGAATTACACTATATGTGATCAAAGTTTTATCGGCACACAGCATCCTTGCTGGCTCATATATTACCTATGACTGCCTTTGCCCCACGAGGGCAGAGAGGAGTGGATGCAGCAGACTGCATGGTCCACGAGACAGAAAATACGGATGATTGGGTCCTTTGGAGGAGAAGTTTGCTCATCCTGGACAAACGGATTTCTGAATTTGTGATTTTCAACATTTTTTTTTCTTGACATTACCATATCATTTAAAATGAGCTGGGTTCAAGGCAATCGTAGCTGAGGGGACGGTTTGAAAAGTGAAGATGCCGCCATTCAGACCTAAACCCCCGGGTTCTGGCCACTTCCAGTGATACACCCATACGTTAAACGTCCCACAATGCCCACCCAGATGCCCAGCGTTAGGTCGATGAACTGTGAGGTTCGACATTCAGCAATGCTTTGAGGCAGAATAACCTGCCAGCGTTGCTGTTCCATTAGCTGTTCTATGTGGACGACCACCAGAGCGTTCTTGGCTTAAAACCTTAACTCTTGTGACGGTTTTCCCTTGGTTCTTTCGGAGCCCCTGTTCTCCTGCTCACTCTCCAAAAGGGACAGCCGGCTGGCCGTTTTTCGCTCCCTAAACGCGTCCTGGCTGATCCACTTGGCTTCCCACCAGCTACTTAGAAGCCAAAGACTTCCCAGAGGAAGTCTCCAGACCAGCATTTCTCAGAACCCCATAGGCTGCCTTCTCGTTGCCTCCTGGATATGTTTCTGCCAGTCCCACACTCAACTTCCTCACTCCGCAGTGTCGAGCTTGCAATTTTTCTTCTCCCATTCGGACTCCACCCCGTCCCTGGGTTCCTTCCCAGGACTAAGTAACTTCATCCACCTCGTCATAAACCAGGGAATTCCTCCTTGGGGAAAAGCCATTGTCTGCAGGTACCCACTTCTCTCACCCGAGGTCTGAACGACACAGGATTGCACTTGCCAGAAAAGGCAAGGAGATCAAGACAGGACGCTTGAATTTTACCTCCGGTGCCTCATCAACATCCTTCTCTTGTAATCTAGGCTTAAATACCATGACTCTCTTGTTGGCTTAAAGGCATCTTGAAATCCCACTCGCTCCCAAACAGAAGCTTTAATACTTAGCACAGTGGCGGGACCATCACGTCCCCTCCGTTCTGCAGGGATTACACGGATGCGGGAACCAAGTGTGAGAGCCTGGAAGACACCCGGCCGCATCGAGAAGAAGAGGACGAGCCAAGCCGGTCTTGGAACGTCCCGGGTGGAGGAAACCAAATGAAATGGACCCCGCCGGGCCGCCCTCTCCACGCGCTCTCTCCAACCTCGTCCTCTCCGCTGTTCACAACCCCCGACCGGCTCCCAGAAATGTCTCCCCCTCTCCCGTGTTCTTCCCACAGTAGGAAAAAAAAAAAAGGGAGAAAACATGGGAGAGAACCCGTTCACGGAGACTCAGGAGGGTGCCGTCTGGAGTTTCTCTCGGGTTTTGCAGTTTCAGATGCTCCGGCACCTCTGACCGCATCAGCGCACAGATGAGGAGAGGAGACCTGGTCCAGGAGGGCGATTTGCCTCGAGAGTCGCTGAGGTCAAGTCGGCTTGATGGAATTTTTTTAATTTTTTTTTAATTTTTTTTTTGTCTTTTGTCTTTTTAGGGCTGCACCTGCGGCACAGGGAGGTTCCCAGTCTAGGGGTCCAATTGGAGCTGTGACCACCAGCCTCTACCACAGCCACAGCAACACCAGACCCGAGCCCATCTGCCACCTACACCATAGCTCACGGCAACGCCGGATCCTTAACCCATGGAGGGAGGCCAGGGATCAAACCCGCCACCTCACGGTTCCTAGTCAGATTCCCTTCTGCTGCGCCACGACGGGAACTCCCATTTTTTAAATTTTTTAGTAAAGGGCAGCTGATGTACAGTGGGGTGCCATTGTCTGCTGTGGAGAACACGGACCCGGTCACACATACGTATGCATTCTTTTTCTCATACTATCTTCCATCCCTTTAATGGCTTTACTGAAGTATAACTGATACATCATACATTTTACTTATTTTAGGTATAACCACTGGTAATTTTTACTAAACACACACAGCTGTGCAACCATCCCCACTGCCCAGCTTTGCAACATTTCCACACCCCGCCCCCCACAAAGACCCCTTGTGTCCATAGGCAGGTGCTCCCTGGCCTGTCCTCCAGTTTCAGGCAACCATTAATTTACTTTTTTTGGGGGGGGGGTCTTTTCAGGGCCACACCCATAACGTACGGAAGCTCCCAGGCTAGGGGTTGAATCGGAGCTGTAGCCACTGGCCTTTGCCACAGCAACACAGAATCCAAGCCGCATCTGTGACCTCCACCACAGCTCACAGCAACGCTGGGGATCCTTAACCCATTGAGTGAGGCCAGGGACCGAACCCACATCCTCGTGGATACTAGTCGGGTTCATTAACCACTGAGCCATGATGGGAACACCCCATTAATTTACTCTTTGTCTCTCTAGATCTGCTTTTTTTTTTTTTGTCTTTTTGCTATTTCTTGGGCCGCTCCCGCGGCATATGGAGGTTCCCAGGCTAGGGGTCGAATCGGAGCTGTAGCCACTGACCTACGCCAGAGCCACAGCAACGCGGGATCCAAGCCGCGTCTGCAACCTACACCACAGCTCACGGCAACGCCGGATTGTCAACCCACTGAGCAAGGGCAGGGACCGAACCTGCAACCTCATGGTTCCTAGTCGGATTCGTTAACCACTGCGCCACGACGGGAACTCCTAGATCTGCCTTTTCTGATTTTGGCAGCCTTTTCTGTCTCTCTTATTTACCATAATGTTTTGGAGGTTCAGTCCTGCTGCTGCAGGTATCAGGAATCCATTCCTTCCACTGCTGCATAATATTCCGTGTTATTGTGTGGATACACGATATGCTGGATTGCATGGATATACCATCTTTGGGTTGCCCATTCGTCAGTGAATGGATGTTTGAATTACTTCTCTTTTATACCGTCTAGAATAATGCTGCACGAACACATCTGTGCAAGTCTTTGTGTAGAAACATTTCCACGTATCTTGGGTTAGGAGCTGCCTGGTGTTCCAGGCAGGTGGCACGCCTCCACGTGCTTAATGCCTGAGCAGGTAGAATGACAGGGGGCTCTTACAGTGAAGGTGTTTCCTGTTTAGGCTGGTGAAAAAAAGAGACTCTCGTTTCGATAAATCGCATTGAGTTTGCACAGGGCAAGTGTTTCTTGTCATGATTCTATGAGAGGCGTGCAACCCGGCTCAGGGCGTCATCTGCTCCATGCACGTCTAGAAACCTGACTACTGCACGTCCCAGCACACAATGTGGACAAGGAACTCAGATTAGATTCTGGACTCCTTGAGTCTGCTTTACAGTTCTATTTCTGATAAAAGAAGTACACCTGGAGTTCCTTTCATGGCTCAATGGAAATGAATCTGACGAGCATCCACGAGGACGCAGGTTCAACCCCAGGCCTCGCTCCAGGGGTCAAGGATCCAGCGTTGCCCTGAGCTATGGTGTAGGTCACAGACACATCTCGGAGCTGACACTGCTGTGGCCGTGGCATAGGCCAGCAGCTGCAGCTCCAATTCAACCCCTGGCGTGGAAACTTATACATACCACTGGAGCAGCCCTAAAAAGACACACACACACAACACAAGAAGTACACCTGTCTTGTGTCAAGTTCACGTTAATCTCTTGGAATAAAACAAGATGGGAGATAGTATGAGAAAAAGCACATGTGTAAATATGTATGATAGGTCCCTAGGCTGCACAGCAGCAACAGACACAACACTGTAAACCAAATAGACTCTAACAAAAATAAACTGAAATAAATACAAAGCAAAAAATAAGAATTTGTATTTTGCAGAGCTGACAAAAATACAGGAAGAAGATGTTGCACACCCAGGAGAAGCAAAAGAAGGTTTGGAAGGAGAAAAGCCAGGTCTGTACCTGATCGACCAGGAGCGAGTTTGGTATCAGGCGGTTCTTCATAAATCTCACTTCGCCTTTTCTCCCTTTCTACGTAACAGCAAGTATTGTTTCCTAATGAATAACCAACTGTACCCTGTCTATCCCCGGCCTCGTATCACTGAAGGTGAACAAGATAATACAGAAATGCACTGAAGAAGAAGTCCTGGCAAATCTGGCAGAATTCACGGCCTGGTGCCAGTGAACACGTCCACATTTTCACACGGAGATATGAGGCCCCGGTCCCATTCTGCAATCCTCAAGTGCCCACAGGGCCGTTTCCTCACACTGTGGTCCTGCACGGTCCTGCTGGCGTCGGGAAAACCACAGTGGCAAAGAAGCTGATGCTGGACTGGACCCAGAACGGCCTGGCCCAGGCCGTCCACTCCGCCTTCTATCTCAGCTGCAAGGACCTCAGCCACAGGGGGATGTGCACGTTTGCAGAGCTGATCGCCGCGGCCGGGCCGGCTGCGCGGGAGGCCGTTCCGCAGCTCCCGGCCCTAGCCCAGGAGATCCTGCTCGTCGTCGACGGCTTCGAGGAGCTGCGGGTACCCTCGGGGGCCCTCGTCCGTGACCTGTGTGGCGACTTGAAGCAGCCGAAGCCAGTGGCCGTCCTCCTGGGGAGTCTGCTGAGGAGGAAGATGCTGCCCAGGGCCACGCTGGTGATCACCACGCGCCCGGGGGCCCTGCGAGAGCTGCGGCTCCTGGCGGAACAGCCGCTCTTCGTGGAGATCGAGGGCTTCCTGGAGCCCGACAAGAAGGCCTACTTCCTGGAGCACTTCGGGGAGGAGAGGCAGGCCCTGCGAGCTTTCGCCCTGATGAAGGGCAACGCAGCGCTGTTCCGGCTGGGCTCGGCCCCCGCCGTGTGCCGGATCGTCTGCACCTGTCTGAAGGCGCAGATGGAGGGCGGCGAGGACCCCGCCTCGACCTGCCAGACCACCACGTCGCTGTTCCTGCGCTTCCTCTGCAGCCAGTTCGCCCCGGCTCCGGGCGCCTGCCCCCGTCCGCGCCTCCAGGCTGCGCTGAGGGCTGCGTGTCTCCTGGCCGCCGAGGGCGCGTGGACACAGACGTCTGTGTTCGACGGGGACGACCTCGGGAGGCTCGGGCTCACACCGTCGGCCCTCTGTCCTTTCCTGGACAAGCAGATTCTCCAGAAGAGCGGCGACTGTGGGGGCTGCTACTCTTTCGTCCACCTCAGCGTCCAGCAGTTGCTCGCGGCCATGGTCTACGTCCTGGAGACGGAGGAGGAGGAGGAGGCGGCGGCGGCGGGAGGCGAGGCAGGGAGCTGCACGTGGGACATCGGGGACGTGCAGAAGCTGCTGTCCAAGGAGGAGAGACGAAAGAACCCCGACCTGACCCGCGTGGGGTCCTTCTTGTTCGGCCTCCTGAACGAAGAGAGAGCCCGGGAGCTGGAGACCACTTTCGGCTGCCGAGTGTCGGGGGCGGTCAGGCGGGAATTACTCAAGTGCAGGTCCGAGTCCGATGGGAACGGACCTTTCTCCTCGATGATGGACGCAAAGGAGATGCTGCACTGGCTTCATGAATCGCAGGAGGAGCAGCTGGTGAAGGACGCCATGGCCCACGTCCAGGAGATTGCTGTTCACCTGACCAGTGCGTTTGAAATGGGGGAGGCTTCCTTCTGCCTCAAGCACTGTCAGGACCTGCGGAAGATTTCCCTGCAGGTCGGGAAGAGGATATTCCTGGAGAACGACTCCATGCAGAAGTCAGGCACTCAAGCTGAGAGGTAAGGACACATTTTTTACTCTACGAGCTCTCCCATCGTCCGCCTCCCTCCACGGTCCATTAAGAAGAGGTCGGGGTACCCTGTTCCTTCTTGCTTAAGGTCAGTAGGCAGCCTTTTGTCCAACTTAACATGCAAGGCAGAAGTACGATGCTGGAATGAGGAACGGGGCCTTGGAACCAGACCTTGTGTTGAGACTTGCTTCCCTGGAGTTTTAGCTGAACCACTTTGGTCTATCTCTCGACCTCTTTCAGTCTGCATAGTATTGGTAGGGTAGATGTGGGGAGATGCACAAAGTGGCACCCCGTTTTGGCACGACTGCTAAAGATGTGCGGCCCGAGGCTGAATCCATGAAGTTTCTGAAAGCTACACTTCACCCACGGCCACAGAGATTCTGCTCCCAGGAACCTCACCCGGGAGACTTCGAGGATGAGGGGACCCTGGTCAGTTATGAGTCTTTGTTATTCTTCACTGAGGCCCGAGAAACATCAGCTGAGCTCATACAGTTTCCTGATACTGTTTCTAACCTCATGACTCCTGGAAATAGGTCACCTTTATTTATTTTTTTATTTTTGACATTTTTATCATAATCTATCTTGGAGACCTCTATTTTTCTTTTGTCTTTTCCAGGGCTGCACCCGCGGTATACGGAGGTTCCAGGCTAGGAGTCTAATCAGAACTGTAGCCACCCGCCTAAGCCAGAGCCACAGCAACGCGGGATCCAAGCCACGTCTGCAACCTACACCCCAGCTCACGGCAACACTGGATCCTTAACCCACTGAGCCAGGCCAGGGATCGAACCCGCAACCTCATGGTTCCTAGTCAGATTCGTTCACCACTGAGCCACGACAGGAACTCCATATGTCACCTTTCATGTTAAGATGAAGATATTAGGGACTTTGGGGTGAGCAGATGTGAACAATTATATGTGGAATGGATAAGCAGTGAGAGCCTGCTGTACAGCACAGGGAACTATATCCAATCATTGTGACAGAACCTGATGGAAGACAGTACGAGGAAAAGAATGTGTGTGTGTGTGTGTGTGTGTGTGTGAGAGAGAGAGAGAGAGAGAGAGAGAGACTGGGCCACTTTGCCGTACAGAAGAAACTGGCACAACCCTGTAAACCAAGAATACTTTTGAAAAAAGATTAACTGAGGTGGAAAAAAAAAAAAAAAAACATGAGGACAGCAGCTTCCAAAAACAATGTTTGACCAGGACCCGCACTCAAGGCTCTTGGCTTATGAAGCCCTGGGTCACAACCCAACAGTGCCATCCCCCGGCAACAGCAACGGGAGGGGATGCTTATCTCGGTAACGCCCCTCCTCCTCCCTCCTGAGTTCTCACCCGAAGTCGTCCTCGGGTGTGTTCACTGGGCCAGAAAGAAGCTCCCCGGCTCCCGCCCCCCGCTGGTGGAAGAGCGTCCTGCGCGTACTCCCCTGACGGGCCCTCACCACTTCGTCAAGAGCCATCCCTCAGTTACCCCCAGAAGCGCTACGACCGTGCTGATCTCCACCCTGCAGATAACCAGCCATCACAGACCTTATCCCTTTATCCGTATCCTGATTTTTTTTTTTCTTCTCTCACCCAAATGTTTGGCCAGGCCTGCCTGCGGGTCTTTCTAAATCTTTCCTCTGCAAGAGGATTATTTAAGACAGGCTTTGAATGAAAAAGAAATGGCACCAATAACCTTCTCCCCTCCATCCAGGATTCCAAGTCAAGAGTCCGTTTTCGTTTCTTTTTTAAAGATTTTCATTTTTTTTAATTTTTATTAGAGTTGATTTACAATGTTGTGCCACTTTCTGCTGCACAGAACAGTGACCCAGTGTGTGTGTGTGTGTGTGTGTGTGTGTGTGTGTACACACACATTCTTTTTCTCATTTTATCTTCCACTCTGTTCTATCCCAAGAGACTGGATATAGTTCCCTGTGCTGTAACAGCAGGACCTCATTGCTTAGAAAATACTTTTGTTTCTTTCTAACCTTGGCCAGGTTAGGACGACGATGCGGGTGTTAAGGGGCACTTCATCGGCCACAGTTGGGTTGCCTGGTTCCTGCCGCTCCTGCCTGAGAAGGGAAAGGCCGTGATGCCTCTGGAGGCGCGATTACGGTGGTTCTGATCGTAACACAAGCTCCTTTCCGCGGAGGCTTTTTGCCACCCTGCCTGCTGCTCTGCCCATCCTAGCAGGCCCGCAGCCATGCTGGGCTATAACCGCCTAAGACGGCCAGATGCTCTGACTGACTCACTTTCTCCGGCAGCTGAGTCCTGAGGGAGGTGTCAGCCTGCCTCGACAGTTTCTAACACTAACACGGTGCCAGCGTTTACTTTCTTCCTCCGGAGCACAGAAGCGATGCTCTCTGCAAAGTCCCAAATTCTGGGCTGGCCCCAGCCCTTCCTCCTCATCTTGCCTGAAGACGTGCAATGAGGCCATTGACTGTGAATGTGTCTTTCGAAGGGAAGGCTCCACGAATACAACCCAAAGTACAACTAGTCTTAAAACAGCCAGCAGCACTAGAGCTGAGAAAAAGTCTGAGTTCTGGGCGCTTGCTTTTTTCTTCTCCTAAACTGAATCACAGAATGCCGACTGTGCGGAGAAATGCTGACGCGGCCAGGGCTCCTCATGAAGCTTTTCGCCTTGAGAGGCAGTTCACGTCTTGTCCAGGCTGTTCTGAATTAGGAAGCTATCCACACGGGCTCCAACGTGGTTCGCCTTGCATTTAGGACCCTGATAAGAGTATCCCCCCAACACGGTCTCCCGTAAGGGGCCTGCCCGCAGGAGGACCAGGGTTCCTCAGAAGATAGAGTAACTGAGTGACCCGTCTCCAAAGGGTCAGAGGCAGGGTGGACTTTCAGACACACTGTTTTCAAGTGTCCCCCCCATCTCCCTGAAAGCTGAAATACTGATGACTGCCAAGATCCCACACATACACAGAAAACCGAAGCAGTGCTGAAATACACAAAGAAACAGTGTCCCCCACAATAATCCTTCCACCCAGAAGCACCAGAACAAAAGGAACGTTCTTGGAGAAATCTGGGCACGTGACGCCGAAGTACGTAGAGACGGGACTTTCTCACATTTCTGTGTGCATCATTTTAGGCCGGCAAACCCGGGTGTAAAGTAGCCTGAGTGTCACGTCTGTGGCTATGCCATCAGATAGTCAAATATCCTCTACCGGCGTGTATGTCACTCCCAGTTTTTATCAGTGATGTGCATGGCTCGCCATCTCTTATCAATGACGTGCTTACAATTTTGACTCGTGCTAAGCCTCTGCTGGATTAATGTGCAAAAAGTTGACATTCGTTCTCCAGGAATGTCTGAGATGGTGAGTTATCTGATAGGGGTGCTAAACGATTAAAGCACCCAGCTTTTACTTACTTTGTAGGGCTGCGTGCCCAGAGAAACCCCAAACACGTTCCCAGTGGCAGACAAAAGTTACTTTCCTCTCCAGCAGTTTTGGGTCAGTTCCCTCCTTTTGCTCTTTCTTGCAGGTCCCTGAATGACCCTTTGCTTCCTTTCTGGATGGACCTTTGTTCCGTGTTTGACACAGACAGGAATCTGCTCTTTTTGGACATCAGTTAGAGCTTCCTCAGTTTCTCAGCAGTGAGGATTCTTTGTGAAAAAGTAGCCTCTGCTACCTCGAGTCTCCAGAAGGTGATGTAAGCAGAAGGTAGTCCCTGGATTTTTTTTTTTTGTCTTTTTTGTCTTTTTTGTCTCTTCTAGGGCCTCACCCGCAGCATGTGTTGGTTCCCAGGCTAGGGGGTCTAACCGGAGCTGCAGCCGCCGGTCTACACCACAGCCACAGCAATGCAGGATCCAAACTGTGTCTGCAACCTACACCACAGCTCAAGGCAACGCCGGATCCTTAACCCACTGAGCAAGGCCAGGGATCGAACCTGCAACCTCATGACCTCATGGTTCCTGGTCGGATTCATTTCCGCTGCACCAAGAGGGAAACTCCTAGTCCCTGGATTTACACCCCCCGGGCATGACCAAGCTTTTCACACGGTGTCCCCGTAAGACAGCACTGGAGAGCCTCCCTGGACCTGAGGTTGGTTTGTGCAGCCAGTGCTCTGGGAACACCCTGCGCACTTCCGTCTGGGCAGGTGGGGCAGGAGCAAGCTTGGGGACGCAGAGTCCACACGAGCGTGTCAGCTAACTTAGCTCTGCCATCAGCGAGACCTGCCCAAGCTGCTGGTACCCCCTCTGGCATTTTCCTTTCTCGGCGAAGGGAAATGAGGAGTCTTGCCTACTTAGAGTTATGCTGGCCGTGCACCCCTAGTTCCAAGCCCAAGAGTCAAAGTCTCCGGCAGGATGGGAGCCACAAGGTCGGCCTGATTGGAATGAAAAGCTTGATGAGGAATGCAGCCCAGGAGACACAGACTCAAGAAGCTCTTGAATTGTGTTCTGCCCCATGACAAAATTAGGGAGGCTTTAAGATTTCTTTTAGTTACATGCGTTATTTATCAAGAATGATAACTGGCGCCAGCATCAAGTAAGGGTGCTCATGGAGCAGGACTGACTGGGGTCTGAAATGACGGCTGAGTTACAAGGGGAGACCTTGAGACCACAAGGCTGCAGCTGGCAGGTGGTGGCCTTGGGTCTGGTACAGCTCAAAGAAGGTTCAAGTTCTCGGCGGTGCCAAGATGCTCCTGAGACCAGACCCTCAGTCACGCCTGCCTCTGACTGTACAGCTGAACGGTGCTGGCTGCACTATAATTTCAATTTGACATCAAGGACGTTGCATCCCTGCGATGTGCCCACTGCTGACATTTCCGCGAAGAGAGAGACTGCCTTCGCTCATCTTTCTCCAAAAGCTACAGTCAAACAAATGCTTTTGTTTGACTGTCTGTACGGGTGTGTGTATATACACATGTACATGGCTGCTTCTGACTGACTTCCCTTTTTCAAGAGTTGGAGACGACTAAAGAAACTGGAGCTTCTAATAGACTGTAAAATGAGACGTTAGTCAAGCAGCAGGAAGGTTCAGCCATGCAAGACGATGGACACAATGTGATGACAGTTGGAGTTCCCGTTGTGGCTCAGTGGCTAACGAATCTGACTAGGAACCATGAGGTTGTGGGTTTGATCCCTGGCCTTGCTCAGTGGGTTAAGGACCCGGCGTTGCCCTGAGCTGTGGCTCAGATCTCACGTTGCTGTAGCTCTGACGTAGGCTGGAGGCTACAGCTCCGACTGGACCCCTAGCCTGGGGACCTCCGTATGCCGCAGGGGCAGCCCTAGCAAAGGCAAAAAAAAAAAAAAAAAGAAAGAAAGAAAGAAAGAAATCAATATAAGGATAGTTAAAAATACTGCACCGTATGCCTGAAATTTGTTAAGAATTAAGCTAAAGTGTTCTCGCCACAAAAGAAAAGGAAGTGGTAGCTGTGTGAGGTGAGGAGGTGGTAGCCAGCTTGCTTGTGGTCGTGATTTCACAGGGGACGGTATGTCAAAATACGAAGTCATGCCTTAAATACACACACTTTCATTTGCCAATAATACCCCAAAGGGGAAAAATATAAAAAGGTCGTTTCTAACATTCGAACACATCGCAGCTCTTTGTTCTCTGTGTGGGTAGGGCAGGTATAGAAACTCAACGTCTCACTTCTATTTTTTCTCCCTAGCCTCAAAAACATGTCCCCAGCGGATGCCTATCGGAACTTGTGCATCGCTTTTGGGGGTCAGGAGACCCTGACACATCTGACCCTTCAAGGCAATGACCAGGATGATATGCTCCCCCCACTGTGTGAGGTCTTGAGACACCCGAAATGTAACCTGCAATATCTGAGGTATTTCTATCTCACTGTCACTGAAAACCCTCGGCATGTGAACAAAGCTGCCGCAAGCCTGTACCACAAATCTGTGTGAATTTGGGGGGGGTCGGGGGGCGGATCCCTCATTTTGACTGGACGCAGTGCCACCTAAGACATAGATCCCAGAATAGAAATGAGCTGAAGTTTAGTCTCCACTTGCACTGATCACTGGACAACCTGGGCAACCACACATAACATCCCCGAGTCCGAAGAAACACCCGGAACCTGGATTCCATCCCCTATCGGAGATCATTCGTTGATGGGTCATGTTCCTCCTGCGTCCTGACGAGAAGAGCAGCCACCGGACTCACCTTTCCAGGCAAAGACCCTGCAGGAGCATCACGTCTTCCCTCTACGTGCAGTCTCTGGGTCTGACGCTCGCCCCGTGGGCAGCTCTCCTCGTGGTCACTCTGGCGATCACCCCGAGCGCCACTGTGCCCCACCCGACCACACCTGAGCAGTAACGGGCACAGAGTCTAAGGGGACCTCGGTCTCCAGGGACGCCTCTGCCTCTAGTGATAGGACCGTGGGCTCCTCCCCATCGGCAGAACAGAAGGATGCACATGTCACAAGGCTCTGAGGATGCAATGACACCAGGTCCAAAGAGACATGCGTTCAACAGTGGCTGCAGCCATAGTGTTATTATTACTATTGACCTGCCTTTCTTCTTCCTGCGAGGATTCGTCTGGAGGAAAAACTGGGTGACTTGAAGACTGTGGTCCCTAATTTCGTTCTCAGTGACTAAAAGGACACCCAGAATGGAAAGAGGAGACTCCGCCTAAGTTCCGCTTATCTTACTGGAAGTAACTGGCCTTCCACTTGGTGGTCTAATTCCCTAGGTGTTTTTTTTTGTTTTTGTTTTTGGTCTTTTTGCCATTTCTTGGGCCACTCCCGCAGCATATGGAGATTCCTAGGCTAGGGGTCTAATTGGAGCTGTAGCCGCCGGCCTACGCCAGAGCCACAGCAACGCGGGATCCGAGCTGAGTCTGCAACCTACACCACAGCTCACAGCAACGCCGGATCCTCAACCCACTGAGCGAGGCCAGGGATCGAACCCGCAACCTCATGATTCCTGGTCGGATTCATTAACCACTGCGCCATGACGGGAACTCGCCCAATTCCTTAGTTTACGTTGGTTCCTTTACTATAGTTTAGACTCGAAGGGAGGGGTTTTGGCTGATTGTAGTGCTGATTAGTTCTGTGGCACATTATTCCGCCTGGCACTTCATGTGAATTATCAATTAAAAAAAACAATTACCTTTACCTGTATAATGACAGAAATGAGGTTTCATGAGGCTCACAGTAAGTCGCAGAAGCAGGACCTCTGCAGAAGCCTCTCCCAAAGGCCTCGATGATAGCCATGTTCCGGAGATGTTTTGTTTGCTCACGGAAAGAATGTGTGTCTCTAGGAATAAAAGGTGGGTGCCATGCTGCACCATGTGCTTGACTGGATTTATAAATGAGTAGTTCTTCTTAAATTTTTTATTCAGGTATATTTTATTTTCAGTGTTGTGCCACATACATAGTTCTTGACGTGTGGTCTCCAGACCAGCAGCAGCAGCAGCAGCAGCACCCGGGAACTTCCTAAAACCCAAATTCTTGGGTCTCGCCCAAATCTTCTGAATCAAATTATGCATATATATGGCCCAAGAATCTGACACATCTTCCAGGTGACTTCAAACGGACCGCTGGGCTCTGCACCCAGAGTTTCCGATGACGGACATTTCTAGATCACGTGGATGCAGCCGGCCCAGGAACCAGCTTTTGCAGTCACCGCCCCAGACAATGGAGACCAGGGCTGACACAATGCAGTGGGAGAGGAAACTGGAGGCAATTCTGCGTCTGGCGTTGGGGTCTCACGAATGACCTGCTACCATTTCTCCCGCAGGCTGGCATCTTGTGCGGCCACCAGGCGGCAATGGACTGATCTCTCCTGCTGCCTCCACGTCAACCAGTCCCTCACACGCTTGAACCTCACAGCAAATGAGGTCCTGGATAAGGCGGCCAAGCAGCGGTACGTGACCCTGGGACACCCGAAGTGCTGCCTACAGAGGCTGTCGTCAGTCCTCCTCTCCCCCCTGCAGCATCTCTGCTGTACATCTAGGGCCCTATAGCGAAGAGCAACGCCCACAGCTGGCTTTGCTGGGCAGCCAGCATGGAACCTCCTAGAGATGGAGACGCCTGGTTCCCATTTTTGGTTCCCCTTTTTGGTCCAGCACCTCATCCTTCCCTCTCTCCTGTTCCTGTACAATCACGATTGCTGGGAGAGGGTGGGGAACGGATGCGAAGGGGTGGGTAGCTGAGGACCCTAGGCTTGGAAGACAGCCAAGAATGTCTGCTTCTAGAAAGATTCTCACCATCTTCCCATGTGTGCGGCGCCTCTGCAGGCTGGAAAACTGTCAACTGACAGAAGCCTCTTGCAAGGAGCTGTCTTCTGCTCTGACTGTCAACCAGCGGCTGACCCACCTGTGCTTGGCCAAAAACACTCTTGGAGATCGTGGGGTAAAACTTCTGTGTGAGGGTCTGAGTTACCCCGAATGTCAACTACAAACCCTGGTGTAAGTCTATGCTGTGTGTGTGTGTGTGTGTGTGTGTGTGTACGCGCCCATGTGTGCATGCACGCGTGCGTGTGTGTGTGTGTGTGCACGCCCATGTGTGCATGCACACGTGTGGGGGGGGTACACATACTGGACTCAAGGAGGACAAGTGTGAGCATTTAATAATGCCTCTGAACACCCCAAGTATGATGCTGATGGTCAGATCTTGGGAGAAGGTGATGAAAAAGAATTACAAGAAGTGGTGCCAATAGTCCACAGGAGGGTGTAGCTGGTTCCCAGGTTTGGCCTATCTTTGTAACGCGGGTCCTCAGAACTGTATTACATAAACCCTACCTGCAACTGTGGGTAGGTGGAGTTATTTGCCAACAAGCTTAATATAATCCTCCTGTTTATACTAAAAAAAAATTTTTTTTGTCTTTTTGCCATTTCTTGGGCCGCTCCCGCGGCATATGGAGGTTCCCAGGCTAGGGGTCTAATCGGAGCTGTAGCCACTGGCCTACACCAGAGCCACAGCAACGCGGGATCCGAGCCGCATCTGCAACCTACACCACAGCTCACTGCAACACCGGATCCTTAACCCACTGAGCAAGGCCAGGGATTGAACCCACAACCTCATGGTTCCTAGTCGGATTTGTTACCACTGCGCCACGACGGGAACTCCTGTTTATACTAAAATTATAAGACTTTTTCTTAAGTAAGGAATGGGGCTGCACTGATTGTTTCTATCCAGAGATTCAATTCAGTTTTTTTGTTGTTGTTATAGTTGATTTATAGTGTTGTGTCAATTTCTACAGTACAGCAAAATGACTTAGGTGGAATTATATGTATTGTGTATATATATATATACATATATATGCATACATATTCTTTTTCTCATATCTTCAATCATGTTCTATGCCAAGAGACTGAACTTAGTCCATGCTGTCCAGTAAGACCTCATCACTTATCCATTCTAAATGTAATAGTTTGCATCTGCTAACCCCAAACTCCCATTCCTTCCCACTCCCGCCCTGTTGGCAACCACGAATCTGTTCTCTATGTCTGCTTCTATTCTGTAGATAGTTTCACTTGTGCCAAATTTTAGATCCCACATGTGAGAGATATCATATGCTATTTGTCTTTCTCTGTCTGACTTATCTTCAGTTAGGATGAGAATCTCTTAGTTGCATCCATGTTGCTGCAAAAGGCATTTGATTCTTTTTTATGGCTGAGTAGTATTCCACTGTATATACGTACCACATCTTCTTAATCCATTCATCTGTCAATGGACATTTATGTTGCTTCCCTATCTTTCTTGGCTCCTTCTTATAAGGATCCTTGTGATGACACTGGGCCCAATCTCCTCACATCCAGATCCTACTAAATCACACGTGCACAGTCCCCCTTATATATAGTGTTACATAGTCACAGAGTCCAGAGATTCGAATGCAGACATCTTTGGGGGGAGAGGTGTTATTCTGTATGCAGACCACCCATAATTTAATTTCCTTGCCTTCACTGCGTTCAAGCTTAGCTAAAACTTAGGGCTTGAGGTGGATGATCATGTTTTGGGTGCATCTCACCAGACGGGCAGGGGCGGGGGGAGTCTTTCCTTCATGTGATTGATTTCCAGGCTATGGTGTTGCAACATAACTGGTGATGGCTGCAGTCACCTTTCAACGCTTGTCCAACAAAATTCAAACCTTACACACTTGGATCTGGGACTGAATCACATAGGAATTGTTGGACTGAAGTTCCTGTGTGAGGCTCTGAAGAAACTGCTGTGTAACCTAAGGAGTCTATGGTAAGTTATGGCTTTTTGAACTTCACTCTGTATCCGAAATGAACTACTAATGTAGCAAACCCTCTCCAGCTCTGATATAAAGAACTGGAAAGAATTCAACTGAGTATTTTAAAATACTCAATAAAATATTCAATGGCCACTAGGATAGCATTTTTCTCACACACACACACACAAATTTAATCCCAAAATTCACAGTGAACTGCAGAAGACATCAAATAGTCAAATCAACCCTGACAAAGAACAACAAAGCTGGGGGCATCATGCTTCCTGATTTCAAGTTATTACAAAACTCAACAGCATGGCACTGGCATAAAACAGATACAAAGACCAGTGGAACAGAATGATGAGCCCAGGAATGAACCCACACATACGGAGTCAACTAATCTTTGACAAGGACACCAAGACACTCAATAGGGAAAGGACAGTCTTCTCAACAAAGTGTTGGGAAAACCACATCTCTACATGCAAAAGAACGAAACTGAGCCCTCACACCATCCATAAACATTAACTCAAAATGGATCAAAGGCTTAAACATGAGACCTGAAGCCATAAAGCTCCTAGAAGAAAACAAGGCAAAAGCTTGACATTGGTCTTGGCAATGATTTTTTGGACAGGATCCCAAAAAGCACAGGCAACAAAGGCCAAAGCAAACAAATGAGACTTTATCAAATTAAAAAGCTTCTACGTACCAAAGGAAACAATCAAAATGAAAAAACAACCTCAAGAATGGGAGATAATATTTGCAAACTATGTATCGCTAAGAAGTTAACACCTAAAATATGTGAGAATCCATACAACTGAATAGCAAGAAGAAGAAAAGGGGAAGGAGAAGATGAGGGAGAAGGAGGAGGAGGAGAAGGGGAAGAAGAGGACCTGAGGAAACTTTTTTCTGCACAAGACAGACCAACAGGTACATGCAAAGGTGTTCAGCATCACCAATCACCAGGGAAATGGAAATCAGAACCAGGCTGAGATAGCAACACCACTTCACACCTTTTAGGGTGGCTCACATCAAAAACCTAAGAGAAAAACAAGTGTTGGTGAGGATAGGAAGAAAGAAGAATCCTAGTACCTTATTGGTGGGATTGTCAGTTGGAACAGCTGTATGGAAACCAGTATGGAGATTCCCACTATGGGTATACATCCAAAGCAAATGAAAACAAGACCTCCAAGAGGCAGCTGCACTCCCATGTTCGCAGCAGTGTTATTCACCACAGCCAAGATAGGAAAGCGACCTGAGTGTCTAGGAAGAAATGAATGGATAAAGATGTGAGATACACACACACACACACACACACACACACACAGAGAAGACTATGACTCAGGCAGGAGAAATAAGGAAATCCTTCCATTCGCAACACATGGAGGAAACTTGAGGGCATTATGCTAAGTGAAATAAGTCAGAGAGACAATGACTGTTATGATATCACTTAAATGAATCTAAAAGCCACACTCATAGAAACAAAAGAGAATAGAATGGTTGTGGCCAAGTGCTGAGGGGGAGATGGTGGCCCAAACTTTCAGGTCTAACTTAAAACTTCGGGGGAGCTCATGTACAGCATGGTAATTACAGCTCAGAAGACCATGTTATATTCTTGAAAGTTGCTACAAAGAATAGCTCTTAGGAGTTCCCGTTGTGGTGCAGTGGTTAACGAACCCAAGGAGTATCAGTGAGGATGAGAGTTCTGTCCCTGACCTCACTCGGTGGGTTACAGATGTGGTGTTGACATGAGCTGTGGTGTAGGTTGCAGATGTGGCTCAGATCTGGTGTTGCTGTGGCTGTGGTGTAGGCCAGCAGCTGCAACTCCAATGCAACCCCTAGCCTGGGAACCTCCATATGCTGCAGGTGCAGCCCTAAAAAGATTCCCCCCCCCCAAGAAAAAGGATAGATCTTAAATATTCTCACCACAAAAAAAGAAATGGTAACTATGTGTCAGGATGGAAAGGTTAGCTAATGCTATGGTGCTCATCATTTTGCAAAACAGAAATGTATTAAAGCAACATGTTACATACCTTAAACTTAGATGATGTCATATGTCAATTAGATCTAAATAAAGATTAAAGAAACACTCCCGCAGCTTCCACCTATCAATAATAAAAAAGAAAATTTGCTGAGAGTAGATCCTAAGTGTTCTCACCACACATGAAACGGTAACAACGTGAAGTGATGGATGTTAATTACCGTGATTGTGGTAATTAGTTCACAATATATACATAAATTAAATCATCACGTTGGACATCTTAAACGCACACAACTTTTATTTGTCAATTGTACCATAAAGCTAAGGGAGAAAATTCACCAGGATGGTTAAAGGAATAGCTCCAGTCTGGGTTATCCACAGGCTACCAGTGAAAAAAATTAAGGATGCAATGACTTCAAGAATCAAGAAGCATCCGCTGCTGCCCTAACTCCCTACCTGCGGAGAGGTATGAACTGGACATTGTACCAGAAAACACTGTGTCCAGAACAGATGCATGGCCTCAGCTCAACTCTGTCTCACGCCATGTGAGTTAGTACCATCAGTCCGATGTACTTGCATCTGGAACCCTACCTGTGAAAGACCTTCAAAAGGTAACCGACCCGTTTTCTGGCCTCTCCAGTACAAGAGGATGAAGTGGAATTGTAATGCTCAATCTCTGTTGCTTAGTAGATATGCCTGGAGCTTGGAAAATTCCAACACCCAGGCTGCCCGCCAGATCCCTCGAGGCAGACTCTCCAGAAGACAGACCCAGACAATGGTATCATTAAAGCCCCAGCACGACTGTAACTTTCCCCAACGAGGATGTCACGTGAGCACATCCTCAGCTGCGCAGGTGGGGAACCACCGGTGGTCACGACTCACGGTAGGAACCCGTTCGCAGGAGAGTGAAATTGTTACCGGGTGAGGAGGTGCTCTCTTCATCACCTGTACCCCTGCTGTGGAGGACGACTTCCCTCGAAACGATCAGCTGTAACTTCCCGGCAGTATGATCCCAGGGATACATTCTAGAGAAGAGTTCGTTTCATCCATCCGAAAAGTTGATGAGGATAGTGACATAGCATGTTATCCCACAAGGTGCCATGAAGGATGCCAACCACTTGATAGCAGGTTTGACCTCTTCCACATCCTGGAGTTAAATACATACCTTATCGCCTTCTCACACGTGTCTGTGTACATGTATGTGTGTGTATATACATATACACAGATCCTTTGACCATCTATACAGCAAGCAAGGATGTGTCTTCCGCCCATCCACCAGCGCCAGATGGAAGAAAGCATTCTCCTCTGAACTGTATTGATCCAACATCCAACTTCACACTCCCCCTTGGGATTTGGAGAGGCGGAGTTTACATGTCCATCCCAAACTGAATTGCTTTTTCCCCTCTGCAGCTGCTCCTTCTGCAGCTCAAAAAAATCATTCACTCAGGACGAAATCCTTTGTGTCCTCTTTTATTCTCTTTCCCTTTTATTCCTCATGTCCACTCGCTTCTGAAATCCTGCTGCCCTCTTGCAGGTAACCAAAACCTGCCCCATACTGTTTCACGCGATAATCATGCAACCTCGGGGCCTCTGTACAAACTATTTCTCTACTTGGGGAAGCTCCTCTTCACCCCTCAAGTCTTCCTCACCCACTGTGGGGAGCTCGCCCAGCTGCTCTCTCTACCCCTGTCCTTCATAACCCGCAGGGAATATGGCGCACTCTCTCCGTCTGTTTTCTGTTACTGGGTGAGCTCTTCTGTTGTTCCTGGCTGGACCCCAACCCCTAAGCGTGTGCCTGGCATGAAAGCTGGTATCCATAAGCACTGGCGGAATGACTTAATTTCTGTGTTCCATCCACAGGTGGTGGGGATGTGCCCTCTCTCCATTCTGTTGCGCAGACCTCTCATCTGCCCTTAGAAGCAACCAGAACCTCATGACTCTGGACCCGGGCCAGAATTCCTTGGGGTATAACGGGGTAAAGATGCTATGTGATGCCTTGAAACATCAGAGATGCCCCCTGAAGACACTCAGGCACGCTCCTCCTCCCACTCCCCACAGGGTTTTCTCCAGGATCGTAGGTTTTATGGGAGCACAAACTACAGGAATTTGCTGTTGGCATCCAGCACTAACGTTCGACTTTCATCTACTGATGTCTGGTCATGAGGTAATTCATCTATAGGTTCCTTCTGTTGCTTTGGCAGGTAAGATGAGTCAAAGGATGAGACCAGGAGTTCCCGTCGTGGTACAGTGGTTAATGAATCCGACTAGGAACCATGAGGTTGTGGGTTCAGTCCCTGCCCTTGCTCAGTGGGTTGACAATCCGGCGTTGCCGTGAGCTGTGCTGCAGGTTGCAGACGCGGCTCGGATCACGCATTGCTGTGGCTCCGGCGTAGGCCGGTGGCCACAGCTCCGATTAGACCCCTAGCCTGGGAATCTCCATATGCCGCGGGAGCAGCCCAAGAAATAGCAAAAAAAAAAAAAAAAAAAGATGAGACAAAACGCAATGTGAAACCAAGATGCTAGATTTAGGACTTACCCAAATGAGGGAGATTTATGGCTTCCACCTATCATCTCATTAGGAAAACTGAATGGCAACTATTACCCGGTGCTTTGGGAAAGGGTTTGTTTGCAGGGTGTATGGATTCCAGAGTTTTAGTGGGTCAGGGTCAGCCTGAGAAGCATGTCCTCTGGAATAAGTCTATTACCTAATGAGAGTCACCTGTGACTGGAGCAAGCGGTCGCTGAGCTCTTTTGTTCACGTGCTACTTTGGCCACAAAGAACCATAAAGCTCTTCCTCCAATGTGGGGACTTTTTTAAATCCTCAGATGCAACGTAGACAGTTGTCGGCTTAACATGGTCATCATTATGTGGAAGAAACACTGAATACGCACTTAACGTGAATCTCAGGCCCCAAGGTGCCTCACTAGTTGAAAGAAGGAATGTGTGTTCCCTAAAGTACTTATTCCTAGCTCCTTTAGCTTTGTCACTTCAGACAATATTGGTGAATTTCAATCAGGATGGAAAGCTCCCACAAAGAAAACACTGGAGCTGTACGCTTGGACCAGCCAATCAAACATTCTTTGCCAGTCGTGGACTGTCAAGACGAGTGATTGGAGGTGGGGCACTCCCCTGAATCAGAGGTCCTAAAAGGCACAAATGCCCTGGACATGCCCTTTTAGAAGGTGGTTTTTAGCTCCTTGATTCTATCAGCTACCCTACAACCTTCTGACAAGCCCTTTTAAGTTAACTACAGTCATTTCCTCTCACTTGAGACCAAAACACATCGTCACACCTCATTCTTAGAGCAACACATCTCCATCTTCTAGACTGGCAGTTTACACCCCATTTCTGATTCCTTCAACATTTTTTTTAGGGCTGCACCTGCGGCAGATGGCGCTTCCCAGGCTGGAGGTCCAAAAGGAGCTGTTGCTGCTGGCCCACACCACAGCCACAGCCACAGCAATGTGGGATCTGAGCTGCATCTTCGACCTACACCAAAGCTCATGGCAATGCTGGATCCTTAACCCACTGAGCAAGTTTTTGACCAGATATAGATCTAGTATGGGGACTATTTTTGCTTTTATGACCAACCCCTGACAACCATAAACAAACTTATGTTTGACCTTAAAGGGTCATGTTCAAGCTACCTGGCCCTTATTTTAGCCAAAGTTACACTGATGGCTGACAAGGTATCTGCAGAAGCTGGCTTAAGATTGTACTGAGTTCAGGGGTGGGGGAGTTCTTCCAGCTTTACTGAGATATAATTTCTTTTTTGTCTTTTCGCCTTTTCTAGGGCCGCTCTTGAGGCATATGGAGGTTCCCAGGCTAGGGGTCTAATCGGAGCTGTAGCCGCCAGCCTACTCCAGAGCCACAGCAATGTGGGATCCAAGCTTTATCTGAGACCTACACCACAGCTCACAGCAACGCCGGATCCTTAACCCACTGAGCGAGGCCAGGGATCGAACCTGCAACCTCATGGTTCCCAGTCGGATTCGTTAACCACTGAGCAATGATGGGAACTCCTAATTTAAATTTTAAAATAGCATATATTTAAGGTATGTGATGTAACGCGCTGAGATATTGTGAAATGACCACCACAATCAAGGGGATTAAAGCATCCATCACCTCAGAGTTACTCTGTGGTGAGAACACTGAAGATCTACTCCCTTAGCAAATATCAAGTACATAACACAGGAATAGCAACCGCAATCGCCATGCTGTACATCAGATCTCCAGCACTTACGCATCCTGTAACAGAAGGCTGTTGCATGGATGTATTGTGAACCCCAAATAAGACAGAGATGGACTAACATGGCAGCCAAACCAGAACTATAATGCCAGTAAGAAACATGGCAGTCAATATCCCTGGTCTCCCGTTTTCATACTTTTTCATATCTTTGCTTTAATGATTCCCTCTCCCTAACCACATACATGTGACTGAATTTGGCTGCCAAAAGGTGACTCAAGAGAGGAGAGTGCTCTCATCACAGGTCAGATACAGGGTGGTAGTTATCTGGTATCTTGTAACCAAGGGGGATAAAAAGCTAATCCCACTGACCTGGCTCAAGGACTTCTAGCTGGGTCCACCAAGTAGAAGGTATCAAAGTGAGTTATGGAGTTAGGAAGGGATTAGAGCTGCATTCAGCAACTCCATCCCCAGTGCTGAGTATGATATGATAATCAACCAAGATCATCCATGCATCTGAAACTATACGGTGGCTGTATACCATTTTGATGTCAACCTAATAGTATCTTTTTTCCCTATCAAATCAATACGGGACTCTAGCTGCAGCATGCAACAATCAACAAAGACGACCCTCGCTCTGCACATTCCTAAAGCATGCAGGCGCTTGGGTGTTTGGAACAAATCCCCTTGAAATAATAAAACGTTTCCCCCCATTTTATCCCTTAGATTGAAGATAGATGAATCTGATGCTCAAGTCCAGAAGCTGCTGAAAGACACGAAGGAAAACAACCCACAACTGACTATTGAGAGTGACCGCAGAAATCCAAAAAATAACAGACCTTCTTCTCATGATTTTATTTTCTGAATCCTGGGGTTACTCATTCTCCAGTAAAGTCGGGGATCTTCAAGCTGATGGTGAGCTTCCTGTGAGCTTTGTCAGTGATGTCAATTGCTGGGCTGGATGTTATTTTAACTGTGCTTGTGCCTCCAGCTTATATAAAACATATGCACATCACTTAACTTTGCTGTGGATGAAATGTCTGTATCCCAAGTACGTCAAGAGAAATAAAGGTAAAAGCATTCATGAATGAAGTCTCATTTTATTCATGGATTCCGACCAAACATAGAGAAAAGATAATTTGTTTGGGGAGAACTTAGGTCAGGGTGGGGACAGGGGGAGAACGTGACAGAAATGTTTCCAATCACACTGATTTTTGTTTGTCTTGTCACGTCATTGCCCAGAGCAGGTATTTCTTGATCCACATGGGTGGCTGTCTGAGGAATCTCCCTCATCAGGTTATTTCTTCTACCAACCCCACAGTCTTTTGTAGTATCCTTAGGTGCTTCAATGAAGCTTATGTGTGATCATCACTGCTTTTTTTTTTTTTTTTTGGCTTTTTAGGGCCACATCCACGGCATTTGGAGGTTCCCAGGCTAGGGGTCCAACTGGAGCTACAGCTGCCAGTCTACACCACAGCCACAGCTACTCGGGATCCAAGACACATCTGTGACCTACACCACAGCTCACGGCAACACCAGATCCTTAACCCACTGAGTAAAGACAGGGATCAAACCCACAACCTCATTGTTCCCAGTCAGATTCGTTTCCGCTGCGCCAAGATGGGAACTCTCTGATTAACTTTTTAATAATTCCACCTTTACTTACAGAAAAGACAACTTCATGGTATGTACAGCTCTTCCTCTTAATAGGCCCCAGAATTTCCTTATGATGTCCAGAATCCCAAAAATGCCTTAAAGTAGCTGTGTAAGAATTACTTTTTTATTAAGTACTAATTTTTTTTCTTCCACTCCTCCTGCTTCCTTATATATCTTCACTGGGTTCCATCAGTTTATCATTCTCATCAAATACACTATGTTCTTGATACCTTCAAATCACCCCTTAGCATGCGCCACCATTTCAGCAACATCACTGCACACGGTGTAGGCTCTTGAGGTTTCCTTTAAGTTTCCTTCTGTTCCTATCTCATGGCCTCTTGTTCAGCCGGATACATTCATTCCTAGGGTATCTTCGTTCTCAGGTTCTGAGAAGTGTCTTTAGTGGGCGTAGATGGAGTTGTTAAAAGGAATAGAAGCACGTGATTTAAGCTAGAAAAGAATTGAGATGTCTTCTATCGAAGGGTTTCTCAACCGCTACATAATTGTCGTTCGGGGCCAGATAATCTTAACTGTATCTCAGTAGTATTGGTGTGAGACTGTTGCATGCATTTGTTGGCAGGGGGTTGGCAGCATCTCTACCCACTAGATACCAGTAGATACCAGTTGAGACAAGCAAAAATGTCCCCAGGCATTAGCAAATATCCTCTGGGATGCAAAATGGCTTTGAGGCCGAGAATCACTGTAATCTAGCCCAACCCCTGAAGAGATAAAAAAATCGAGCAACAACAATCACATAGATCAATTCAGGGACTGATATGCTGTGTGCTTCACCTGGAAAGTGAAGGTACTCTACCACAACAACTCGCTGAGACAGACTGGTGCAGATGACGAGAAGATACTGCTAGTGGGCTGAACTCAACATCGCCATTGTGCAAGGAAAAACAGGAGTTGAAGTCAGGAGACAGGAAGTGAGGTCAGGAGACAGGAAGTGAGGTCAGAAGACAGGAAGTGAGGTCAGAAGACAGGATGTGGTGTCAGCGGCACATCCCTGCCTCCCTTCCTTCCCCTCCTCAGCCCCCTCCAGACGCATCACATCAAATATAATATTTGAGTAACTGTGCACAGCTCAGCCACCCACATCTTTCTCCCATTCCTGTCCTGTGAACCCCAGAGATCACTCCGCACCACTTTCTCCGTTTGATCTTTTCCTTCATTTTTGGAGATGAAATCCCAGCGTGAATGGGTGAATTATTGCAGCAAGTGACAAGGCAGATTAAAGAACCACCTCATTCTTTCATTTTGTTGTGGGTTTTTTTTAACTTTTTTTATCAAGGTGTGTCTGACAAATGCAAAAGCTATATATAGTTAATGTTTACATCTTGATGAGTTGGAAGCTTATACACTTGTGAAACTATTACCATAAACAATACCATAAACACAACCACCACTTCTAAAGTTTCCTTTCTCTTTGTGATATGAATATTTAACATAAAATCTACCTTATTAACAGACTTTAACTGTATAATACAATATCATTAACTATATGCACTATGCTGTACATATTTCTAGGACTCACTCATCTTGTGTTACTCAAATTATGTGCTCTCTGACCAGCATCTTCCCCATCTGCCCTCCCCCAGCCCCTGGTAACCACCATTCTACCCTCTGTTTCTAGGATTGTGACTGTTTTTGAGATTCCAGATATAACTAGAATCAAGTAATATACAAATAATCCACCTTCTGGTATATACGCTTGAGTACCTCAACTTTTTTTTGTTTGTGTGTTTGTTTGTGCTTTTTAGGGCTGCACCTGCAGCACATGGAAGTTCCCAGGCTAGGGGCCAAATCAGAGCTGCAGCTGCCTATGCCACAGCCACAGCAACGCAGGATCCCAGCCAGGTCTGTGACCTACACCACAGCTCGAGGTAATGCCACATATTTAACCCACTGAGTGAGGCAAGTGATCAAACCCCCTTCCTCATGGATACTAGTCAGGTTTGTTTCCACTGAGCCACAATGGGAACTCCAAGGTTTTAAGACTGGAGTAGGATCCCTCTCCCCCAGCATCAGGTAGTGAAAACTAGAAACACTGTTTTAACCTATTGAAGACATACTATCTCTGCTTTTCTAGAAGATCCCATGGCCAAGCCCAGAATATCATCATGTCCAGTGTCCCTGGGGGAAAGTTCCCCTCCAGGTCAGGGTCTGAGGTTCATACGGAATAGGAATTTGAACCTTAAATATGTACAAGAGCCATACTCATGGAAGAACCAGGCTGGATTTTATCTAAATACTGTGAGTGTCTGCAAAAGAAAGGCTTCAACTTAGCAGGTGGGGACAGCCCTCAACAGGGTGCTGAAGCCTAGCAACCGGGAAGGGAAAGCAGTTCTCATGTACCTCACACCACTCCCTAGGACAAGTGACCCCACACAGAGATGGACGGTATCACAGGGTGGGGTAGTTTTTTTCTTTTTTATTGAGGTATAACACGAAATGAACCATTTTAAAAACAAACAATCCAATGGCATTTAGTATAATCACCTTGGAAACCACCACCTCTATCCAACTCCAAAAGTTTCATCAAAGCAAAGCTTTTTTAAACACACTGATTAAGCAATCGCTTCCTATTCCTTCCTCCCCTCAATCCATGCCAACCACCCGTCTGCTTTCTGGCTCTAAGGATTTACCTACTTTGGCCTTTAGAACAAGCTTAGGCCTTTGGATTTTTTTTCTAATATAAAGGGAAACCACTAACATATTAATTATAATTATTATATTCTAGGGGGAAAGAATAAAATGCCCCAAAACCTGAAAGAACCTGGAGCATCCCAAGAAACAGGAGGAGTGTTTTCAGACTGTAGTTTAAGATAGGGTTAGAGTGAGTGTTAGGTTTGGGGATAACCAGAAAAAAGCACAGGGGGGGAATGGGGTGGGGGGACATGGAAGAGTTTAGTGCAGAGGATAGAACAGGTCACCTGTGAGAGTTGGGAATATGAGCAGTCAATCTGGGACCCACATTAGAGAAGGTTAAAGAAAGAGATAAGTATGATGGTCCAGTTAAGGGGCCACAAGGTCCACCCTCAGCAAGATATCAGTAAGGAGACTGGGGCATCCACTTGATCCTTCAGCCCAAACAAAGAGCGTCCCAGACCAGTGAGTCTGATAGACGCTGACTCAGCCACTCCTTGATGGGGCACCGAGAAGGACCCCCGGGGCCTCCTCCTCCACGGCTGTGGCCTCTGTCCTTTTGCTCTGACACTCCACATACTCTCAGCCCCCTCCCCACTCCCACAACCTATCTCTTAGATACAATCAAGCCTTGGGATTCTAACAGTGGGTACCACTGGGCAGACCCCTGTCCTGACAACTATGACTTCTGTGTCTGGGAAGGGGTGGAAGTGGCCTGTGGACAGCTCTGACCCGGTGCACCAGGGGTTTCTTTCGGCTGTGCCAAGCTTCTGCCAGAAGCCCCACCAGGAGTATTAGAATCACGGCCCCAAGACATATCCGGACCAGATTCCCCTCAGTGTAGGACTGGAGGGCAAGACCTAGAAAAATGAAGGGACAGGAGCAGATGATAAGAGCTCATCTCTAGGACCCACTCCAAGCCACGTACTGGGTTTCCCAGAGTGTATCCCTCAGCTGAAGACCTGTTACCAATCTCCTTCCTCTCCTCTTCACCAAGAGTTAGGACTTGATAAACACAATTTCTTAAATATTACCTCTTCCATATACCCCCTCACAGGCCTCTGATACAACCCTTCCACACATGCAGACACCACACAGTCAACCGGCTGACTGTGGGAGAAAAGACTGTTATAAGGGGTGGGGAGAGAAAAAAAAATCTATCTTTCTCTGACCTCTTAGAAAATCTCAAACTTTCACACTGATCTTTGCCCAGTTCTGAGCTCCACATGCTAATATTCCCCGCCTCCCAAATATCTGACACACCAGAACCCAGGGTCACAGAGCCGTAGTGTCCGTGTTGGGAAAGCAGCCAGCTTTAGGTAAGGACACAGGGGGAAGGAAGTTGGTCCACAGAAGGACACTTTGCTCACCAGGTGGAGGGTCTGACTCCTTTGGAAGGACAGTGACATTCCTGGGAGGTTCTGGGAATCAAAAAGGATAAGTGTGAAGGGATGGAACCATCTCCCCTATCCTCTGTTTCAAACCCCATCATGAGCATATGCACTTGGGAGGCAGAATTCCAGAGTTAATAAGAAGTGCATGAACTACAGAGTCAGGGTGTTCAGACGTGAACCCCAGACCCAGCACTTAGATGGGGGGAGGGGCAGTCTCTTGACATCTATGAGTCAGTTCTCCTACTTGTCCTGAGCGTGGTTGGGAACCCAGAAGGGTTTGAACAGAGGATAGAGAAGGAACCCAACAGGGTCTTATAAAGAACGTGCTGGCTTCCGGAACCTCAAGAAAGCGAGAGCTGTGAGGACCCGGTGTAGATAACTAACCTATCCTAACCTGCCAAGGTTTTCTGTTTTCCAAGGGAAATGGAGACTTTTTCTGGGGAAGGCGAGGGCAAAGAGAACCGCAGCCTGAGGAAAGCATATGTGCATCAGACCAGAGCAATAAGAGGATGCACTGTGTCCAGACAACTAGTACCTACGTGGGGCTGAAGCACAGGCTCTGCGTGGAAGCCGTGGGCGCGAGAGTACACACATGGAAAAATAAATTACGTAAGAACACCCACTGTAAATGACATAAGCAGAACGGCTATGTTTACAGAAAGCTTTTAAAATGAAAAAGAAAAAAAAAAAATGACATACGCGGGTCAGAGCCAGGTCGGAAGAGCGCAGCGCACAACGAGCGACGGTCCCCCCACGAGGGCAGCCTGGGCGCCGCCATCTTGGAAATACCCACACTACCCAGAATGCCCCTCGGGTCCCAGGCTCCGTGCCCAGCTCCCTCCCATCCTCATCCTCAAACCGAGGGCTGTGCCGGGAAGAGACAGGTGGCTTTGAGAAGCGGATTAAAAGCCGACGTGATGGAAGAGACAGCCCAATCCTCACACTCCTTCCTGCTAACCTCTGGGTGTCTGGTTACTTACCAGTGGAGGAGCCTTTGTTCACCAGCAAGTGGTTCCATCTCCCCCCGAATTCTGAGAATTCTAAGCAGGCGGATAGCAAAGAAGTGGATAATGTCAGGTCTGCCCCGGAGTCCCTGCGCTCCATACCCCTTCTGAGGTGTCCGGGCTCCTTGGAACCCATTTCTCTAACACACACTACACAGACACCGAGGAAAGACAAACTCAAATGGCCCCAGACGTGCTGTCTTCCTGCTGCCTCTCAGCAGCTGCGTAAGAAATGGATCCACTCCTCCGCCGAGGGACCCTGGGTTATTTCCACTTTGGGGCTATCGCGGACAATGCTGCTATGAACACTCCCGTACAAGCTTCTGTTTGAATTTACATTTTTAAGTATTCTTGGGTACACATGTAGGGTGGCATTTCTTGATCGTCTGGTAATCCTGTGCTGAGCTTTTTAAGGAACCACCAAACTGTTTTCCACAGCAGCCACATCAGTTCTCGTTCCCACCAGCAATGCATAAGGTTCCAGTTTCTCCAAATCCCCACCACACCACTTGTTGTTGTGCTTTTTTGTATATAGAGCTATAACGATTATAGCTATTTCAGCAGATATGATACATTTCATGGTATGAGACATATCTCAATTCTAAAAATACACAGTGGAGCCACAGGCCTGGGTGAGCTCAAGGGAAAAACAAGCTGACAGCAGCCTCTGAGCTTAAGACTCCTCCTAAGACCATTTTCTTAACCAGGGACTTCCTACTGGTTTAACATCACCGCCAAGGTGTTACGTGAAACCCCCTCAGCTTATAAATATGCAGCTCCTACTGAGAGTGGGGATAGTGTTTGAAGACTTCTTATAGTGCAATCAGCTCAGCAAAGCCTGACTTATGCTCACCCATCAGTGGTAGAATCAGAGCTTGGATTCATTCTCTATTATTTCTCTCCCTGTGAGTTTCAGGAATAAATCTTTCTTTGACTTGAGATTTAAACATGGTGTGATACCACAGATTACTACTCAGCCATAAAAAAGGAGTGGACACACTATGGATAGATTCATCAACTTGGGAAAATTCCAAGGGCATCATAATAAGTGTGTGTGGGGGGAGCACTCTCAAAAGGTCCCACGCCGTATGACTGCATTTGTAAATAACTTCTCAAAATGGCAAAATTAAATTGAGGAAGGACAAATTAGTCCTCTATAGGCATTAAAGATCATGGGAGGGGAGGGGTGTCTACAAAGAGAGAAATACCTTTGTGGAGATTGGATTTTTTTTTTCTCCCTTGGAATAGTATATTGAATGCAATGGAGATTACATGAATCCACATCTATGATAAATTGACCCAGAACTATCCACATATATGGGGCCCATGGCAGATTTCTGCTTTTTCCTACTCTAATTACAGGAGATGTGATCCCTAAAGGTACATGGGATGAGACATACCCGTCCTATCTTTGCAACTTCCTGTGAATCAAGATCTCAAAATAGAAAGTTTTTAAGTTTCAATGAGAAACACAGACAGACACACATGCACCCACACAGGCTGTGTCTCACTGGGCATGGCACCATCTTCCTGCCCTCAACCCCATTCTTGCCAACCTTGGCTCTTTCCAGCACGATGCTTCTTATCAGAGTTTGAGGTCTACCTGAGACACAGGAACTGTTCCAGATGTCACAGCCTAGCACACTATTTCTTAAGGCACAGGCTGTCGTCTGACCCCCCAGAAGCAGCTGAGACACCTTGAAAACGGGAACCACACACAACATAGTACAATGGTTCTCAAAGTGGCATCCCCAGACCACCAGCAGCAGCAGATGCTGGGAACGCATTAGAAACGAAAATTATCACAGCAACATGGATGGACCTAGAAATTACCACGTTAAGTGAAGTCAGGCAATGAGACACCAACATCAAATGCTATCACTGACGTGCGGAATCTAAAAAAAAGGACATAATGAACATCTCTGCAGAACAGATACTAACTCTCAGACTTTGAAAAACGTATGGTTTCCAAAGGAGACAGGTTGGGGGGGTGGGGGGATGCACTGAGGGTTTGGGATGGAAATGCTATGAAATTTGGTTGTGGGGACTGTCGTACACCTATAAATGTAATAAAAGTCATTAAGTAATCAAAAAAAAAAAAAGAAATGAAAACTATCAGACCCCACTGCAGACCTTCTGAATCAGAAACTCTAGGGGTCTAGAAGCTTCTCAATAAGCCCTCCAGGCAATTCTCAAGCTCACAACGGTTTAAGAGCAACTGCCCAGTGGAATCCAAACCTCACACTTGGAGTCTAAGAACCTACAATTGCACAAGTTCTTCAGCTTATTCTCCTACAGGCTAAACACTATAAACCGTCCCCCGAGGCTGGAGAGAAGTTGGAATGTGGGACAGCACAATCATATCCACCGAGGTACTTCTCCACCAGCCTTCTTTGCAGGCAGAAATAAAGGACTTTTAAAAGAAAGCAACTCTGTGAAATAGCAAGTCAATCAAACTGAGAAATTGAGACAAGAGAGGAGAAAGAGAGGGAGGGTTCCCGTCCCTTATACCCCAGACAGTGACGTGAACCATCCAGAACTTACCTTTCACGGTGGAAGGTGGTTCTGGGGGCAACCGGGTGGTGGTCACAGAGGTCCCTGAGAAATCAGGAGAAAAAAAAAAAAAATAGACTTTTGGAGTTCCCTTTGCGGCTCAGCAGTAACGAGCCCAACGGGTACTCGTGAGGACGCAGGTTTGATCCCTGGCTTTGCTTAGTGGGTTAAGGATCCAGCGTTGCTGTGAGCTGTGGTGTTAGGTCGCAGATGCAGCTCCCACGTGGCTGTGGCTGTGGTGTAGGCTGGCAGGCACAGCTCTGATTGGACCCCTGGCCTGGGGACCTCCATATGCTATGGGTGCGGCCCTAAAATGTGTGGGTGTGTGTTTGTATGTGTGTATGTACATATATTATACACGTAATTTATATAATTTTGTGTATATTTATGTGTATATATTTATACATATAATTTATATAACTTTGTGTATATATATTTATGTATGTGAGTATCTATTTAATATATATAATTTATATAATTTTGTGCTTTGTTATGGGTCCTGAGCAAATAACAACGCCTTTCTGCAACCCAGTTTCCTCACCTGGAAAAAACAAAGCTCTTTCATCACTGGATGGTCGGTCACCCGTGTTAAAAAGCGTTTGCGAGCGGGAGCAAGACGGCAAAGGAGCAGTACGGGGCGCTGGGCGCTCCCCTTCTCCCACAAACACGTCCAAAAAAAAAAAAAAACCATCCGCCTGCAGAACAATTTGCACAGAACCGCTCCCGAACGCCGGCAGCCCACCTCGGACCTCCCCAAAGGCCAAAAAACCCTCCACATAACTGGGAAGAACAAAAGGAAAAAGAGGCGTCCAGACACCACAGCCTAGACCCTCAGGCCGGGGCTAGGCGCCAAGACCTGGGCCGGAGGTCAGGTCCAGAGAGAGAGAGAGGACAACGGTCGGCTGTGCGGCGTCAGCCCGAGCAGGCTGGGGAGCGGTCGCCACAGCGGAGAGAGCGCCGGAGGAGGCGGAGGAGGCCCGGGGCGGAAGAGTCAGGCGCCACGCGGCCAAGGCCACGAGGAGGCGGCGGGGCGGGAGCGCCATGGGCACGGCCTCCTCTGCGCAGGCGCAGGCTCTCCGCTCCTCCTGCGCAGGCGCGGGCGGGGGCAGGGGGTTCAAATGGCTGCCACCGTCTCCCCTCGCTCCAGACGTGGGCCAGGCCCGCCCCGCTCAGAGTCCCATGAACAGGCACTACTTGCAGCCCCGTCACCGGAGGGGTCGCCACCATGGAGAGGCCTGCCACCGGGCGCCACCCATTCCCTGACCTCCTGCCATCGCCACTGCCTACAAGAGATCCACCTTAGGGCGAAGGACACACGGAGATTGAAAGTGATGGATGGGAGTTCCCGTCGTGGCGCAGTAGTTAACGAATCCTGGCCTGGGAACCTCCATATGCCGCGGGAGCGGCCCAAAGAAATAGCAAAAAGACAAAAAAAGAAAGAAAGTGAGGGATGGAGTTCCCATTGTGGCGCAGTGGTTAACGAATCCGACTAGGAACCATGAGGTTGCGGGTTCGATCCCTGGCCTTGCTCAGTGGGTTAAGGATCCGGCGTTGCTGTGAGCTGCGGTGTAGGTCGCAGACGCGGCTCGGATCCCGCGTTGCTGTGGCTCTGGTGTAGGCTGGTGGCTACAGCTCCGATTGGACCCCTAGCCTGGGAACCTCCATATGCCACGGGAAGTAGCCCTAGAAAAGGCAAAAAGACAAAAAAAAAGAAAATCAGTAAGGCGACAGAGATCCTAAATGACACAACAGAAGTGAGACTTAATTTATACTTTCAGGACATTACATCCAAAAAACACCAGAATATATATTCTTTTCAAGTGCACAGGAATGACCACATACTGGGGCACAAAACTCTCTTTTGCTGAGGTAATTAAAAAATTTAAGAGTATAGAAATTAGTTCAAACATCTTCTCTGACCGCAATGGCATGACACTAGAAATCAACCACAGGAAAATAAATGAAAAAAAAAAAATCTACATGGAAACTAAACAACATGCCACTAAAAAAACAATGGGTCATCAAGGAAATCAAAAAGGAAATTAAAAAATATCTTGAGATTAATGACAATGAAAACACAACCATACAAAATCTATAGCATGTCAAAAAAAAGCAGTGTGGGTTTTTTTTTTTTTTGTCTTTTTTACTTTTCTAGGGCCACTTCCCTCAGCACATGGAGGTTCCCAGGCTAGGGGTCGAATTGGAGCTGTAGCTGCCGGCCTACACCACAGCCACAGCAACGCGGGATCCAAGCCGCATCTGCAACCTACACCACAGCTCACGGCAACACCGGATCCTTACCCCACTGAGCAAGGCCAGGGATCGAACCCGAAACAAACCCATGGTTCCTAGTTGGACTCGTTAACCACTGCGCCACGACAGGAACTCCAAAAAAAAAAAAAAGCAGTTCTCAGAGGGAAGTTCATAGTGATACAGGACTTCCTCAAAAAAAATAAATATCTCAAATCAACAACCTAACCTACCACCTAAAAGAAGTATAAAAACAGGTATAAACAAAACTTAAGGTCAGCAGAAGGAAGGAAATCATACAGATTAAAGAAGAAATCCATAAAAGAAAGATTTATTGTTTAAAAAATAGGAGTTCCCATCGTGGCGCAGTGGTTAACAAATCCGACTAGGAACCATGAGGTTGCGGGTTCGGTCCCTGCCCTTGCTCAGTGGGTTAACGATCCGGCGTTGCCGTGAGCTGTGGTGTAGGTTGCAGACGCGGCTCGGATCCCGCGTTGCTGTGGCTCTGGCGTAGGCCAGTGGCTACAGCTCCGATTGGACCCCTAGCCTGGGAACCTCCATATGCCGTGGGAGCGGCCCAAAGAAATAGCAAAAAGACAAAAAAAATAAAATAAAAAAATAAAAAATAGAAAAAAAAATCAATAAAACCAAGAGCTGATTCTTTGAAACAAAATCGACAAACCTCTGGCCAGACTCACCAAGAAGAAAAGAGAACCCAAATAAACAAATTAAGAAATGAAAAAGGAGAAGTTTCCACTAATATTGCAGAAATACAAAAAAACCCCACAAGAGAATGACAATTACATGCCAACAAATCTGACAACCTAGAAGAAATGGACAACTTTCTAGAGACACGCAGCCCACCACAACTGAATCAAGAAGAAATAGATCTTTTGAACAAACTGATCACTAGAAATGAAATTGAATATGAATAACAATAAAAAAAACACCCTAAACAAAAATCCAAAACCAGATGGCTTCACAGGTGAATTCTACCAAACATACAAAGAAGAACTTATACCCATCCTTCTTAAACTTTCTCAAAAGATCGAAGAAGTAGGAACACTCCCAAAGACACTCTATGAAGCCACCATCACCCTAATACCAAAAGCAGACAAAGCTACCACAAAAAAGAAAATTACAGGCCAATATCTTTGATGAATACAGATGCAAAAGTTCTCAACCAAATTTTAACCAATTGAATCCAACAACACATAAAAAAGATCATACACCACAACCAAGTGGAATTTATCCCAGGTTCACAAGGATGGTTCGACATATGCAAATCAATCAAGTTAATACACCACATTAACAAAAGTCAAAAAACACATGATCATCTCAATAGATGCAGAAAAGGCATTTGACAAAATCCAACATCCATTTATACTAAAAACTCTTACCCAGAAATAAACCCAGACACCCACAGGTCAATTAATCTTCATCAGAGGAGGCAACAATATAAAATGGGAAAGAGAAAGTCTCTTTGGCAAGTGGTGCTGGGAAACCTGCATGGCTGCATGTAAATCACTGAAACTAGAACACAGCCTCATGCCATGCACAAAAATAAACTCTACAAGGCTTAATGATTTAAACATGACACAACACCAGAAAAGTCCTAGAAGAGAACATAGGCAAAACATTCTGGCGTCAACTGTACAAATGTTTTCTTAGGTCAATCTCCCAAGGCAACGGAAATAAATAAACAGGACCTAATCAAATTTACAAGCTTTTGCACAGCAAAGGAAACCATTTAAAAAACAGACAACATACAGAATGGGAGAAAAAAGCTGCAAGCAATCCAACCAACAAGGGCTTCATCTCCAAATATACAAACAGCTCATGCCACTCAACAGGCATGGAACCCAAACCACAGCAGCACCTGGAGCCGCCTCAGGGACCACACTAGATCCTGAACCTGCAGTGCCACGCGGGAACTCCTTAACCACCTGTTTTGAATGGATTCCCTTAAAAACCTGCTTTGAGGGGGTAAGAGTATAAGGTCATATGAGCTTGCAACTCGTAGATGAAAAAGTGGCTGAAACCTAAAGCAAAGCACAGTGATGACAGATGAGCACACTGTAGTCCAAACTCCAAAGTGGCTAAGAAACAAGATATGTTCTCACCACAAAAAAAGAAAGAAATTGTAATTACATAATGGGATGGATGGATTAGCTCCACTACAGTGGTAATCCTGTTGCAATATATAAATGTATCACGTTCACATGTTACATACCTTACATGTATGCAATGTTATGTGTTAATTATATTTTCCTTTTTTTTTTTTGGTCTTTTTGCCATTTCTTAGGCCACTGCTGCGGCATATGGAGTTTACCAGGCTAGGGGTCAAATCGGAGGTGCAGCTGCTGGCCTATGCCAGAACCACAGCAACGTGGGATCTGAGCCACGTCTGCCACCTACACCACAGCTCACGGCAACGCCTGATCCTTAGCCCTCTGAGCAAGGCCAGGGATCGAACCTGCAACCCCATGGTTCCTAGTCGGATTCATTAACCACTGAGCCACAAGGGGAACTCCTATATTTCCATTTTTTAATTTCAATTTAAAAAATTAGAGGGCAAAATTGGAAGCAGAGAGACCAGTACGGTGGCTGCTGGAGTCATCCAGGTAGAGAGGACGGATGTGGAGAAATTCTCAGAGTATGGGTAAGTTTCAAAGATGCAGCAGGAAGCATGAGATGGGAAAGCAGACCAAGACAGAATAGAAAACACCTCTAAGGAGTTCCCGTTGTGGCTCGGCGAAAACAAATCTGACTAGCATCCATGAGGATTCAGGTTCGATCCCTGGCCTCACTCAGTGGGTTAAGGATCTGGCATTGCCATGAGCTGTGTAGGTCACAGATTCCACTCAGATCTGGAGTTGATGTGGCTGGGGTATAGGCCCACAGCTACAGCTCCAATGGGATTCCTCGCCTGGGAACCTCCTTATGCCACAGGTGCGGCCCTAAAAATTAAAAAAAAAAAAAAAGGAGGAAAATACCTCTAAGGATTAGAGTAGAAAAGGATATGCTTCCCTCTTATTAAATTTTCATTTTATTTTTAAGTGTAGTTACAATCAGGTGACATTAAACGGAACATCTTGAACGTTTACAAAGTGTACAGGTCGGGAGTGTTAAGTGCATTCACATCGTGATGCCACCGACCTCTGGAACTTTCTCATCTTGCAAAACTGAAACTCTGTCCCCATTAAACACGAAGTCCCTTTCTCCCTTCCTCCAGCCCCTGGCACTCACCATTCCGCTGCCTCTATGAATCTGGCCATTTCATGGAATCACACAGGATATTCCTTTTTGTTACCAGCTTGCTTTACGCAGCACAGCATCCTAAAGATTCATCCACGTGGAGCATGTGGCCAGGTCTCCTCCTCTTGAAGGCTGCATGATATTTCATTGTGTGTCTATACCACATTTTCTTTTTTTTTTTTTTGTCTTTTGTCTTTTGTTGTTGTTGTTGCTGCTATTTCTTGGGCCGCTCCCACGGCATATGGAGGTTCCCAGGCTAGGCGTCGAATCGGAGCTGTAGCCACCGGCCTACGCCAGAGCCACAGCAACGCAGGATCCGAGCCGCGTCTGCAACCTACACCACAGCTCACGGCAACGCCGGATCCTTAACCCACTGAGCAAGGGCAGGGACCGAACCCGCAACCTCATGGTTCCTAGTCGGATTCGTTAACCACTGCACCACGACGGGAACTCCTATACCACATTTTCTTAATGAGGTTAGCTGTCTGTCCTCTTTTGAAAAAAGCACACTTTACGAATGGAAAACTGGGAGTTCCCATCGTGGCTCAGCAGAAACGAATCTGACTAGCATCCGTGAGGATACAGTTCCATCCCTGGCCTCACTCACTGGGTTAAGGATCCTGTGTTGCTGTGGCTGTGGTGGAGGCTGGCAGCTGTAGCTCCCATTTGACCCCTAGCCTGGGAACCTCCATATGCCGCAGGGTGCGGCCCTAGAAAAGGCAAAAAGACCAAAAAAAAAGTTTTTAATGAAATAAAATTTTTCCAATACATTAAAAAAAAAGAATGGAAAACTGATACATGCTACACTATGAGTGAATCTCAGAAACAGCATCATTAGTGCAAGAAGTCAGTCACAAAAATGACTGTAGTTCCAGAAAAAAATAAATGTACAGAAATAGAAAGTAGAAATTTGTGGCTGAATGGACGTAACGGAAAACCATCACGAGAGATCTTTTAGGGGAATGGAAATGCGTAAAACTGGATCGTGGCAATGACTGCATAACTCTGTAAACCTACCAAGAAGCACTGAACTGGACATTTAAGATGGGCAAAAGAGGAGTTCCCGTCGTGGCGCAGTGGTTAACGAATCTGACTAGGAACCATGAGGTTGCGGGTTCAGTCCCTGCCCTTGCTCAGTGGGTTAAGGATCCGGCGTTGCCGTGAGCTGTGGTGTAGGTTGCAGACGCGGCTCGGATCCCGCGTTGCTGTGGCTCTGGCGTAGGCCGGTGGCTACAGCTCCGATTCGACCCCTAGCCTGGGAACCTCCATATGCCGCGGGAGCGGCCCAAGAAATGGCAACAACAACAACAAAAAAAAAAAAAAAGAAAAAAAGAAAAAGATGGGCAAAAGAAAGGAAATTAGCAACTGGTGAATCTATGTGTGTGGTATTTTTTCATAGGCATCAGCATCTGCCTTAATCATACATATACCTCTTGATGTAAGGATTGCAAAACTCCATAAACTTACCAAAAAGCATTGAATTGGACACTTAAAATGGGTAAACGTTAATAAAGCTGTTAAAAAAAAAAAAAGATGATTGTTGCTGAATAACTAGATTTTTTTTTTCTTTTGTCCTTTTTTTTTAGGGCCACACTTGCGGCACATGGAGGTTCCCAGGCTAGGGGTCGAATCAGAGCTACAGCTGCCGGCCTACACCACAGCCACAGCAATGCCAGATCTGAGCCACATCTGTGACCTACACCACAGCTCACAGCAACGCCGGATAAACCCACTGAGCAAGGCCCGGGATCCAACCTGCGTCCTCATGGATGCTAGGCAGATTTGTTTCCACTGAGCCACTATGGGAACTTCAAATAACTAGATTTAAACGAAGATAAGTCTGAATCCAAATAAGTTTTCGCATTACTCTGAACTAACATCACTAATCCCCTGATGATTAGAAATATAAGAATATTACCTTTCTAATAGAATCATTAGTCTTCTTCATGTTGGGACATTTAAAATAATCGGGTTGTTTCAAATGCTTGTGAAAAATGCATAATCATAAAACAATGATGAGGAGTTCCCGTCATGGTGCAGTGGTTAATGAATCTGACTAGGAACCATGAGGTTACGGGTTCGGTCCCTGGCCTTGGTCCGTGGGTTAAGGATCCAGTGTTGCCGTGAGCTGTGGTGTAGGTTGCAGACGCGGCTCGGATCCCGCGTTGCTGTGGCTCTGGCGTAGGCCGGTGGCTACAGCTCCGATTCGACCCCTAGCCTGGGAACCTCCATACGCTGCGGGAGTGGCCCTAGAAAAGGCAAAAAGACAAAAAATTTAAAAAAATAAAACAATGACGAGCATAAACATCGATAATGGTTTTTAAATTACATCAGTTGACATAAAGAATTCAGCACCCAGGAATTCCCATTGTGGCTCAGCGGTAATGAACCCAACTAGCATACATATGCCACAGGTGGGGCCCTAAAAAGCAAAAAAAAAAATTTAGCATCCAGATTTTTCATAAAGATATCTTGTACTTAGATTATCAAAAATAAGAAAGACAGTAAGTTCCCTTAATAGCTGGTTAAGGATCTGGTGTTGCCATAGCTTGGCGCAGGTTCGATCCCTGGCCAGGGAACTTCCCTGCACCTCGGGTGTAGCAGAAAAGCAAGAAGAAAAGGAGAGAGGGTGCTTGTGTTACAAGGGGAGTCATCTCAAATCTCCTTCCTATGAGAGCAGATTTCTAGATTAATTTTTGCAAGTTTTTTGTTGGTGTTTGCTTGTGGGGTTTTTTTACCGAGACAAATCATGAGGCATTATTGACGGTATGAAAATTTCTTTTTCTGAGTGTAAAAACTGTAGCAGACTTAACAATGGTGTCCCAGATATGGCAGCATCTTAATCCCCAGAACCTGTGACAATGGGTTTTTTTCCCCGGAGGGTTTTTGTTTGTTTGTTTTGGGGGGGGGGGTTTGCAGCTGCACTTGCAGCATGTGGAGGTTCCCAAGCTAGGGGCTGAATCAAGGCTGCAGCCGCTGGCCTACACCACAACCACGGCAACACCAGATCCAAGCCACATCTGCGACCTACACCACAGCTCACGGCAGTGCCGGATCCTTAACCAACTGAGTGAGGCCAGGGATTGAACCCAAGTCCTCATGGGTAACAGTCCGGTTTGTTTCCGCTGCGCCACAACGGGAACTCCAGCAATGATATCTTATGACAAAAGGGTGTGATTAAGGATCTTGAGAGTGGGGAGATTATCCTGGTTATCCAGGAGGGCCCAACGTCCTCCCAAGTGTCCTTAAAAGTGAGAGAGGCGGAGTTCCCACTATGGGACAGCAGGTTAGGGATCCCGTGTTGCCACAGCTGTGGCATAGGTTGCAGCTGTGGCTGGGATTTGATCCCTGGCCCACAAAGAACTTCCACATCCCGCAGTGCAGCCAAAAAAAAAATAATAATAAGAGCGGAGTTCCCGTTGTAGCTCAGCAGCTTAAGAACCTGACATAGTGCCCAGGAGGATGTCTGTGTGATCCCTGGCCTTGTTCAGTGGGTCAAGGATCCAGCACAGGCTGGCAGCTGCAGCTCCGAGTGGACCCCTAACCTGGGAACTCCCATGTGCCACAGGTGCAACCAAAAAAAGGGTGAAAGAGAGAGGAAGGCAGAAAAGTCAGAGACAGAGGCAAAGATGCTATGATGCTGGCGTTGATGATGAAGGAAGGGACCCTGGCAGCCAGGTGCAAGTGCTGCTAGGAGTCAGAAAAGGCCCTGGGAACAGAGTCTCCCCTCCAGCCTCCAGAGGGAACACAGCCTGGCTGACACCCTGGTTTTCTCCCAGGAGGACCTGTTTCAGATCTCTGACCTGCAGCCGGGTAAGGTAATGTATTTGTGATGCAAGCCGGGGAGCTTGTGGTGTTTCGCCCCAGCAGCAAAACCTCCAGGCCCCCCGTTTTCTCCTCCTTGCCCTTGGAATTCTACCAGGGACTGCGAAGTCTGAGCAAGAACGGTTTGGTCTGCACCCCCCTAACCTGTGACCACGAGCTCCAGGGGGTCGCTGGGGGCCGACCACAGGTAGGGCAATCCGCTGGAAAAGCTGTAGCATCGGTAGGTCCCGCTGTGCGCGGCGGTCACCGTGGTGATGGGAAAATCAGCCCGGTACCACCGCTCGGGGGTCTTGGAGGGCCCGCTGTCCCCCTCCTTGTAGAGAGCAAACTGGTCAAAACCGTACTGGCTCTGACACCGCAGCGTCACGTCCTCGCCCGGGGATACCGCCGTGCTGGGCTGGGCGGAGAGTGAGGGCTTGTTGAAAACTCCTGGGAGAGAAGAGAACGCTGCTGTCAGAGACGGTGACCACCGTGTCCGCCGTGGGGGAAGCGAGGTCCCCACACCTCCTCAAGGGCTGGGGACCTTTGCAGCTGTGTCGGTCCCAGAGAACCCACCCTCCCACCACCTGCTCCCCGAGGGGTTAAGGGAGCCTGGCAAGAGTCACATCACAGTGCCTGCAAGCAAATCCTGGTTTTGTGCAGCTGAGCGGTTAGACAGATCTCCCCCTGTATCTGTGTCTCGGCCTGCTCTACTGTAAAATGGGAATGATCGCTACGCTGGACACCGGAAATTGACACAACACTGTAAACGGAAATTGACACAACACTTCACTTGAATAAAAAAGTTTGTTTGTTTGTTTGTTGTCTTTTTGCCTTTTCTAGGGCCAGCTCCCGTGGCATATGGAAGTTCCCAGGCTAGGGGTCGAATCGGAGCTGTTAGCCACCGGTCTACACCAGAGCTACAGCACCTCGGTATCCAAGCCGCATCTGCAACCTACACCACAGCTCATGGCAACACCGGATCCTTAACCCACTGAGCAAGGCCAGGGATCGAACCTGCAACCTCATGGTTCCCAGTTGGATTCGTTTACCACTGCGCCACGACAGGAACTCCTAAAAAATGTTTAGTTAAAAAAAATTAAAACGGGAGAGTTTCCATTGTGGCTCAGCAGTAAAGAATCTGACCAGTATCCATGAGGACGTGGGTTCGATCCCACTGGCCTCACTCAGTGGGTTAAGGATCCAGCATTGCCGTGAGCTGTGGTGTAGGTTGCAGACAAGGCTCGGATCTGGCGTTGCTGTAGCTGTTGGCATAGGCCAGGCAGCTACAGCTCTGATTCAACCCCTAGCCTGGGAACCTCTGTATGCAGCAGGCGACATCCTAAAAAGTAAATAAATAAATAAATAAATAAATAAATAAAATTTTTGCCTGAGGCACTATGTATTAATAAGCATTTAATAGAATACGTAATGCGTAACGACCACCCAAAATATGATGGTGGTGACAAAATAGCTTAAGCTTATACTGTAAACTTATTGGAAACTTGTATTAAAGTCCAGATGCCACAGGGACCGGCTACCTAGCACCAGGGAACTCTGCCCAATATTCTGTGATCATCTATGGGGGGAAAGACTCTGAAAGAGAATGGATGTGTCTATACGTATAACTGAATCACTCTGTTGCACAGAAGAAACTACCAATCTTGAAAATCAACTATACTTCAATAAAACTTTAAAAAATGGAAAAAAAAGAAGTACCAGATTCCAGGTGCTGTTCCAGCCCATGACATATATCCATTCACTGAGTCCTCACAAAGACCTAAGAGTGTCCCTACTTTGTACGTAAAACTAAGATGCAATGGAAAAAAAATAAAAAGCATTGTAAAATAAACATCTCAAAAAAAAAACAAAAACAAAAACCTAAGATGCACATTGCTCAATCGCTTGGTCCAAGATCACAAGACAGGAAGTGGCAGAGCTGAAATGTGCAATCACAGAGGTGGGCTCCAGGCTGTCCAACTGTGAGCCTACCCTGCCATGTAATTTGATATTTTTATCATCCTAGAGCATGGCCGACCACGCCTGGAATCCCTTACTCACAGCAGCAAAAGGTGCCTGATAATTCATTCAATATTGGTGTTTGCTCTGAGCAACTATTTTGTGTTCGTGTCTGTTTTCTAAGAAGGAAGCCCACTGGGAAGAAAGACTAGCCAGAGGCAAATAAATAAGTAAATAGGTGGCAAACGATGAGTGCCGTTTTAAATCGGGGTGGATTTTAAATAGGATGGGGAGGGAGATACTTAATGAGACAATAGCCTTGAGTCAGTCCCCAAAAACCACTGGTGCCAGGACCTCAGGGCCTGGAATGAGGGTAAAATGAGCTAGGCACTCTCCTGGGAGGCAGACACACGTACAGGGAATAGAATATCCAGGCTTTAAACAAAGACAGAATCCAGCTGTGCCCCGGGGAGCCATGGCGAGGTCTAAAACACGAACCAACCCTGCCATGTAGGTCATTTGATGTCACTATCCTCGCAATCCGACCCTGCCATGTAGGTCATTTGATGTCACTATCCTCGCAATCCACACCTGGCACTCGGTAGTCACAGCGTCTGAGGAGCTCCTCTTGGGGCTCGGCGGGTTAGGACCAGACTAGTATCCATGAGGACGCAGGCTCAATCCCCGGCCCCGCTCAGTGGGTAAGGATCCTGCGTTGCTATGAGCTGTGGTGTAGGTTGCAGACAAGGCTCTGATCTGGCATTGCTGTGGCTGTGGTGTAGGCCAGCAGCTACAGCTCTGATTCGACCCCTAGCCTGGGAAGCTCCATATGCCACAGGTGCTGCCCTAAAAAGATTTTTTTACTGTAAGTTACTAAAACTTACAGTATTTTAAATTTATACAAAAAACAAACAAACCACCCAGAATTTATTATCACGGAAGCAAAAACTCATCAATGTTTTAAAATCTATTTTGGAAAAAAATTTCGTAATGCGTTAGCGGAGTTAGGTGACTCAGAGGGTTAAAGATCCCACGTTGTCACTACTGTGGTTCAGGTCGCTGCTGTGGCGATGGGTTCGATCCTTGGCTGGGGACCGTCCATGTGCCACAGGTGCAGCCAAAAAAAAAAAAAAAAGGTAAAATGCTTTAGAAATAAAAGGATAAGCTGAGAACATTTTATTCCATGAAAAAATAGAACATGGATAGAGGGGTACACATTTTTTCCTTGCATCAGCCTCGGATATGGCTAGGATGGTACTGTCACTGAGCAGGGCTGGGGGCAGGGGGGAGGGGAGTCCTGGGCACAAAAGCCTTTCCATGTCCCCCATTTCTAGCTTTTAGGAAACTGGCCTCATTCAGCCTCCCTGGCCTTCCCTGGGTTCTGAGCGACAGGTTCAGACAGTTGATGATTGGGGAAGGGAGGGGACACAAACGCCCTGGAGGCACAGTCAAGGAAGAATGGTACCACCCTGGGACAGGGTCCTGGTTCTCGCCCAAGGGATGCACAGAACAACGTAGGCATCTTATGCACCTAGGAGAAGAGTTACATTCCTTATGCTTCTTTGAGAAATGAATACTTTAAAAGTGTAAAGCTTGCAGCCCTTCCTTGTGCTTCTCCCTGGCTTAACTGCTTCACCTGTGAGCTACAGACTCGGCACCCTGAGCTCAATTGCCTGTGGGTTAAAGATTATTAGTACCTGATGTTTTTCAGGAACTTTCCTAGTTTGTTCTAATTTCTGATCAAGACCCCCCCCTTCACAGGTACTGTTATTCTAGACAAGATCCCAGAAGACCACCACGCTGAGATCCCGAGGCCAGCTTCGATGACTAGGCTTCCCCTAAAGAAAGAAGCAGGCATGTCTGCCCCAATTCCGATTCCTATGCAAAAACCTGTCTTATCTGCTTTTTACTACAAAACTCCCTGCCCTTCTTCCAGTGGAGGACACCGTCTTTAAGGCATTTGCCTGCCGCCGCCTCCTCTGCCTGGCAAAGCAATATTTTTTTTTTCCTCCTTCACCCAAAATTCTGTCGCAGCGTTTCTATGGGGCACCGGTGGACAGAGGCAATGGGACTGATCTTCCTTAAAACTGTGATATCCTCTACGTCTTTCATGTTTTTGCATTGATTTGGGCTTTTTTTCCCCAAGGTATATCATTAACATTATTTATGGAGATTCCTGAAGTTTTTGGCGCTTCTCCTTAATTTAGCATTCAAGACCAAGGCCTCACTTGCCACACCCTCATCCCAGGCCCCCGGGGGGGCTTTATTATTATTATTATTATTATTTGTCTTTTTGCCTTTTCTAGGGCTGCTCCCCTGGCATATGGAGTTCCCAGGCTAGGGGTCCAATCGGAACTGCAGCCACCGGTCTACACCAGAGCCACAGCAACGCGGGATCCGAGCCGCATCTGCGACCTACACCACAGCTCACAGCAACGCTGGATCCTTAACCCACTGAGCAAGGCCAGGGATCAAACCTGCAGCCTCATGGTTCCTAGTCGGATTCGTTAACCACTGCGCCACGACGGGAATTCCGGGGGAGGGGGGGGGGGGCTTTCGATTTCCAGCCCTCATCACCCCCTCCCCTGCCGCCCACTTGGAGCCTGTGGCTACACGTCCAGCCACACCCTCCCCAACCCCCTGTTACCGGTAGCGACCAGCTCCAGCGTGTTGCTGGCTGGAGACCAGAGGGTCCCGTTCTGGTAGGAGCAGCGGTAGCGGCCGGCGAATCTTTGTTCCATGACCGGGATGGAGAGGACCGCCTGGTCAAAGTACTTTCCGGACCGCAGTTCCTCCAGGCGGTACAAGTCCACGTCCGGTGGCCCCTGGCAGCGGACCGTCACCGACTTGCCCAGGGGCACCAGGGAGCTGGGCAGGGCCTGGAGGGAGGGCTTGGGCAGGGCGCCTGGAAGGGAAGCGGAGCCTCCTAGAGGGCAGCGGCCAAAGGGCGCCCCCACCTGGGCGCTCCGGCTCCCTCCCGCTGGCTGAACCCACAAGAGGGATCTGGACTCACCTGTCTGAGCGTGTGTCACCTGCCCCAGACACAGCCCTGAGGAGAGAAGGAAAGAGTCCGTTACCAGGGCCGGGCGGGGGGAGCCCACGCTTCCTGCGCGCTGGGCCGCGCTGTAGGAAACCTGCCCGCATTCGCTTTCTTTGGTCGCTTGGCCCGCCTCGCCCCCGGCATAGCCGAAGTGAATGACACCACCCATAAAAGGCCACGATCATTATGCGTCCACGTATCTGAAATGTTCAGAAGAGATAAATCCAGCCAAAGACCTGGATGAGTTGGCTGATGGGGGCTGCGCAGAGCGGCGAATGAAGCGTGATTGCAGGGAGCTCGGGATTTCCTTTTGGAGTAGTTAGAAAGTCTGGGAACTGGTCAGGGGTGGTGTTTGCACAGCACCGTGAGTGGATTGAATGTCATTAACGGTCAATTTTAGGTTTGCTTTTTTTTTTTTTTTTTTTTTGCTTTTTAGAGCAGCACATGGAGGTTCCCAGGCTAGGAGTCCAATCGGAGCTGTAGCCGCCAGCCTGCACCACAACCACAGCAATGTAATTTAACATTTTTTTAATGTATCCGTGCAAGCTTTAAAGTTTATAAAATACAGAATTTCCTCTTCTAGAAAATATTAAAAATAAAATAACCTGGGTTTCTAGGCTTAAAAGGAAAAAAAAAAAAAAGGCGGACAGTGTCGATTTGATACATTTGTAAGTTACCATGTTATGGCGGCTGCCAGCAGCCCAAGGCCGGAGTGTATCAGCTCCAGCGGCTCTGTGGCCCCAGTGTACCAGCTCCAGAAGCTCTTTCACCCGGCGAGAAACCAAGCGAGCACTCGGAGAGTTGGAGAACTCAGGTTTACTACGCCGGCGGGCTCGGAGGAGATCGCTCTCCGAAGTCTGAGTGCCGAAGAGGGGTTTCACAAGGTTTTTATGGGCTAGTTCTTCCGATCCATGCTTGGCGGATGGGAGTGAGAACTGGCGAAGTAATTGACGTAGGAGTGAGTTTTACAGAAGCAAATGTGTAGAGGAGGGGTGGTTAGAGGTAGTTGATTGGTTAGGGGCAGTTTGGCTGGATTTTGCTTAGTCATCATGGCTGGGGCGTCTCCTTTTAGTCTCCTTTTAACCTTTTTGTCGGGTCATTTTCCCTTACAACCAGACGGTGACCACGGGTAGTCCTAGCTAACAGCTCCATCCCCATGAGTCGTTGCCATTTCTTTTCAGGGAGGGAGAAAATTTAAGAGGTGGTCCCATAGCAACTTTCCAGGATAGATGACAGTACTATTAGCTATAATCCCCATGCTGTATATTAGATCCAGATGGCGTCTCCTGCATTATATCTTGAGACCTCAGGCATTCCCATCATGGCTCAGTGGTTAACAAACCCAACTAGCATCCACGAGGACACAGGTTCGATCCCTGGCCTCATTCAGTGGGTTAAGGATCTGGCATTGCCGTGAGCTGTGGTGTAGCTCACAGATGTGGCTTGGATCCCGTGTTGCTGTGGCTGTGGTGTAGACCACCAGCTACAGCTTTGATTCCACCCCTAGCCTGGGAACCTCCATATGCTTCGGGTTCAGCCCTAAAAAAATGAAAACAAAACAAAACAAAAAGGACCTCAAGTTGTGTGAATCCTGGATTTCTCCCTGTTCTATGCCTTTGGGTGACATCATTGTTTTATAATCACATTATTAAGACTGTGCAAATATTATCCACACCTGAGCCTTACAACCTCCCTATGTATTTTTTCGTATTTGTTTTCCCTAAGATCAGTCACGGTATGTTCTATTTCCCTCTGCACAGTGTTCCTGGAATCCGTATCTCGTTCTTTCCACAATAGTCGATCGACTCTCCATGTAATTTTACACGCCTATCAAACCGTACGATCTATAAGTTCCACTGTTTTCCTGGGAGGTGCCCTCTCCCCGTTTTCCCGTCTATCGGAAAGAATTCTTCTCTAGGTTCAACAACTGCCCTTTTTCTCTCAAACAAAGACTCTTTTTTTTTTTCCACCTTTTGGCTGAGTTAGCAGCATTGTCTGTTCTAGTCTCACCAGGGTTGGCAGAGGTAGCAAATAAAAACATAGAACTCCCTGGTAAGCTTGACTATCAGATAAACCACAAACCACAGGTCATATTTTTTTGATGTGGTAACTCCCGTGAGGTCTGTGGTCCTGCAGCTGGTAGGAGCTCGAGTCAAACCCCCAGCCGTACATTTTCATGTAAGGAAGGAGGGTTTGCGGCAAAAATGCCTCAGTTTGTGTTCGAGCCACAACGGTGTGACTTTACACAAGTTACTTAACCCCTCTGGGCCTTGGTGTTCCCGCCTATAAAATGGAAATAACAGGTAGCCCTACTTCATCAGGCTGTTATGGGAATTAAATGAGTAAATATTTAAAAACATGCAATAATACAGAGCCCAATAATAAGTGCTTCCGGGTGTGTTTAAAGGATGAATAAATGCAAGAGGGAATGAATGAATGAGAGCCAGTTTGTGTTTGTAATATGCACTCTTATCCCCCAAAACACAACTGCTTCCTTCCTGCTCAGCCCCTGGGAGGCCTCTCTCTTTTTAGCGATAAAGTTCTTTGGAAGAAATAAGGAAACAATGCCCTCACGTGCCCAGCACAAAGCGTAAGAAGGAGGTGGCAGTAAAAAGGCATCTGAGCCCACCACCCGTCCTGGCAGAGGAGACTCTCATGCCCCGACCCCCCCCCACCCCCCCACCCCACCCCCCCGTGTATGCGGTGGTTAATTGACAAAAAGCGTATTTAAGGTGATTTGTGAAGTAATTACTGCACTCAAGCCAATTAGCACATCTGTCACCTTGTATAATTATCTCTGGGGTTTTCGAGGTGAGAAACTTAAGTTTTACCCTCTGAGAAAATTTCCAGGATATTCTGCAGAGCTGTTAACTGCACTCATTATGCTCCTAGATTTTCAGAACTTACTTATTTCACAACTGGAAGCTATACCCTCTGACCAACATCTACTTCCCCATTCCGCCGGCATGGTCCCCAGCCCCCAGTTCCCAGTCCCCCACCCCCAGCCCCCATTCCCCCCAGCCCCCCAGCCTCAGTCCCCCGCCCCCAGTCCCCCCAGCCCCCAGGTCCCCGCCCCCAGTCCCCCACCCCTAACCCCCATTCCCTCCCACCCTCAACCCCCAGCCCCCAGCCCCCATTCCCCCCCAGCCCCAGCCCCCAGTCCCCCACCCCCAGCCCCTGGCAACCTCCCGTCTACTCTCTGTTTTTGTGGGTCGACTTTTTAAGGTTCCATGTACAAGTATATTCTCCGTCTCATTTCACTTAGCATAATCCCCTCATGGTCCCTCAGGGGTCATCCACGTGGTTGCAAATGGAAGGATTATTTGCGCCCGTGCCCTAAGGCATCCTGAGCTACGTGTATAATCTAGTCCTGCTATCACTAAATCCACTTTAAAAAAAATTTTTTATTGTCTTTTCAGGGCTGCACCCACAGCATATGGAAGTTCCCAGACTAGGAGTCAAATCGGAGCTGTAGCCACCGGCCTACGCCACAGCCACAGCCACAGCCACAGCCACAGCCAGATCTGAGGCACGTCTGCAGCAACATCACAGCTCAGGGCAACACCGTCCTCAGGGGTGTGAGATTCATTTCCACTGAGCCATGACGGGAACGCCTTCAAAATGTTTTTAAGTTTTATGTTTAAAGTTAACTTTTAATATAAACATTTCAAAATTTGAAACAACAATGATTTTGTTTTTCGAGCTTGCTCGTTAATACGTTAATACATTTCATCAGGAACTTGGGATATTCTCACCTTCAACTGGGTAAATACTGAAATAGGTGACACTTGGTTTAGTGACCCCCTGGCCATTACATTCCTAAGTCTCCTTACAATCACGCTTCAGAAACAATCCAAATTAGTTGTAAAAAATTGTTAAGGTTGTGAAAACCGAGGCAGTGGAGGCAGCTGCCGCCAGTCCTGGAGGACCTGCACTCTTCCTCGACCCAGACGCGAATAGCCTGGAAGAACCCAGACAAACACCACCTCCTGGGCCCCAGTGACCCCACCCAGCAAATAAATGACACTTGGAGGTCGCCCCTCGCCCGGAAATGCACCGCTGCGTTCATGGCATCACTGATGCCATTTTTTTAACTCTTCGTCTCACAGCCTGTCCCTCAGCCTTTCCCAGATGGACTCACCAAGACAGAAGAGGGCAGACAGGGATGCAGACATGGTTCCTTGGCCTGTCCTGAGCTCGGGAGCCCAGGAAGGAAGCCTTGGGTGGGGGCTGGCGAAGAGACAGGATGTGATGAGGATGCAGAGGGCTCTCCCCTCCCCCATCAGCCTGGCTTTTCCTAATGGAGACCCATCAGGCTGGAGCCCGCCCCTCCGTGGAATGACTTGCACGCAAGTTCCAAGGAGCCTCACTTATCTCCTGTCCCCAGCCCAGTGGCCCTGCACGTCTGCCTAACGAGGCACTGTTTGCGTCCTGATACGCGCATAGGCTCACACGCCTAATTTATCCCCCCATCCCCACTCTCCCCTTTGGTAACCCCAAATTTGTTTGCTCTGTCTGTGGGTCTATTTCAACTTTTTTTTTTGTCTTTATAGGGCTGCACCCACAGCACATGGAGGTTGCTTGGCTAGGCTGCCAGCCTACACCAGAGCCACAGCAATGCCAGATCTGAGCTGCATCTGCGACCTACACCACAGCACACAGCAACACTGGATCCTTCACCCACGGAGCAAGGCCAGGAATCGGACCTGCAACCTCAAGGTTCCTAGTCAGATTCGTTTCTGCTGCGCCACGATGGGAACTGCTTTATTTCTGTTTTGTAAATAAGTTCAATTGGACCAGGCGATTCTATGCTGGAGGAGGTGGGGAGGGCTGTCCTGTGCGTTGCAGGCTTAGCTGCAGCTCTGGTCTCCATCCACTAGGTGTCACTAGCACCACACCCCCTCCAGGTGTGACAACTAAAAAAACAAATACATCTCCAGACGGTGCCAGGTGTCCCTGGGGGCTCCAATCACCCCAAGAACATTGGAGTCACATCGTCCAGGCACTTAGAGGACAAGATAGACTTGGGCGAGCAAATATTCTCTTTATAACGCTACTCCTTTCTCAAGCATTTCCTCATTTGATCTTCACAGAAGCCTATGAACTCGGTGCCGCTTTAGTCCCATTCTACTGAGAAAACGCAAGCTTGAAAGACAAATAATCGATGATGTCACTTGATATGGAATCTAATTTAAAATGATACCGAAGAAAAAAATTTTTGTCTTTTTAGGGCTGCACCCGCGGCATATGGAGCTCCCCAGAGACTAGGGTTCGCATCAGAGCTGTAGCCATTGGTCTACACCACAGCCACAGCCACAGCCACACGGGATCCGAGAGGCACCTGCGACCTACACCACAGCTCACGGCAATGCCGGATCCTTAACCCACGAGCGAGGCCAGGGATCGAACCTTCGTCCTCACAGTTGCTAGTCAGATTCATCTCCACTGAGCCACAACGGGAACTCCCAGAAGAACGGATTTAAAAAACAGAAACGAACTCATAGATTTCAAAACCAATATTAGGGTTACCATAGGTGAAACCCCTGGGGAGGAGGGAAGAATTGAGAGGGTGGAGACAACATACACTGGACTGTATAAAGTAGGTAATTCAGCGGCGGTTTGCTGCATCACGGAAGATGGCGGCCGCGACGGTGAACAGGGTGGCTGGCGGCTCGAGCTCGGGGCCTGCAGCGGCCTCGGGCGCAGTCCTGCAGGCCGCAGCCGGTATGTACGAACAACTCAAGGGCGAGTGGAACCGTAAAGGCCCCAATCTTAGCAAATGCGGTGAAGAACTGGGCCGTCTCAAGCTGGTTCTGTTGGAGCTCAACTTCCTGCCAACCACAGGGACCAAACTGACCAAACAGCAGCTCATTCTGGCCCGTGACATACTGGAGATCGAGCCCAGTGGAGTATCTTACGCAAGGACATCCCCTCCTTCGAGCGGTACATGGCCCAGCTCAAATGTTACTACTTCGATTACAAGGAGCAGCTCCCGGAGTCAGCCTATATGCACCAGCTCTTGGGGCTCAACCTCCTCTTCCTGCTGTCCCAGAACCGGGTGGCTGAGTTCCACACAGAGCTGGAGCGGCTGCCTGCCAAGGACATCCAGACCAATGTGTACATCAAGCATCCGGTGTCTCTGGAGCAATACCTGATGGAGGGCAGCTACAACAAGGTAGGCAAAGGCAACATCCCTGCCGAGAGCTATACCTTCTTCATTGACATCCTGCTTGACACTATCAGGGACAAGATTGCTGGCTGCATCGAGAAGGCCTATGAAAAAATCCTCTTCACCGAGGCCACTCGGATCCTCTTCTTCAACACACCCAAAAAGATGACGGACTACGCCAAGAAACGAGGGTGGGTCCTGGGCCTCAACAACTACTACAGCTTTGCCAGCCAGCAGCAGAAGCCAGAAGATACCACCATCCCCTCTACGGAGCTGGCCAAACAGGTCATCGAGTACGCCCGGCAGCTGGAGATGATTGTCTGAGTCCGCCAGGCAGCGGGGTGGGGCAGGGCTCGCGTTATTTAAAGCAGTTGCAGGGCAGGGTTTCCTCCAATAAAGGTGGATTGACGTTTAAAAAAAATAAAATTAAAAAAAATAAAGTAGGTAATTCACAAGAACCTACTGGGGAGCACAGAAAAATCCATTCAGGAGTCTGTAATCACCTATATGGGAAGAAAGAATGGATCTATTGAAACGCAGGACTGCTTCACTTTGCTGTACACCTGAGGCTAACACGACACAGCAAGTCAACTACACTCCAATAAAATTAAATTTAAAAAGAAAGAAAATGTATTTTTCCAGTTAAAGCTTGGGTGCTAGGAGCCGAGTCAATCATCCTCCTCAGGCTCAGCGCATGCTCACCTGGATCTAGGCAGGGGCTCTGTCTTGTGTGATGTGTGTATGCCCCTTTAGTTCTCATGTCTTTTCTCCCCCTCCAAGGAAGGGCTCGACAATGCTCTCACGTGAACGAGTTCATTTCTGCAAAACACGATTTTGCATCTTGCCAAATGCGTCTTGTAAGTCGTGCGACGCTGTGGAAGTCACTCATGTTTCCATTGCCCCGTGAGATCTTCCCATCTATCTGTGAATCTGTAGGATATTTATTGCTTCCCACTGTCCTAACAATGGACAGCCACGTTATATCCAAATACCTCCACCGTAGACAATGCTGCACTATCATCGTACCTGCACCTCCGTGGACACAGGTGAAGTGTCTTTAAAATATAAACCCGGGATCTCCCGATTAGTCTCCATGAGGATGCAGGTTCTGTCCCTGGCCTTGCTCGGTGGGTTAAGGATCCGGCGTTGCTGTGGCTGTGGCCTAGGCCGGCAGCTGCAGCTTCCCTAGCCTGGGAACCTCCATAAGCCATAGGTGAGGCCCTAAAAAGAAAAAAAATGTTTAACTTTAAAAAACCAACAGCAAACTTCCAGATCTTCGCTTAGGTATATCTTTAATTTACGTAGTACCAAATTGCACCCAGGATTCACTGCACCAGTTTCTTCCCCCCACAACAGTGCCAGAGGGTCCCCATACCTCCCCAACACCCACAAGACATGGGACTCCCCAGCCTTCTAACCTCTGCCAGCCCGAGGATGGACTAGCCGGCTAGGGCTGCCATAACAAAGTATGGCAAACGGAGTAGCCTGGACATGGAAGGGTCCTGTGTCATGGTTCTGGAAGGTGGAAGTCTGAGATCGGGGTGCTGGCAGGAGGTTCCTTCTGAGAACTGTGGGGGGAAACCAGGCACACGTCTCTCTCCCGGGTCCTGGTGGCTGGCTGGCAGGCTTTGGGGCTCCTTGGCTCATGGATACACCACTCCAATCTCCGCCTTCAGGTTCACACCATGCTGTCCCTCTGTGCATGTCTGTGTCACAATTTCCTTTTTTTACATTTTTTTCTTTTTTTTTTTTTCTTTTTAGGGCCTCCCCCGCGGCATATGGAGGTTCCCAGGCTAGGGGTAGAATCAGAGATGCCCCCGCCAGCCTACACCACAGCCACGGCAACGCGGGATCCAAGCCACGTCTCCGACCTGCACCACGGCTCGCGGCAACACCAGATCCTTAACCCACGGAGCGAGGCCACAGTGATGGAACCTGCAACCTCATGGTTCCGGTCAGATTCATTTCCGCTGCACCACGACAGGAACTCCATCGTTTCCTTGTTTTTAAATAAGGACACAAGTCATGCTGGGTGAGAAGCCGTCCTGCTCCAGTATGTCTTCATCCTGGGCAAGCACACTTGCGATGACCTCATTTCCAAAGAAGGCCCCATTCTGAGGTCCTGGGGGTTGGGACATTTGACATAGGAGTTTGGAGGTGGCCGCAATTCCATCATAGCAGATGGAAGGGAAGCAACGGCATGTCGTTGTTGGAATCTTTATTTCTCTAATTCCAAAGAGATTGCACCTTAGCCCATGTTCGCATGAGCTTGGATTTCCTCCTCCATCAATGACGAGTGTCCTTCTGGCTCAGAGAATCATTTTGAAGTGTGTGCGTGACCGTGCAGCGAGTGGGTACAGAAGGAGAAATCTGAACCCAGGTTAACCCATCTATTCCCGAGTCGGGGCTCTCAATGCTACCCTGTCCCGCTGATGGTCACTCCCCAATATCATCCACATTATGCGCTCCCCATATTTCTTTCCATCAATCAACACGCATGCTCGATTTCCCTCTCTTACTCCTACTCTCCACTCCAAACCACTGTGCTGTATTTCACTGGCCCTGCCATTAACTTTCTTCTCTACGTCCTCGTGCCAAAACTGAACCGAATTTTTTTGTATTTTTTTAGTTTTTTATTACAGTGTTGTGCCAATTTCTGCTGTGCAGCAGAGTGCCCCAGTCACACACATTCTTTTTCTCCTATTATCTTCCATCATAGTCTCTCCCAAGAGACTGGACAGAGTCCCCTGTGCTGTACTGTAGGACCTCACTGCTCATCCATCTCAAATGTAATCATTCGCATCTACTTTAATACCAACTCCAATTCCTCTTCTGCCACTCCCATCTCATTATATTGTATTCTATTTCTTTTCATTGCATAACTAAAAAGTGAAATTCACCAAAACTAGAGGGAAACCATACCCCCCCCCCCCAACACCCTCTGCACCATTCCCCTCCCCAAGAGAAATCCTTCTTCTGGTCAAACAGTTGTAATTTGGTTCCTTTACAAAGAATCTTTCTTGTTCGCCTTTTGCTGCTCTGAAGGCTTTAGCTCACACAAAGCCTAGAGCATTGGAGCAAAATGCCACCAGGAACTCCCTCCCGCCCAGTTTGACTCCTATGTCTTCTTGACTTCTCCTTGCATTGGGTACCTGTGGGTGCTCTTTAAATGCGCCCGGATGAGTATTCCTGTGTCGCCCACATCATCCTTCCCCTGCTTCAGTAGGTCACCCCCTCTTTGCTTTCTAAGGGCCCGAGCGATCATAAGGTTTGCCTCTCTCAGGAGGCCAGGCACTCCTTAAGACCAGGAGCTGTGTCCTACTGATCTGTCCCTCCTCAGCACAGGTGCAAAGGAAGAGTCAACTTCTGCGAATACCTGTTAAATAAGCAAATGAGGGGATAAAAACAGAAGGAACCAGGAATCGGTTGAGGGATGCGATGCATCCCAGATTTCTTGACAGGTGACAAGGCTTCTCTATTCTTGAGTCTTTGGGGAGCTCCAAGATGCTGCTGCTGTGGGGGACACTAGTGGGACGCTGCATCTTCCTTAAGGGGCCCTTAAGCGCTGGAGTCCACACGGCCAGTTCCGGCTCTGCACTCAAGACCAGGGGAGGGTGATATACACACAGGGCTATCACAAGGATTCCTCAAGGGTGCAGGAGAACTCTGAATCCACACTCCCCATCAGGGAATCTCGGTGTTGCTGAACAGAGATCACGTCCTGTGGATCTTCCTCTGGGAGGGCCTGTCAGCAAGAAGATACAGGGTGAGGGGAGAACATGGGGCGGGGGGGGGGAGGCCTCGGGGGAAGGAGGAAAGCCTCACCTCCGTGTCCATCTGTCTGTCCCCCTCAGAGGCGATGTCCACTGAGACACCACCTGGAAGGAAAGAGGAGAGGATGGGCTTCTAGCAGGAGCCTCCAGTCATCCCGCCCTGCCGTCTGGACTTGGGGGGCGGCTGCCGTCGTCAGGGAAGAGCAGGGATATCACGCCCAGTGAGGTGTGTGCCATGTCTCTGCTCCTTCCGGGAGGCCGTCTATCTTCTCCTGAACACATCTTTCCCCACCCCGGTTGCCCCTCCTTCTCACTCCTCTTACATTGATTGTCTTCTGTGAAGTCCAAGCCTGGGCCAGAGCTGAGTGGAAGGAGAAAGAAGCATTAAGGAAGGTCTGAGAAATGAGACAGAAGCAGCAGTGTCTACGGGAGGGGGTCCAATTTTCCCCACCTGTCATACTGCACTTGGCTCTTGGTCTCATCATCCGTGGCCCCTACAGGGAGTCAGTGATCAGAGTCCTGGTAGGGGAATCTGTTGAGCCCCTCCCCCGCACTCTTCCCAGGTTACCTCTTCCCCCCATCCAGGACCTACTGTGTTTGGCTCGACACCAGCAATGGCAGAGGAGGAGGAAGAGGAGGAAGAGAGGGAGAACACTGATGGCTGAGGTCCCAATCACAATGGGAAGATATCCATTTTCAGGAGGATTTAGGTAGATTTCAGGTAGATCTAGGAATTAGTCAACAGTAAATACCTGTTATTGACCTCCTGTTGGATTAATTCATCCATTCAATAAACATTTATTGCATGTCTTCCATATACGAGGCAAGATGTTGAAGATGACACAAACAGATAGAAAGATATACCATGTTCATGAACTGGAAAAATTAATATGGTTATAATGGCCACATTACATATGGCAATCTATAGGTTCAAGGCAATCTCTATCAAAATGTCCATGGCATCTTTCACAGAACTAGAATGAGTAGTTTAAAAATTTGCATGGAAACACAAAAGACCCTGAATAGTCAAGACAATCTTGAGAAAGAACTACAAACCCGGAGAACTCATGCTTCCTGACTTCAGACTATGCTACAAAGCTACAGTAATCAAAACAGTATGGTACTGTCCTGAAAGCAGACACATAGATGAATGAAATCGAATAAAGAGCCCAGAAATAAATCCATGCATTTATGGTTAATTTAATCTATGAAAAAATGCAAGAATATACAATGGACAGTCTCTTCAATAAATGGTAGTAGGGGAAATGGACAGCTGCATGTAAAAGAATGAAGTTAAAGCATTCTCTAACACCATATACAATAAAAAAGAAACTCAAAATAGATTAAATGGCCAACAGGTACATGAAAAATGCTCAACATCATTAATTATCAGAGAAATGCAAATAAAAACTACAATAAGATACCACCTCGTACCAGTCAGAATGGCCATCATTAATAAGTCTATAAATAACAAAGGCTGGAAAGGGTGTGGAGAAAAGGGAACCCTCCTATACTGTTGGTGGGGATGTAAACTGGTACAGCCACTATGGAAAACAGTATGGAGGTTCCTCAGAAAACCAAATATAGAACTACCATATGATCCAGAAATCCCCCTCCTGGGCATACATCTGGACAAAACTTTCATTCAAAAAGATACATGCACCCCTATGTTCATTGCAGCACTATTCACAATAGCCAAGACATGGGAACAACCTAAATGTCCATTAACAGATGAATGGATTAAGAGGATGTGGTAATATACACACAATGGAATACTATTCAGCCATTAAAAAGAACAAATAATGCCTTTTGCAGCAACATGGATACAACTAGAGATTCTCATACTAAGTAAGTCAGAAAGAGAAAGACAAATACCATATGATATCACTTATATGTGGAATCTAAAATATGGCACAGATATTCTGTATCTACAGAACAGAAACAGACTCACAGACATGAAGAGCAGACTCATGGTTGCCAAGAGGGAGATGAAGGGAGTGGGAGGGATGGGGAGTTTGGGGTTAGTAGATGCAAACTATTACATTTAAGATGGATAGACAATAAGGCCCTACTGTACAGCATAGGAAACTATATCAAATCATTTGTGATAGAAGACAATATGAGAAAAAGAATGTATACATATGTATGCCTGGGTCAATTTGCTATACAGCAGAAATTAACAGAATGTTGTAAATCAAATACAATTTAAAAAAACTTTTTTTAATTGATTGATTAAAGGTCCAAATATAAGGCCAGGAACCATGAAACTCCTAAAATAAAATAAAGGCTGAACACTCTTTGACATAAATCATAGCAATGTTTTTTGGATCTACCTCCTAAAACAAAGGAAATACAAGCAAAAATAAAAAAAAGAAACCTAATTAAATTTAAAGGCTTTTGCACAGCAAAAGAAACCATTGCCAAAAAAAAAGACAATCTACTGAATAGGAGAAAGTATTTGCAAATGATATGACCAACAAGAGGTTTAATACCCAAAATATATAAATGGCTCACATTCCTCAACAGCAAAAAAAAAAAAACAACCAAACAACTGATTTAAAAAATGGGCAGAAGAAATGAATAGACATTTTCCCAAAGCAGACATGAAAAGACACTCAATACCATTAATCAGCAAAGACATGAAAGTTAAAACCAACATGAAATATCTCCTCCCTCCAGTCAGCATGGTGCTCGTGAAAAAGACCACAACTGCGCAGTGCTGGGGAGGATATGAAGCAAAGGGAACCCTCGTACGCTGTTGGTGGAAACGTGCGTTGGGGCGGCCACTGTGGAAAACAGTACGGATATTTCTCAGAAATCTAAAACTAGAACTACCATATGCTCCAGCAAGTCCATTCCTAGGTGTCTATCTCCCTAAAAATGAAAACTGTAATGCAAAAAAAAATACACACACCCCAAGGTTCAGAGCAGAACTATTCACAATAGCCAAGGTATAGAAGTGACCAGAGAGTCCACAGAGCGACAAATAGACAAAGATCTGATATATGCGTACATATAAGGGCATTTTACTTGGCCATAGAAAAATGAAATCTTGCCATTTCTGCCCACGTGGGTGGAACTAGAGGGGTTCTGCTAAGTGAAATAAGTCCGAGAAAAACAACTATCATATGATCTCACTTACATGGAACAAGTGGAATCCGAAGAACAAAACAAACAAATGAAAACCCAGACTCAGAAAACCAGAGAATAAACAGGTGGCTGCCAGAAGGAAGGTGGAGGAGGTGAAGGAAGGGAAGGGAAGGGAATTAAGAAGTTCAAAGCTTCGGTTATATAATAAACCACAGGATGTAACGGCATCAAGAACATGGTCAACAGTAATGTAATTAGCGTGGTGGTAACTTTGTAGGGAAGAGAGCGTTACTAGATGCAACCCTAATCTGGGCAAAGCGCTGTGGTCTGAGCTTGCCATGCCTTGTATCCTAACTGATGCAACACAGTTATTATTTCATTTTAGAAAGCAGGAACCTGGGGCGCCAATGCAGGAAATTGCCAAAGATCCCAGCACTAGCCAGCGTTAAGGTCTTATCTTTTTTTCTGTTTTGTCTTTTGGCCTTTTCTAGGGCCGCTTCCTGCGGCACATGGAGGTTCCCAGGCTAGGGGTCCCATCGGAGCTGTAGCCACCAGCCTACACCACAGCCACAGCAACGTGGGACCCGAACCGCATCTGCGACCTACACCACAGCTCACGGCAATGCTGGATCCTTAACCCACTGAGCGAGGCCAGGGATCGAACCTGCAGCCTCATGGTTCCTATTCAGATTCGTTAACCGCTGCGCCATGACAGGAATGCCAAGGTCTTCATTCTACTTCAAGTTCATCTCCTGGGCGAGAGTGTCTTCCTGTGAACAGACCTTCTGCAGAAGAGCTGGAAGCAGTTGAGGTGATAGCAGATGAAAGGGATGCATGACACACCCAACGAGGGCTGGTTCCTGTACCCACCGGGGCTCTGGGGCCCATACCAATGTCCCCAGTTCTCCACATGGTGAATGCCGACCTCAGCTGAGTCACCTTGCTGCATTTTTGTAAAACCTGAGCATCTTCCTCTTGACTCATCCGTGATGACGGGAAAGGGCTGGAGACCAGGAAGCTTTCCAGAGAAGAGTAGAGGTCTGCCACCCAAGATGGGCATGAGGGTGACACATCAAAATGTTAAAAATAAATAAAATGAAGAGTGTGAATGAAGGGACAGTGCAGGTTAAAGGGTGGGATTCTTTAGAGGCTGCTCCAGCTCATCCCCCCGTCCATGCAGCCTGATTCAGAGTTTTCTAGGAGGAAAAGGGAAAAAAACACTCACCAGTCTGTGCCCAAATCCTTTGGTCCCAGCAAAACACTAAAATAGAGAAAGGCTCGGTAAGAAAGATCTCCCCAAAATACAAGGATTCCCAAACTGGTGAGTTCAGGGCACCAGGTCTAGATCAAACGAAAGAACCTGTAACCCGCTGGCCCCAGGACCTCACGGAGGAAGAGGAGCATGAGAGGAACCCGGGTTATGAACCTCTTTCTCCACAGCCTCTTCCCTTGCCAGCCTCCCACACAACCTCCCTTGCCGTCCTCACCAAGTCCGAGCAGAAAAATGACCCTCGGGGGCATGGCCGTGCCTCAGCTGACACCTCCCACACCGGGCAGCACAGCTGACCAGGCAGAAAAATCTTCACAGCAGGACACAGCCCAGGATGGAGCAGCCAGGGCTTTAAACCCCTTGCCCCGAAGTGACATCCCCTGCTAAACAAAAGGGGAACTGCTTCTTGCGCAAGACAAAGCTCTGGCTCTCGACCTCACATCACAGGGACTGGGCATGACCTACCCTGTGGGTTTCCTGCTGCGACCTTACAGCCACAAAGACGTGGGAGATTTTGTGCTGTGCTCGCCAAGGTGACTTGTTGATCTACCACAGAAGAACTGAAGGACATTTTACTCCAAAAAGGGAAGTGAAACGCAGTTAGAAAAGACTGGATGTGGAGTTCCTGTCGTGGCGCAGTGGTTAACGAATCCGACTAGAAACCATGAGGTTGCGGGTTCAGTCCCTGCCCTTGCTCAGTGGGTGAAGGATCCGGCATTGCCGTGAGCTGTGGTGTAGGTCGCAGACGCGGCTCGGATCCCGCGTTGCTGTGTCTCTGGCGTAGGCCGGTGGCTACAGCTCCGATTCGACCCCTAGCCTGGGAACCTCCATATGCCAAGAGAGTGGCCCTAGAAATGGAAAAAAAAAAAAAACCCTAAGTCAGTGGAGAGGAAAGTGGAGCCAGTGAAGATGCTCAGAAGACCAATTCTTTTGTAGGATATGGATTCTTTGTATGAAAACAAAGGTATGAAAATATTCATCTAAGTCAGAGAGACGTCTTCCCTGAATTACTGCGTTCTAAGAAATATATCCTGACCAAATATCTCTAGTGGGGGCATTCATCTCACCAGCTCTAAGTGTTTTAATTTGCTTGGGATGATCAATGACCTCCTTTTAATCTGAGAAATATGTAAATTCTTAAATATTCGATGTCTTATAGAGGCTTTTCTAATAAAAGGGAAAGTATATATCTTTACTTCTCTTAAAACGTTTCTGATATGTCAACCAAAAAATTTAATCAGCAGTCGACATAAAGGAGAAATAGAGAAGTTTATTCGAACAAAGCTGAGGATTATAAGCCAGGAGACAGTCTTTCAGAAAGCTCCGACCCTAAAAAAAGTTTAAAAAAAAACTCCCTAAAAAAAGTTTTTAAAAATAAAAAAAAGTCTTCCTTAAAAAAGTGAAAAGAAAAGCAAGCTCTGAGAACTGGTAGAAGTCGAAGGCATAGCCAGATACATTTTCAAGATAAGAACTATACATTAAAATGACACACTGACATTTTGCATAAAGTTCGCCAAAGATATATTTTCCAGATCTGTACATACAAGGCAAGAAGTGAGTCACCATGTCCATTACAGGATTAGGAAAGGAAAATTAATCTTCTAAGGAATTACATTGTTGGCCTTAGAAGAAGAAAAAAGCAATGGTCCAGCAGGTATTCCCGCCTTTGAAGAGGGAGACTCAACATATCTCATCATTGGTGAATGCAAATAAAAACCACAATGGGGAGCTCCTGTCCTGGTTCAGTGGAAATGAAGTCAACAAGTATCCATGAGGATGCAGGTTCAATTCCTCGCCTCACTCAGTGGGTTAAGGATCCGGCGTTGCCATGAGCTGTGGTGTAGGTTGCAGATGCACCTCAGATCCCAGGATGCTGTGGCTGTGGGGTAGGGCAGCGGTTACAGCTCCGATTCACTCCCTAGCCTGGGAAGCTCCATATGCTGAGGGTGATGCCCTAAAAAGAAAGAGAGAAAAAAAAAACAAAACACCGCAATGGGATAATAACTCGTGTCCACTAGAATGACTGCTATCAAAATACAAACAAACAAACAAAAGAGCAAGTGTTTCCCAGGAGGCAGAGAAGTTGTAACCGTTGTGCACTGTTGGTGGGAATGTAAAATGGTACGGTCCCTGCAAAACTGTATGGTGGTTCCTAAAAAACTTAAAATAGATTCACCCTGTCATACGGCAGTTCCACTTCTGGGTATGTGCCCAAAATAACTGAATAAGGGTCTTAGAGAAAAATTTCTATACCCATGTTTATGGCAGAATTATTCTCACAGATAAAACATGGAGGCAACTCATGTCCACCAACAAACGAATGGACAAACAAAATGTGGTATGTATATATACAGTGGAATATTATTCAGCCTTCAAAAAGAAGGAAATTCTTTGCTGCCACAGACATGGACCTTGAGGATATTATTCTGAATGAGATAAAGCATTTACAAAAAGACAAATACTGTATGAATCCACTTGCATGAGATGCCTAGACTAGTAAAAAGTCTGGAATCAGAAGGGAAAAGGGGAGTTCCCGTCGTGGCGCAGTGGTTAATGAATCCGACTGGGAACCATGAGGTTGCGGGTTCGGTCCCTGATCTTGCTCAGTGGGTTAAGGATCCGGCGTTGCCGTGAGCTGTGGTGTAGGTTGCAGACGTGGCTCGGATCCTGCGTTGCTGTGGCTCTGGCGTAGGCCGGTGGCTACAGCTCCGATTTGACCCCTAGCCTGGAACCTCCATATGCCGCGGGAGCGGCCTAAAGAAATAGCAAAAAGACAAAAAAAAAAAAAAAGAAGGGAAAAGGGTGGTTGCCACGGGCTGGGGAGAGGGGGAAAATAATAAGTTATTTAATGGATACAGAGTTTCAGCTTTGCAAAATGAAATGAATTCTGGAGATGAACGGTTATGATGGTTGTGCAAGAATGCCACGGTACCCTTTTAAAGTGGTTAAGATGGTAAATGCTACGCCCATTTTACAATTTAACAATTAAGAAAAATGGAATGTATAACATACATAACATTGGCGGTTATACAATGGAAGATCCAACAAGATGGGGAACCATCAACCCAACGACTCAAAGTTTGACTCCTGCCACAGCCTCTTGAAGTACATTATCAAAACTAGTCTTGCCTTTTCAACCAAGCAATAGAGAAAGAGAATAAAGTTTAAAAGCAATTCTTTTGGTATGGGTAACTTGCCTTGGTGGACTCTGACAGCCAAGAAGAAGGAAACAGACAAAACTGGTCGTACAAATTGCTCTTGCTTTGTGCCTACAAATATCTTCTGGATGGTTCCCAGGAGGAGACCATCAGGCCCACGTGATTCGATTTTGCTAGAGAAACAAGCAGAAGAGTTGACCGTGGGTCGTTGGAAGGGAAAAAAATAGACATGGCGACCCCTGTGAATCTCCAGGTCCCCAGTGATCAACACGGCTGGGTTTGGCGCTGTCCACTCCTCTAGTGCTGAAAAAGTCAGCCACAGGAAGCAGACCTGGCCCCAATCTGTACCTAAAGTGCAGCACTTGGAGCATAACGACGTCACCCTGCAGACGTGTTCATAAGAAATAAGTGTGTGCTGGAGTTCCCGTCATGGAAACAAATCCAACTAGGAACCATGAGGTTGCGAGTTTGATCCCTGGTCTTGCTCAGTGGGTTAAGGATCTAGCGTTGCCGTGAGCTGTGGTGTAGGTCACAGACGCAGCTCAGATCCTGCATTGCTGTGGCTGTGGTGTAGGCGGACAGCTGTAGCTCCAATTCAACCCCTAGCCTGGGAACCTCCATATGCTGTGAGTGTGGCCCTAAAAAGCAAAAGAAAAGAAAAGAAAGAGAGAGAGAGGATTAAGTGTGCACTACTGAATCCCACTGAGAAGTTAGTGTTCCTTCTGACACAGTTATTGAGCAAAAAATTATGTATTCACCATATCATTCTGAGTGGAAACCAATACACCCCTGTAGAGCCAAATAAAATAGAACAGCCACTGAAAGTTAAATATTGGGCAAAAATTACCCAGCAGTCACCGTGCAAGAACTCTTAATATTGCCAGAACCCGTCAGAACCAGCTTCAGAAAAAAGACAGAAAGGACAGTTTTGACTGTGTACAAAATTATAGTTGATTTCTGGGGGAACAGGAAAAACCAAGCATTAATTTTAAAATCACCAAGATCTACATTTAGAATCTTTTTTTTTCTCTTTTGTCTTTTTGAGGGCCGCACCTGCAGCCTATGCAGGTTCCCAGGCTAAGGGTCTAATTAGAGCTACAGCTGCCATGCCAGCCTACGCCACAGCCACAGCAACACTAGATCTGAGCTGCCTCTGCAACCTACGCCACAGCTCACGGCAACACTGGATCCTTAACCCACTGAGCAAGGCCAGGGATCAAACCCACAACCTCATGGTTCCTAGTTGGATTCATTTCCGCTGTGGCACGATGGGAATTCCTACATTTAGAATCTTCATGAAGCTTTTTCATTGCTTTTTTTTTTTTGTCTTTTTGTCTTTTTGCCATTTCTTGGGCTGCTCCCGCAGCATATGGAGGTTCCCAGGCTAGGGGTCCAATCGGAGCTGTAGCCGCCAGCCTACGCCAGAGCCACAGCAACGCAGAATCTGAGCTGCGTCTGTGACCTACACCACAGCTCACGGCAACGCTAGATCCTTAACCCACTGACCAAGATCAGGGATCAAACTCGCAACCTCAGGATCCGAGCCGCGTCTGCGACCTACACCACAGCTCACGGCAACGCCGGATCCTTAACCCACTGAGCAAGAGCAGGGACTGAACCCGCAACCTCATGGTTCCCAGTCGGATTCATTAACCACTGCCCCACAACGGGAACTCCTTCATTGCTTTCTAAGCAAGAGACAAAATCTTTAGTTTTCTATATATAATAGAATATATATAATCATCATTATACCTGAATTAGAAGATGTTATGTCACTTTAGGAGAATATTCAATTGGTTCTTGTTAGCTGAAAATAAATTCAAACCTTGTTGATGTCTTTTTAAAGAGAATGGTGAGAATGTGGAATAAAGGGAACCCTCCTCCACTGCTGGTGGGAATGTAAATTGGTGCAACCACGATGGAAAAGCGTGGAGGGTCCTCAAAAAAAAATTTTAAATAAGACTACCGTATGATCCAGCAATGTTTCTCCTACGAATATATCCAAAGGAAATGAAAACAAACTATCACAGAGGCATGTGCACACCTATGCTCATTGCAGCCTTGTTCACAAAAGCCACAATGTGGAAACCACTGAGGTATCCACCTATAGATGAATGGATAAGGAATATGTGATAAATACATCTACATAAATACATAGATATTCAGCCATGAGAAAGAAGAACACTGCCATTTGTCACAACACAGAAGGGCCTTGAAGGTATTACACTAAGTAAAGTCAGTCACACAGAGGAAGACAATGAATGTGTGGAATTACTTACATGTGGAATCTTAAAAAGCCAAATGTGTAGAAATACCTCACACCATATGATACACGAATAACGTCTCATTAAAGCTGGAAAAAAATGACCTCTGGCTGATGTTCCATCAGCACAAGCAGAACATGACTCCCTTAAACAGTCAATGCCCTTTGCGAACTAAATTAAATTGTCTGAAAGATTTTAAATGCATTCAGAAAATATGATAGACTCGGAACTCTCATTGAGGCAATCTAATTGCATCCAGCAAGAAACTTAGATACTTAAATTCAACGGCTGCATTCTTTTTTGAGATTTTACGCATCAGAAGAAAAGATATTTGTTCAGATACATGCTAAGATTTTTTTTAAAAAATGGTTTTAACGATATATATGGACCATTCTTTTCAAATTCAAAAGTTATCAAATGTTGCATTCTAACTGGCTAAATTTAACATATACTGAACCTCATGGAGACAGAGTTTTGGGGTTTTTTTGTTTTTTGGGGTTTTTTTTTGCCTTTTCTAGGGGGGCTCCCGCGGCATATGGAGGTTCCCAGGCTAGAGGTCCAATCAGAGCTGTAGCCACCGGCCTACGCCACAGCCACAGCAACGCAGGATCCGAGCCGCATCTGTGACCTACACCACAGCTCACGGCAACGCCAGATCCCTAACCCACTGAGCAAGGGCAGGGATTGAACTCGCAACCTTATGGTTCCTAGTTGGATTCGTTAACCACTGCACCAAAACAGCAACTCCAAAGAGACAGAGTTTTAGTTGTACAAGATGAAAATAGGTCTAGGATCTTGGGCTTAATAATGGAGGAATATTTTATTTTAGAAATGGTCATATCTTATCAATATTAGAATAGGTAAATCATTCATTAGAATAATTATTTATTGTACCTAATATTGTAAAGAACAGATATTACACCAATAAATTATTCTGGAGATTAAAGGAAAATAGTTCTAGGGATGGATGGTTGCACAATAATGTAAATGCACTTAATGCCACTGAAGAGGCCAATTATAAATGGTCAAAGCGATAAATATACATACACATTATGTACATTTTGCTTCAATTAAAAATGAAAAAGAATATATATATTATATATATGTATATATGTGTGTGTGCTTATACATATATGTAAACATACATGGTGAATCTCAGGTTCTATTTTATTTTCCAACGACAGGCTTTTTTTACATCCCTTACACGTTCATTCTGTTTTAAAATATTACTAAAATACATATAAAATAAAGCTGTCCATTTTATCCATTTTAAGTATACAGTTTAGGAGTTCCCATGGTGGCTCAGCAGGAATGAACGTGACGAGGATCCTTGAGGATGCAAGTTTGATCCCTGGCCTTGCTCAGTGGGTTAACGATCCTGCGTTGCTGTGGCTCTGGAGTAGGCCAGCGCTGTAGCTCCGATTGGACCCATAGCCTGGGAACCTCCATATGTCATGGGTGTGGCCCTGAAAAAGCAAACAAACAAACAAACAAAAAAACCAAGTATACATTTCAATGGCTTTGAGTACACTCACAATATTATGCAACCACTTCTGTCTCTCTACAAAACTTTTCATCACCCCAAACAGAAACTTTGCCATCATTAAGTAATAACTCCCCAGTCTCTCCCCACAGCCCCTGGTAACTTCAAATCTTCTTTCCATCTGTGAATGTGCCTCGTCTGGATATTTCATGTAAATGAAATCAGAAAGGATGTGGTCTTTTTCGTGTGGCTTCTTTTACTTAGCTCAGTGTTTTCAAGGCTGGCCCATGTTGCTGCATGTGTCCGTCTGTCCTTCCTTTTCAAGGCTGAATGATATTCCGCCACATGTATAAACCACATGCTGTCACCCACTCATCTGTGGATGGGTGCTTGGGTGGCTTTCACCTTCCAGCTGTTGTGAATAGTGCGGCACTGCCCACAAGTGTGTAAGTATCAAGTTGAGTCCCTGCTTTCAGTTCCTTGGGGTGCACTTTTAGTCTTCCGCACAAGTCTAAACCAAATGATTCACGATGTATTTTATTTTATTTTATTTTGGGGGGGGGGTCTTTTTGCCTTTTCTAGGGCCACTACCGCAGCATATGGAGGTTCCCAGGCTAGGGGTCCAATTGGAGCTGTAGCCGCCGGCCTACACCAGAGCCACAGCAACTCAGGATCCAAGCCGTGTCTGCGACCTACACCACAGTTCACGGCAATGCCAGATCCTTAACCCACTGAGCAAGGCCAGGGATCGAACCCGCAACCTCACGGTTCCTAGTTGGATTCGTTAACCACTGCGCCATGACGGGAACTCCACACGATGTATTTTAAATGTCAGCCTCAAAGTTAACCTCACATAAGACATTTTCCTAAAAATTAGAAAGACAGGTACAAGGTTTACAAAAGTGTAAAACTGGAGAAGGATTCAGATGGCGGAGGCGTAAGATGTCACACTCACCTGCTCCCACAAACGCATCAAAAAACACACCTACAGTTAGAACGACCCGCACAGACCATCTCCTGAACGCAGGCAGAAGAACGTCAACCTCCAAAATGGGCAAGAAACGTGCCACATAACCGGGTAAAACAAAAGAAAAGAGAGAGAGAGAACAAAAAGGAATCAGGAGGGGACTAGCACTCGGAGAGGGAGCCGGGAAAGCGAAAGGGAACCCATATTCTGGGAGGCCACCTGACCGACGGGGACATCAGCGGAGACGGAGGGACCTCAACGTCGTGGAGAAAAGCACAGCAGTTGGTCGGAGGAGGACCAGGCAGCGCGGGAGACGCACAGACCATCTACCACCTGCACCGCTGCCGCGGCCGCCGCGGCCTGAGATGCTCGGGCGGGGGCTGGGCGCTGAGACGGAGGCTCTGGAGGCCGGTGCCGGGGAGAGGGCTGCGGTCGGCTGTGGGGGGACAGTCTGAGGGGCTGGGGAGCCAAAGGCCACAGCCGAGGGGACCCAGGAGGAGGCCTGGGCCCGCAGGGGAAGCAGGGCACCATTGCTGCGGAGGCGGGAGGAGGAGGAGGAGGAGGAGGAGGAGGAGGGGCGGGCCGCCGGAGGGACCATTCCCTGCGCATGCGCGGGCTCTCAGGGGGCGGGGCGTCTCTCGCGCCGGCTCCGGGTGGCCCTTTGCTCCAGCTGCTGGAGCCTGGGTACCTCTTATTTGGGCAAGGGTGGCTGGGCATCTCTTGTGTGGGCTAAGGGCAGCGGGAGGCTGAGCGTGACAGAGGGCCTCTTGTGTGACTGGCAGGCGGCAGGGACAGACCACAACAGTCAACTCGGAAACCAGAGGGAGGCTTGGCCCCGCCACCACAAGGGGTCTGTGAACAGGCTCCAGCTGTGGCCTGGCATCTCAGAGGTGGGCAAAAAAGAGGGCCCTGCAACGGAGCACCACCTGTTGTTGCTCCCACTCCCCTGGGAGCGCACCCTCGCTGCTGCTGCTGCCACTGCCAAACGCTCTGGGCAGCGCCCAGACACCTGATCACTGTCACTGCCCAGGACCCTGCAACTAGGAGCAGCCTGTGCAGCACCTGCTGTGTGGAGGAGGGAAACCCCAGCCTGAGATGCTCGGGCGGGGGCTGGGCGCTGAGACGGTGGCTCTGGAGGTCAGTGCTGTGGAGAGGACTGGGGTCGGCTGTGTGGGGACAGTCTGAGGGGCTAGGGAACAGTGTGCCATGGGCTAGGGAGCGGAAGGCCACAGCCGAGGGGACCCAGGAGGAAGTCTGGGCCTGCAGGAGAAGCAAGGCGCCATTGTTGCAGAGAGCGAGAGGAGGAGGGGCAGGACGGGGTGTTTCTTGCATGGTCTACAGGTGGCAGGGGCAAACCACTGCAATTATCTCTGACTCCCGAGGTGGGCCTGGCCCGCCACCACTAGGGGTCTGTGAACAGGCACCACTTGTGGCACCATCCCCTCAGAGGGCACCACAGAGGAGGGCATTGTGACCAAACAATACCTGGTGTTGCTCACCCTCCCCTGGAAACTCACGGCACCCTGCCAGTGCCACCGCCAAATGCTTCAGGCACACCCTAAATCTGCCTGAGGCTCATTACCGCTTCCCAGGGCCCTGCAACTAGGAGTAGCCTGTGCCACCTTCCTGCAGGTCCTTGCTGGTGTTAAGAGCCCAGTGAGGGAGTTCCCGTCATGGCGCAGTGGTTAACGAATCCGACTAGGAACCATGAGGTTGCGGGTTCGGTCCCTGCCCTTGCTCAGTGGGTTAAGGATCCGGCGTTGCCGTGAGCTGTGGTGTAGTGACGGTGAATGGCTTCAGCTTAAGAACAAAGACCTAAAGTCATAAGTTATTCACAGGGTCAGTTGAATGAGGACTTAATGCGTTGGTCTGGGCACACACACTGGACCTGTGCAGATTGGCTCGCCGTTTGCACAGCATGATACATCCTCTTAAGAATAAAAGAGGAGCCCCATAGCCCCAAGGGGTTTATGAGGGGTCGTTAGCTGGATATGCATTAGCGAGGTGCAAACCTAGGCACGCAGGGTTGCTGCAGATAGGCAAGTTGTCTGCAGAAGCACAATGGTGATTCTCTAGATGCTATGCTAGGCAAGTTGTCTGCAGAAGCACAATGGTGATTCTCTAGATGCTATGCATAGATAGCTGACACCAAGCTTCCTCAAATGCTAATGATTGTTAAATGGCCTCAAGATCAGCATAAAAGCTTAATCAGCAACCGGCTATGTGACTTTTAAAATGACCTAAAAAAACCTATATCCTGCACCTACAGCCTCCTCCTCACTTGAAGTCACCCTCAAGAGCACAATCAAAGCAGTGTGGTTTCTTGAGGCGGGGCTCTTGGTCCCTGAGACCTCGAGTCCCCCTGTTCCCACATTTACTTAAGATAAATGTCTCTGTGTCTTGTTTTATGTTAACTTTTTTCCTGAAATTTCACAGCACCCGTTCTTCAGCCCCATCCTGCTGAGCTGGTCTCAGCACCTCATGAGGCTACCAGCTGATTTCTCTACAGAAACACTACAGGCCGGAAGAGAGGGGAGACATATTCAAAGTTCTAAAAGGCAAAAATGGGCAGCCTAGAATATTCTACCCAGCCAGGATATTATTTACCACAGAAGGAGAAATAAAGAATTTCTCCAACAAGCTAAAAGAGTAGAGCAATCCTAAACCCATTCTCAAAGAAATACCAAAAGGGCTTCTCTAAATAAAAAGTAGTACCACGTGTGTAAAACTAGGCCAGTGAAACAAATCTTTCTAAACATCTAAACTTTTCCACGGTTCGGGGACATCCACCCATGGGGTTGTCTCTTGAAATACGACAGGTGACTTTTAGACGAGAACCCAGACTCATAAAGTCCATGACTTCAGGGGATTTCTTTGCTCTTCCTCTAACACCAGGGAATTCATCCCATTTGGTTTGGTCTTGTGCCCAGGTTCAGACCACAGCGGTCTGATTTGCACATCCTGGTTTGAATCTGCAGGTCCCCCTCCCCTTTTTCGCTTGGACTTAACAAGCGTTGACTCATTCCGAGTGCTGGACTTGACTTTTGCTTCCTACCTATCTCAGAAAGCCCTAAGAAGCATGACTTCTGGCCAGACTCTGCTGATGGCCCTGGTCTCTGTCCGGCTCGGGGACTGCAGAAAGGAACGCATGTGGTGCACAGTTTCTCTGCCCACTGCCCACGTTTGTGGGACTGGGTGGGAGAAGGCACCACCCCTGAGCTCCAGCCCTTCCCCTTCCTGTGTAGGCTCCACCTGACACGGGCCACCTCCCGCCCTGCCCCTGCGCTGGACCAGGCAGACGTGACCGAGACAGGACCATCCCTTCATGCCAGTCTCCTTCCTGAAACTCCATGTCAGGTTGACTTTTGTGAATGGTTTTAAATGCGGGTTCAGTTCCTTCCTTCTGCATGTGGTTGTCCAGTTTTCCGAGCACCATGTATTGAAGACACTATCCTTTCTCGATTGAATATTCTTGCCTCCCTTGTCCAATATTCATTGGACAACGTATGCATGGGGTTTCTATCTGTCCATTTCTTGGGGTCAGCTTCATTTCTTTCATACATATTCTATAGCTTTCCGTGTACAGATCATTAATCTCGGTGAAATGTTTTCCAAAGAATTTTATTGCTTTTGAGGCTATTGTAAATGAGATCACTGTATTCACTTGTTTTTCAGACACTTCATTGTTAGAGAAACACAACGAATTTTTGTATGTTATCTTCATATCCTGCAACTTTACTGAATTAATTTAATTTTAAGTGGTTTTTTTTTTTTTTTGGTGGAGACTTAAGATTTGCTGTATATCATATCATGTCACCTGAAAACAGAACATTTAACATCTTCCTTTCTGATTTTCATGCTTTTTATAGCTTTTTGTTGCTTAATTGCTCTGGCTAGGACTTGAGAACCATGTTGAATAGAATTGTGGAGAGTGGATGTCATTGCTCCTGATGTGAGAGAAAGAGCTTTCGGCTCTTTGCCATTGAAAATGTCCACTGTGGATCTGCCATACTTGACCTTGATCATATTGAGGTACCTTCTTTCTATACTGAATGTGCTGAGCGTTTTTATCATGAATGGATGTTGGATGTTGTCAAATGCTTTTCCTGCATCTGTTGAGATGATCTTGTGGTTTTTGACTTTTCTTTTGTTAATGTGGTGTGTGACTTTGATTAATGTGCATGTGTTAAACCACCCTTGGGAACTTGGGATGAATCCCACTTGGTCATGGTGTGTGATCTTTTTCATGTGCTGTTGGCTAACATTTTGTTGATACTTTTTGCATCTATATTCACCAAAGATATTGGCCTGTAATTTTCTTTTTTGGTAGTATCTTTGTCTGGTTTTGGTATTAGGGTGACCGTGGCTTCATAGAATGTCTTTGGGAGTGTTCCTTCTTCTTTGGTCTTTTGAAAAACTCTACGGATGGGTATAAGTTCCTCTTTGTATGTTTGGTAGAATTCACCCGTGAAGCCATCCGGTCCTGGGCTTTTGTTTGTAGGGAGTGTTTTTACTACATGTTCCATTTCATTTCTAGTGATCAGTCTGTTCACATTATCTCTTTGTTCTTGATAAAGTTTTAGTTGTCTGTTTCTTCTAGGTTGTCAAATTTGTTGGCATATAATGGTTCAGAGTATTCTCTTATGGTTTTTGTATTTCTACAGCATCCATGGAGATTCTCCGTTTTCATTCCTTGTTTTGTTTATTTATGTTCTTCCTCTTCTTGGTGACTCTGGCCAGGGTTGTGTCAATTTCGTTTACCCTTTCAGAGAACCAGCTCTTGCTTTCAGTGATTTATTCCTATTTTTTTACATGTCTATTTTATTGATTTCCTCTCTGAGCTTTATGATTTCCTTCCTTCTCCCGACTTCAGGTTTTGTTTGTTCTTCTTTTTCTCCTTCATTGAGGTGGCAGCTTAGGTTGTTGATTGGAGATTTTTCTTATTTTTTGAGGAAGGCCTGTATTGCTATGCGCTTCTCTTTACAGCATCCCATAGATTTTGAATCATTTTGTTTTCATGGTTGTTCGTCTCAAGGTATTTTTAAATTTCCTGTTTGATTTCCTCATTGGCCCACTGGTTTTTTTGGTAGCATGTTGTTTAGTCTCCATGCAGTCAGTTTTTTCTCATTTCGTTTCCTGTAGTTGATTTCCAGTGTCATGCCATTGTGGTCAGAGAAGATGCTTGAAATAATCCCTACAGTCTTAAATGTGTTGAGGTTAGTTTTGTTTTCCAGTATGTGTCAATCCTGTGCAATCAAAAGGAAAGTATATCATGGTTTGTTGGATATAACGTCCTGAAAACATAAATTAAGTCCAACTGTTCTGTCATGTCATTTAGGATCTCTGTTGCCTTATAGATTTTCTGTGTAGAGGCTACATCCATTGATGTGCTTGGGGTGTTAAAATCTCCTACTATTATTGTGTTCCCATCAGATTCTCCTGCTCTGTCAGTATTTGTTGTGTGTTTTTGGGTGCTCCTATTTTAGGGGCATATATGTTGACAAGCGTCATATCCTCTTTCTGAATTGATCCTTTTATCATTGAATAGTGTCCTTCTTGATTTTATGGCCTTGGTTTTAAAGACTGTTTTGTTAGATGTGAGCATTGCAGTTCACACTTTGTCTTCTCTATTTGTATAAAATATGTTTTTCCCTCCCCTCACTTTTTTTTTTGTCTTTTGTCTATTTAGGGCCACACCCACAGCACATGGAGGTTCCCAGGCTAGGCGTCCAATTGGAGCTATAGCTGATGGGCCTATACCACAGACACAGCAATGCTGGATCCAAGCCACATCTGTGACCTACACCGCAACTCAGGGCAACACCAGATCCTTAACCCACAGAGCGCGGCCAGGGATTGAATCTGTGTCCTCATAAATGCTAGTCGGGTTCCTTCACCACTATTGCAGGCTCTTGTTTTGCATCCAGTCTGCCACTCTGTGTCTTTCTATTGGAGCATTCAGTCCATTGACATTTAGGGTGGTTATTGATAAATATGTATTTACTGCCATTTTAAATCTTGTTTTCACGTTGATTCTGTTTCTCCTTTGTTCCTTTCTTTCTTTTTCTTTCTTTCTTTTTTTTTTTTTGATTGGATTTTTTCCTTTTATTTTATGCTTGTGTCCTCTTCTTTTTAGTTTTTGGGAATGTAACATTTGGCTTTGATTTGTCATTGCCCTGTTTTTTCAAGTATGGTAACACCTTCCTCCCTCTGCTTGCTTTAGCCTGATAGTCACATAGGCTCAAACACATTCTGAAAAAGAGTCTGGCTTTCCTTACTCTCCTTCCCCACATTTTATGATTTTGATGTCCTTTTTTACATTGCTTTCATGTTTTTTCATTTGGTTTTCTGTCTACTATCCTATACGGCGATTTCCATTATTTGTCTTCTAAGTCACTTATTCATTCCTCTGCATTATTCAGTTTGCCCTTCAAATGCCTTTAACTCAGCTTTTGTCTCTACAAATGAATTTTCTAACTTTCCTTGGCTCTTCTTTAAAGTTTCTAGTTCCTTTTTAAAGTAATCCGGGACACATGAAAAGATGTTCAACATCACTCATTATTAGGGAAATGCACATCAAAACCACGATGAGGTACCACCTCACACCAGCCAGAATGGCCATTATCCAAAAGTATACAAACAATAAGTGCTGGAGAGGGTGTGGAGAAAAAGGAACCCTAGTACACTGTTGGTGGGAATGTAAGTTGGTGCAACCACTGTGGAAAACAGTATGGAGATGCCTCAGAAAACTAAACATAGAACGACCATTTGATCCAGCAGTCCCACTCCTGGGCATCTATCCAGAGAAAACCATGACTGAAAAATATACATGTACTCCAATATTCATTGCAGCATTATATACAATAGCCAAGACATGGAAACAACCTAAATGTCCATCAACAGAGGAGTGGATCAAGAAGAGGTGGTACATATACACAAGGGAATATTACCCAGCCATTAAAAGGAAAGAAATAACAGCATTTGCAGCAACATGGGCAATTAGAAATTTCATGCTAAGTGAAGTCGGTCAGACAATGAGATGGCAACATCAAATGCTATCCCTTAACATGTGGAATCTTAAAAAAAGGACACAATGAACTTCTTTGCAGAACAGATGCTGACTCACAGACTTTGAAAAACTTACGGTTTTCAAATGAGACAGGTTGGGGGGTGAGGGGATGTGCCGAGGGTTTGGGATGGAAATGCTATAAAATTGGGTTGTGATGATCATTGTACAACTAAAAATGTAATAAAATTCATTGAGTAATAAAAAATTAAAATAAAGTAATAAAGTAATCTGGGAGTTCCCTTTGTGACACAGAAGAAACAAATCTGACTAGTATCCATGAGGATGCAGGTTCAATCCCTGGCCTGATCAGTGGGTTTATGACCCAGCATTGCCATAAGCTGTGGTGTAGGTTGCAGACACGGCTTGGATCCAGCATTGGCTGTGGCTGTGGTGCAGACCGGCAGCTGCAGCTCTGATTTGACCCCTACTCTGGGAACTTCCATATGCCACAGGTGCAAACCTGAAAACCAAAATAAATAAGCAAACAAACCATCTGCATTACTGTTGATACTGATCTTAATTCCTTCAATGTTTTCATCCCTCCTTGTTGAACTTGGCCTCTTCCAGACTGCGGAGGTCTCTGTCGTTGTTTGCTCCTTCAGGGAAATTCTGTTTCAACCGGGGATGGTTCCTGTGCTTCTTCATTTTGTTAATATTTTTCTTACTATGAATTCAGGAGAAAAAATATCTACTGTAGCCTTGGAGGGCTCTTCATATGAGGGAGCATCCCTGGGCAGCTTGTGAAGGTTTGCTATCTTTTTTTTTTTGAATTTTTTTTTTTTTACAAAATAAAATACATATATTTAAACACAGTTACATTCATATAGATTATTATATCATGGATCTTAAGAAACAGATTAAGTGACTCCCTCTGGAGAAGTGGAATGGAAAGTATGCTGAGACAAATAGGAAATCTATTCTATACTTTATCCCATTTTGTATGGCTTCCATCTTTACTATTTAGTATTATCTATTACATTCAATTTTTCTTTAAAAATTAGCATTATAGAGGGTTTACTATCTTTTTGGCATGAGGTCGGCTTTGGGTTTGGATTCTTGCTGTCGCTTTCCTCCGTGCGTGCAGGATGCTACCCCTTGATGGGGGTGTGAAGGTAAATGTGCTTCGAGGGAGGTGGAGGGCGGTGGGCGACACCTGCAGGGGGTACCTGGTTGTTGGGCCTTTGACCACGGTGACGACCCCCAGGGAGGTGGAGGCGGAGCCCAGAGCGGTGTGTGGGTTCCCAGGGGGATCCGGACCCTGGGTGGTGTTGCAGTGCCGGGCCGTCCACGTGATCCCTAAGGTGACTGTTCACAGGACACTTCGTGTTGGGGGGACCACACCCACCTCTGGATTTGGAGATGCATGCAGCAGTTTTCACCCAGCCCATCTACCGGGCGGCCCGGGGGCCGCACATGCGCAGAGGCAGAAGTTCCCACGGTGGTCCCTCCCTCGCCGTCAACGCCTGCAGAGCCGGGCATTCTCCCTGACCCTCTGCTCGGGCGCTCAGCTCCGCAGCCCTTGGGGCCCCGCTCCTTAGCCCCTCACACTGTCTCCGCACAGCCACCCCTGGTCCTCGCCCCAGAACTGACGTCCGCGTCGGGAGTCTCAGCGCCCAGCTCCCACCCGAGCATCTCAGGCCGCGGCGCCCCCCCCCCTCCCCCGTCCCCCATCTGCTGTGCAGATGGCCCCGGCCGCTCTCTCTCTCTGCTTGGCCCTGGTCAGTCCAGCTGCTGCGCTTTTCTCCGAGGCTCAGCTGGTCTCCCCCGGTAGTTAGGTGGCCTCCCAAGGTACAGATAGACCCCTTTCCTCTTTCTCAGCTCCCGCCCAGGAGGGCGGGTCCCTTCTCTCTCTCTTTTCCTTTTGTTCTACTGTTATGTGGAGGGTTTCTCTCCTTTTGGGGAGGTCTGAGGTCTCTTGCCAGAGTTCAGTAGATATTCTGTGCAAATCGTCCTACCTGTAGACGGTTTTTTTCCATGTGTTTGTGGGAGCAGGTGAGCGCCACGTCCTACTCCTCCGGCATCTTGATCCCGCCCCCTGCGTTGGTTCTTTAAACACTTGGTAGAATTCTCTAGGGAAGCCACCTGGCCCTGGGCTTTTCTTTGCTAGAATATTTTTGGTTACTCATTCAATCTTTTTGCTGGTTATAGATCTATTCAGCTTTTTCAATTTCTTCATAATTTTATCTTGGTATAGGCCATATGTTTCTATTAATTTATTTATTTTGTCTAGGTCATCCGATTTGTTAGCATATAATTGTTCATAATAGTCTGTGGTCCTTTATATTTCTGTGGTACCGGCTATAATGCCTTCTTTTCCATTTCTTATTTTATTTACTTATTTCTTTGAGCTCTGTTTCTTCCTCCAGCTAAAGTTTTGTCCATTTCTTTGTCTTTTTTTCTTTAATTCTGGGAGTTCCCATTGTGGCTCAGTGGGTTAAGAACCTGGCATAGTGTACATGAGGATGCGGGTTTGACTCCTGGCGTCGCTCAATAGGTTAAGAACCCAGTTTGCTGCAGTTGTGGCTCAGATCTGATTTCTGGCCTGGGAACGCCATACGCCACAGGGCAGCCAAAAAAGAAAAAAACTTAAAAATAAAAATGTCTTGGTTTGATTGATCTTTTCTATGGTCTTTGTACCTCTATTTCACTTATTCCTGCTCTAATCTTTATTATTTCCTACCTTCTGCTAACTTTAGGCTTAGGTTTTTTCTTTCTTTTTTTTTTTCTATTTCCTTGAGGTATAAAATTGTTTATTTGAGACATGTCTTTCTTTTTGATGTAAGTCTTTATCACTACAAACTTGGCTCTTAGAATGGCTTTTGCTATATCTGGTACATTTCAATGTTTTGCGTTTCCATTTTCATTTGTCTCAAAGTTTTTTTTTCCCTTTCGATTTCTTCTCTGACCTGTTGATTGTTCCAGAATGTGTGACGTAGTTGCCTCATGTTTGTGAGTTTTTCCACTGTCCTCCTGTCAGTGGAGACTAGTTTCATACCATCGTTGCAGTCTGGAACCAAACACACCATATCCCCAAGGTACGCCTATGTAATTCAAAACCACACACGTTAGCTTTGTCCTATTCCCTGTCTGTGGGATTTCTTGTCCTCTGGGGCCCAAGACTCCTGGAGAAAAAGGGGAGGGGGGATTTCCTGATGAGATTCCTGGAGCCAAGTTCTCTTCAAGGAGAACTTGAACTTCTCTTCAAGGAGAACTTGGCTCTGTGCATGGGTTGAGGGATTCCATCTGGGCCATGGGTGGTTCTGTGATGGGGGGGGGTCTGTTAAATCCTCTGGGACATCTCGGGACAGACTAGAGCAAGAAGCAGAAAACCCTCAGATGTGGCAGGAAAAACACCCAAATATTTCCCAGGAGCCGTCGAATTTCCATTGAGGGGTATCAGCCCATCATGGAAGGACCTACGTCTGTCACTATGAGACCTCCTTCTGGTCGGAGTACTGTCATACCCTGGAGCTGAGAGTGACAAGGCAGGAATCGACCCTGTGGCCTGGCAGAGTCCGCTGGACACGTGACCTCATCTCCTAATGACTGTCACAGAGTCTAGGTCCCAAGTGCTGAGGTGTGGGGGTTCCAGCTCAGACCACTGAGCAGCGGGGACAAGATGAATGCCTTCTAGGCTGGGCGTTTGGGGCTGGTGGATGCAAACTATTATATTTCGGATGGATAAGTGATGAGGTCCTGCTGTACAGCCCGGGGAACTCTATCCAGTCTCTTGGGATAAACCACGATGGAAGATAGTATGAGAAAAAGACTATATATATATATATATATGTATACACATATATATGAATGACTCGGTCACTTTGCCATACAGTAGAAATTGGCAGAGCATTGCACATCAATTACACTTTTTAAAATTGTTTTAAAGGTTAATACCTGCCAAGGGTGGCCAATGAAGACAGGAATGTGGGGATCTTTGTGTCGTGACACAGCGGATCTTCCTGGTCCGTGGCTAAAGATGCAGGCTCTGCTACAGTGTGCTACCATGTGTATGCATCCCTTGGCTTTTCTTACTGAACTTCATTTTATTTTAGTAGTTCGTTCGCATGGTTTAAATATAAAAACTGTGAAAAAAAGAGAGGAGGAGAGTTTGCCCACTGGAAACTGGTGGGGTTTTGCCTTTTTCTTTTTACGTGGAATTGCTTTGCCATGCAGGCATGCTCCGTGCATGGGTTGAGGGATTCCATTTCATTCGTTTATGTTGAAACAAACTTACAGGAAGAATTCCAAATAGGAAAAATAAAACAAACAAATGAAGATCACAAAACAGAAAGAGAGTCACAGAGAATAAACTAGTGGTTACGGGGGGTGGGGGGAAATATAGGGGGGAGGGATTAAGAGGTACAAACTACTCTTTTGTAAAATAAGCTACAAGGATTCTGTGATAATTTATGTGGGAAGAGAATCTGAAAGAGAAGGGATGTGTGTACATGAATAACGGAATCATTTTGTTGTACAAAAAAAAATGACCACACCTTGAAAATCAACTGTACTTCAGTAAAACTCTTGGAGTTCCTGTCGTGGCGCAGTGGTTAATGAATCCGACTAGGAACCATGAGGTTGCGGGTTCGATCCCTGGCTTCACTCAGTGGGTTAGGGATCTGCCATTGCCGTGAGCTGTGGTGTAGGTCGCAGACTCGGCTTGGATCTGGCGTTGCTGTGGCTGTGGTGTAGGCCAGCAGTGACAGCTCCAATTTGACCCCTAGTCTGGGAACCTCCATGTGCTGCAAGTGTGGCCCTAAAAAACTAAAAATAAAAAAATAAAACTTTTAACAAAATAAGCTACAAGGATGGGTATATTGCGCAGCATAGGAACGTGATTTATAACTGTTTTATAATAACAGTGTTATAATAATATTTTTATATAATAACATTAGGTGGAGTACAATCTCTTAAAATATTGAGTCACTATCTTGAACACCTGAAACTCATCTAATATTGTAAATTAACCATACTTCCAATTATTTTCGAAATAAAGAACTTTTTTTTTCCCTGAACCATTTGAAACTATGTTGTAGACTTGACGCCCAATCCCCAAATACCGATTGTTTTTCCTGCAAACGAGGCTGTGCTGCTCCTTCAGCACAATGCTGTCACCAAAACCAGGGCAGTGTGGATCTGCGCTGTTTTTTGCTTTTGTTTTTGTTTTGCTTTTTATGGCCGCACCTGCGGCATAGGGAGGTTCCCAGGCTAGGGGTCCAATCAGAGCTGTAGCCATTGGCTTACACCACAGCCACAGCATCGTGGGATCCAAGCCTCGTCTGCAACCTACACCACCACTCACGGCAACACCGGATCCTTAACCCACTGAGCAAGGCCAGGGATCAAACCCACATCCTCATGGATACTAGTCAGGTTCGTTAACTGCTGAGCCACGAAGGGAGCTCCCTGTACTGTCTTTAGAGGTTGTAGAAGACACTTCCTCATGCAGTTTCTGCAGTCTCCAGCTACCGCAAAAAGCCCAATAGATTAAATAAAATCTTCATCATAGTTGAGCGACCCCCTGTGCCGGTTTTCTCCCCAGCTGATCTCATTTTTCCACCCCAGTCTAACGCCCTCAAGATCCCCTCCCAGACTGTCCCCGTGTTCACATCAGTACATATTAGCCAGACCCCGCAGTGCACCCAAGACCAGCTGGGATCAGCCCCAGGGAACCGGGGGTGATGGAGGCAGGTCTGGGGATGCTGCTGCCAGAGGCTTATCTGAGGCAGGACCCTGACCTTCCATCAAGGAGTGCTAGTCTCCAGCACGGGGCTTTCGGTGGAAATGGGGCGGGGGGGGGGCTCGAGATTTTCGGGTTTGTCCACACAAATGACCCTATCCCAGGTCTCCGTTGGGTCCCAGGATTTCCGGCGTTTCTTCCCTAGGAAATCAGTGGCCCTGCACAGGGCGCCTGCGCTGTTTCCATGACGACCCGTCTCCCAGCCCCGGGTCTTTCAGCTGCGCCCCATCCCAGTTAACCCCAGATGAGAACCAGCCATCACAGCCCACGGAGCCCTAGTAACCGGCTTCACCTGATCGGCCCTCCGTGCGCAGCTCCTGACGCTTGCAGCCCCCGGACAGCGGTTCTAAACTGAAGGTGACTTTTCCGTCCCCGGGGACCTCTGGCAATGTCCGCGGACAGTTCGGGTGGTCACACTGGGAGGGCAGGTGCTCCTGGCATCTGGTGAGTAGCGGCCTAGGGTGCCGGCCGATATCCCACGGTGGGCAGGCTGGCCCCGCGCCCCACGGGCACATCCAGTCCCCGAGGGTAGCTGCGCTGGTGCTGGCAAACCCTGGGACCTCTGGGCAGTCCCTGGGGCGGGGGTGTGTGTGGGAGGCTGTCCTGGGTTCTAAGATGAACACATGACCTGAGAGTACCCAATTTGACCAAGAGAAGTGCTTCTCTCTCCTCACAGGGCAAGCGCCCCAGTTGGCTCTGGCTGTTGGCTTGTGACCCCAAAGAGACCCTATGAGTTTGCTCAGGCTGCTGTCACAAATGACCTTCCCCTTGGTGGCTTAGAACATAAACCTATTCTCTCACAGTTTCGGGAAACAGAAGTCCACATTCCAGGGACCAGGGGACCTCGCACCCTCCAGAGGCTCTGGGGGAGAGTCAGTTCCTTGCTTTTTGCAGGTTGAGGGTGAGGGGTGCGCAGCCATCCTGTCTCCGCCCTCCGCCTTCACAGAGCCCCCTCCTCTGCTGTCTCTGTGCCTTCTAAAGACACTTGTTCTTGGATGGAAGGTCCACCTGAATGTTCTGGGACAAGCTTGTCTGGAGAGCCTTGGTTGCATCTGCAAAGCACCTTTTTCCCACGCTAGCTCATAGGCACCACCCCGGGGGCTAGGATTGGGACCTGCCTCTTTTTTTTTTTTTTTTTTTGGTCTTTTTTAGGGCTGCGCCTGTGGCATATGGAGGTTCCCAGGCTAGGGGTCAAATCGGAGCTGTAGCCATTGGCCTACACCACAGCCACAGCAACGCCAAATTGGAGCCACTTCTGAGACCTAGATCACAGCTCATGGCAACACCAGATCCTTAACCCACTGAGGAAGGCCAGGGGTCGATCGATCAAACCTGCATCCTCATGGATGCTGGTCAGATTTGTTTCTGCTGAGCCAGGACGGGACCTCCTGGACCTTCCTACTGAGGGGTGAGAACACCATCTAGCCTGCTGCAGAGACCCAGCTGGGCGGGGTTGGCAGGGGGCAGGGGGAGGGCAGGGGTGAAGACCTCACTCTGCCACGAGCCCAGCCCCTGAAACATCAGCCGCTCACGCTGGGCCCCCGCTTCTGCTCAGTGACTTTGCCACCAACCCCCCCTCCTCCAGGCTTCTGCAGGTTTGGGGTTTTGTTTTGCATGTTGGCTTTGAGTCATTTTTATCCTCTTCCACCTGTGGGAAGGGTTCGAGCCAGATTCGTGAGCCACCTCAACGCCCTCAGAGAAGTGGGCGGGGATGGTGCTGATGCTGTGAGTCGGTTGTGGTCCTCGGGGTGTCTGGGTTTCGGAAAGGAAGGGAAGGTTGGTTGTGGGGGCTTGTGGCGAGAACTAACCCTGCGCCGCTTTCCCCTACAGGAACGGACACGTCCCCAGAGAGTCAGCTGTCCTCCTGGGCATTTAGACCTATAACGCTCCCCCCATCCTGAAAAAGAGGGGGCTGTAGAAGCACGCTCTGGATTCCAGCTCCTCTTCTTGCTAACACATCCCATGTTGTTTTTTGGTTGTTTTTTTGTCTTTTTGCCATTTCTTGGGCTGTTCCTGCAGCATATGGAGGTTCCCAGACTAGGGGTCTAATCGGAGCTGCAGCCCCCAGCCTATGCCAGAGCCACAGCAACACGGGATCCGAGCCGCGTCTGCGACCTACACCACAGCTCGCGGCAACGCCGGATCCTTAACCCACTGAGCAAGGCCAGGGATCGAACCTGCAACCTCATGGTTCTTAGTTGGATTCGTTAACCACTGCGCCACGACGGGAACTCCCCAGGTTGTTTTTTAAAGTGGGAATTAATGATTTAAAAAAATCTGCTCTTCAGTTGGTTAGCTTTTTTTCCCCCCAGTTGATTGGCTGGCAAGCAACACTGTTGAAGCTGATTTCGAAGCTGATTTTGATTCATTTAAGCAGAAAGGAGTTGATGGGAAGTATGTGAGGGCTGCTAAGGAGGCAGATTTGGAAAAAGACAGTGTGGTGGGCAGAGCAGTGCCCCCCCCCAAAAAAAAAGATGCCCACATCCCAATGCATGGAACCCGTCACTTCACAAGGCAAAGGGGGGAATTTAAGGTGGGTGGTGGGATTCAGGCTTCTAACCAGCTGACTTGGAGGAGGGAAATGACCCCGCATACCTGGCAGGCCAAGCATCCTTAAAAAGGGAGTTCCCGTTGTGGCTCTGTGGTTAATGAACCCGACTAGCACCCATGGGGACCCAGGCTCGATCCCTGGTCTCGCTCAGCAGGTCAACAATCCGGCGTTGCCATGAACTGTGGTGTAGGTCACAGACGTGGCTTGGATCCTGTGTCGCTGTGGCTGTGGTGTAGGCCGGTGGCTACAGTTCCTATTGGACCCCTTGCCTGTGGTCCTTGGGGTTTCTTGGTTTCTAGCCTGGGGACCTTCATATGCTGTGGGTACGGCCCTAAAGAGACCAAAAAAAGAGGGGAGGGAAGTGGCAGAGGGAAACACAGAGAGGTGGCAGCCTGAGAAGGACCTGGCCTGCGGTTGCCACCCCTGCCAAGGCAGGGGCCACGAGCCAAGCAGTGCAGGCGCCTTGGGAACTGGAATAAACAGCCAAATGGACCCTCCCTCGGAGCCTCCAGGAGGAACGAGCCCTGTTCACGCCTTGATTTCAGCCTGGAGAGACCCCTTTCGGACTTGGACTCACAGAACTGTAAGAGGATACACGTGTATTGCTTAAGCCACCCAGTTTGTGGTGACATGTTACCGCAGCCGTAGGAACTTGATACAGATAGGAACCAGGGTCATGCCCGGGAGGCAGGGACAGGAGCCAGGGGAACATCCCTGGGGCTGCAGTCTTTGGACAAACCATTTAGCCCTGGAGTTGGTCCAGGGAGATGCAGATTCAGGAAGAGGGCCTGGGAGTGTGAGAGTAACAGTGACAAATGCCTGTACAGAAGAGAAATGGCACAACATTGTCAACTATAGTTTAATTAAAAAATAAATAAATTTAGGAGTTCCCGTTGTGACTCAGAGGGTTAAGAACCCAACATAGGAGTTCCCATCGTGGCGCAGTGGTTAATGAATCAGACTAGGAACCATGAGGTTGGGGGTTCGGTCCCTGCCCTTGCTCAGTGGGTTAAGGATCCGGCATTGCCGTGAGCTGTGGTGTAGGTCGCAGATGCAGCTCGGATCCCGTGTTGCTGTGGCTCTGGCGTGGGCTGGTGGCTACAGCTCCGATTCAACCCCTAGCCTGGCAACCTCCATATGCCACTGGAGCAGCCCAAGAAATAGCAAAAAGACAAAAACAAAACAAAACAAAAAACCAACATAGTCTCCATGAGGATGAAGGTACAATCCCTGGCCCCGCTCAGTGGGTTAAGGATTCAGGGTTGCCACCAGTTGCAGCATAGACGGCAGATGCAGCTCGGATCGGGCGCTGCTGTGGCTGTGGTTGTAGGTTGGCAGCTGCAGCTCTGATTCAACCCCTCCCCTGGGAACTTCCATATGCCACGGGTGCAGCTGTAAAAAATAATCATAATTTTTAAAAAGAAAGACAAAGCAAATAAATAATAAGGATTTATTTATATTACACCAGGAACTACATTTAGTATCTTGGATACTAAATACATAGAGTATAACCTATAATGGAAAATAATCTGAAATATACATATTACAGTTTTTCATGTATGATCTATTATAGGTTTACATATATGTATATAGATCACCTTGCTGTAGACCCGAAACTAAAACAATATTGTAAATGAACTATAATTTAAAAATAAATTTATACAGGTTGCACAGCACTGGAACTTGACTAGAGTCATGGCTCTACTGTCAGGGTTTTTCTGGGTTCCTTCTTCCACTGACTTAATTATGGTCTATGCCTTACAGAGCCCTAGTGCAGCTATTTTGCAGAATGGCCTGGAGTTATTATAGCACACATTGAGGCATAGTTGTACTCCCCAGTAGATGGGAACTGACCCCAACAATAAACTTTGAGAATAAAGACAAAAATAAAAATAAATGTAAAGAAAAAGAAAACAGATAAGCAACAAGGATTTATTATATAACACCAGGAACTGTATTCAATATCTTAGAATAACCTGTAATGGAAAAAAGCTGAACTGTGTATATTACAGTTTTATATATGTGAGTCACGTTGCTGTACACTTGAAACTAAAGCAAATCTGACGAGCATCCATGAGCACACAGGTTCGATCCCTGGCCTCGCTCCATGGGTTAAGGATCTGCTGTGGCTGTGGCGTAGGCCAGTGGCCACAGCTCTGATGCAACCCCTAGCCTGGGAACCTCCATATGCCACAGATGCAGCCCTAGAAAGCCAGAAAAAAAAAGAAATAAGTCAGGCTAAGGAGACAGGGCAGCTATTCCAACACGTGACCCTAGATTGGATCCTGGGCCAGGGTTGGGGGGGGTGGGTTCTATAAAGGGCACTGCTGTTGCTGAAACATGAATGTCTATAGGTGAGACGGTGGACCCTAGCATTGTCGCTGCTGCCTTCCTGACCTGTCACGGCACTGTGGTTGTGGAAGAGGGGACCCCATCACCCCGGGTGAGTCCTGCACATGCACCTAGAGAACCTGGGGTTTGCACTTATCCCCAGCCCACCAGGGTCATACAAGCATATATAGTGCTATGACAGGCAAGGTCTTAAGGGGCTCCCCCACAATTTTCACCTCCCAGGGTTCACACCCTGGCAGGAGTCCCCTCCTTTTCTGTGGCTGGATTGCTATGTTCTTCTAACCAACAGAACACAGCAAGCCCGTCTACACGGCTGTTGGCACGACGTGGTTTCTCCCACGTGTTGGACTAACACTTCAGGTCCCGTCTGGCTGTTCCTGGCCACGGGGGCCCCCCCAGGGTCCACCCAGAGCAGGGCGGCCAGCTCATCAGTGAGCACAGATGGGGCGGGAGTGCCCAGGATACCTGGTAACCTGATCTCGGGACTGACATCCCAACACCTTTGCCCTAGTCCTGTCTACTTGTTAGACGTTAGTCACTTGCCAAAAAAAAAAAAAAATTAAAAAGGAGTTCCCTTGTGGTGCAGTGGGTTAAGGACCCAGTGTTGTCACTACAGCAGCCTGGGTCATTGCTGTGTTGTGGGTTCAACCCCCAGCCCAGGAACTTCCGCATGCCAAAAAAAAAAAAAATGAATTAAATAAAAATAAAAGGGAGTCCTTTGCTATGTCCAGCCCACCATTGCAAAAGACCCGGGGGAGGCATCAACGGAGGTGTGATCCACATGAGAGCTGCCTGCCAGGACCAGCTGCCACCTGGTGTGGTCACAGAAAGAAAATTTGCTGTGTTTTAGAGCGTTCCTCCTCCGCCACTCTCCTCCCTCAGCACTGCTGGTGTTGGGCACAGGATCGCTCGCTGTCATTCTGGGTATTGTAGGATGATGGGCAGCATCGCCAGTGTCCACATCTATCTCAAATATTACCTCTGTTAATGTTAAAATGGTCTTTTTTATCTTGGGAGTTCCCTGGTGGCACAGGGGGTTAAGGATCTGGCATTGTCACTGCCGTGGCACAGGTTCAATCGCTGGCCCAGGACATACCGCCTGCCCTGGGCAAGACAGACAGACAGATCTTGGGGACTGAGTTTTGCGGTGCTCCTCTTAGTTGTGCCCAAGCTAAGTGTCAGCCAGTTTCTAACACAGAAGGTACCCAGACCTCAGGGACTGTTGCCATGTGAAAGGAAGGGGCACCTTTCATCCCTAAGTCTGGACTTGTGAGCGTTTGCTGTCCTGACAGCATTTAAACCAATAACACAGCTTCCTAAATGCAGGAAATACAAGTTCTTTCTGTGCAGCTCATTGGCACTTCACACACACACAGCACAGGAAAAATAAAACCGGTGACTCAGCCAATGTTTTCATTTTTATTATTAAGGAGCAAGTTGGAGAGTCTATGGTTGAAGTCACCACAGGAACTGGAGAGGTCGTGACCCCAGCCATCCTGGCTCCCCAGAGGTTCCCCCGCCACGCCGTCCCCAGCGTCACTCGGATAACAAGGCCGGATCAGAGTCAGCCCGTTCCCGGCGGGGCATCGCTCGCCAGCGTCTGGCTCACGGCAGGTCCCGGGTGAGCGCCCACTGGGAAGGAGTGCGGCTGCCCTCGCCCGAGCCAGGCAAGAACTCGGGCACCGCCGTCCGATGAGTCGGGTTCCTTACTGCGCACAGCTCGCGGCTGGAGACGCCAAGGCTCGGAGCGGAGACGGAGGTGTCAAGGCCCCACCAGGAACCATGAGCTCAAGCATCTGGCGGACAACTTGCCCACTGGCCATAGTCCCCAACGCGGCCCACGCCAGACAGAGGTGACACCACCCTCCGAGGTTCCTGGTTTAGATTCCCGAGGGAAGCATCTGATGGCACAGCTCACCAGGCAGCCCCGGGTCAGGTGCCCACCTGTGGCCAGAAGGGAGCGATACTGCCACCTAGCGGGTGCTGCGGGCCTGGCAGCCAGCATTCCTTGGCCAATACTGCCACCTAGCGGGTGCGGCAAGCATGGCGGTCAACCTTGTTTGGGGGCTGCTCCGCCCGTGACCGTGACGCTGCCTCCCTGGTGGCTTTCAGGGGTTACTTGGGGAGGGGCTGTCCCCTCCCGGAGGCTCCAGAGGACAGTTCCAAGCCCACCAGGCGGGCACTTTCAGCCCAAAGCCTCTGGGCTACCTCCTCATCCTCAGCTTTGGGGGCCGGAGCCTTCTCTCTGAGTCCGTCAAAGTACTTGCCGGAGACGCTCTCCAGCTCCTCGGCCACGGCCAGGTACGTGCTGGGCTGGGCCGCCAGCTGGGGGCTCTTGACCAGCAGCCAGAAGATGGGCCCTGCAATCAACCCACAGCAAGATCAGTCCGCACGGTCAGAGGGGGAGACAGAAGACCTCCCCCCATCTGCCGGCTGCTCAGCACCCGCTGTGGCGGCAAGTTTCTCTGCGGTCCCACGGAGCTCAGCTCCAGGTCTCTGCCCGCGGGGCTCCCTACAGCAGGCGTTCCCTTCCATGGCACTGCCCAGACAGATACTTCCAGATGCAGGGACTAGCCTGAAAGCTGCCTCCCCAGGAAGCCCCCCTGGCTTTTCCCAGACAACTGGAAGCTCCCCCTCCTCAAGGTCGGCCCCAGGTCCTCACCTCACCCCATCTCTAACTTCTGTGTAGTGAATGTCTCCCATGCCAGCCTCAGCTTGCGATCCTGGCTCCCCAGTCCCCACCTGTTAAATGTTTTCCAGGCTTATAAACCCTAGTGAAATAGCTCGATTTATTCAGGCTAAATTTGGGCCAGGCACAGTGCTGGCCCTTTTAAAGGCGGTCTCCTCTCCTCGTCCCCCCTGTGGCCCTCACTCTGCAGATAAGGAAAGGGAGGCTCGGAGAGGGGTCCCTGCGCTGGGTGGCCCAGCTCGTCGGGAATGAAACTGGAGTCTCCCAGAGCCCAGCGAGACTCCAGAAGTCAGCTCCACAACCTCAGCGGGTCTGTCTGCCAGGGCTGTTCTGAGGCGAGCAGGCCGCAGAGACACACAGAAGTGACTCGGTACCAGGGGGAGATATGGGGGGCGTGGGGGGGGGGCAGAGCAAAGCCCGAGAGAGTCTGACATGGGGTTCACTTCACGCGGGACCCTGACTGCTAAGGGTGCTGAGACAGCAGGTCCAACACTATTTCTGGGGTGTCTGCGAGGGTGTGTGAGCAGAGGTGAGCCCCATTTGAATCGACAGGCCAAGGGCAACCCCCCCTCCCCCCTCGCCCCAGGCCCCTGGCTGAGAGGATGGAAAGGAGGACAGCGAGTTCCCTCTCTCCCTGGGCCGGGCCGGCCCTCCTGCCCTTAGACCCTTAGACAGCGGGGCTCCACCTGGGCCTCCCTCTGGCCTTTGGGGTTGGGCCGGAAGGACACCACCACCTTCCCCGAGGCTCTGGCTCGCAGATCGGACCGCGGGGCCTCTCGGCCTCCAGAGAGGCATGAGCTAGTCCCCTGAGAAATCTCGAAATAGCGATACCCTCTGGTTCTGTGTCTCTGGAAAAGGGATGATTCTACAGAGGGAGGGCCCCCCAGCGGGGAGAGCCAGGGTGCAGCAAAGGGAGCCCAGGCCGAGAGGGGACTTACCGAGCGTGAAGCTGGAGAAGGCAGAGCTGTGCATGCCCGTGTGTCTGCCCAGCTCGGTCCTGGCCACGCCGGGGTGCAGGGCATTGACCGTGACACCCGTGCCTGGGGAGAGACGGGAAGAGTGGGAGAGGGGGGCAGGTCCACCCCTTTCCAGGAAGGCTGACGCTGCCCACGCTGGGCTCTGGGGCTCCCCTGGATCCACGTCACCTTCCTGGGCGGAAAGTGCCACATCTGTGGTTTCATCTTGCAGGGCAGCTGCTTCCCCAGTGCCCAGGGCAGAGCCTCTGAACCTGGGTGTGTGACGATCAGCTGGAGGGCTTGAGAAGCCCAGACAGCTGGGCTCCATGCCCCCGAGTCTGGAGCAGTGGGTCAGCACGGGGTCTGAGACGCCACAGTTAGGACAAGCACCCAGACTGCTGCTGGCCCGCAGACCCTCGCTGAGAAGCAAGAACAAAGGACAGATGCCTCGCCTCGGCACTATGGGCGCTGAGGTCAGATCAGTCTTTATCCCCATGCATTGTAAGATGTTCACCAGCATCCCTGGCCTCTGCCCGCTGGATGCCCGGAGCAACACCCAATCTGCCTCTGCTCCCCCAACAGATGGCCCAAAACATCTCCAGATATGGCACACGATCCACTAGTCTAGAGCAGCAGAGGCTCAGACGCCTGTGCAGGATGAGCAGAGCCAAGTGTGGTGATTGATTAGTGATGCCTGCCTCGGGCCCCGGCAGGGAGCATGGTGGTAAGTGTGCCCCACATCTGCCTGCTCTGCCCTGACTGTCTCAGGCTCAGAGCTAGAGGGAAGGGGAGGGACTCTGCTTTCCCCTCCCAGCTGTCCCGGGAGCTATTCGCTTTCCTGTAATAAAAGACTTTGCTTGCTTGCTGCCTGTGTGTTCGCGAAGTTCAAGAACAAGAACCCGGGTTCTGGTAACATCTTTCTGGTATCATCTCTTGGGGGGTCGTCTGGGAATCCAGATCCAACACACCAGCACTCGTAAGCTAAGGCTTCACGGTTTTTGCTTTTGAGGACCCCTCAGATTCGCCACGCGACTAACTTGGACTGTCCTGCCTCAAGGATTTAGAGATGGCCCTCACTTATGTGGGCAGGCATCAGCCAGAGATCTGGCAAACTTTAAGCCTTCTAAGCCTGTTAAAGTTATCTAATACGGAGTTCCCGGTGTAGCACAGTGGTTAACGAATCTGACTAGGAACCATAAGGTTGCTGGTTCAATCCCTGGCCTCGCTCAGTGGGTTAAGGATCCGGCGTTGCCATGAGCTGTGGTGTAGGTCACAGACATGGCTAGGATCCTCCGTGGCTGTGGCTGTGGTGTAGGCCAGCGGCTACAGCTCCGATTGAACCCCTAGCCTGGGAGCCTCCATATGCCACGCATGCAGCCCTAGAGAGAGGAAAAAAAAAAAGTTACTCAATACGTGGACCCCTTCTTCTCAGTGCTGATACTGAAGAACAGCATAAGGTTGGGTCTGAGTCCCTGCGAGATCGCCGGCAGCAGACTCGTAGGATGTCCGATCCAGCTCCAGCCTTTGGAGCCGCCCTCTGGAACTGGTTTGCTCACCAGAACCGTCGCCATGACCTTGATCCTTTTATTTGGACCCTGTACAGTTAACTGTATTTCTCGCTTCATTACATCCCGACAGAAAGTCGTCAAGCTTCAAAGGGTGCCCAATGGAACGTATCGGAGCCCACCCGACTGTCCCGTGAGCGGAGACCTAACTGCTTTCCCCGGACAACGCCCCTTTGCAGCAGGAGGCAGTCAGAGCGGTCGTCACCCCTTTTCTGCCCTGCAGTGAGAGTCTCCAGCTCCAGCGGAGGGATTGAGGCAGAATCCTAACTCAGGTCATCTGCAGGAGCACGGGCTTCGATGCCGCCTTTGCTGTGGCCGTCGATGAACGCGTGCGGCTTCAGGGCTCCAGGGAGAAACGTCCCCGCAGGCCCTGTTAACTCTGGGGAGTGTCCCTGTGCCCAGATGGACATTCATCTCTACCTGCTTCTCAGCTGATAGAGAAGGAATGAGAGGAATGGGGACTCGAGTCCATGCAAAGAGAAGGGCAACGAAGCCATGAGACTTACAGGGCATTTCCGGCCCTCAGACCCCTATTGGCCAAGGACTGATTCAGGTAATGGGGTAAGGCCGAGGGGAGAAAACCACATCCTTCTGAACCCTACGTTGGTGCCCCTTCCATCTTGAAAGGATAAAAACCCCTACAGGACAGTAGAGAGAGGGGGCTCTTCTCCGCCCTCCCAGGTGTTCTGGGAGGTGTTTGCTTGCAAAATAAATAAATAAATAAATAAATAAGGGGAAGGGGAGATGAGCGAGGCTCAGCGCACACACCTTGCAGCCGCCGGCTCAGCTCCATGGAGAAGAGGACCAGCGCCAGCTTACTCTGGCAGTAGGCTGCCTTCGTGTCGTACTTCCTCTTTTCCCAGTTCAAGTCGTCAAAGTCGATGTGCCCAGCAACGTGGGCCAAGGACGAGAGGTTGATGATCCGCGAGGGGGCAGAGGCTTTCAGCTTGTCCAGCAGCAAGTTGGTCAAAAGAAAGTGACCTGAGAGAAGGAAAAAGAAATTGTACTGAATTCTGGCCACGTGCCTAGGACCACACTGCGGACATCCCCGTGTGTCATCCTCCCAATAACCCAGCTTCCTCAATAGGGTCCCGCTTTGCCCCCCAGGGGCCACTGGGCAGTATCGAGACGGCGTTGATCATCCTGTGGGCGGCACTATGAGGGCAGACGGGGTGCTGCTGCCACCTAGTGGGTGGAGGCAGGGATGCTGCTAAAATCCCAAAGTGCACGAGACGGTGCCCACGACAGAGAACGCCCCCACCCCAGATGTCAAGCCCTGCGACAACCCTCTATGAGGTCGGCTGGAGAAGAGAAGGCCTTCTGTCTCCCGAGAGCCTTTCTCCATTTCTTCCCCGGTGATAGAATGTTTGCTTCTGCATGAGACGGTCCAGGGAAGGACTACATTTCCCAGAGCCCCTTGCGGCTCCACCAGGTCATGTGACGGAGCCCCAGCCAATAGGGGTGAAGGGTGGTAACACCTGCGTTATAAGTTGAATTGTGCCCCCGCAACCCCACTAAAAATAGGTTGAGGTCCTACAACCTCAGAGTGTGACTGTGTTTGGGGACAGGGGCTCTAGAGAGGTGATCAGGTTAAACGAGGTCATTAGGATGAACCCGAGTCCTCTAAGACTGGGGGCCACCCGAGATCCATGTGCCTCGCCCTTACTAATAGACTCCAGTTGCATTCAGGGCGACAACGGATATCCTGACACGCTGGGTGAAGGACAGACAGACGAAGGGACCCAAGGCCGAGAGGCTGAGGGAGGGTCTGAAGGACGGAAGGTCCAACGATGAACAGGTGACTCCCTGAGCCACTGGGTGACCCCACCCACGGCCGCCTGGCAACCCTGGAGATGGGGGGAAGGGCCCCTCCTCCTGGAGCCTGTGTCTGACTCATGCACCCCCCTTCCCCTGCTCACACCCCAGGCCGATGCCACTCACCCAGGTAGTTAACGCCAAGCTGCATCTCAAAGCCATCCTCCGTGGTCCAGTGTGGGCACCGCATCACGGCGGCGTTGTTGATCAGGACGTGCAGGTGCTCCTCCTCTGGAAGACAGGCGTGGGGACAGCGTGTGACTCAGGTTCCCCTCTGTAAAAGGGGTAATGATAGAACCGGCCGGGCGGAAGGCTTAATGAGTATTCATTCAACAGTATCTTCTGCAACCTCAGTGTCCATCCAGTGACAGGAATGGACGAAGATGCGCTACATACATATAACAGACACAGCCATAAAAAAGGGAGACTGGAGTTCCCGCTGTGGCACCATGGGATGGATGGTGTCTTTGCAGCACCAGGACACAGGTTCGACCCCCTGGGCCGGCACAGTGAATTAAAAGATGCAGCACTGCCACAGCGGCAGCATCGATCATACCTGCAGCTCAGATCTGACCCCTGGCTTGTGAATTTCCTATGCCGCGGGGTGGCCAAAAAAGAAAGGGAAAAAAAAAAAAAACACCCAGAAAATGCCATTTGTAGCAACATGGATGGGCCTAGAAATGATTGTACTAAATGAAGTTAGAAAAAGACAAATAACATGGAATCGTTTATATGAGGAACTTTAATAAATCACACAATTTATTGCCAAAACAAAAAGAGACTCAGAGATGTAGAGAACAAACTTACGGTTACCAAAGGGGGAGATGAATCAGAAGTCTGGGATTAGCAGATACAAACTACTCTATAGAAAACAGAATCAACAAGGACCTACTGTATATGGAGTTCCCGTTGTGGCGCAATGGTTAACGAACCCGACTAGGAACCATGAGGCTGAGGGTTCGATCCCTGGCCTCACTCAGTGGGTTAAGGATCCAGCGTTGCCGTGAGCTGTGGTGTAGGTCGAAGACACGGCTCGGATCCCCCGTGGCTGTGGCTCTGGTGTAGGCCAGCGGCTCCAGCTCCAATTAGACCCCTAGCCTGGGAACCTCCATATGCCGCAGGAGCGGCCCTAGAAATGGCAAAAAAGACAAAAAAAAACAAAAAACAAAAAAAACCAAGGACCTACTGTATATACAGCACAGGGAACTCTACTACATATCTTGTAATAACCTATAATGGAAAAGAATCTGAAAAATAGGTTAACAGATAATGTATAACTGAATCGCTACTGTACACCTAAAACCAAAACAACATTGTTAAATCAACTCTACTTCAATTAAAAAAAAAAAGTGTTTTTTTTTTTTTTTGGCTTTTTAGGGCAGCATCCACGGCATATGGAGGTTCCCAGGCTAGGGGTCGAATCGGAGCTGTAGCCGTCGGCCTACACCACAGCCGCAGCGACACGGGATCCGAGCCGCATCTGTGACCTACACACAGCTCACAGCAACGCCAGATCCTTAACCCACTGATCGAGGCCAGGGATCGAACCCACATCCTCATGGATACCAGCCATGACAGGAACTCCGACTTCAATAAAAATTTTTAAAAAGCCAAGTATTTTCTAAGCACCTTCTACTAGGCACAGACAACCCCCAAGAGTCCAGGGCGGCTGGGAGCCGAGCCCACAGCGCCCTGTGTGGAGGGAGTTCTCCAGTGAGACGAGCTGGGAAGGAAGCAGACAGGGGCCTCGACCGAGAAAACCGTGGCAAGGGCGGTGGGGCCCCTGTCTCGGACGATCCAGGCTGACCCCCGAGACAGACCAGCTGCTGAGGCCCCACATGTAGGGGCACCTGTGTGCGAGGGGCTGTGTGTCCGGGGGCACCCACTAGCAATGAAAGCCTGGAAGCAAGTCAAATGGCCATGCACATCCAACTGTCAGAGTCACACACCGCAATGCAACGCAATACAACGCAGCCACAACAAGGAAGGGGAGCATTCCCGTCAGCGACCAGCAGAAACGAATCCAGCTAGTATCCATGAGGACACAGGTTCGATCCCTGGCCTCGCTCAGTGGGTTAAGGATCCCGAGTTGCCGTGGCTGTGGTGTAGGTTGGCGGCTACAGCTCCGATTCGACCCCTGGCCTGGGAGCCTCCACATGGTGCGGGTGCAGCCCTAAAAAGAAAAAAGAAAGAAAGAAAAGGGAAGACCTCCAAGAGGGAGAACCCGGGAGAAAAAGCAGAGGGCAGCACTGGATGTGTCACAGGCTCCACTGGGTACAAAACACCAAGGGGGCGTTCCCGCTGTGTGGCTCAGTGGGCTAAGGACTCGACTGGTCTCACTGGCGAGGATGTAGGTTCGATCCCCGGCCCCGCTCAGTGGGTTAAGGATCCAGCGTGGCTGTGGCTGTGTTGGAGGCTGGCAGCTACATCTCTGATTCGACCCCTGGCCCAGGAACCCCCATACGCCGTGGCTGCATAAACAGCCCAGAGGGCCAGGAGGCGAAGCACTGCACACATGTGGGGTTGGCACCCGGGGAGTCAGTGGCAGGCGTGCTATAACCCCCTTTGCACTTTCTGGAAGCATTCATTCCAATTCGGAAAAAAAATAAATAAATACACAAGTGGTTCCGAGCCCACAGGGCAGGAAGCGAAAAGAGCGAGTCATGCGTAGATGTGACGGAAGTGCAGAAAAATGCCAGCCTGAGCCCTGGATTTGCAAAAAGAAACACCCGGCAAGGAATGCGGGCGTTGCAGGTGCTGCACCCTGGGCTTCTGGGGCCTCCGTCGGTCACCTCAGGTCACCGGCCCGGACTCAGCAGAGCCCGAGTCCAACGCACGTGTGTCCCCAGTGTCACCCAAGAGGCAGACGGGCTCAGGAAATGCTGGGTGAGTCAGCGTTTCTGCCCCTTGTCACCTCATCAGAGCCACCTCCGCCTCCACCTCCTGCGGGGTCCAAGCTCCCTCAGAAGGACTTAGGTTTCCTTGAGCGGGAATCAGTCACCCTTTTCTGTAAAGGACCAGCGAGTGAATACTGTTGGCTTTGCAGGCGACACAGTCTGACTCTGCTCAGCTCCACCCTCGTGGGCCTAAAGCTGCCAGAAATACATAAGCCAATGGGTTGTGCATTTGCCCAATAAAGTCCAATAAAACTACTTATGGAAACGAAAAGCTGAATTCCATTTAATGGTGTCATGAAATAGCATTTTTTCCCCCTCGCCATTGAAACATGTACTGTAAGTCAATGTGAAAATGTCAGCAAAGAATGTAAAATCTTCACCCATTGGCTGAATGAAAACAGGCAGCATGGAGTTCCCACTGTGGCTCAGTGGGCTAAGAACCTGACTAGCATCCACGAGGACACAGGTTCGATCCCTGGCCTCACTCAGTGGGTCAGGGATCGGGCGTTGCCAGGAGCTGTGGTGTAGGTCACAGACACGGCTCGGATCCTGCGTGGCTGGGGCTGTGGTATAGGCCGGCAGCTGCAGCTCCAATTCGACCCCTCGCCTGGGAACCTCCACATGCCACGGGTGCAGATGTAAAAAGAAAAAGAAAACAGCTGCCAATGGCACCCAGCTCCGGGACCCGCCTGGTGTAATCGGTGTCCCGAGCCTGGCCGCCCAGGTGCCGGCCCCACAGGCGCATCCTCCCTCCTACCTTCGTTGATCTTGGCTGCAAACTCTCGGACGGACGTCAGGGAGGCCAAGTCCAGGTGCCGGGCGCTGACGCGGTGATTCAGGGTCTCCCCGCGAATGTCCTTGGCCGCCGCCTCACACTTCTCCAGGTCTCGGCAGGCCAGAATGATGTTGCCTCCTGCAACAGCCGCACCAGAAAAAAAACTTAAAAAAGAAAGATCCACTCCCAAGTACAGGTACCCAAGACAAATGAAAGCACGAGTCCACACAAAAATGTGTACCCAGGAAGTTCCTGCTGCGGCTCAGCAGAAATGAATCTGACGAGCATCCAAGAGGACGCAGGTTCAATCCCCGGCCTCGCTCCGTGGGTTAAGGATCTGGCATTGCCGTGAGCTGTGGTGTACGTCGCAGACTCGGCTTGGATCTGGCATTGCTGTAGCTGTGGTATAGGCCAGGCAGCTGTAACTCCGATTTGACTGCTGGCCTGGGAACCTCCATATGCTGCAGGTGCAGCCCTAAAAAAAAAAAAAAAAAAAATCTGCAGTTCCCTTCGTGGCGCAGCAAAAACAAATCTGACTAGGAGGGAGGACTTCCCATTGTGGCGCAGTGGTTAACGAATCCGACTAGGAACCATGAGGCTGAGGGTTCGGTCCCTGCCCTTGCTCAGTGGGTTAAGGATCTGGCGTTGCCGTGAGCTGTGGTGTGGGTTGCAGACTCGGCTCGGATCCCGCGTTGCTGTAGCTCTGACGTAGGCCAGTGGCTACAGCTCCGATTCGACCCCTAGCCAGGGAACCTCCATATGCCGCAGGAGCGGCCCAAAGAAATAGCAAAAAGACCAAAAAAAAAAAAAAATCTGACTAGGAACCATGAGGTTGCAGGTTTGATCCCCAGCCTCGCTCAGTGGGCTGAGGATCTGGCGTTGCCATGAGCTGTGGTGTAGGTCGCAGATGCGGCTCGGATCTGGCATTGCTGTGGCTGTGGTGTAGGCCAGCAGCTCCAGCTCCGACTTGACCCCTAGCCTGGAAACCTCTATATGCCACAAGTGCAGCCCTCAAAAGCCAAAAAAAAAAATTAGAAAAGTGAGAAGAAACAGAGATGGAGGGGCTGGGCTGCCCGTGCAGATCTATGCAGCTCATCTCCCCCAGCGGACCCAGCTGCCTCCCACCCGCCTGGCTGCCCTTACACAGCCTGCAGCAGAACCCACCCTGCCCCAGATCTGTCTGTCCCCCCCAGAGGCAGCCCAGCCCTCAGGACAGCGGCGGGGGCACCGGCCCATCCCCCCCCTCCTCTTTTCCTAAAAGGAGCACCTGCGTGTGCCGAGAAGGACATGCCTCCTCCAGAACCCCGGTCTGACCAAGAGAAAAACATCACCCAAACCCAAATCAAAGGGTGTTCTGCAAAACGCCGGGCCAGGAAACCTGCCAGGGCCTCGAGCCGGTCTTGACCCGCAACCTCTGACCCAGGCCCCGATCCAGCCATTAGGACTGAGTCCCACTGCAGCAGGCAAGAGGGAGGCCAATGCAAAGAGAAAAAGCAAAAGCAAAAATTGTGAGAGGGTGGGGAATAAGGGAGCTCCCGTCGTGGCTCAGCGGAAAGGAACCGACTAGCATCCATGAGGATGTAGGTTCAGTCCCTGGCCTCACTCTGTGGGTTAAAGATCTGGTGTTGCCGTGAGCTGTGGTGTAGGTCACAGACGTGGCTCGGATCTGGTGTTGGTGTTTCTGTGGCTGTGGTGTAGGCCGGCGGCTTTCAGCTCCGATTCGACCCCTAGCCTGGGAACTTCCATGTGCCGCGGGTGCGGCCCTAAAAAGACAAAAACAGAATTGCCGAACGTCCTCAGCCTCCTCGGAGACCCTGAACCCGCCTTCCCCTCCTCCAGGGTCACGAGGCTGTGGGGTTTAAGCTGGCCTGAGTCTGTTCCTGCTACTTGCAACCCGAAGAATCGGATGCCTTAAAATCCCCCAGAGGAAATGCTGCTGTGGTGCAACCAGATTGCGGAGTCTCTGGAGCTCTGGGACGAGGGTTTGATCCCCAGCCGGGCACCATGGGTGAGGATCTGGCCTTGCTGCAGCCGCGGTGTGCGTTGCCAACTACGGCTGGGATCGGATCCCTGGCCCCAGAACTCCCTAAGCTGCAGGGAGGCCAAAAAAGGAAAGGAAAAGAAAAAAGTCCCCCAGGAAACCCAACCATCCGCAGCAGACCTTGCGCTTCGAGCCTCAGGGGCAGAAGCAGGCATCCGTCGGGACCTCACCTCTCTTGGCCAGCTCCAGGGCCGTCTGCTTCCCGATGCCCGTGTTGGCACCTGTCACAATGACAGTCTTCCCGGGAATGGTGGCCTTGCTAGGACAAGCCCCACCAGCAACAAAGTCCCTGAAGGTTGAGAAACAGCAGGTCGGTACTGTCGGCCTGGCCTCTGTCACCGCAGGCACCCCAACTGCACGCATCTCAGGCAGGCGACCTGACGGCAGCCAGCCTGTGTTCCCCCAACGGAGAGACGCCAACGACAGCACATAACTGCCCGGGACGCTGTCCTGTTACGGGGAAAGGACCCGCCCTGGCCTGGAGTCACGGAGCCTCCAGGACGTGACCATTGTCACTTGATAAAGGGCCCCTGCACGCGCTTGCTGGGGCCCCTGTTCTACGTCACCACAAGCTGGCGGGTTAAAACCACAAAGGTCTTCTCCTGCAGTCTGCAGGTCAGGGTCCAAAATGCGTCTCGCTGGGATAAAATCAGAGTGTCGGGGAGTTCCCACTGTGGCTCAGCAGGTAAAGAACACGACACAGTACGGAGCTCCCGTCGTGGCGCAGTGGTTAATGAATCCGACTAGGAACCATGAGGTTGCGGGTTTGATCCCTGACCTTGCTCAGTGGGTTAAGGATCTGGCGTTGCCGTGAGCTGTGGTATAAGTTGCAGACGCGTCTCGGATCCGGTGCTGCTGTGGCTCTGGTGTAGGCTGGTGGCTACAGCTCCAATTAGACTCCTAGCCTGGGAACCTCCACATGCTGCAGGAGCGGCCCTAGAAAAGGCAAGAAGATGAAAAAAAAAAAAAAAAAAATCAGGGTGTCAGCAGAACTGTGTTCCTCCGGGAGCTCCAGGGGAGAACGGTTCCTGCGCCTTTTCCAGATTCTAGGGGCCTCCTGGCCGCTTCCTCATCTTCAAAGTCACCAACACAACATCCTTGAGGCTCTCACTCTGATCCTTCGGCCTCCCCCCACCGCCTTTTTTTTTTTTTTTTGGCTGTGCCCATGGCGTACAGAAGCTCTCAGGGCCATGGGTAGAACCCATGCCACAGCTGTAGCCAGAGCCACAGCAGTGATAAGACCAGATCCTTAGCCCCCTGAGCCACCAAGGAACTCCCCTGCCTCTTATAAGGACTGTAGTGATGACACTGGGCTGCCTGGAAAATCCAGGACAATCTCCCCGTCTCAAGGTCCTTAATGCAGTGACATCTGCAAAGGAAACATATTCACTGGTCCTGGGCATTAGGAGGAGCACATCCTTGGGGGTCTTATTCTGCTTCTACATCCATGTCCCAAAGGCTAAATACTGGAAACAACCAAATGTCACCAACGGGGACCTGGCCAAATAAACAATGTCATCTCCACACAAGAGAAGGCCCCTGTGCAAGACAGTAGGTACCACTGGCTAATTTTTAATTTAAGTTGATTAAAAATAAACAGCTGTCCCTGACTTCAGACTATATTACAAAGCCACAGTCATCAAAACAGTATGGTACTGGCACAAAAAACAGAAATATAGACCAATGGAACAGGATGGAACGCCCAGAATTACACCCATGCATCTATAGTTAACTATTCTAGGACAAAGGAGGCAAGAATATACAATGGAGAAAAGATGGTCCCTTCAATAAGTGGTGTTGGGAAAACTGGACAGCTACATGGAAGAGAATGAAATTAGAACACTCCCTAACACCACACGCAAGAATAAACTCAAAATGGATTAAAGAGCTAGATATAAGACCGCATACTACAAAACTCTTAGAAGAAAACATAGGGCCAATACTCTCTGACATAAGCCACAGAAATATCTTTTCAGATCCGGGAGTTCCCATTGTGGTACAGCGGAAACAAATCCAACTGGGAACCATGAGGCTGCTGGTTCAATCCTCAGCCTCGCTCATTGGGTTAAGGATCCTAGGTTGCTGTGGCTGTGGTGTAGGCCAGCAGCTGTAGCTCTGATTCCACCCCTAATCTAGGAACCTCCATATGCCACAGGTGTGGCCCTAAAAAGACAAGTAAATAAATAAGTATCTTCTCAGATCCACCTCCCTCGAGTAATGACAATAAAAACAAAAATAAACAAACGGGACCTAATTAAACTTAAAAGTTTCTGCAGAGCAAAGAAAACCCTAAATAAAACGAAAAGACAACACACAGAATGGGAGAAAATATTTACAAATGAATCGATGGACAAGGGATTCATCTCCAAAATATATAAACAACTCCTGCAGCTCCATACCAAAAAAACAAACAACCCCATCAAAAAATGAGAACAAAATCTAAACAGACAATTCTCCAAAGAAGACATACTGATGGCCAAAAAACACATGAAAAGATGTTCAGCATCACTCATTATTAGAGAAATGCAAATCAAAACCACCATGAGGTACCACCTTACACCGGCCAGAATGGTCATCATCCAAAAGTCTACAAACAATAAGTGCTGGAGAGGATGTGGAGAAAAGGGAACCCTATTACACTGTTGGTGGGACTGTAAATTGGTGCAACCACTGTGGAAAACAGTATACAGAGTCCTCAGAAAACTACAAATAGAGTTACCATTTAATCCAGCCATCCCACTCCTGGGCATCTATCCAGAGAAAACCATGACTCACAAAGACACATGGACTCCAATGTTCACTGCAGCACTCTTTGCAATAGCCAAGATATGGAAACAACCTAAATGTCCATTGACAGAGGAGTGGATCCAGAAGATGTGGTACATATACACAATGGAATATTACTCAGCCATTAAAAAGAACCAAATACCAGCATTTTTTGCAACATGGATGGACTTAGAAATTATCATGCTAAGTGAAGTCAGTCAGACAGTGAGACACCAACATCATATGCTATTGCTCATATGTGAAATCTATAAAAAGGATACAATGAATGTCTCTGCAAAACAGATACTGACTCACAGACTTTAAAAAACTTAGGGTTTCCAAAGGGGACAGATTGGGGGGTGGGGGGATGCACTGAGGGTTTAGGGTGGAAATGCTGTAAAACTGGGTTGTGATGATCTCTGTGCACCTATAAATATAACAAAATTCACTGAGTTAAAAAAATAAAAATAAGGAGTTACTGTCGTGGCGCAGCGGAAAAGAATCCGACTAGGACCCGTGAGGATGAGGCCTTGATCAGTGGGTTAAGGACCCGGAATTGCCATGAGTTGTGGTGTAGGTCGCAGACGCGGCTCGGATATGGCGTGGCTATGGCTGTGGTGTAGGCTGGCAGCTGCAGCTCCACTTGGACCCCTAGCCTGGGAACCTCCATATGCTGCAGGTGCAGCCCTAAAGACACAAAAAGACAAAAATAAAAATAATAAAATAAAAATTAACAGCCATACTTTTCCACCCTAAGACATTCAATTTTCCTTCTTTTTTTTTTTTTTTTTTGGTCTTTTTAAGGCCACACCCACGGCATATGGAGATTCCCAGGCTAGGGGTCGAATCAGAGCTGAACCACGGCCACAGCAACGCCAGATCTGAGCTGCATCTGTGACCTACACCACAGCTCACGGCAACGCCACATCCTTCACCCACTGAGCGAGGCCAGGGATCGAACCTGTGTCCTCATGGATGCCCGTCAGATTCGTTTCCCCTGAGCCACAATCGGAACTCCTCGATTTTCTCTCATTCTTCCCATGCTGGCACTTGCTTTTTACCTTGTTCAGAACTGAAAGACCACAGTATGAATGAAAATAAAAACAGTTCCCACTGTGGCACAGGGGGTTAATGATCCAGCTCATCTCTATGGAGCCCTGGCCCAGCTCAGTGGGTTAAGAATCCAGTGGATTTGTTGGGTTGCAAAGGATGGCTGCAGCTGTGGTACAGGTCACAGTTAGAGTCGATCCCCGGCCTGGAAACTTCCATACAGCACCGGTGCAGGTGCAGCCTGGCGGGGTGGGAGACGCATTCTATCTGGAGTTCTCACTGGGGCATAGTGGGTTCTGTCTCTGGCCTCCCCTGGTGGGTTAAGTATCCCTCATTGCTGTGGGATAGGTCACAGATGCAGCTTGGATCCGGTATTGCCACAGCTGTTGTGGGGCCTCAGCTGTTGCTCTGATTCCACCCCTAACTGGAGAACTTCCAGATGTCACAGGTGTGGCCATAAAATTTTTTTTTAATTGCAGTCCCAGGTTTTTGGTGTTTTTTTTAAGGGCCGCACCCACAGCATATGGAAGGTCCCAGGCTAGGAGTCTAATCAGAGCTGGAGCTGCCCCGCTAAGCCACAGCCACAGCAATGTGGGATCCGAGCAGTGTCTGGGACCTACACACCGCAGCTCACAGTAATGCCAGATCCCCGACCCACTGAGGGAGGCCAGGGATCGAACCTGCACCCTCCTGGATACTAGTCGGATTCGTTTCTACAACAGGAACTCCAAATTATTTTTTAATTTAAAAAATAAAAATAAATAACGGGAACTCCAAGTTATTTTTTAATTTAAAAAATAAAAATAAAAAATAAAATAAAAACAGCAGCCCATGAATTTTATTACAGGGAAAAAACTATTTTCATGTTTCCAGAGCTTTCAAAAAAAGGTAGTTAATATTTACAAAGCAGCTGCTGTATAGCCCTGGGAACTATGTGTGGTCATGTGTGATGGAGCAGGATAACATAAGCAAAAAGAATGGATCCATGTATGTGTGACTGGGTCACCTTGCTGTGCCGCAGAAAGTGTGCAGAACACTGTAAATCAGCTATAATGGAAAAAATAAAAATCATTATAAAATATGTATATATGTTTACAAAGCAGGAGTTTCATGCTTATAAATAACAAGATACCAGCCAACGAAACCAAAAAAAAACTTTCTCAGAGCAGGAGGAACAAGTTCAAAATGAAGCCTCATCATCGAGCAGATAAACGAACCCAAAGGTCATTATGCAAAGAGATTTACAGTCCATCCTCCCTTCCCTTAAGGGGAAAAAAAAAAGGTATTTCAATATTGCCATTATTTTCTGGCCTCCCAGCCAATCTCGCGTGTCACAGCAGTAAAATTACATGTTGCTAATTCCGAGCACTTACCATGAGCTCTACCCGCTTAACAAATTTTTAAGTGTACAATATGATACTCCACCGTTACTGCAAGCACAACACAGTCATACTTGAAGTGCTCAAGTCATAATGAACAGGACAAATGTAAAATTTTCAGCATCACAGAAACTTCTACCCAACCGTGCTGCCATAGAATATTTGGCAGCTGTTTTTTGGAGGTTTCGAGGTTTTTTAAATTGAAGTTGATATACAAAATGATACAAGATACAAGTACAGTTTTTTTAAACCTTTTTTTTTTTTTTTTGGTCTTTTTAGGGCCACACTGGCAGCACATGGAGGTTCCCAGGCTAGGGTCCCATCAGAGTTGTAGCTGACCGCCTACACCACAGCTCACAGCAACAAGGAATCCTTAACCCACTGAGTGACGCCAGGGATGGATCGGCATCCTCGGGGATACTAATGAGATTCCTTCACCACTGAGCCATGACAGGAACTTCAGTGATTTACAATTTTTAAAGCTTATATGTCATTTACACTTAAAAATATGTGCTATATCCCCCATGTTGTACAAAATATCTTTGTCGTTTATTTTATACCCAAGAGTTTGGACTTGTTAATTCCTTGTTTTGTCTTTTTTTTTTTAAGCGAATTAGCCTAGAAACGACCAGAAAGCACCACAGTATGTGTATAACTCATACAATACAATCTTTTCATTTACTGAGTGTAAAACTAATTTGTTTCTCAAATTCCGGATATTCAGAGCTTAGGTGGAATACACTTTCCTTTTATCTGGGCCAGGACGTGACTTCTAGAAAGTGCTCAATAAGTATTTGCTGAATGAATTAATTAATCCATTAAAAGCCCCGAAGCAACCAGACCAAAATGTTTACCAAGGCCGAGACCCACCCCTTTCTCTGGGTGACCTTGGGACGTGACCTGTCCTCTCGGAGCCCAGGGTGTCCTGCATTCTCCCGGCCCACAGCGGGACAGGTGAGCTGGAGGACTCCTGGGTCGGGGAGAAGTTGGCGAGCTCCACCCAGCCTGAGCCCGCCCACCTGCTCACCGTTCCCGCGCCCGCGGGGCCCGCATGTACTCACTTGAGCAGCACGGCGCCACCCACCGCCGTGCCCAGCACGGACAGCGGCAGAATGTAGCGGTTCATGCCGGGCGGAGCCGGGGGTCCAACCGCAGCGGCCCGCAGACCCTCACCCGCAGCAGGTGCAAGGGACTCACCGCCCGGGATACACGGGGCAGGGCGGGCGCGGCTGCAACACGCAACTTCCGGAAAGGGGCAGGGGGCGGGGCTTGCAGGGGAGCGACCAATGGGGACGGGCTGCGAGCGCAGCTACAGCTGGGAATGGTCGTTTCAGGAGCCCGGGGCGGGGCCGGATCAGGGGGCGTGGCCAATGTCTCGGGAAAGGGGTTGAGGGGCGGGGCCCACGCGCGGGCCCCCCAAAGTTATGCTCTTCCTGCTGCAATGCGCGGCGCAGTTCTGGAGGGACCCCCGGATCCCAATCATACAGCTGCCGCATCCGGATGCAATCCTCTTTATGTCTTTCCAATATATCAGCCTGTTTCCTCATCTAAAAATATATATTCCTGGAGTTCCCGTCGTGGCTCAGCGGTTAAGGAATCTGACTAGCATCCAGGAGGTCGCAGGTCCGATCCCTGGCCTCGCTCAGTGGGTTAAGGACCCGCCGTTGCCGTGAGCTGTGGTCGCAGACCCGGCTCGGATCCTGCATTGCTGTGCCTGTGGCATAGGCCAACAGCTACAGCTCTGATTCAACCCCTAACCTGGGAACCTCCACATGCCACAGGAGTGGCCCTAAAAAAATAAAAATTTTTAAAAAAGGATAAAAATATGTATTCCTTACAAACTACTATGTATGAAATAAACAAGCTACGAGAATATATTATACAGCTCAGGAACTATAGCCAGAATTTTATAACAACTTTAAATGGAATCTATAAAACATTTCAGAGTGCCTGTTGTGGCTCAGCGGGTTAAGAACCCGACATAGTGTCTGTGAGGATGCGGGTTCGATCCCTTGCCTCGCTCAGTGGGTTAGGGAATCTGGCATTGCTCCAAGCTGAGTGCAGGTCAGATGCCGCTGGGACAAGCGTGTTGCTGTGGCTGCGGTGTAGGCTGGCAGCTGCAGCTCTGATTCCACCCCTAGCCCAGGAACTTCTATATGCTGCAGGTGCGACCTTAAAAAAAAAAAAAAAAAAAAAGTTGAATCACTATTTTGTACACCTGAAGCTAATATAATATTGTATACCAACTATACACCTCAATAAATATACATATGTATTCCTTGTAGCCTTTATGGGAGAATTTGATCATTTCAATGCTCGGAATCCAAGACCTACTAATCTGAAGGGGGTACCTAAACTCTTGGGGTCCTGGGGGAGCAGGCCATGGGAGAGCGTGCTCTGGGTCTGAAGGAGGAGGGAGCTGGGGTTCTGGACTCCCTAGGGCTGAGGGAGGAGAGGCTTGACCAGACTCCTGGGTCTGAGGAGGGGCCCACCCTGATTCAAAATGACCTCATCTTAACAAATTACATCTGCAACAACCCTATTTCCAAATAAGGTCACATTCCGGGGTCTACTGCAGATGAGGATTTCAACATATAACTATGTGGGGAGAGAGGGGAGAGGCCATTCAACCATCCCACTCATAATACCCAGAAGCTGGAAGCAACTCAAGAGCCATCAACAGCTGATGGAGTAAGTAACTGATAGTAAATCCATGCAATGGACTCTTACTTAATAGAAAGGAATGAATGGAGTTCCTGCCGTGGCTCGGCCGGTTAAGAGCCCGCCTAGTCTCCATGAGGATGCGGGTTTGATCCCTGGCCTCAATCCGTGGGTGAAGGATCCAGCGTTGCTGCAAGCTGAGGCGTAGGTCGAAGGTGCGGCCCAGATCTGGATTTGCTGTGGCATGGGCCGGCAGCTACAGCTCAGATTCAACCCCTAGCCTGGAAGAGACTTGCATAAGCTGCAGCTGAGGCTCGAGGGAGGGAAGGAGGGAGGAAGAAAGAAAAAGGAACGAACCACTGGTACTTGCACAGTATGTATGATTCCAGTTACATGACAGTCTAGGAAAGGCAAAACCATATTAGAGCATGAAGACCAGTGGTTACCAAGGGCAGAGGGGCCGGGGGAGGCAGCTGGGGGAGTGATTACTGCAAAGGGAACTTCATGGGGGGAGTTGGCAATAGTCTCTGCCTTAATCACACTGGGGTCTGTATATACAACTGCATACACTTGTCAAATCTCATCAGCATGTTCACCTAAAAACACTGAATTTTGGAGTTCCCTGGTGGTTCAGTGGGTTAAGGATCTGGCGTTGTCACTGCTATGACTCAGGTTGCTGCTGTAGTGTGGGTTCCATGCCTGGCCCAGGAATTTCCACAAGCCGCAGAAGTGGCCAAATAAAAAAAAATTTTTTTAAATAAAGCGTGAATCTTAGGGAGTTCCCATTGTGGCTCAGTGGGTTAAGAAGCTGACATCATGTCCTTGAGGATGTGGGTTTGATCCCTGGCCTCGCTTAGTGGGTTAAGCATCCAGCAATGCCACAAGCTGCAGCATGGGGCTCAGATCCAGTGTTGTGGCTGTGATATAGCCCTCAGGTGTAACTCCCATTTGACCCCTAGCCTGGGAACCTCCATCTGCTGCAGGTGCAGCCATAAAAAGGAAAAAAAAAAAGTGAATTTTACTGCATGTAAATTGTACTTCAAGAAAGCTGATGAAAATGAAAACAACGCTAAAAAGACTAGTGATTTTGTTTTGAAAATTATTTGACCACAGATAAGCTGATTTGATTGGATTGGGTTTGTCAACGATCAAGACACATACTTGAGGAGTTCCCGTCATGGCGCAGTGGTTAACAAATCCGACTAGGAACCATGAGGTTGTGAGTTTGGTCCCTGCCCTTGCTCAGTGGGTTGGCGATCTGGCATTGCCGTGAGCTGTGGTGTAGGTCGCAGACGCGGCTCGGATCCTGTGTTGCTGTAGCTCTGGCGTAGGCCGGTGGCTACAGCTCTAATTGGACCCCTAGCCTGGGAACCTCCATGTGCCGCAGGAGTGGCCCAAGAAATGGCAAAAAGACAAAAAGACAAAAAAAAAAAAAGACACATACTTGAGAATACTTATGAAATGACAGATATCTGACTAATAAATTGTCTCCAATGTCCCATGAGGTTTTCTGTTTTCTTTTCTTTTCTTTTCTTTTTTTTTTTTTTTCCTGTCTTTTTAGAGCCACACTGGCCATCCCCAGGCTAGGGGTCCAATCGGAGCTGTTGCTGCCGGCCTACGCCAAAGCCACAGCAACGCAGGATCCAAGCCGGGTCTGCGACCTACACCACAGCTCATGGCAACGCCAGATCCTTAACCTGCTGAGTGAGGCCAGGGATCGAACCTGCGGCCTCATGGATACTAGTTGGGTTTGTAACTGCTGCACCATGACAGGAGCTCCTCTTTTTTCTTGTTAAAACAAGACAAGACATGCTCTATTCAGTTAAAGCTGGTGAGTGTGGGTGGGAGGTGGCAGCAGTGTCGGGGGCTGGAGATGAAAGGGTCAGAGGTCAGCACAACAGGACCTGTGTCAGGATGGAGAAATCCGAGGTCAGGAGTCTTGGAGGTGGGCAGTTTATCATCTCCTCTCCTCGGGGCTACGTGAGGTTCTGGGGGCTCCAGACATCTGACCAGCAAGGAAAGGATTGTCCTGCGAGCTCAGGGAGACCCTGCCTCCAGCGACAGCACGAAAGCAGGTGACAGGACAAAAGCAGCTGGACAGCAAGTTCCAGGCTGGTCTCTAGGATGAGGATGTCCAGGGTGAAGAAAGATCCAGAAACTCATCTCATGGCTCCAGAGGTGAGGAACGCCCGTTGCACAGCCCAAGGAGGGTCATCAAATGAATTAACCACCTCCCCCACCCTGTGCCAAGGAAAACACAAAAACAAAAGATAAAAATGATCCCCAAGCTGTCACCATCCCACAGAGCACAAACGAGTGGTTACTTAGGATAATGAGACAGTATTTTTCACCCACCAGATGGGCAGGACGGAAGCAATGACAATATCAGCTGGGCAAGGATGCGGCAAAACAGGTAGGCATACCTGCTGGTGGGAGGGGCAATTAGTACAGCCTTCCTAAAGGGCCATTCGGCTCTACGTGGCAAAACCATCTCTGCCTATCTTTGACCCAGCCATTCCCCTTGGAAGAACTTATGCCGAGAACAGTCAGTCATTGGAAAAGAAATATGCAAGGGGAAATGTTATCACACAGCCCTGTCTTTCTGTAAGAGCAAGATGCCAGCACAAATAAAATCAACCTCGATGTCTATCAAAGAATAGTCCTACTCTCCTATTCCTACTTCTACAACCCGTCTGAAAAATTACTGAATGAGAAAACCATGACTCGCAAAGACACATGGACTCCAATGTTCATTGCAGCACTATTTACAAGAGCCAAGACATGGGAACAACCTAAATGTCCATCGACAGAGGAGTGGATCCAGAAGATGTGGTACATACACAATAGAATATTACTCAGCCATGAAAAGGAATGAAATACTGGCATTTTTAGCAACATAGGTGGGCCTAGAGATTATCATGCTAAGTGAAGTCAGTCAGACAGTGAGATACCAACATCAAATGCTATTACTGACATGTGGAACCTGAAAAAAGAACAGAATGAACTTCTTTGCAGAACAGATGCTGACTCACAGACTTTGAAAAACGTATGGTTTCCAAAGGAGACAGGTCGGGGGCTAGGGGGATGCACTGGGGGTTTGGACAGAAATGCTATCCAATTGGGTTGTGATGATCATTGTACAACTATAAATGTAATAAATTCATTGAGTAATAAAAAAATTAAAAATAAAAAGAGAAAAAAATTATTCAATGAGCACCTCCTGCGTCTGAGGCACTGAATCTGGGAATTCAGTGACAAGTCAGACATGGGCCCTTCACTCACTGATCCTCTGAAAGTAAAAGTTAATTTGTCTGTATGTGTTTCTTTTCTGGATAGAGTCTGTCTACAGCTTTAAGAACACCCAGGAGTTCCTGGGGTGGCGCAGCAGAAATGTATCTCACTAGGAAACATGAGGTTGAGGGTTCAATTCCTGGCCTCGCTCAGTGGGTTAAGGATACAGTCTTGCCATGAGCTGTGGTGTAAGTCGCAGATGTGGCTTGGATCTGGTGTGGCTGTGGCTGTGGTATAGACCGGCAGCTGTAGCTCCGATCAGACCCCTGCCTGGGAACCTCCGCATGTCACAGGTATGGCCCTAAAAAGCAAGAAAAAAAAAATCCAAACTTCCTTAATCAGATACTGACACAGGCCAGCGGGGTGGTGGAAGCAGGCTGATTCTCTCTCTCTCTCTTTTTTTTTGGTCATCTTTTTTCTTTAGGGCGACATCTGTGGCATATGGAGTTTCCCAGGCTAGGGGTCAAATCGGAGCTGTAGCCACCGGCCTACGCCAGAGCCACAGCAACATGGGATCTGAACTGCAACTGCAACCTACACCACAGCTCACGGCAACGCGAGATCCTTAACCCACTGAGCAAGGGCAGGGACCGAACCCGCAACCTCATGGTTCCTAGTCGGACTCGTTAACCACTGCGCCATGACGGGAACTCCAAGGAACTTCTGATTCTATTTTTTTACATTTATATACTAATTGAATATTTTTAGAGTAAAAAAAAAAACCTGTAATATTCTGCAGGGGGTCTCTCTCTGCCAGACAGGATGATGGGTGATTTTGGTTTTTGCTTTTTGTTCATCTGCATTTTCTCCTTGTTCTGGAAAAGGTTTCTTCCTTGTTCAGGTGAAACCATCCATGAGACGTAATGGAGGGCAGAGGTTAAGTGCAGGAGTAATGGGTTAAGAATCTGACTGCAGGGGCCAGGGTCACTGCAGAGGCATAGGTCCCATCCCAGGCCTGGAGCAGTGGGTTAAAGAATCTGGCATTGCCCCAGCTGTGGCATAGGTCACTACTGTGCCTCTGATTCAGTCTCTGGCCGGGGAACTTCACATGCAGTGGGTACAGCCATTTAAAAAAAAGAAAGAAAAAAAGAAAAAAGAGCATGAGGTCGACAACCCCAATGTCTGCCGATGGACAAATGGACAAACAAAACGTGATATATACACACACAGTGCAATAAGCTTCAGCCTTAAAAAGGAGAGAAATTCTACAGTTCCCTTCATGGCTCAGCAGTTAACAAACCTGACCAGGATCCATGAGGAGGCAGGTTCAATCCCTGGCCTCACTCAGTGGGTTAAGGATCCGGCGTTGCTATGAGCTGTGGTGTAGGTTGCAGACGTGGCTCGGATCCTGAGTTGCCGGGGCTCTGGCACAGGCCAGCAGCTACAGCTCTGATTCGATCCCTAGCCTGGGAACCTCCATATGCTGAAGGAGCGGCCCTAGAAAAGGCAAAAAGACAAAAATTAAAATAAAATAAAAAATTTAAAAAAAATAGGGAAAACACGTCTGAGGAAAAAACATGGGTGCTCAGTTTACATGCTGGTTCTCTCAACCTCAAATAGAGTATTCCCTCTCTGAGTCTTTTCCTCCTCCTCTGTAAAATGGGCTCCTAATATCCTCTACCTCTAAGGCAGGGTTAACAAACATTTTCTGCAAAGAGCCAGACAGCAAATAATTTCAGTGTTTCAGGCTATCTGGTCCATGTGGCAACTACTTGCCACTAGAGCGAGAAAGCAGCCACAGACAACATGCCAACAAATGAGCAGAGCTGTGTTCCAATAAAACTTTATTTACAAAAACAAGCAGGGGGGCAGAAGTTTGCTGGCCCCTGTCACAGAGTTTGGAAGGATGACCAAAAGTAAGTCATTGCATTTAATATATTTCCAGGCTCTTTCTTCCTCTCAACAATATACCTATATGATTTTTCCATGATAATTGATATAATTGCATCATTTTCATTTTATTTTTATTTACATAACATTACTTCATATCCCTAGTGTGCATATTTTAATATCTTGTTACACTGTAATCTAGAGAAATAATATAATATAGTCTGTTACAATGTTTCTGATTGCAGGGTCAGTTTTGACAACAATAACTAAGTAAGTAGATATATTGATAAGGGTAATTCTATGTTATATTATTAAGGAGTCTGTATAACCTGACACTGTCATAGGAAATATTATTTTCTCTTTGTAAAGAAGTAAATCGGAAGAACAACCAAAAAAAAGGAAAGTAATTCATTGCAGCACTATTCACAATAGCCAAGACATAGAGACAACCTAAGTGTCCAATGACAGAGGAATGGATAAAGAAGATGTGGGACATATACACAATGGAATACTACTCAGCCATAAAAAAGAACAAAACAAAAATAATGCCGTTTGCAGCCACATGGACGGAACTAGAGATTCTCATACTAAGTGAAATAAGACAAATATCTTTTGATATCACTTATATGTGGAATCTAAAATATGGCACAAACGAACCTATCCATAGAAACGAAACAGACTCACAGGCATGGAAAACAGACTTGTGGTTGCCAAGGAGGAGGGAGAGGGAGTGGGTTGGACTGGGAGTGTGGGGTTAAGAGATGCAAAGTGTTACATTAAGAGCGGATATGCAATGAGGTCCTGCTGGGCAGCACGGAGAACTATGTCCCATTCCTTGTGATGGAACATGATGGAAAGAGAAAGAGAGTGTACAGATACATGACTGGGTCCCTTTGCTACACAGCAGAAATTGACAGAACAATGTAAATCAACTACAGCAAAACAAACAATTTTTGAAAGAAAGTAATTCATGACAAGGACCTAACCCCCAGTGCCTTGACGGCTTCTCTTATTATCAAGAGAACAATGCAGACAAATCCCTCCTCCAAGGACCTCCTACTTGATTCCCAGACGCACCCAAGACTCCGCAGCTTTATCATTGTTGACCTTGCTAATAAAGTCCTGATATGCTCTGGGTGCTGTCCCAGGTGCTGAGAGAACGCTCCCCCGTCGGAGGGCTTCCAATTCATTCTCTCCGTGCAGGAGGTCTTGGAATGATTTGATGCATGGCCATCGTAACTGGACCAATTGATTTGGGTTTGTTTGCTTCGTACGGGTGCTGAGAGTAGCACAAGCACGGCTCCAAAACCGGCTCCAAAACCGGGAGGAAGGGAGGTCGGGAAGGAGGGAGGAGGGGCAGAGCAGAGAGAGCAGGGAAGGGTGATGAGAAGGAAGAAAGACAGGAAGGGAGAGAGGCGGGACTTTGCCTGAGGCAGGGCAGGCACCTAGCAGGTAGCTGACCTCCCAGCTCTGATGGGGTAAGGAGGGACCCTGAGAGCCTATGGGAGGCGAAAGAGCCCTCTGTTAGATGCTGGGCAAGTTTTCTCTGGAAAGTGGTGTTGATCACAGCCAGAGGGATACATAGGATTTCCTCAGGCCAGGAAGGGAGCTCCCCACTGAGGGATCAGCTTCAGCAAAAGGTAGCACACAGGTGTGTGCAGATGTTGAGGGCGGGGAAGGCGTGGAAGGCGGGGAAGGAATGAGGCCAGAGTGGTGGGAAGATGGAGCCAGATTCCAGGTCAAATACCGGCCTGAGAAGCTTGGCTTTGATTCAGAAGTTACTGGGGAGCCACAGAGGAGTAATTAGCAATGGAAGGTCATGAGCCGATCTGTGTCTTCGGAATTCTCCAGCCGAGATGTGGAATGTGAACTGGAGGGGGACACAAGGATGTAGAAAGAGCAGCACTGGGGACCCATTAGGGAAAGTTAGCTAGTTCTTCCCCTAAGATCCATTCTTCCTTTCTTGCTCAAAGTACATGACCCACTGGTTTATAGCTGGGTAGGTGAATAAAAGAATAAAGAAGCATTTCCCAGCCTCCTCTGCACCTAGCTGTGGCCATGTATCTAAGTTCTGACCGACAAGGTGTGAGCAGAAAGGACATTGGTACTTAAAAGAAAAAACAGCTCCCCCTTTCTTCCTTTCTTCAGGCTGGACGGCAGATCTGATGCAGCAGATCTGATGGCAGGAACTGAAGCAGCTGTTCTGGCCCATGATGTGGAAGCATCCCCCCCCCCTTTTTTTTTTTTTTTTTTTTTTTTGCTTTTTAGGGCTGTATTTGTGGCATATGGAAGTTCCTGGGCTAGGGGTTGAATTAGAGCTGCAGGGGCTGGCCACAGCCACAGCCACAGCAATGCTGGATCCAAGCCGCATCTGTGACCTCCGATGTAGCTTGGGGCAACACCAGATCCTTAACCCACTGAGCAAGGCCAGGGATTGAATCTGCATCCTCATGGATCCCAGCTGGGTTCTTAACCTGCTGAGCCACAGTAGGAACTCCCTGGAAGCCCTATTTTTTTTTTTTTTTGTCTTTTTTGCCATTTCTTGGGCCGCTCCTGCAGCATATGGAGGTTCCCGGGCTAGGGGTCAAATAGGAGCTGTAGCCGCTGGCCTATGCCAGAGCCACAGCAACGTGGGATCTGAGCCGCGTCTGCGACCTACACCACAGCTCACAGCAATGCCGGATCCTTAACCCACTGAGCAAGGCCAGGGATCAAACCCGCCACCTCATGGTTCCTAGTCGGATTCATTAACCACTGAGCCACGACGGGAACTCCTGGAAGCCCTATTTTTATCAGAGCAATGAGATGGAAGGCGCCTGGGCCCCTGGTAATCGTGGAGCTGCCAGACATGCTCCAGATCAACTTTAGGAAATAAATTTCAACCTGATTTGAGCCACTAATAGTCCAAGTCCCTCTGTTAGAGCAGCAATCTTCCCCATCTCAGAAAACGGGAACTCCCCCCCCAAAAAAATAAATAAATAAAAATAAGAATAAATAAATAAAGCTGCTATGAATGTTCCCATAAAAAAAGAAAGAAAATGAAAACTCTAAATATATATATATAAATTACTCTAATATATATATATATATATATATATATATATAGCTGCTATGAATATTCCCATTTAAAAAAGAAAGAAACATGGAAGAAGACAGGGATGCCCACTCTCACCACTGCTATTCAACATAGTTTTGGAAGTCCTAGCCACAGCAATTAGACAAACAAAAGAAATAAAAGGCATCCATATAGGAAGACAAGAGATCAAACTGTCACTGTATGCAGATGACATGATACTATACATAGAAAACCCTAAGGACTCAACCCCAAAACTACTTGAACTGATTAATAAATTCAGCAAAGTAGCAGGATATAAGATTAACATTCAGAAGTCAGTTGCATTTCTGTATACCAGCAATGAAACATTAGAAAAGGAATACAAAAATATGATACCTTTTAAAACTGCACCTCACAAAATCAAATACCTCGGAATACACCTGACCAAGGAGGTAAAGGACCTATATGCCGAGAACTATAAAACTTTAATCAAAGAAATCAAAGAAGATGTAAAGAAATGGAAAGATATTCCATGTTCCTGGATTGGAAAAATCAATATTGTAAAAATGGCCATACTACCCAAAGCAATCTACAGATTCAATGCAATCCCTATCAAATTACCCATGACATTTTCCACAGAACTAGAACAAACAATCCAAACATTTATATGGAACAACAAAAGACCCAGAATCGCCAAAGCAATCCTGAGAAACAAAAACCAAGCAGGAGGCATAACTCTCCCAGACTTCAAGAAATACTACAAAGCCACAGTCATCAAAACAGTGTGGTACTGGTACCAAAACAGACAGACAGACCAATGGAACAGAATAGAGAACCCGGAAATAAACCCTGACACCTATGGTCAATTAATCTTTGACAAGGGAGGCAAGAACATCAAATGGGAAAAAGAAAGTCTATTCAGCAAGCATTGCTGGGAAACCTGGACAGCTGCATGCAAAGCAATGAAACTAGAACACACCCTCACACCATGCACAAAAATAAACTCAAAATGGCTGAAAGACTTAAATATACGACAGGACACCATCAAACTCCTAGAAGAAAACATAGGCAAAACACTCTCTGACATCAACATCATGAATATTTTCTCAGGTCAGTCTCCCAAAGCAATAGAAATTAGAGCAAAAATAAACCCATGGGACCTCATCAAACTGAAAAGCTTTTGCACAGCAAAGGAAACCCAAAAGAAAACAAAAAGACAACTTACAGAATGGGAGAAAACAGTTTCAAATGATGCAACCGACAAGGGCTTCATCTCTAGAATATACAAACAACTTATACAACCCAACAGCAAAAAAACCAATCAATCAATGGAGAAATGGGCAAAAGACCTGAATAGACATTTCTCCAAAGAAGATATACAGATGGCCAACAAACACATGAAAAAATGCTCAACATCACTGATTATAAGAGAAATGCAAATCAAAACTACCATGAGATACCACCTCACACCAGTCAGAATGGCCATCATTAATAAATCCACAAATAACAAGTGCTGGAGGGGCTGTGGAGAAAAGGGAACCCTCCTGCACTGCTGGTGGGAATGTAAACTGGTACAGCCACTATGGAAAACAGTTTGGAGATACCTTAGAAAGCTATACATAGAACTTCCGTATGACCCCGCAATCCCACTCTTGGGCATCTATCCAGACAAAGTTCTACTTAAAAGAGACACATGCACCTGCATGTTCATTGCAGCACTATTCACAATAGCCAGGACATTGAAACAACCCAAATGTCCATCGACAGATGATTGGATTTGGAAGATGTGGTATATATACACAGTGGAATACTACTCAGCGATAAAAAAAAATGACATAATGCCATTTGCAGCAACATGGATGGAACTAGAGACCCTCATCCTGAGTGAAATGAGCCAGAAAGACAAAGACAAATACCATATGATATCACTTATAACTGGAATCTAATATCCAGCACAAATGAACATCTCCTCAGAAAAGAAAATCATGGACTTGGAGAAGAGACTTGTGGCTGCCTGATGGGAGGGGGAGGGACTAGGAGGGATCGGGAGCTTGGGCTTATCAGACACAACTTAGAATAGATTTACAGGAGTTCCCGTCATGGCGCAGTGGTTAACGAATCGGACTGGGAACCATGAGGTTGCGGGTTCGGTCCCTGCTCTTGCTCAGCGGGTTAACGATCTGGCATTGCCGTGAGCTGTGGTGTAGGCTGCAGATGCGGCTCGGATCCCGTGTTGCTGTGGCTCTGGCGTAGGTCGGTGGCTGCAGCTCCGATTCGACCCCTAGCCTGGGAACCTCCATATGCCGCGGGAGCGGCCCAAGAAATAGCAACAACAACAACAACAAAATAAAAATAAATAAATAAATAAAAGAGTAGATTTACAAGGAGATCCTGCTGAATAGCATTGAGAACTTTGTCTAGATACTCGTGTTGCAACAGAAGAAAGGGTGGGGGGAAAAATGTAATTGTAATGTATACATGTAAGGATAACCTGACCCCCTTGCTGTACAGTGGGAAAATTAAAAAAATTATTTAAAAAAAAAAAAGAAAGAAAGAAAACAGGAACTCTAAATATATATACATAAATAACTCCAAATATATATATATAAACAAACTCTAAATATGTATATAAATAACTCTTATGTATATATATAAATAAAGCTGATATGAACGTTGCCATCAGAAAAAGAAGGAACGCACACGGGAACTCCAGCTCCCCAGTCGCCTAGCATGAGACATGGAGGCTCCTCTTTTTCCCTCCCAATCTGCCAGCTCTTGCTCCAAAAACACATCCACACTCTCAGCAGCGCCGTTGCTACCATCGCTCCCTGGATTCGTGGGAAGCCTCCTGTTAGGTCTCCCCGCTTCCTCCTGTTCTTACCTCCAGCCCGTTCTCCGCACAGAACTGAGGGGCTCCTTTTGAAACATAACCCAGGTGCCATTGGGGAACCGGCTTGGTCATAAATGATTCAAGCAAGAAGCACCCGTGGATGCCAAAACTGAGGCGGGGAAGGCTGATGACACACGGGGTAGTGACCTGGTCTCAAGGACGCTCTCCACGAGTGTGCAAGCCGCTTCCTTACATGCTGTGTGATCTCAATGACACGAAAAAACCCCAAACCAAACACTTCTGTAAACCAACTCGAATAGAAAAAATAAAAATCATTAGATATAAAAAACTTCATCAAAACACTTCTACAGCCCTGTCAATTTCTTTCTTTCTTTTTTTTTTTCCTTTTCTTTTCTTTCTTTTTTTTTCTTTTGCTTTTTTAGGGCGACACTCTCATCATATGGAGGCTCCCGGGCTAGGAATCAAATTGGAGCTACTGCTGCTGGCCTACACCACAGCCACAGCAACTCGGGATCTGAACTGCATCCGTGACCTCCACCACAGCTCTCGGCAATGCCAGATCCTTAACCCACTGAGAGAAACCAGGGATCGAACCCGCAACCTCATGATTTGTAGTCAGATTCGTTTCTGCTGCACCATGACAGGAACTCCCCAGCCCTGTCAGGTTCTGATCCCTGCAGTGACCCTGGGAATCCACACCCCACCCCCATCACCTCCCTGACTTCAGGTCCCAGCCCTCTGCGCTCTGCACTCGGCTTCAGAATTTCTGGCCCTGCGGTGTGGGCATACCCTCCCCAGGACCTTTGCACTGGCCATTGCCTGGACATCCTTCCCCTGGTAGAGCCACTAGGTCCTCACTCAAATATCTTGGTGTCAGCAAGGCCTTCCCCAACCAATAGAATCCCCCAAACACCTGCTGGAGGCCCCTGGCCCTCCTCCCAGCTTTATTACCACCATTTGACATTCTCCACCTTTTTTTAATGTTGTTTTCCACCAGAATGTGAATTCCACGAGGGCAGGGTTGGGCCCGCTGAGTTCCACGGCACCTAGAACTGTGCCTGGTATCAAGCAGACGCTTAAGAAACATCTGAGGAATGAAGGGATACATGTCTGGAATCCATGAATGGTCATCAGAAGCTTAGGACTGAGGCTGCCTGTTACTTGGGGTGTCAGAGCCGGTGCCAGGACCCAGGGCTGTCTGTCCACAGAACCAGCCCTTGTCTTCACATATGCATCCGGTCGTTTAGTGAATGGCTCACTCCTTTGTCTACGTCTCCCCCATTGGCTGAGCACTGAGCCTGTTCTAAGCACTTTAGGTGTCTTTTTTTTCCCTCTCACTCTTTTTAGGGCCGCACCCATGGCACATGGAGGTTCCCAGGCTCGGGGCTGAATCAGAGCTGCCGTGGCAGGCCTACACCACAGCCACAGCGATGCCAGATCTGAGGCCCATATGTGACCTACACCGCAGCTTGTGGCAACGCCGGATCCTTAAGCCCCTGAGGGAAGCCAGGGATTGAACCCGCATCCTCATGGACGCTAGTCGGGCTCTTAACCTGCTGAGCCACCATGGGAACTCCCACTTGATGTGTCTTTTCACACTTCATCTTCCCATCAGCTTTCACAGTGGGTACCGGGGCTTGCTCTCCTTTTCAGGAGGAAGAAATGAGAATAATCTGAGAGTCACCTGCTCAGAGAGCAAAGTCACTTGCCCCAGCCCAGCACCCACACTTAAGCCTATCTGCCATCCTTTCCCCATCACTGCACCCCAGCCTGGGAGCCAGGTTCCTCCAGCTTCAGGAGACAAATCCACCCTGGATCCCTCCCAGAGATCAAGCAGCTCACCACCAGCCTCCCTCCCCCATCCTCCTCCCCCACCTCCTCCAGCCAGGCCAGTTCTTAGACTCACTCTCCCAGTGCCACTCCCCAGACTTCAAGGAGAAAAGCTTTCCTAACCCCTTCAGCCCCAGGAAGAACCCCTCTGAGCCACCACACCGCCAAAGCAACCTCCGTTGATGACCTGTTTCAGGTCAGCCCGTGTGTGTGTCACCTCCCCAACCAGACTGGGAGCTTCGTGAGACTCAGGCTTGGGGCAAAGCCACTTGAGCTGGAATGTGGCCGCCCTCTCATGGGCCAGGGTCATTGTCAAGGCCAACATCATGAGCATCCTCATAGCTGTCGCCATTCTCATCTCTGGCCAGCCCCACCCCCACCCCCACCCACCCAGCCTCCCCAAGGTGTTCCCTCTGCCTGAAACCCTCTCTGTATTACCATCTTGAAATTCAGGTCAAGGCTCTCATGCCACCTGCTCAGAGACACTGTCCCTGACCACCCACCTGAAGCGGCCGCACCTGCCCGCCCCTCGGTCACCCATCTCTTTGCCTTTGTTTTATTTCCTCCACAATCTGAGTAAGTCTTATTCATGTATATGCACCCACTTGTTTATTGTCCGTCTCCCCACCACACCCACTAGAATGACAATAACACAAGGGCAGGGGTTTTGTCTGTCCAGCACTTAGAATGTCCTTGGCACACAAGGGATGCTTCAGTATTTGCTGCTACATGACCTCACGACTTTGCAGAGGCTACTCCTCAAGCTTGGAATGTCATTCCTTGCCACAGCTTCCTTGGAAAACTCCTATTCATCCTTCAGAACCCCATCCAGTTATCCCTTAACAAGGGAAGTCTTCTTTAACTGCCTCACATGCCCACCACAAAGTCTTAATAAGGGTCTCCTCTGGGGACGCTCCACACCATTGCCACCTCCGCTAGTGCACACGTCACTGTAAATTCCTCCTGTGGGAGCCATAGGGTCTGCTTCCCCAATCAGCGTCTCTTCTTGAGGGCAAAGAATGGGGCATAAATTAGGTCTGGGGGAGCATTTATTGAATGGATAAATTAACTATTTATGTAAGTAAAGACATCTCCCCAAGACCCAGCTCCATTCTCATTGATACACTCTGTCCCAACAACCCGACCTCTGTCCCTGTCCTAGGAATTTATCAGGGGATCTGTGCCGGGAGAGGAGGATGGGGGAAGAGACGGGGTGGCTCCAGATATGACCCACGGGGGATCTTCGCTTAACAAGTGGTGGTGAGAATTATACCTGGTTCCTGGCATCTCTCAAGGGAGAGTGAGCAGTCCAGCCCCTGGACAAAGCCATCTCAGCTGGGGACAGAGGGGACAGAGGACTCTGCAGTCCTAGAGCTCAATAAAAAGCGCCGTACTGCCCGTCTGAGCCGACAAGGGTTGGGGGGGTGCTGGATCCCCCCACCCCACCCAGCCCGACAGTCTCCAAGCTGGGGGCTCGCTGCCTCCGCCTGGGTCCTGGGACCTACTGAGTCAGACTCGCAGGGGTGTGAGCCTCCGCTGGTATTCGGGAACCACGCGCTCCGGTTTGGAGAGAGGGAGGGGCCTCCTATGCAGCCGGGGGAAGGAGGAAGGAGGCCCTGGGCCCTGAATGAGGGCGGAGGCTCGGGTTTCGGTCTCACCTGCGGCTCCAGACCACAGAGGAGCCTCGGAAAAGGGAGGTGGGGCTGGAGGTTGCCTGCGCAGGACCTGCCCTCCTCCCTCAGACCCAGGAGCCTGGAATCCCAGACCCTCCTCCCTCAGACCCAGGATCCAGCCCCTAGCCTCTCCTCCCTCGGACCCAGGGGTCCAGCCCCCAGCCCCTCCTCCCTCGGACCCAGGGGTCCAGCCCCCAGCCCCTCCTCCCTCGGACCCAGGGGTCCAGCCCCCAGCCCCTCCTCCCTCGGACCCAGGGGTCCAGCCCCCAGCCCCTCCTCCCTCGGACCCAGGGGTCCAGCCCCCCACCACCCCCCAGACCCAGCAGTCCTGACCTCTGACTCCCATTGAATATGCCTCTATGACACTTCTTTCCTCTCGCGCACAAAGACAGGACCTGGACTCAGCCAGACACGCGTTCATCACAGCTGGAGCCACGAGCCCTTAGCCTCTGTCCTCCCTGTCACTGGGGTACCAATCCCGACCTCCTCCGCCTCTCCCTGGGTAAAGGGTCTCCTCCTTCCCTCCGACCCCAGCCCAGGCTGGCCAAGCTCAGAAACCCTGTGTGGCATGACACAGAGTGACAGAAGGGATCCGGAAAGCACAAGACGCCCCCTCCCCCATACACAGGGGGGGAGCACCTGCCCAGCACCTCCGCCTGCCCAGCACCTCCGCCCACCCAGCAGCGCCCAGCACGTGCCTCGTCGGCCCTGCCCTCCGCGGCTGAGGGAGCCCCTGGCCTGGGACACTCCTCCCTGCTCCTCTAGGCCACCTGGGGCTGCCAAACTCGCCCTTCAGGTTTAGCTCTGGCCACCACTCCTCCTCCAGAAAGCCCGCCCTGACCCTCGGAGCAGCCACTCCCCAGCTTCTGAGACTCTCTTAGCATCTGCCGTTATGGTCCTTGTGGAAAGACAGGCCTTTCCCCCGTAGCTGCTAACAGGGAGCAGTTTCTCCTGGCTCAGGGCTGTACTAAGAGGTCGCCATAAGCTCTGTGAATTCTCCCAGGGCTGTGCTCCCCACTGTGCCATTGGGGGACTGGGGCACAGAGAGGGTGAGTCATCTCCACAGGGTCACACAGCTGGAGAGGGGCCGGGTCACAAGGTGGGGGCACAGAGGAGGGGCCTGGGTCAGCAAGGAGGCAGGTCTAGAGGGTATGGCCTGGGGTCAGCCATCTCCACCACTTAGTAGCAGTGCGGATCGAAGGCAAACCGCTTCAGGTGAACACGCCTCAGTTTCCTCACAAACCCCCCGTCAGAGGATGTGCTGAGGTTTATACAAATACAGCGACACACAGAACAGAGGCAGAAGGGGCTACGAGCACACAGGAAGTACCACCAAAAGCATCAGGAGGCAGGGCCAGGACTCGGACCCGCACCCACCTGGGCTCTCTGCCATCACACCACACCATGTGATTCTCTCCCCCCCCTCTTTTTTTGTCTTTTTGCCTTTTCTAGCGCCGCACCTGCGGCACATGGAGGTTCCCAGGCTAGGGGTGGAATCAGAGCTGTAGCTGCCGGCCTACACCACAGCCACAGCAATGCAGGATCCAAGCCATGTCTGCGACCTACACCCCAGGTCACGGCAACATGGGATCCTTAACCCACTGAGCAAGGCCAGGGATCGAACCCGCAACCTCATGGTTCCTAGTCGGATTCGTTTCCGCTGAGCCACGATGGGAACTCCTCCCTCTCTCTTTTTTTTATCCCCATTGATCCAGGACAAGCGTTTACCTTTTCTGGTTTCCAGCCTCACTTAGCATAGACTGGGGCTGACACGAGTTCAGTGGAGCAAGGACGTGAGTGCAGCCAGTGCAGCAGCTCATTAATTCGGTGTCACCCCAGCACTTACTGCTCGCAAGACCCTGTCCCATACGCTGCAGGCAGACCCACAGCAGGATGTGCCCTTGTGCAGTGCAGCATACATTCTAAAGGGGCAGACCTGAAACAGGTCAGACACCCGGGTAATCCAGTGCGCCAGAGCAGGGTGCATGAGCCGAGGAAGAATTAAGTGTTGGTCTAGGAGGAAGAGACTGTGAAGGAGGGGAGGGGAGGGGATGGTCCTGCCTCGTTCAAGAAGGTGGTCAGGAGTTCCCATCATGCCTCAGGGGTCAAGGAACCCGACTAGGAACGATGAGGTTGCAGGTTCCATCCCCGACCTCGCTCAGTGGGCTAAGGATCCAGCATGGCCGTGAGCTGTGGTGTAGGTTGCAGACACGGCTCCGATCCCACATTGCTCTGGCTGTGGTGTATGCTGGCGGCTACACTCTAATTCGACCTCTAGCCTGGGAACCTGCATAGACCACGGGTGTGGCCCTAAAAAGAAAAAAAAGAAGAAGGCAGTCCTTGGAGCAAAGACCTGGAAGAAGGTGAGGGAGAGGCCCGAGGACACCTGAGAAGAGCATTCCAGGCAGAGCATAGCAAGTGCAAAGGCCCTGAGGCAGGATGGCCTCGGTGCTCGAGGGGCAAAGAAGAGGTGAGGTAATGTCTATTCAGGCCTCGGAGAAGGGCTTCTCTTGTAGCCAGAAAATGAGGTGCCACTACAGGCTTTTGAGGGGGGGGTGGCATGAGCTGACTTGGCTTTCTGTGGTCCCTGCACTGAGACTGGATGCAGGGGGGAGGAAGGCTGCGGGGGTGGGCCCACTCACTGCACGTGTGACCTCAAGCACGTCTCTGAGCCTTATGGGCCTCGGTTTCCTCATCTGTGGAATGGACACACCCCAACCCTCACCTCACTGGGTCTGGGGAGGAGTGATGTCTATCTCAATTAGGAGCTCCTGTCGTGGTGCAGTGGAAACAAATCCAACTAAGAACCACAAGGTTATGGGTTCGATCCCTGCCCTCGCTCAATGGGTTAAGGATCCGCCATTGCCGTGGGAAGTTCTGGAAAGGAGATTTTTGTGCCTGGGGAGCCTGTTAATTTTTTTTGGGGGGGGGCACCTCTGCAGCACTTGGAAATTCCCAGACCAGGGATCGAACCCCCACCATAGCAGCGACCCGAGCTGCTGCAGTGACAACCCCAGATCCTTAACCCACTGAGCCACAGAGGAACTCTAGCTGGGCTTTGAATCTCAGCTCATAGGAAATCAGAGAGGACTTTCCAAAGGAAGAGGGAAGGAGAGGGGGAGGGGCTGAGGGCACCCGCATAGGCGGGAACCCCAGACAGGAGGTATGCCCAGAGCAGGGATGGACACCGGCCCTGGAGAGGGCAAGGGGGCCCCTTGGGGTTCCCATCGTGGTTCAGTGGGGTAGGTGTCCATGAGGACGCAGGTTTGATCCCCGGCCCTGCTCACTGGGTTAAGGATCCAGCATTGCCGCAGGCTGTGGCATAGGTCACAAACGCGGCTCGGAACTGGCATGGCTGTGGCTGTGGCTGGCAGCTGCAGCTCCGATTGGACCCCTAGCCCCCAACAGTTCCACAGGCTGCAGGTGCAGTCGTAAAAAGGAGGAAGGAAGGAAGGAAGGAAGGATGGATGGAAGGAAGAGAGAAAAACTGCCTCAAGTTCAAAGCCACAGTGACCATGAACAATGGTCCATCAACTTAGCAGAAACATTAGGAGGATCTGAAGAGGGGGTGTGAGACAGCGCTTTCCGTCTGACATGGGAACAAGTGTGCCATCAAATTACTGTTGTTATCGTCCTGTTGTTGTGATGGAGACAATTACGGTTGGGGCTCCCCTGAGGACGTCCCAGCCCCCGCCCTGCCCCGGGTCTCTGCCAGCCCCGCCCAGGGGCCACTGGGCTGGGCTGTACCTGGGTGGTGAGTGCTCAGGTATGCGGGGCGGAGGCGGAGGCAGGGCCCTGGGAGGGAGCGGGAAGGAGGAGCCCATGTCTGGAAAGGAGAGAGCAACTCAGAGCCTCCCGTCTGACAGAGACTGACCAGCAGGTGAGGAGGGGACCCAGGGAGTGGGGGCCCCTGGGTCTGGGGGAGGAGGAGCAGGGAGCCCAACTCCTGGGTCCAGACAGGAAAGGCCGGGGGACCCAGTGCTGAGGAGGCGAGGGCTGGAAGACTCTGGGGTAAGAGGGGCTGAAGAACGGGCTGACCGGTTCTCTGAGGAGACGGGGGTCAGAGCCCTTTGGCTCCGAGAGACCAGGAGCTGAGCCAGACCCCTGGGCCGCTGAGAAGGTAAAAGTGGGGGCCTGAGAGACAGGATCCCCGAGTAGAGGGAGGAAATGGGAGTAAATTAGGGAGGGGATATACGGATCCCGGAGGAACTGGGGGGATCCCAGAGGGTTCGAGGTGTGAGGGAGGAGGGGCTGGGGTCCCTGATGGGAGGAGGGGCTGGGAGCCTAGATTCCTGGTCTGCGGGAGGAGGGGCCAGGGGCTGGACTCCTGGTCTGAGGGACAAGGGCTAGGGACCTGGATTCCTGGTCTGAGGGACAAGGGCCTGGGGGCCTGGATTCTGGCTCTAAGGCTCAAGGGCCTAGAGGGCTGGACTCCTGGGCCTGCGGGAGGAGGGGCTGGAGGCCTGGAGTCCAGGTCTGAGGGAGGAGGTGCTGGGGGCTGGAATCATAGGGCCTGCAGTCCGGTCAGCCTCGCCCCTTTGCTGGCTCCCAGGGCTCCAGGTGGCAGGAGCTCCCCATCCTCGGCAGCATGAGCACCACCGCCAGGTAAGCACCCCCGCCATCGGACCCCGTGACCCCCACCGGGGGCACTTACAGCACTGGACACCAGCCAGAGGAGTTCTCTTGCAACGCAGGGGTTAAGGATTGGGTGTTGTCCCTGCAGCCGCTCAGGTGGCTGCTGTGGGAAGACAGGCCCAGTCCCTGGCCCAAGAAGTCCCACATGCCATGCACGCAGCCAAAATAAAGGCCCCCTGAGCTGCTGCTTCCCTGCCGCTCCCAGACAGACAGATCTGGGCTCAAATCCGGGCCTTAACCTTCAGCGGTGGTGTAGCCCTGGCCAAAGGACGTCCCCTTTGCAAGCCTCCATCCCTCCTTGGTGACGCAGGGACAGTTTTGAAAGCTTGACAGGATGACGCCCATGGAGGACTTAGCAGTGAATCTAACCAACAGCAGGTGCTCAGTTTATGGCAACTGCTGTGGCCGTTGTTGTTGTTATCTTACTATTACATACGGAGCCTTGGTGACAAAGTGGGGTTTATAACAAAGGTTCGAGCCTCCTGGAGTGAGCAGGGAGAAGGACAAAGAGAGGCATAGGAAGAGCGGCACGATGTGAGATGCCAGGTAGTGAGTTCTCCAGCCCAGAGGTAATCAAATTGGGGGGGGGGTTGACTGACAGGAGCAGGATGAGGTTTGACTGAAAGGGTTTCTTGCCCTTCCTCTCTCATCCCTGACCCCACCCAGGCTCTGAGCTTGTTCTTTCTGTGGAAATGGGGACTCAAGAATTCTTCTTGGAGGAGTTCCCATCGTGGCACAGTGGTTAACAAATCTCACTAGGAACCATGAGGTTGCGGGTTCGATCCCTGCCCTTGCTCAGTGGGTTAAGGATCCAGCGTTGCCGTGAGCTGTGGTGTAGGTTGCAGCTGCGGCTTGGATCCCGCATTGCTGTGGCTCTGGCGGAGGCCAGTGGCTACGGCTTCGATTAGACCCCTAGCCTGGGAACCTCCATATGCCGCGGGAGCGGCCCTAGAAAAGGCAAAAAGGCAAAAATACACACACACACACACACACACACACACACAAGAATTCTTCTTGGAGAAAGGGACCTGGCAGAGGAGAGTGAGGGCAGGAGACAGAGCAGAGTTTGGCTGGAAAGAACCTGGCCCATGGCAGTAGGAAGGGAAGATAACTTTCCATCTACCCCCAACACTAATATTATTGCAAAAAAAAAATGCCATTTATGGAACAACTACTGCGTGTGAAGCCCTTTCCATCATCATGACAATGATAATAACCATTACTGAGGCTGCAAAACATTTCAACTGCATCATCTCACTGAATTTGCTCAACAGTCAGCATAGACAGAGTCTGCAATAGGCTAACCCGTGCTTTATGGAAGGGAAACTGAGCCAGGAGAGATTAAGCCTAAGAAGGGTCATGGGTAAGGCAGTAGCTGACAGGGGATTCAAACCCTGGTCTGTGTGACAGTAGAAGCCACGCTCCCCACCGCCACTCATACCACTGCCATACTTGTCTTGGTAAACATCCAGCTCTGGAAGTTTCCGTCATGGCTCAGCAGAAATGAATCTGACTAGCAACCATGAGGACGCAGGTTCGATCCCTGGCCTCGCTCAGCGGGTCAAGGGTCCGGGGTTGCCATGAGCTGTGGTGTAGGCCAGCAGCTGCAGCTCGATTCGACCCCTAGCCTGGGAACCTCCATATGTCTCGGGTGCAGCCCTAAAAGAACAACAACAAAAAAAGTCCAGCTCTGCCCCTGCTCTCCCCTGTTCGGAACCCTCCATGGCTCCCCACTCCCCCCAAAGAAGCTGTTGCGGCTCTGCTGGGCACTGAAGGCCCCCTGGTCGGCCTGCAAATCCCACGGCCTTTCTCACCCCTCTTTATCTTCGCCAGCCCAGCCGCTTCCCCCAAACGGAGCGCCAAGTCTATCTATGGTGAGTCGAGGGGCACAGCAACCAGGCTAAGAGGAGCTGGGTCCGAGGGGGGAGGGGCTGGGGCTGGACCCCGGGCCTGGGGGGTGTGGAGTCTCCAGTAACCTTTCTCCTTCTCCCCCCACAGAGGAGAGGAAGCGATACACCACTGAAGTTATGTCGGATGTTTCCCAGTATGCAGTCAATGTGAGTCGGGGGTCTGTGTTGCCACAGGGAGTCCCGGAGGAGGAAAGGCAGGCCTGAGGACAGGGGGGTGCTGAAGGCAGTTGGAGTTCCAAGCAGAAAGAACTTGGGGATGGGAGTTTGCTCACCTGCAGAGTGGACGCCCTTCGTCCTGCCTCCCAAGTGGGTATCCAGGGGAGGAGCTCAATTCCACTTGAAGCGGGCGAGTTTCCCTCTGGGCCAGCCCTTGTCGCTGGACAGCTGGACCACGGGGACAAATGAGATGCAGTCCTGGAGGAGCAGGGGGTCAGACAAGGTCCAGAGGTGCCAGCAAAATGTGCCTGGTGCTCTAAAGGAGATAGAGCTGCTTGGAAGGAACTAGATATCATCCAGACCATTCTCTGCCTTCAAGGAGCCTCTAGCTAGACCCAGGCACTTGTCACTCAGATGGAGGCCGCGATGGGCCCCACAGGTGCAGCAGGTGGTTTGGCTGGAGGGCTTCCCAGAGGAGGTCGGGCTAGTCGCAGGCTGGAAGGCTAATTCCAGGGGATGCCCCGGCGCCCCCGGCTACATCCTGGCACTCACTGCTTTCTCCGCGGCCCGTGCCAGCACCTGGTGACCTTCTGCCTGGGTGAAGAGGATGGCCTGCACACGGTGGAGGACGCCTCGCGGAAGCTGGCGCTCATTGACAGCCAAGGCCGCGTCTGGGCCCAGGAGATGCTGCTGTGCGTGTCTTCCAAACACATCACGCTGCTCGACCCGGATTCCAAGGTGCCACGGGGCACGTGGGTGGAAGGAGCGGCTGCACTGAGCCGGCCGAGGCCTGAAGAGCCTGACTCCAGGGATGTGAATTCTGACTCCTCTGGGAACTTCGGCAAGGGATCCCCGCCCGCTTGTTGAGCCCCGAGAGCCTCATCTGTTAAACAGGGGTGTCGTCCCTAACCCCCAAACTCGGGGGTTGCCCTGCGCAGTGCCTGTACCTGCTGGCACTGCTGCCGCCACGTAGGAGTACCCTCGGCTCCGGCTCCGGGCCTCAGCTGACCCGCTGTCCCCCCCGCGCAGGAGGAGCTGGAGTCGTACCCGCTGAGCGCCGTCGTGCGTTGCGATACGGTGACGCCGCCGGGCCAGAGCTGCTCGCTGCTGCTGCTCGTGTGCCAGGAGCCCGAGCGCACGCAGCCCGACGTGCACTTCTTCCAGGGCCTGCGTCTGGGGGTGAGTGGGCCGGGGACGGCCTCGGCGCCTCACCCTGCTGGGACCCTGCGGCTCCCCAGCGCGGGCGGAAGTCGGGAGCCGGCCCGCGGAGGTTGGGGGCGTGGCCTGGGCAAAGGCGGGGGCTGGGCCGGGGAGGGGGCGTGGCCTGGAGAGAAGTTCGGGAACGGAGGGGCGTTTGAGGACAGGTTGAACGTAGGGTCGAGAAGGAGCGCGAGGGCGGAATGGAGACGGAGGTTAAGATCTCGGACAGAAAGCGGCCAGAACGTGGAAGAGACGGTCTAGGGCAGCAGCCAGAACAAGGATGGGAGTGAGGTCTAGGGGCGAGGCGCCCCCTGGCCCGGGCTAGGGGCATGGTTGGGGGTGACCTAGGGCAGGTTCAGTTTTAGGGCAGGCGTGCGGGCCCAGGGCGTAGACGTGCGTGGGCGATGACCGATGACTGGACGTGGTCTGGGGCCGAGCCGAGGAATCGATCCGGAGCGGCGCCTGGGCGGGCAGTAGGTGGGGTGGGGTCGTGGCCTCACGGCGTGATTGGCAGGCGGAGCTGATCCGAGAGGACATCCAGGGGGCTCTGCACCACTACCGATCTGGCCGCGGGGAGCGCAGGGAGGCGGCGCTCAGGTAAGGGGGCTGGATGGAAGCGGGGGAGGTCTCCGGGAAGCCCGCTCCCCTCTTTGGGCCTCCGTCTCCGCATCCGAGAAGTCGGTTGAGAGCACTAGCCTAGAGCAGAGCGAGTTTTAACTGCAGTCAAACAAACCCTGCTTCAAAAACCAGACAAGCGTGCTCCTCTTGCGGGAGTCCTCGGCCTCTCCTCCCTCTGCCTCACGCATCGAATTTCTCCCTACCACTCAGCCTAGGTTTGACCCCTTTGGGCCACAGTGTCTCGGATTTAAGAGCCGAATATCTCCCCGCCCTGGACTCTCCAGTGTGCCCAGCCTCAGTTTCCCTTCTCCCCACGCAGGGCCACGCGAAAGGAGCTGCAGCGCCTCCCCTCTCCCGCCTCCGAGACCCTGCACCTGCATCACTGCCCCGTGGTGCGTCGGGTTACGATCAGCCAGGTGGAACCGTCCGCCGCCTGCGGGCGACCCCAGGCGGACCTCGTCCCAGAGGCGGAAGCGATGCGGAGGGCCGGCCGGGCGGAGGCCTGCAGCACTACTGACCCGGCCTCCCCGGACCTGGGCCCCCGCGGCCCAGACCTGACGAGCCTGCAAGCGGAGCGGGACGTGGTGAGCCGGGCTGGACCAGGGCTGGGGGCGGAACTAGCTTGAGGTGGGAATCTTCTGTCAGGGGATGGGGCTCGGTTCTGGGTACCTGGTAGGATTTCTGGGGGTGCGGCCAGCGGTGACCCTGGGGGCGGGGGCAGGCATAAGGGGGCGTGGCCTGGCCTGCGTGTGTGTCTGAACGCTCTGGGTTTGAGCCGCTTCCCCAGGAGGGATGAGGATCCGGGCTTCAGTGGTCCCACGCATCCCCCTGCTCTGCCCCCCAGGACATCCTGAACCATGTGTTCGACGACGTTGAGAGCTTCGTATCGAGGCTGCAGAAGTCTGCGGAGGCGGCCCGAGTGCTGGAGCACCGGGAGCGCAGCCGCAGGACCCGGGGCCGGGAGGCCGGGGGTGAGGGGCAATCCTGAGCACCACTCCCAAGTGTCCTCCCAATCCCTTGTGTCTCGTCTCGCACCCCCTGCCAGTTTGACTCCCTCTGGCGAACTCACTGTGTCTCTTGGACCCTGACACTGTCTTTTTGTCCCCCATCACTGCACCTGCCTCTCCATCCGCAGAGGGCCTCCTGTCGCTGCGGGCCAAGCCGCCCTCCGAGGCCGAGTACACTGACGTGCTTCAGAAAACCAAGTACGCCTTCAGCCTGCTGGTGAGGACGCGTCCATCCCGGGGACCGGGGGTCGCGGGAACCAGCCAACCCGAGCTGTCGGCGCACTAATGGCATCACCTCCCCGGCTCCGCAGGCCCGGCTGCGCACCAACATCGCCAACCCCTCCTCCGCAGAGCTGCTGCACTTCCTGTTCGGACCTCTGCAAATGGTGAGACACCCCGGGCCTCAGCCCTCAGGGACGCCTGCGGCAGGAGGGTTCGACTTCAGGCGATCTGACAGGATGCCCACTCCTCCGCCCCTGCCAGATCGTGGACACTTCGGGCGGCCCCCGGCTGGCGAGCGGCGTGCGGCGGCCGCCTCTGACTTGTGAGGCGGTGACGCTGCTGCGCGACAACGTCACTGAAGGAGAACACCTGCTCTGGACCTCGCTGGGGAACTCCTGGACCCGCCCGGGGTAAGGGGCGGGGCTGGAAGGCAGGGGGCGTGGTGATGGGAGGACGAAAGGGGCTGGGCAGGGCACGTGGTGATGGGAGGGCGCGGCTGCGAGGCTGGAGGCCGAGGAAACTGGGGGCGGGGTTGAGAGGAAGGGGCGGGGCCGTTGGAAAGGTGAGGTTGGGAGGGACTTGTTAGCTACAGGTTGTCGCCAAAGAAGCTGAAGATCAGGAGGGAGGAGTTCCCCTTGTGGCTCAGCGGTTAACCAATCTGACCTGCATCCATAAGGACACAGGTTCAATCCCTGGCCTCGCTCAGAGGGTTAAGGATCCGGCGTTGCCGTGAGCTGTGGTGTAGGTCGCAGACGCAGCTTGGATCCAGCGTGGCTGTGGCTGTGGTGTAGACTGGCAGCTGTAGCTCCAATTGGACCCCTAGCCTGGGAATCTCCATATGCCGCATATGCGGCCCTAAAAAGACAAAAAATAAAGGTAAAAAAATAAAGATCAGGCGGGACTAGAACAAATGCCAGGATCCGATCGGAGGGAAGGCCAGCAGCTCTGCGTGGTGTGCTGGTCCTCACAAAAGGGTGGGCAGCGCCCGTGGGTTTCTCCTAGGCAGGCAGACCTAAGCTTAGAACTGCAGGCGCTGTCCTAAGCGTTTGTACCCAGGACTTGTCTTCCCAATCCTTTACCTTTCCCCAAGAAGTGTGTTATTTGTCTCAGTTCTAAAAAGTTGCAAAGATAGGAGTCCTCCTCCAGGGACAGCTCCACCCTGCAGCCGACGAGTTCCCGTTGTGGCTCAGCAGAAACAAACCCAACTAGTATCCATAAGGATCGATCCCTAGCCTCCCTCAGTGGGCTAAGGATCCGACGTTGCCTCGCGCTGTGGTACAGGTCGCAGCTGCAGCTCCGATTCTACCCCTAGCCTGGGAACCTCCGCATGCTGCAGGTTCAGCCCTAAAAAAAAAAAAAAAAAGTTGACGTCACGCGTGCAGGGGCAGGGCTTGGCAAAAGGGGGCAAGATTAGAACTGTTGGGATTAAACCAGGCTTCAGGGAAGGGAAACTTCATGAAGTTACAGGCAGGGATCAGACCAGGATCCCCCAGCCCTCAGCCTCTCCTTGGCTGCAGGGTGGAGCTACCCCCGGAGGAGGGACCCCCATACAGACCCGAGTTCTACAGCGGCTGGGAGCCCCCAGCCACTGACCCACAGGGCCGCGCCTGGGAGGACCCAGTAGAGAAACAGTTGCAACACGAGCGGCGGCGCCGGCAGGTGAGGCTAAGGCTTAAGCACCCCCAGGTGACGGGGGGGGGGGGGGGAGAGAAACCAGGAATTCTGGGGCGCAGGGCAGGCACCACCTGACCTACTGCTCTCATCTCCTGCAGCAAAGCGCCCCCCAGGTCGCTGTCAATGGGTGAGTGTCAACGGGTGAGAGTCAGGTCAGGTGGGGTCCAGGAGGGGTGCATCCTGGGGGCTCCCAGCACTGACTCCCCTCCCTCTTTTTTCTTTTTCCTCTTGTCCTCGCGGCTCTCTGAAGGTGGGTGAGGCGGCAGTGAGGCAGGGGCCCCGGGGCAGGGAGAAGGGGGGAGGATGAGGGAGGGAGGGAGTGGGACCTAGACTTCTGGGTCGAAGGGAGAAGGCCCAGATTCCTGGGTCTGAGGGAGGAGGGTGCTGGGGTGGGGGTGGGGGGCCAGGTCTGAGAGGGTTCCCTGGATCCCCAGAGGTCTGGGAGAAGGCGGTGTGGTTTCCCAGCACCTGGGAAATGCCCTACCTGGGTCCCTATGAGGATAGAGTCTTGGGTATTGAGGAAAAAAAGCCTGGGGGAATTGGACACTTCGATTTTCTACAAGAGCTCTGCTGGTTGGGATCTTAGAGACCCAGGGAAGTAGCCTTGGGCTGCAAAGGGCCAAGGGCCAAATTTCCGGGACGATTAGGAAGTGGTGTCCTATCTGGGCCCCTGAGCGAGGAAAGGCTGGGAGGATGGACCCTCACTTTGCTACGGCCCGAAAGCCTGGTCTCGGTCCTTGCTGAGTGTCAAACTGGGAACCTTTAAGAGTTAAAACGCTGAGGAGATCAAAGCTGGAGACCTGGACTCCTCGGTCTCTGGAGGAGGGAGGGACTGGGGGAATCCAACAGGATGAGGGGTGCAGACCCTCGGGGAAAGAAGGGCCCAGAGGAACCAGGACTCCTCGGGCAAGTTCAGGGCAGATGGGATGAGAAGAAAATGGAGCGGCGGGGCTGGAGGAGCAGGGGGTGGGTCTGGACGAGGGCTTGGGCAGCGAGTCTCGGCAGGGACTGCGTGCTGGGAACTGCCGGCCCCACAAGGGGCGCCTTGGCCCTGAAGACCCCCCCTCTCCCTTGCACAGGTAGGCCTGATCCTGGCTGAGGTGCCTTTTACTGGTGTGTCAGAGACAAAATTCTGCTCCCCTTCCCCCCTGGCTGCCTGGTCTTGCGGACTCCCCTCTGCCTGAGCTTCTGACTCGTGGGCGTGACCACCCCAGCTTTTAACGCGTCTTTTTGGCACTTCAAGTTCTTTGCAGAGAGAAGATGGAACCGATAATAATCTCTCCCTGCAAGAGTCTAGGAGATTGTACAGGCTGGTATTTGAGAGCTCAGGGTCACGGCAGCACTCAAGTTCACATCCAGCTGTGTCCAAGGAGAGAGTTACAACATAAGCTCTGGGGCCCGCCTGCCGGGTCCCAGACTGACGATACCTTTTTCTTGCTCTGCGACCTTAACATCACCATGTCACTTTAATGTCACTGTTCCTTTCCGGTTAAATGGGGATAATAGTAGGGCCTGTGGGGGGAGGTAGGAACTAGGGGATCCAGACTCATGGTTCTACCAAGGGTTGTGTCTCGTTTCAAATCAGCTCATTTATCTCACAGACCTTGAACCATGTCTGGCATGTCACAGGTGCTCTATAAACGCCAACATTGTTTCTGTTATGTTTATAAAAATATAATGCGTAGGTTTTATTGTTTATCTCAGTTTATAGTAGACACCCAATAAGCAGCAGCCGTCTCTAGCTGGATGGGGCATCCATAAAATGCTAGGACCCATATCACGGTGCCAGGCACATAGGAGCACCATATATTCAAACTGCTACTCCGATTTCAAATTTCGCTTAACAGTATTAACCCGGCCCCCTGCCTTGACCCCTGCTTGGCTTTAACCCCAGCTCACACCAACAGCCGACAGCCCAGAGCAGTGTGGCTGGCTGCCTCCTTACCAGCAACCCTCCTGCTTCTCCTCAGTCACCCAGACCGGGAACGAGAAGCTGAGCCAGAGCCCGCAGGGAAGTGGGTCCTGTGTAATTACGACTTCCAGGCCCGCAACGGCAGCGAGCTGTCCGTCAGGCAGTGGGATGTGCTGCAGGTTAAAGGGGTAGCGGGGCCGAGGGGTTGGGGTCAACCCAACCCTAGCTAGCAGCAGACGGCAGCCTCTGAACCCTCCCCTTCGCCTCTTCCAGGTCCTGGATGACAAGCGCAAGTGGTGGAAGGTTCGAAACCAGCAGGGGCAGGAGGGATACGTACCCTATAACATCCTGACGCCGCACCCAGGGCCGCAGCGGGGCCGCAGCCTGGTGAGCAAGGGCAGACTCCTGGGTCTTACGGGAAGAGGGGCCAGGACTCGGATCTTAGGTCCTGAGAACCAGGAGCGTGGGGGATGGGGACAAAGTCACTGGCAGAGGAGGTGACTAGGGGTTCAGAAGTTTACCTCCCGGAGCAGGGATGGGGACTCAGTCCTCTCCGATCCTCCGGTTCCCTCTCTCTAGGAAAACAGCCCTCCCCCTCCCCCTCCCCGAACAGCGCCGGCCCCGGCTCAGGCTTTCCCGGCCCCACCACTGTCGGCCGCGGACCCCGCTTTCCCCCCACCGCCGCCACTCTCGGCCCCGGACCTGTCCTTCCCCCCACCACCGCTGTCGGCCTTGGCTCTGGAATTTCCTCCACCACCACTGTCGGCCCTGCCTCCAGCGTCCCCTCCACCACCGGCGGCGGCAGCCCCTGATCTGACTTTCCCTCCACCGCCAGACCCGGATCTGGCTTTCTCTCCACCGCCAGACCCGGATCTGGCTTTTCCTCCATCGCCAGCCTCAGATCCGGCTTTCCCTCCACTGCCAGCCTCAGATCCGGCTTTCCCTCCACCGCCGCTGTCGGCGTTGGATCCGGCTTTCCCTCCACCACCGGCGCCGACCCCGGCCCCGGCCTTCCCTTCACCTCCAGCGCCAGCCCCGGCCGGGGCGCCTCCTCCCCCTCCCCCTCCCCCACCAGCTCCCGCCCCGGGTCCGGCTTCGTGTCCCCGACCAGCACGGACCCAGGCTCGGTCCTCCAGGGACAGCTGCAAGAGCCTCAACAACTTGGACTCCAGCAAGAAGGGTGAGCGGTGGGAGCGCCCCTGAAGAGAGAGGTCTTTGTCCTCGCTTTCCAGGCAGGGAAGCCGAAGCTCAGAAAGAGTAAACGGACTCCCAATCAGTCCCTGGGCCACTGGAGGTCCCTGGAGCCTAGGGCCCTTATCCTGAGTCCTCCCTTCCTCTGCAGAGAAAGTCCCCCCGATGCTGAGTATTAACGAGGAGCTGCTGGCACGCCTGGCCCAGGGCCGCAAGGGCCCCAGCCGAGCAGCCCCGGGGCCGCGCGCCACAGAGCCCCGCGCACAGGAGCCGCAGCTCAGCTCGCGCTCCAGCGCCTCGGAGGTCTGCGCCTGGCTGCAGGCCAAGGGCTTTAGCTCTGGGTAAGTGTGGTGGGCGCCATCAAGGGGGCCCTGAGATTCGGGGGCTAGGGGCACAGCTCTCTGCATTAGCCCCGAGTGGCACGGCACACCACAGGGGACCGGGATTGGCCCCAAACGAGGGTCTGAGCGCAACACTGGAACAAGCAAGGTCAGGCTGTGATTGGCATGTTTTCCCAGGCTCTGATTAGACTCCGGGAGAGCCCAGTCTCCCTCGGAAGGCAGGGTGCCACCCCGCCCACCCAGCCATGGCGCGCAGTGATTGGTGGCTGGAAATTCGGAAGTCTTCCATCCACTTACCTCCCCCCACCCTCGCGGGAGAGCTGGAACTCTGCTCTGATTGGACAGAGGGCTGGGCGGGCGCCAAGTGGCTGGTGGGGCTGAGGTTTGCGCCGTGATTGGCCGGCGGGCCTGACCGTGCCCTCGCTGCCCCTGCCCAGGACCGTGGCCGCACTGGGCGCGCTGACAGGTGCGCAGCTATTCTCGCTGCAGAAGGAGAAATTTCGGGAGCTGAGCCCCGAGGAGGGGGCGCGCGTGTACAGTCATGTCTTGGTGCAGCGGTCGCTGCTGGAGGTGAGCAGGAACGCTTGGGGAGGCCCCAGACGGGGGAGGGCACCGAAGGTTCAGATGCCAAGGTCCTGATTTCCACCTCGCCCTCCAGAACAAAGGGAAAGTGTCAGAGCTGGACGCGGTGATGAAGAAGCAAAAGAAGAGAATGGTAGACGAAGTGGAAACGGAAGTCATTTGATCCTTCTCCGCCCCTCTGCTAAAAGTTTCAAGGCAGCCCCCCTGGGAGAACGGACTCTGCAGACTGCCCCCACCAATGGAAGTAGATCCCTCCAGGGATCGCGGACCTGTTCCGGCTGTGGTCTTACCCGTCCAGGTGGAAAAAGTGGCCCGTCCTTGTGTCCTTGCTGGAGTGTCCTGGACGAGTGCTCTGGGAATGGCCGAGAACAGGCACAGACAATTCAGGAGAAGCTCTGTGCATTGTGATACACTGCCCGGTCTATAAACAGCCTCCTCTTAGCAGGCGCTGTCAGCTGCTGTCCCATCTCTTCCCAGGTACCTGGGACCAGCGATAGCCTCGTAGGAAGGGAAGCGAGGAGATGTCACCCTGTCTGGGGTGCCTTTCTCTGAATCCTCCTCTCCCACCCTGGGGCCCCAACGCAGGCTTCCTCCTGACCTCCCAGCTTCCAGTCTGTCCTCCAGTTCACTCCAGAGGGACCTCTGCACACCCAATATCCCAGTCTATCCCTTACTCAAAATCCTTTTCTGGCTCCCCATTGCCATCTTAGCCCCATAACCTGGCAGTCGAAGCCCTGAGTGGTTTGGTCCCACCTCTCCAGCCTCATCTCTCACCTCCTCATTCCTCCATGCAGTCTGGTCCTGCCCATCTCAGCACACTCCCCAAACCCCTTCAACCATTGGGGTTTTTACATTCGCTGATTTCTGCTGGCTGGAACGACTTTCTGCCTGTTGAACTCCTAGTCCGTCTTCCTGACCCAGCTCAAACACCCTCTGGAAAAGCCCGCTCTCATCCAGCCTGGGATGGTAGTCTCCCAGCATCCACTTCTACACCCTGCTCCCCCACCTTCAGCTGGGGGGCCAGCTACAAAGTGGCTGCCTCTTGAACGTGTCACAGGCTTCCTGGCCACTCTTCACCCTGCCAGATCCAGAAGGTTAAAGGAAAGCTCCCTACCTCCTCAGAAACCACCAGCTTCTTTTCCCTCTGGCTTGCCAGCAACTTTCCCCAGTCATCTAGGTGGCTGGCAGGGCTGGTTTGGGTGGCACTGGTTTTCTCTGGATCCCAGCTTCATGCAGAGTGGAGGCCACCGACAAGTTCCCCTCTCCACCCCCACCAATTCCTGCTGACCTCTCCTCTCCCTCCAACTGTTTCTCTCTGAGCCACCAGATGGCGGCGCCCTCTAAAAGCAGGCGGGATCAGAGGCACAGCTTGGAGCTGGTCCTGAGCACTTAACTGCCACCTTCACATCTTCTGAACCACAAATCAGCTCTCTGAGATTCCTTCCCACCTCAAGCCCACCCTATGCCCTGCTCACACACCTCCCTTGGCTCCCCATCTCCCAACAAATAAAATCCAAGCTCCAGCTCGGCAGCTGAGAGCCTGTGGCTGGCCAGGCTTACCAGGCTTCTCGAGCACAGTGCCCTGCTTCCCTCCTCCTGCCTCCAGGCCTCAGGACATCCTGCTGCTTCCACCAGGCATACCCTCGGCCCGAGCAGGTGTCTAATCCTCTTTCAATCTCTTGCCTGGTGCCCCAGCCCCTGCTTTTAACAAAAGAACCAGAGAAGCCAGCACTTCTCCCAAACACATTTCCCCTCCTCAGTGACTCCCCCCGCCCCACCCCCAGCTCCCATCTTCTAGACTGCAAACTGGAAACCACTCAGGAGCCAGAGAGCTGCCCCAGATGAGCAACCCCGGCCTGAGCCCCATTCCTATCAGTCCAACCTGTCAGCACAGCTGGCGGACGCACCCACCAATATTCCGAGCCTGACCGTTTCTCACCATCTGTACTGCCACCACCCAGGCCTGGGCCGTGGTCACCTCCTGCTGGGATTATGGCAGTAGTCCCTCCACTGGTCTCCAGGGCTGGCCCCGCCACCCCCAGACCATCTTCCATGCAGCAGCCAGAGGAACAGGTTAAAACCCAGGTCCCACCTCACATCTCAAGTCCCTCCAGGCCGCATTCCTACAAAGCCAGTCCTTACTCCTCCAACCCCACCCCTACTTCGCCCCAACCCGGCCACACCAGCCTCTCCCCATGCCCCAACATTTCAGGCACATGTCCCCCCGTTGCCCGTGCTGTTCTCATCTGAAGATACCTTCCTCAAATGCCCACGTGGCTCATTCCAGAGGCCTGCACGCATCTGCCTGAGCCAGCTTTCCAGTGATGCCTATTCTGACCACCCTGTGGATGTATGCACGCACACTCCTGCACACGTGAGCCTGCTGGCACACTCCTGCACCTGCACTCCTGCACACACACACACCAGCCTCCCTAACCGCCACCCCTGCTTTTTCTCCGAAGCACAGCCACCTCATACACTTAGAATGCCTCTTGCTGCCCCTCCTAAAATGCATCAGCACGTCACCTGTGTCACGCACCACTGCGCCACCAAAGGGTAGGAGGGAGCCCAGCAAGTGGACTAGGACCACAAATGAGTGCGTGAATGAATGAAAGACCCATCTTAGAGGCTGGCTCCTCCTCAGCTCCAGCCCACTGTGGCCATGTGGACTCCCCAGCTCATACCGTCAGATTCCTGTGTTACATGTGAATGACCCCACACTTCACATGTTGGCAGCTGGTTCAAATTTGCTCCAAAACTAGTGAGGGCGAGAAGTTCCTGTCATGGCTCAGTGGTTAACGAATCCGACTAGGAACCATGAGGTTATGGGTTTGATCCCCGGCCTTGCTCAGTGGGTTAAGGATCTGGCGTGGCCGTGAGCTGTGGTGTAGGTCGCAGACACGGCTTGGATCCTGCGTTGCTGTGGCTCTGGCATAGGCCGGTGGCTATAGCTCCAATTGGACCCCTAACCTGGGAACCTCCATGTGCTGCACCAGTGCAGCCCTAGAAAAGACAAAAGACAACAAACAAACAAACAAACCAACACAGTGAGGGCAAGCCCTAAGCTCCCTGGCCCAATATTCACAGCCCCTTGTGTCTCACCCGGCTGGCGCCTCCTGCTCCACGTCAAGCCATCCCGTGACCGTGTCAGCCCTGCTCTTCCTAAAGCCACTTCCCTCCCGGTGAGCACGCTCCTACCCACCCCTCGGCACCCCACGCACACGGTCCCGGGGTCTGGTTACGGGAACGCACAGCCCAGCACGGAAGCCGGAAGTGGTGCCCCACCTCCAGCAGGGGACGCCGTCACTGAGTGGCAACTTCACGACTTTTATTTGTGGTGCCTGTGCTTTGTCTCGAAAATACCTTCTCCCCCTACCCCGGACAGCAGGCGGGGAGGGGGCAGCAAAAAATAGAAGGCGTCCCTCCCTATTGCACGCGGACCCTATATACAGGCCCGCCTGCCGCAGCTGGCGGGACTCTTGGCACATTCTTGGATCCCTGTTCAAGAGTGGGAGGGGTGACGAGGGTGACATCACACGTGAGGGGGACCTCTGGGCGGCCACTCTGGTCCTGGCGCTTCTTGGTCCTCGGTTCCTTCCTGGTCCGTCTCCAGCCTCGGTCCCCCTCAGCGACGTTCCCCTACCTGGCTCGGCCTCCCGCCTCCATCCTGGCCTCGCAGGGCCCCCCTTGGCTCCTGGGGACTCCGTACTCCCCTCCTAGGCTGGAGGTCCCGAGGGGAGGCTATGGCTTCTCAGAGACTCCCTCGAGAGCCCTGTCACTCGTGTTCACACAAGGGAAGGGTGCATGTGGCAGAAGCAGCTGTATAAATATGGGTGCAGGGGAAGGGCCGCCAGAGTCACTTGGAGAGTTTGCTGATGACACGGATCAGGGCTGCGTTCTCATCCTTGAGCCGCTGGTTGTCGGCCCGGAGGTCGGACAGCGCCTGCCAGGTGGGACGGGGTCAGCCGGCTGGCCCTGGGCAGCTGAACTGCCGGCCCACCCTCGCTGCCGCCCACAGCTCGCCCCAGTAATACTCACCTTCAGCTCCTCCTCCAGCTCCGCTGCCTTTCGTTCCAGGGCCCTGCGCTCCTGGAATAAATGGGAGAAGGTGACTGGGGGTGTCGGGGGGAATGCCGGGAGTTTACGCCAGGTTGAGGAGGTGGGAAAGGGCAGAGGAGCAGGTTAGAAGGGCAAGGCGGCTCTCCTCACCCTCCCACGGGCTTGGAAGGCTGGGGACACAGCTGGCCCCACCCCCGCCACCCTCACTCACAAATCTCTCCAGCTCCAGAAGGGCGGGCCTCTCTGCAAAGCGCTCCTGCCTCTGGTGAGGACAGAAGGAGCAGGGGTCAGAGAAGCGTCCCAACCGCAATGGCCAGGGGAAGCCAGCGCGGAAGGGGTGGGGGGCGCAGTAAAGACCCCTGGCTGCCCTGACCAGCCATCCACTGCTCCACACCCCTTGGCCCAGGCCCTGCCCCGCAGAGGTCCTGGCCCCGCCCCCAGCCGCCCCATCCCCCCCACCGCCGCCCGGCACCTGCCGGGGGGGATCCTGCCCAAAGGTCCTAGCCGCCCCCACTCACGTCTGGCCCCTCGATGCTGTGGATGGAGAACCAGCACTGGCAAACCCGGCCAGTCCTCGCCACCGCCAGGCCCTGGGGGGTCCTCACCTGCGTGGCGCGCTCCAGCTCCACCTTGAGCTGCGCCAGCTGCAGGGTGGTCTCGGTCAGGGCCTCGCGAAGCCGTTCGTTCTCACTGCGCAGGTCTGCGTACAGCTGGGGGGGCGTGGGGGTGGGGGGGACCCAGGTCAGGCCTGCGGACCGACACACGTTTGTGGGGATGGACGGGGCTGACTGCGGCTCAGGCCTTGGGAAAGGACCAGATGCCCTGCTCCACCACGCAGAGCCCAAGACGGGGACAGTAGGGCAGGGATGTAGAAGCCACTTTGAGGGGACTGGCGAACGGCACGATCATGGGCATGGATGGGGTCACGAACCTTCCTGAAGCCTCCATCCGGCTCTTCTGATTCTGGCTCCGGTTCTGGGTTGAGGTCCCGCTGCCTGCGGGATGAGGGGCCGCCCTCGGGAGTGCTGGGGTGAGGCAAGCGGGGCATCAAGGGGCGCGCCCACAGCCCCACAGACAGACCCAAACCCTTCCTGCCCACCAGGTACCTGGATTCTGGGCCTCGGTCCACGGGCTCTGCCTCCTCCCCCTGTGGGTGGAGGTGGGGTTCAGCCAGAAGCTGGGGGAGAGAGCTCGGACCCACGCCCACCCCACCTCCAAAGCCCACCCGCAGCCTGCCTGGGCCACCCCCTCCCCTCCCTTCCCCTCCCCTCCCCTCACCTCGGCAGGTCCCCTCCGCTCCTTGCCGACTCGGCGGTGCTCCCTGGCAGCCGGCGGTCCCTGCCCTTGCCCGTCAGGCGCCTCTGCTGGGGGAGGGGCAGGAATCAGCCCGGTGACCTGTACAGGGGTCCCCTCTGCTGCCAGGGTCCCTGGGCCCAACCTTCAGGACAGGAAGACTGGGGCGGGTGGATGCAGGGGACCCCCGGGGACGACCTTCCAGAGAGCAGACCTCACCTCTCTGGGCAGAGCCGTCAGAATTTTCCAGCCCCGGAACTCGGGGTCGCCGGGAAGGGTCCTGTGGGAGAGGGGCAGGGGTCAGAGGATGAGGGGTCTCCTATCACCCACTGCCTGGTCGCTGCCCCCTCTCACCAGGCTCTGCAGGCACGACTTCTCTGGCTCCGAGGCCTTCCCCGCAGCCTTCTCTGCTTCCTTCAGGTCGGTCAGAGTCACACCCTGGAGCAGAGAGGGCAGGCGGGGGCCAGGACTTAGGGCCCAGCCTCCGGCACCCAGGTCCAGCCCCCACCCCACCCCGCCTCAGACCAGGGGTCCAGCCCCCCACCCCCAAGACCAGGGGTCCAGCCCCCAGCCTCTCCTCCCTCAGACTCAAGGATCCAGCCCCCAGCCCCTCCTCCCTCAGACTCAGGGGTCCAGTCCCAGCCCCTCCTCCCTCGGACTCAGGGGTCCAGCCCCTCCTCCCTCGGACACATGGGTCCAGCCCCAGCCCCTCCTCCCTCGGACCCAGGGGTCCAGCCCCCACCCCAACCCCCTCAGACCCAGGGGTCCAGCCCCCAGCCCCTCCTCCCTCGGACCCAGGGGTCCAGCCCCCACCCCAACCCCCTCAGACCCAGGGGTCCAGCCCCAGCCTCTCCTCCCTCAGACTCAGGGATCCAGCCCCCAGCCCCTCCTCCCTCGGACCCAGGGGTCCAGCCCCAGCCCCTCTTCCCTCAGGCCAGGAGCCCGGGCCCCAGCCCTCACCTGTGTGGATCTCCGGGACTGGCGCATGAGGCGAGAACGAGCTTTCCTCTGGGATTCGGACTCCTCGTCCCGCACCGGCATCTGGTATATCCTGAGTGAAGGACCCCCGGCCTCAGGGAGGTCCCTCTGGACCCTGTCCTGCCCCAAGGCTGACTCCCTCAGGGGGTGTCAAGTTTGGCCAGAGGTCGTCCACTCCGAGCCCAAGGCCAGCTCTCCCTCAGGAGCCACCCCCACAAGGCCTGGGCTCCTGGGTGGTGCGGTTTTCGGGTTTCTTGGTGGCTGGGGGCCAGCGGCTTCCCGCCCCCGGGGCCTCTTCCCCTCACCTCCGGCGGTCCCGGGAGTCCGCTGGGGGCGCTGCCGAGGCTACGGGGACATTTGGCTTCACCGGGGACCCTGGGGACTCCGGCTCCGGAATCCTGGAGGGAGGAGTGGAGTTATCCAAGGGCAGAGGCGGCCCGAGACGGCAGACCTGGGGGAACTCATTCCATCAACAGACGCCACCCAAGCTGCCGCCACGCAACAGACACCAGATACACAGCAAGGAGCCAAAGAGACACATTATCTCTGCTCCGTGAGTCAAATCTGAGCTGAAAAGATGCAAAACGCACAACAGACACACAAGGATGGGTAGAGCGCATGGTGCGTCAGGAGGACAGAGTGCTCGGGAGCAGGGGACAGAGTGACGACGGGCTCAGGGACAGAAGGGGCGCGTGTCCAGACACTGTGGCAGAGCCAGCGGGGTGGGGGTGGGGGGACCGCACCGAGGAGCTGACATTTGAACAGGCCTGAGCGAGGGAGGAAGGAAGCCCTGTGGGTGCGAGGGGGGGGGCCGCGGTGACGGCCCCACTCAGGAGCAAAGCCTGCGATGGAAAAGATGGGGGGAGACAGGGCCCAGGGCCTGGGGGCCGAGGGAGTCCTGCTCGGAGCTTCCACCTGACGCCCCAGAACGGAAACCGGCCAAGGGCGGTGGGGGGCAGAGACCAGCCCCCAGAGAGCACCTGCTGACCAGCCTGGCACCCCGACCCACCTCCCGCCCCCCGGGGGCCCAGGCCCTTCACACTCACGGGGCAGACGACTCGGGCACCTTCCGGGAAGGGGTGGGGGTGACTCTGGCAAGTCGGGGCTCCCTGGCCTGTGGACAGAGGAGAGGAGGGGCTGTTCCCCGTGACCAAGCAGGGTCTGGGCCCCCGCCCGTCACCCCCCTCACCTGTGTGGAGGTCCCTTCCAGCCTCGAGGAGGAGGCTGAGCGCTGCAGCCCGGCCCCGGAGGCCACCTCAGCGGCCCGCCTGCCTGCGGGACCCAGGGCACCAGAGCTCCCCGTCTTCTGGAGGCCAAAGCGCCTGGGGAAGGGGGCCTCCTCCGGGGTCTGGAGGAGAGAAAGCTCTCAGTCACAGGGAAAGGGTCCCTCTTCTCAGCAACGGCAGGTGTTGTCCCCGGAAGGGCCACAACAAACCACAATTAGGTGCAGGCAGAGCTGGGAAAAGGCAGGCGGCTGTCCCAGAGGATTCTGGGAACTGGAGGCTTCACCCCCTTCCCAGACCGGAAGAGAGGTTTGCAGGCTCTGTGGTGCCAGACTCACCGTGGGGCTCTGAGGGCTGGAGGGTGGCGGGGACGAGACCCCGTTGAGGGTTCTGGACTCTGCAGGGGAGGGATCTATGGCACAGGAAGGGGGAGAAGTCATGAGAACATGCCCCCGCCTCTGGGAACCAGCCCCCTCCCTCAGCCCCCAGCCCCTCCCACCTCAGACCCAGGATCCATCCCCCAGCCCCTCCTCCCTCGGACCCAGGGGTCCAGCCCCCAGCCCCTCCTCCCTCAGACCTAGGATCCATCCCCCAGCCCCTCCTCCCTCGGACCCAGGGGTCCAGCCCCCAACCTCTCCTCCCCCAGACCCAGGGGTCCAGCCCCCAGCTCCCCTCTCTTGGACCCAGGGGTCTAGCCCCCAGACCCCCAGACCCTCACCTGAGGGGCCTTCTTCTCCTTCATCCTCATCCCGGATGGGGGGCCCCCCCGCGCCCCCAGGCCGGCGCTCCTTGGACAGGTCCTGGAGGGAGATCTTCTCTCGGCTGCTCAGACGACACACGGAGCTCCTGGTGGGAAGGGGAGGGCGTTAGGGTCCCTGCCCGGGAGCCTCCAGCCCACCCGCCCCCAGGTGCCTGTCCCTACCTGCGGTGTCTGCTGCTGGAAGGCATGGGAGGCTCCTGGCCCCTGCTCTGGGACACTTCCTTCTGGTTCCGGAGCTGGAGGGGAAGGGGCTGCTGGGGAGGGCTGGGACACGGAGACCTCCTAGGTCCCACACCCCTACTCTGAGGGCCCCCCACGCCGCCGTGCTGGCCCTGCTTTCTAGGGCCTCCGTTCTCAGACCCGGCAGGGGCTGTGCGGGGAGCTGACTGCGGGCTCATCCTGGATCTCCTGCGAGTGCTCCTGCTCTCACGGGGCCTCCAGGCTTCCTGGCCTCTACCTGCCAGGGGTGACCTGCCCAAACATCTCTGGACCCTGCGGCACAGACCCTCAGCACACCCGGACCCCCACAGCAGGCCCCTGCCTCCCTGCGGCTCGGGGCAGCCCACAGGTATCACCACGGGGCTGTGTTCACAGCTCTGAGCTGGCACAGCCCCCCCACCCCCCAGCAAACCCCCGTGTGCTCTAAGCTCCTTTCCCAGACACCCCAGGCCAGGAAGGCACGTACCTCGTCTGTGCTCCCACCTCAGACACCCCGCCTCAGCCACCAGCGCCCCCCAGGGCTGCGTCCCCCTCACCCTGCTCCTCCCTGGCACACAAGGCCCTTCGGGGTCTGCCCCTGGCCCAGCCTCCCGCCCCCTCCGGCACGTTCCTTTTCCCACCCCCCAGCCTCTGCTCGTGCTGGGTGCAGGCCCAGGCCCCCGCCAAGCTGGAAACACAACTTGTCCCCTCAGCAGCCCCACGGCCAACCTTCAAGCAGGGGCATCTGTCCCTGTCCACCCACCACCCAGCAGAAGCTCCAGGTCGAGGGCCTGGCCCCCTGAAGGCCTTGGGAGACATCCCTCACGGCCCGCCCACACTCGCTGGCCGGAGGCAGGGTTCGAAACGCTTCTGTTCAGTAACATTCATGCCACCCAGGCCAGCACGCGAGACTCCACAGGCCAGCACCCGAGACTCCTCGGCAAGGGCACACACTATTATCCCCATTTTAAAGGTGAGGCAATTGAGGCCCAGAGAGGTGAAGGGACTGGCCTGCGCTCACAGAGCAAGTCCATGGCAGAGCCGGGATTCAGACCCCGGGTCCACATGGTTCTGCCCTTCATTCTGCAGTTTCCTAGCAGCAAGGCCCGGCCCAGCCCAAGCCCAGACGGATGACCCCCCTCTGTACCCCAAGGCCCGCCCAGGCCCCAGACCCCGAGGGCCCAGTGGTGCCCCGCCTCATGGCTCTCCGCAGGGCCGCGGCCCCAGCTGGGACGGGCAGGTCCCCGGGCAGTGGAGGCCCCCCTCCGGCCGCTGAGACTCACGTCCTCCTGCTTGCGGGCCAGCTCCTCCAGCAGGCTCAGCACCTCCTCGTCCGCCAGGTCACAGGGCCGCTGCCCCTGGGAGGCAGGGGCAGGGCGGGTGAGGAGGAGGGCTCAGGCCCCTCTGCCCCCAGCCCCACTCCAGTCCCCCGGGCGGCGCTCACCGCGTGGGTCAGCGAGTCCATGCCCCCGCCGTGCTCCGCCAGCAGGCGGCAGGCGTCCTCCACGCCCCAGTGGGCTGCGGCGTGCAGGGGCGTCCAGCCGTCCCCGTCCCGCAGCTCTGGGTCGTAGCCAGCCTGAAGGAGCAGCCTGGGGACCAGGGAGGCTCGGGTCAAGGACAAAGACAGGGGCTCTGGGCCAAGGGCTGCTGTCGGCCAGCTGTGCTGTGGTGGCAGTACCAGCTGTGACAGTGCCGAAACCAACCCTGGGCCAGGGGGCAAAGAGCCCCTGCCCCGAGCCCCACCCCCAGTCGCCCCCTCCCCTGGCCCATCGGGTGGCCTCCAGAACCCTGCTGCTTGTACCTGCAGGGGTCATCTCTCAACCGCGACCCCTGGCTGTGGGACAGCCCCAGATGCGGGGGGAGGGGGTTCCCCGAGCCCAGGCCCAGGGCAAGGATGACACCCCAGAAGGGCCGGCCTGGTCGGGGGCACTGTTCCAGGGACTGGCTGGCTCGGGGCAGCGCTGCTCAACCGGGACCACGCAGCCCCCCGCGGGCGGGCCGTGTCTGCAGACATCTCTGGGTGTCTCAGCTTAGAGGTGGGCGCCGGGAGCATCCGCAGGTTGGGTGGGTTAACCGTCCCACACCGCGGGGCACGGCGCCACAACAAAAAGCCGTCTGGTCCAGAGGCCGCCAGTGTCGGGACAGAAGCCCCGGCTTCGATTAGACTCTTCCTGGAGACTGTCTCCGCCTGAGCGCCCTCAGCCTGGCTGGAGGTCCCGGCAGCTCTGCAGGCTCAGCTCAGGCAGACACGCCTGCGTTCAGAGACTGGATTTAGGCCCCGGTCGGGGAGAGAGCGAGAGAGCCAGGTGGGACAGATGGAGAGATGGGGTGTCTTGTAAACCGAAGCCCCTCTGGACAGCCCCTGAGCTCAGATCCCCCGCATGCTGGGCGCCCCCTGTCCCCCCCGGCAGTCAGGCAGTCACGACCTCCTCCCAGATGTCACAGAGGGGCCCGCCACCACACTCCCCTTCTCCCGCTGCCCTGTGCTATCCCTCTAGGGTAGTGATGCTCAACTGGGGACAATGCTGACCCCCAGGGGAAGTGCCCGGTTGTCGTGACGGTGGTGGGCAGGGGTGGGGGGGGCAAGGATGCTGCTCACGGTCCCCCAGGGTTATCCTGCCGCACGTCCCCGAGTGGAGCTGAGGACCCTCCCGAAACATGTGATGTGACCTGCTTCCTTGTCACTTGTCTGTCTGTCTCCTCCACGAGCTGTGAACTTCCCGGTCACGTGTGCCACCGTATCCCCAGCCCCTAAAAGGCCTGGCACACAGCAGGTGCTCAGCGGTGTCACATGAACAGCGCCAAATAAAGGCACCCTCCTCTCTGCCACTCGTCTTTCATGAGGAGAACATCGGTTACAGTCTTCCAAAAATGCAGTTCACAGATTCGGTTGTAAACACAAACCCACGGAAGTGAAATTACACTCAGCGAGTATCTCCGAGTGCAAAGCGTTTCGGTTCTATGGCAGAATGAGGCTGCCTGTGACCATCGACTCTCCCTCCCCCTTTAATAACGGTACCCAGCTTTCAGTGGGACTTGCTGTCGCCTGGCCGAAGTAGAAGCTCTCCGTCTCCCTTGAAGCTAGGAGTGGCCATCTGGCTAGGATCTGACAAATAGGATGTCAGCATTAAGTGTGCACGCCACTTCTGGACTGTTCGTCTCAACGAAATGGACATGTGCTCCCTCTGGCCTCTCCTTCCTGCTGGCTGGGATGCAGATGCAATGGCAGGAGCCAAAGCAGCCCCCTGAGGCTCAGGGATGGAAGCCAGAAGCAGAAGAGGGTACAGCCTCCAGGGCGGGGCACATCCCTGGGCCTGACCATGCACAGGGTCCCGGGCCCCTTGTTGCAGGGATTGGCCTTGGGCTGGGCAGGTGCACAAGGTGGCCCAGTTTCATCAGAACTACAGAGGATGAGGCACTCTACCTCTGAATCAGGGGGAGCAGCCAAGATGTGAGTCCAGAGCTGTTAGGGGTCACCCTAAGCTCCTCACCAGAAAACCTTCCTAAAAATTCATTAATGCGGAGGTGAGCAGAGCCGGGGGGACTCCTCCAAACTTCATGTACATACTAAAGGTAAACAAAAATATTGGGGGGGGGGGGGGTGGAGAATAGGGAGCCTGAAGGGAAGAAGTGGAGCCAACGACTCTGATGGGAAGGGGGGAGGTGGTCAGCAAACGATAGAATCCAGGTGAGGACGAGAGGCCCCGGCAACCATTTAAAACTTATGTGCACCAAACAAGCCGGCCCTGAAGTATGTCACACTCAAACAGCTACAACCACAAAGAGAAACAGGAAAAATCCACAATCACAGGAGGACCTTTTACCACAGTTCTCACAAGGACGGACGAATAAGCAGGTGGGAAAAAAAAAAAAAAATCACCAAGGATCTAGAAGATTTAAATAACTTGTCTACAAAGTTGCCCTAATAACCTAGAGAGACCGCTGTGCTTGACAGCACCATTCTCTTCCGGCTTTTTACAGGGACTGGGGTATGCGGCAACCCGCAACGAAGAGCAGAAATCTAGCACGGAGAACTTGGTGTCTGAGCTCAGGCAGACCTCAGAGACATTGAGGACTTGGTTCCAGACTACCAAAATAAAGCCAGTGGAGCAAGAAAGCAAGTCACGTGAAGTTTCTGGTTTGCCAGTGCACAGAAAAGTTGATGCTAGAGTTCCCATCGTGGCTCAGTGGAAACAAATCTGACTAGGAACCATGAGGTGGCAGGTTCGATCCCTGGCCTCGCTCAGTGGGTTAAGGATCCAAAGTTGCCATGAACTGTGGAGTAGGTTGCAGATGTGGCTCAGATCCTGCATTGCTGTGGCTGTGGTGTAGGCCGGCAGCTGCAGTTCCGATTCAACCCCTAGCCTGGGGAACCTCCATATACTGCTGGAGCGGTGCTAAAAAGCAAAAAAAAAAAAAAAAAAGACGTTTACACTACACTGTAAACTATTAGGTGTATAATAATAGCATTATGTCTTAAAAAATAATTAGAAGATACTTTATTGCTAAAAAACGCTCATCATCATCTGACAACACAGGGTTACCACAAACCTTCGACTTGCTAAAAACACAATATTGGCAGAGTGCAATAAAACGAGGTATGCCTGTAATGAAACAACAACAACCCATGTGGAAATGAGCAACACACTTCTAAATGATCCATGGATCAAACAAGCTGGAAAGCATTTTAAACTGAAGGACAGGGAGAAACCTGCACATCAAGGCTGGTGGATGCAGCTAAGGCTGCATTTAGAGGAAAATGCATGGCCTTAGGTATACAAAGTAGGAAAGGATGGGAATGGACAAAATCCACAGGGAGACAGCTGGCCCCACACAAGGGAGGGTCTATACCGGCCCAGCTCACCTCATCACTTCGATGTAGCCCTTGGCGGCAGCCACATGCAGGGCAGAGGCCCCTGTGCGGGGGTGCCGGGCCTCTGGCATGGCGCCCCCATTCAGCCAGCACCTCGTGTCATGAAGCAGTAATTCCTCCTCGGCCCGTTTGGCTGCCTCCACATCCACACCTGGGAGGACAAGAAGGGGCAACAGGTGGGACTCCCACCCCCAGATCCAGGAACTGCCCAGTGTGCCACTCAGGGGCTCCAAGGGCCTGGACTAGCTCAGTCTATACCTGGCATGTTATGAACTATCGAGATGAGAGTAAAAATGGTCGCTTCTAGGGGATGTGTGCTCCTTCTGAGAAGTTTTTTACCATCTGTGCTGCACAGAGCAGAGCCGTCCTGCTCAATGGCCATGGGCAGCCGCTCCCCACCGAGACACCAAGACACGTGAGGGTAAAACTTGCGGTGGATTTAGACGCATGGGAGAAAGAATGTGCGGCAGCTTACGAATGATTTTCTCACCTTGATTGCGTACGGAAATGACAGCCGGGTTAAATACGACCCAGTAGTAAAATTAATTTCCCCTCTTGTCTGTTTCAGCACGCCTCCTAGGAAATGCTCACTTGCGCCTCTGGCTCACTCTGCTTTCCGCCGGACGGCGCCGGCAAAGATGACAGAGGTCACAGCGGCCCCGTTGCCCACCTTACCCCGCTCTCTGCGGGCCACAGAGGTAACCACCATCACAGACCAGACGGGGACGGACCAGAGCCATGGCAGTGACAACGCTGGATTCTTAACCCACTGGGCCAGCCACCTGGGCACTCCGCAAATTTGCATTCATGAACGCGCGCCTTGTCACAGTCTTACTATGATGTTGCAAATCCTGCCCCCAGGGCAAGGCACAGGATCCCAGGAACACAATTCGCACCAGGAATCACATCTGTTGGGTCCGGCTGCATGCTGGCACCACCCGGTGGCACCTGGTGGCCCTCAGACTAGACTCCCAGGGGATCACCTTAGGGTCTCCTGGCTGCTGGGGACTCCCAGGGGCAGCTGTGCCAGGAATGTGTGGTTGGCCATCCTGGAGGGCCAGGCTGGGGTGGAGACGCCGGGACAGTGCCAGAGACTCAGGCACGCCCCCCACCTCCTTAATGGGAATCACCTACGGTCAGTTGTATTATAGATTCAGGCGCCTGGCTGCCTCACTGTGGGCAGGGAGGGTGGAGTTTGCCGACCTTTTATTCAGCAACCACAGTCAGTGACCTTCTGCCTGTTCACACGATCCTTCTGCAATTGTGGTTTTCGCCGAGTTTTGCCGGTGTTTATTTCTTATTTTTGTTGTTGTTGTTGGTGGTGCTATTTCTTGGGCCGCTCCCGCGGCACATGGAGGTTCCCAGGCTAGGGGTTGAATCGGAGCTGTAGCCACCGGCCTACGCCAGAGCCACAGCAACGCGGGATCCGAGCCGCGTCTGCAACCTACACCACAGCTCACGGCAACGCCGGATCGTTAACCCACTGAGCAAGGGCAGGGACCGAACCCGCAACCTCATGGTTCCTAGTCGGGTTCGTTAACCACTGCGCCACGACAGGAACTCCTTGCCGGTGTTTATTAACAGAAGTCTTGGTGGGGTTGGCCAGCTACGGCCTGTGCCTGTAAGCCATCTGTTTGATTAACACAGAATCAACCCATTTCACTATTTTAAAGTGTACAATTCAACTTAAAATTTTTTGCACGGCAAAGAAAACCCTAAACAAAAGGAAAGGAAAACCCATAAAATTGGAGAAAATATCTGCAAATGAAGTAATGGACCAGGGATTAATCTCCAAAATACATAAACACCTCCTGCAGCTCCATACCAAGAAAGAAAAAAAAAAAAAAAACAGCAAAAAATGGGAACAAGATTTAAACAGACAGTTCTCCAAAGAAGACATACAGATGGCCAAAAAACACATGCAAAGTTGTTCAACATTACTCATGATTAAAGAAATGCAAATCAAAACCACCATGAGGTACCACCTTACACCAGCCAGAATGGCCATCATCAAAAAGCCTACAAATGATAAATGCTGGAGAGGGTGTGGAGAAAAGGGAACCCTATTACACTGTTGGTAGGAATGTAAACTGGTGCAACCACTGTAGAAAACAGTATGGAGATTCCTCAGAAAACTAAAAATAGAACTACCATTTGATCCAGCAATCCCACTCCTGGGCATCTATCCAGAGAAAACCATGACTCGCAAAGACACATGTACTCCAACGTTCATTGCAGCACTCTTTACAATAGCCAAAACATGGAAACAACCTAAATGTCCATCAACAGAGGAGTGGATCAAGGAGATGTGGTACATACACACAATGGAATATGACTCAGCCATGAAAAGGAACGAAATACCGGCATTTTTAGCAACACGGATGGACCTAGAAATTATCATGCTAAGTGAAGTCAGTCAGTCGGTGAGACACCAGCATCACATGCTCTCACTGACAAGTGGAATCTAAAAAAAGGACACAATGAACTTCTTTGCAAACAGATACTGACTCACAGACTTTGAAAACTTAGGGTCACCAACGGGGACAGGTTGGGGGGTGGGGGGATGGACTGGGGGTTTGGGATGGAAACGCTATGAAATTGGGATGTGATCATGGGTGCACAGCTATAAATATAACCAAATTCATTGCTTTTTTTTTTTTTAAAGAAAGAACAAATAAATAAAGTGTACAATTCGGAACTTTCACAACATACAAACCACGAATCCTGTCCATATGGAACTGTCTCCTCACCCCAAAGGGAAACCTCGCACCTCCCTCCTCCAGCCCCTGGCAACCACCACTCCACTTCCCCACGGCACCTGCCTCTTCTGGAAAAGCCGCCTGTGTTTGTAACTAAAGCTTTGCTGGACCAAGGCTGCACCCACTCATTTCCGTATCAGCCCCCGGCTGTTTCCCCGCTACAGCCGCAGGTTCACGTGCTCTCAGGACTGCACGGAGCACCGGGACCCTGGAGCCAGCAGGCCTCTGCCGGGTGGTCCAGGAGCAGAACCGCTGGAACACAGGGTCTCCCGCCGGAATCCACCCGTCCAGCGGCTCCTCCGTGGTGTCATCGCCCATGCTCCTGCCGGCCTGAGACGTGCCCCATGCTCGGCCTCTGGAGCTGACTCTAAAACGAGCCCATTTCCACCTGACTTTTTTTTTTTTTTTTGGTCTTTTTAGGGCCACACCCACAGCACATGGAAGTTCCCAGGCTAGGGGTTTAATCGGAGTCACGGATACTAGTCGGTTCGTAACTGCTGAGCCACAATGGGAACTCCTCCCCCTGTCCTGATGTTGGGATTCCGAGTGGGATTGCTTCAAATGTCTCAGAAACACTTCACGGGTTCTTCCTGCCCAGTTCTGAGTCCCTGTGGGTCCGACCGCAGCCCTTCTGAGCGAAGGCTGGAGGGTCCGGGCTTGACCTGTGCTGCTGCAGCAGACCTGAGCCTTGGCCTGGCGGGCCCCCCTTCCTCCTCCCTAACCAGGCCTTCCTTCTCCTCACCCTGCTTCCACATGACATGCTTCCGACGTGACTGAGCCCACAGCCTGGCTCCATGGGCGGCCACATCGCCAGGCCTGCCCATCCTCCTTGCCACAGTGACTGGCTCAGGGGAAGGTGTGTGATCAAGGTGGCCCGAAGAGTGTCAGGCAGGGAGTTCTCACTGCGGCTCAGTGAGTCAAGAAGTTGACTAGTATCCATGAGGATGTGGATTCAACCCCTGACCTCACTCAGTGGGTTAACGATCTGGTGTGGCCCAAAGCGGCCGTACTAAGCACCTCACTGAGAGAACCTGCCTAAGAATGAAGTTGCCACAGATTTCAGCAGTGATGGAGGGATGCTTTTGCCTTTTCCTGAGCCCCTGGGTCAAACCATGCCTGAAGTCCATTTAACTCCTAGCCCTCAGTTACGTAAGTCCATAAACTGTCCCCCATAGACTCAGCTAAAATACACATAGAATTTATCATCCTTATCTTTTTTTTTAAGCTGTGCCTACGGCATGCGGAAGTTCCTGAGCCAGGGATCAAACCCATGCCATGGCAGATCCTTCACCTGTGCCAGATCCTTAAGCCCCCGCCCCATAAGAGAACGCCATCTTCGCCATTTTAGTGTGCGGTTCGGTGGTGCAAAGAGCAGTCACACGTGTGCAAACACCACCACCACCTCCAGACTCTCCTCGTCCTGCAAAACGGAAACTGTCTACCCCTCAACACGTCCCACTCCCCAGCCCCTGCCAAGCACCCTTCTACTTTCTGCCTCTATGAATTTGATGGTTCCCCCTTTTTTTTTTAAGTCTTTTGTCTTTTTAGAGCCACGCCCACGGCATATGGAGGTTCCCAGGCTAAGGGTCGGATCAGAGCTGTAGCCGCCGGCCTACACCACAGCCACAGCAATGCGGGATCCGAGCCGTGTCTGCGACCCACACCACAGCTCACGGCAACACCGGATCCTTAACCCACGGAGAAGGGCCAGGGATCAAACCGGCATCCTCATGGACACTGGTCAGGTTCGTTAACCACTGAGCCATGACGGGAACTCCTTGACTGTTTTTGTTAAATTCCACAAATGAGTGGAATTACACGGTATTTGCACGTTTTGTGCCTGACTTAATGCCCTTAACGTAATCTCGTTAAGGTTCACCCACGCTGTAGCCTACGCTGGACTCTCTTTCCTTCTTTCTGGCCACACCTGTGACATGTGGGCCAGGGAGTAAACCTGCACCCAAGTAGTGACCTGAGCCACAGCAGTGACCACACCAGATCCTTAGCCACTACTCACTGGGGAACTCCTCCCTTTCCTTTCTCAGGCTGGCTCATGCCCACTTCATGCACAGATCACAGACCACTTATCCAGCCCCGTCTGTGGACAGGTAGGCCGCTTCCACCCTTCTGCTCCTGTAAGGAAGGCTGCTAGAGCCAGGACACAACAGGCTCCTGGTGCTGATAAAGGTGCACCAATTCAGCAGGGCGGCCTCCCTTCCTGGGGGGGGCAGCCTCCACCCACCTCTGCCACTGTCCTCTGTCCGGCGCCCAGCACCGCCTGCCTGGGGGCCTCTGTCTTCAGGAGTGAAAGCCCTGCTCTCCTGCCCCCCCCCCCCCGCCCCCCCGCACTGGGTCCAGGCTTCCTGTTCCCAGAGGCGGGGGCTATGCTGGTCTCGGCAGCAGGGGGTCTTCCCAGTAGAACCACTGGCCTTCCTGCCTGGTTGGTCCTACGAGCCAGCACCCCCAGCCACCCCCGCCTCTGACCCCACAGACAGGGGCACAGGGTCGAAGTGAGAAGGTGGTGGGAGCCACACGGGCAGCCCCAGAGACCACCCACCCACCGCCCTGCGGCTGCCCTTTAACCACAAGGGAGAAGAGGGCTCCACGTAGGGTCACCTGGGCGACCCCCAGAGGAGGCGCAGGATTAAGTCACCAGTAATGGGGCAGACAGACAGCTGGTCTCCCAGAGGGACGCGCTGAGTTCCTGCCAAAAACGCAGAACCAAGAAACAACCAGGTCCAGGCTAAGGGGCCTGTGAATCACCACGGGGGGTGGGGTGGGGGTCCAGGTGGAGGGAGACGGGAGATGGGGTGACAGAGGCGACGTGAGGACAGGGCAGGGCCTGAACCAGCGGGGTGGGCGTCCTCAAGTGGCAGGTAAGGGTTTAGCATCGCAGTCAAGCCCAGAGCTGACGGGAGAGAAACACGTCGCGTCCCCGGCTCCCAGGCGGCGGCGGTCACCAGGAGTGTCCTTGTGCCAGGGACACGGCCTCTCTGCGTGCAGGTGACATTTTCTCCAAACAGTTCAGGGCAGCGAGGGAGAGAGGGAGGGAGGAAGAGAAGGAGGGAGGGGGGAGGAAGGCAGGCCGCGCCCTCGGGGGGGGGGGGGGGGGGGGGTGGAGGGAGTGCGTGCGAATGTGCCCCAAGGTTACAAACCCGCGTCTACACAGTGAGTGCACCGACACAAAAGATCCACAACAGGCAGGTGCACACAGACCAGGCCGACGACGAGGAGTGGTTTCCGAGGGGTGAGGGGATGGGGATTGGGGGACAGTTCAGAGGCACGGGGCTTCTTTTGGGGTGATCAAAAACTCCTCTACTAGAAGTGGTGATGGACGCACGACGCTTAGTGTAAACACACCAAGGATAAAACCCAACCTAACACCGAACCGCACCCTTCCCAGGGTGAACCGTGGGCGCGGTGAGTTCAAGCTCCCCGAAGGCGCTCAAAAGCCCTGCTAAAGCCCAGGGAGGGTCACCAGACCGCTGCCTCTGGCTGGAGCGTCAAGCTAAATTGTGGAGAAGAAGGGGGGCGAGAATTCGGCTCCCCTTCTGCTCCCCTTCTGCTCACCTTGCCTCCCCAGCCTGAACCAAACCAGGGCTCCTGACCCTGGCGTCCTCCTCAGCTCACCCGCTGGTGCCCCCGCGCCCCGCGAGGCTCCGAGGCCACCTTGCCTGAGGGCCCCGGCCTTCCCACCCGGCCCAGGGCACTGCAACCAGAGCCAGGCCGGGAATCCGGGGATCGCCTCGGATGCGATGGTATCTTCTTCATCAGCCTCGCTGCCCCTCCACGGGGCCCTCCAGACCCCCACCCCGGGCCCTGAACTCACACCTGCTCATCCACTGAACCCTGGCCGCCGCCCTGTGCTCTACGAATGAGCCAGTCGCTGCCACAGCCGGGACCCGAACCCAGGAAGCCGGACTCCAGGAGCTCCCACAGGAGCCCAGGTGGAGCTGTGAGGCGGTTCACTGCCCCCCCCCCCCGTCCCCCCTCCAAGTCCTCTGTCTCCAGTGCCGTTGGGCCACGGCCTCCCCCAGGCACCCAGCACACCCACGAGCCGTGTTGGCTCCTCTGAGAGGGGGGAGGTGGTCACAGCCCCTCTGAGAACCTGCTAGAAGTAACGCGCTCCCCTAGAAAGGGAACCTGACCAGATTCCGAGTTCGGGGATGGGGGGTCCTTGGCCCCACATTAAGGACCCTTGGGGCTCAGTGAGCCTGAACACAGGGGAGGCCAGTCCCTCAGCAGCCTCTGCTTTCCTCTGCCTCCACCCAGTGAAGCTCCTAAGACCTGGCATCTTACCTAACAGACCCCTGGATGAGCCCCACCGCCACCTCCCCAGAGGACCAGGCGACACTTCAGATCCACGTTGCCGTCGGAGCTCCTGTTCTGGGCCTGGCAGTGGCACGCGCCTTTCATCTGGTTACTGCTTAAATGCTACCTGTTCGAAGCAACCTGGGGGTGGGGACACTGAAACCCGCCGCCGCCGCCCCCCCAGGCCCACCTCGGCGGGCGATCTCGGCCTTCAGCAGCCCTTCCATGGCGTCGGACTCGGCCAGGTCCAGGGGCAGGTCCCCATCACTGTTGACCGCTGCGATGTTGGCCCCATGGCTCAGGAGGTACCTGGGGGTGGGGCGAGGTCAGGGCGGAGGGGTCCAGGCCGGGCCCCGTCCGGTCTCACCCTCCCCCCCCTCACCTGGCGATGTCCAGGTAACCACAGGAGGCGGCCACGTGCAGGGGCGTCCAGCCCTCGTTGTCCGCCTGGTTCACCGTGGCGCCCTGCTCCACCAGGAAGCGCACCACCTCCAGGTTCTCGTCGATGCAGGCCTGGGGGCGGGACAGTGCTGTCGGCCTCACTGGTCCAGGCCCCGCACGCCCAGCCACGCCACTCAAGGAGAAAGCCCCGAAGCACACACCCTGGGCCCCCCCACCCCCCGAAGCCCCCTCCAGCCACCCGGCTGTTGAAGACACCCCCCAGCTTCCATCCTCTGGGGTCAGCCCGGCAGCTGCAGCTCACTGAGAACGTGAGACGAGGCTCCCAGCAACCTTGCAGCAGGAAGCGGATGGGGGAGGCTGCACATCCAGGTGCAGGAATCTGGACGGTGCTGACCAACCAGAGGCACGCAGTCACCACCAGAGGATGCGGCCTCCAGTGCTGGACCAGAGGGAAGAGGCCCAGCCCCTCCCCCCTCAGACCCGGGGTCCAGCCCCCAGCCCCTGCTCAGACCCTCTACAGAACCGACCATGGCGCTGCCTTGTACTTGGAGGGGAGACAGCTGGACCCTGGGGCCCAGGGCTGTGCGGGGCTGGTAAGGCGACCAAGCCCCTAGCACACTGGGAGAGGGGGCAGGTCAGCCTGTGCCCAGGGCCTGGGGCTGAGGTGACGCAGGCCTATGTGCGGAGAGCATGCTCTGCACAGGTCACTGCGCGAAGGATTTCCACGGGCCACCCTCCCTGATCCTGCCCCTGGCGGAGTCCAGGACAAAGCCCTTGCCCAAGCTGGCACAGCGAGTGGGGGCCAGAGCAGGAGGAGACCCAGGGTGCAGCAAACGCTAGGCGAGCACTGGGGCCCGAGCAGGGTCTGGGGGGATAGGGGGCCCAGGACTCTTGGGTCCTCAGGGTAAACGAAGAGCTCTCCACACCGCCCATCTGGAGAAGGGGGAGGAGCACCGAGGGCCAAGAGCATGAAGTCATGGAAACTCAGGCTGCGAGAGGGGGGCCACACGTGCCCTGGGAACAGGATGAACTCTGGGCTCCGTTTATTTCTACCCGGTTGTCATGGTGATGGGGGAGGGGGGCAAGGAGGGAGATGGGCCTTTCCCTTTCAAGGACCTGGCTGGGCACCGGCATCCATGCGAAAGATGCCTGAGGCTGGGCACCAGGGATCCGAGAAGCCAGGCACCAGCCCCTCCTCCCTCAGACCACGAATCTGGGTCCCCAGATCCTCCCCGCCTCAGATCTGGGGGTCCAGATCCTTCACTAGGGCCGGGGCACAGGGCGGGGTTCGGCCTCCTCAGGCCCGAGGTAGGAGCTGAGGCTTGAGAACCCCTGGAGACCCAACTCGAGCAGGCGGCTGCCACCTGGGGACCTGCTCCGGGGAGGACGGGGAACAGAAACCGCAGTCCCAGACACCGTGAGCAAACATCCCGGTCAGATGTGGGGGCTTTCCTGGGACCTGGGGCTTTCAGAGCTAAAACCAGCATGAGCTGGTCCCCGGACACCCTCCGCTGAGCCAGAGCCCCTACTTGCTGTTGACTGTGTGACCTCAGGCAGGGACTTCCCCTCTCCCTACACCCCTCCTGCAAAGCCCTGGCAAGTGAGTTCACGGAGGGGGAGGGGAAGGGGAAGGGAGGGGGAGGGATTCCCCCGACAGGCCAGCCTGGAGTGTGCTTTTGCAGGGTTTGGGCCAACGGGGATGTTGGGGACTGGGGCCTGGCCCAAAAAGCAGAGCCAGGAACCCCTCTGGGAAGGTCCAGGGGAGCGAGGGGCAGGGGTGGTGGCGGAGGAAAGGGGACACCAAAGCCTGAGGCTCCTTTCCTGGGCTTGCCAAGCTCTGAGACCGTGCAGCTCCTCAGGAAGTGGGCTGCTCCTTTAGATGGAAAAAAAATGTCCCAGATGGCACTAGGGCCTCTGCAGGGGACAGGCGGGGGGGGGCGGAGAATGGGGGGGCCCTTAGACCAGGGGCTGCAACTCCCCAATTGAATGCCTATGGCACTTGCTGAAGGATGTGCCAGAGCCCCGCCAGGGAGAGCCTGGCTACTGGCCCTGCTAACAGCTAAGAAACCTGAGGCACAGAGAGAAAAGGCACTATTTCAAGGCCAAAAAAGAGCTGAGGAGCTGAGATCAGAACAAAGGACTAGGGGTTCCCGAGGTTGCGGGTTTGATCCCCAGCCTCACTCAGTGGGTTAAGGACGCGGCATTGCCATGAGCTGTGGTGTAAGTCGCAGACTCAGCTCAGATCTGGCATTGCTGTGGCTGTGGTGTAGGCCGACAGCAACAGCTCTGATTAGACCCCTAGCCTGGGAACCTCCATATGCCGCGGGTGTGGCCCTAAAAAGACAAAAAACTAAAAAAAAGAACTAAGGACTAGAGAGTTCCTGTTGTGGCTCAGCCGATTAAGACCCCAGCATAGTGTGCATGAGGTAGCAGGTTCAATCCCTGGCCTCGTTCAGTGGGTTAAGGATCCAGCGTTGCTGTGACCTGTGGTGTAAGTTGCAGATGCAGCTCAGATCCTGAGTGCTGTGGCTGTGGTGTAGGCCGGCAGCTGCAGGTATGATCTGACCCCTAGGCTGGGAACCTCCATATACCACGGATGCTGCCATAAAAAGAAAAGAAAAGAAAAGAAAAAAAAAAAAGAGCTCGGGACTCTTCTATTTCCCTGAACTGCTCCTCTTCTGGGTACCTAAGGGGGCCTCTTCAGGCATCCTCCCCATTCCCGTGCCCCCACCCACGCTTCCTTCACAGGGTCCTCTCTGGGCCCCAAAGTAACCGAACCCGACGGGCTCTGGCAGGGAAGAGAGGCCTGGGGACTGGCCTGAGCTGGGAAGACTGGGAGGGAGACAGCCTCGGGGACAGAGGGAGGAGTAGAGGCTCTTCTGTGGCCTGTCCCTAAAGACCCACTGCAGCTAGGCGGGGGGGCCAGGGGATGCGATAAAAGCACTCAGAACCAGAGGGAATCCTGGTTCTAGGACATATAGTGACTCTGGCTCTGGAACACAAGAACAATGGAGGCAGAAAGCAAGGTGTTTTGGGAAGGTTTGGGGGCCCAGGTTGTGGAGAGAGAGGACCTAGCAGGGCTCTAGGTCCCCTGGGAAGGGGAAGTGACCGGGCCTAGGAGAACCGGCGGTACACTCTGAAGGAGGGAGAAGCTGCCCAAAGCCACAGGAGGGCATCCAGGCAGAGAGAGCAAGATGACCCGAGGACAGACAGGTGGCCCAGAACCAGAAGAGGAGGGTGCTCTGAGTGTGCCCAGAAAAAAGGGTAACGCTGCAGGCCCACACAAAGCAAGAGGACAGAGTGAAAGGGGAGGTGTGTGGAGAAGGAGAAACATCCCCGAGAGAGAGCCTACAGTGCGAGGCCAGAGGTGGCACAGAGGGAGAATGAGGAGGGCACGCAGGTGAAGGGGGCAGGAGAGAGAGCAGGAGGTGAGCCAGGCGAGGGAAGCATCCACTCGAGGAGCAGAGCGCCTTGAGGGCGATGGCTCAGGAAAGAGCACCCTTACATGGCAACAGATGGCAGAGACCAAGGATGAAGAGCAGAAACCTGAAGGAAAGGGCATGGAAGGCTCGGGGGCTGGCCGAAGAAACGGCCCAGGCCAGAGAGCGGGAAAAGAAGCAGCACAGGCCCAGGAGAGAGGAGGAGGACACTCAGGGAAAGTGGTACCTGCCTGGACTAGGGGAAACAGTGGGTACCGGTGAAGCTGGGAGAAGTGGCGGACTCGAGAAAGAGGGGCAGCATTCGATGGCAGAGTAGAGGTGGCACGAGCCAGGCTGGTTTAGAGTGCTCAAGGTGGGGAAAGAGCAGGGCGAAAGAGACAAGACGAGGATGGACTGGCCTGAGGCCCTCAGCAGTGGCTCGAGTCTGGAGAGAGGGCAGCGCAGGATGGCAAAAACCAGGCCAGTTCAAGTAGCTCAGGACTGGAAGAGGGGAGCTCCAGGTGGGTGGGATGGGAAAAGGACTCAGCACGGGATGATAAAGGACCGGGGCAGCATCGACGGTGCAGACCACGACTGGCAAGGGTGACTCTGGACTGGGAGGGAGGGTGCTCGAGGCAGCGCAGACCCAGGGCGGATCGGGGACCGGGCGGGGGCGCTGACCTGGTGCAGGGCGCTGATGCCGTCGGCGTTGGTGGAGTCGAGCACGGCGTGGGCTGGCGGCGGGGCGGAGGGGTCCAGCTCGGCGTCAGGGCCGGGGTCGGCCGCGCGCAGCATCAAGCGCGCCTCGTCCAGGTCGCCACCCGCGCAGGCCGCCAGAAACTCGGCGGCGCGCTCGAAGCGCACGGTACGGGCGCGCCGTTCCCCGGGGCCCGGCTCGGCGCCTGCCCGCGCCCCCCACTGCCGCAACTGCTCCCGCCGCCGCTCACGGGCTGCCGCCGCCGCCGCCCCCGGGCCCGCCCCCGGGCCATCCTCTCCCGACATCGCGCCGCCCGCTCGCCCGCCAGGTAAGAAGCGAGCGAGCGAGCAAGCGACCAGATCCCAGGCGTCGCCGACGCCCGCCCGCCTCCGGGCCGCCGGGAACTGCGTCCCGCCCCGCGCCGCCAGAGGATCTACCGGTCCCCGCCCGGCACGTGACGTCACCACGCCGACTCGGGGCCCGCTGGGAAATGGAGTCCACAGGCTGGAGAGGCAAACGGCAACCGCCTGAGGGAGGACCGCGGGGAACTCTGGGAAGTGGAGTCCATAAACGGAAATGGATCTCTGCAATAGTCCCGCCCCGAGGCACATGGGAAATTCACAGCTCCGAGGTGTCAAAAGGAAATCTGATTGGCGTGCTGGGAAGTGGAGTCTACAGGCGGGAGGTCGGCCCCAGGGCATGCAGGAAATGCAGTTCGCAGCATCCAGGTGACGAAGGGCTGGCCCCCGGGGACCTACTAGGAAATGGACTCGACAACCTGAAAAGTACAGAAGTTTTCCGTTTTCCCCTTTTTCATGTCATGTACTTTATTTACTTTGGGTTTGTCGCGCCCTTCAACAAGAAATAAGCCCCAGGAAGACCGGGATTTTTGTGTTGTGTGCTTTCCTTGTTCCCAGTACCTAGTAGAACGCGATCGGAAATAGTTTTTTGAATGAATGAATGAATGAGTGAACGGATTCTCTAGGTCGTGGGAAACACCAGGACACTATGGGAAATTGAGTCCGAAACCCTTGGATCATCAAGAAAATTGCAAGCCTTCCTGGGTGACCGCCCAGGGCATGCTGGGAAGTAATATATGCGGTACAAAGGTCATTACAATGGGCCGCTGGTCGCGCTGGGAAATGTAGTCCTGGGCCCAGGCCCTTAAAGGCACATTTGGTCCTAGGCAGAGCCCCCAAACACCCCAAGAAATGAGATTCGAGGGCAAGATAAGTCCAGAGTCCCCGAGTAACCCCTGGATCACATCGGGAAGGGAACCTACGGGGTAGGATCCACAAATGAAAATGCCCGCAGAGCCTTAAACTGGCCCTCTCTGCCATTGCAATCACCCTGAGGCGTGGAGCACGCTGGGAAGTGTAGGCCGGACTCTATATCCTCGCAAGCCATGCTGGGATTTGTAGTCCAGATGAGGCGTTCTAGTTGATGTGGCGGGCTAGTACGTAGCACCATAAAGCAAGAAATGATCCTTAGCTTGCGTGTTCGATTCCAGGCCTTGCTCAGTGGATTGCGGATCCGGCGTTGCCGTGAGCTGTGGTGCAGGTCGCAGACGCAGCTCGGACCCTGAGTTGCTGTGGCTGTGGGGTAGACCAGCAGCTGTGGCTCCCATTCAACCCCTAGCCTGGGAACTTACATATGCTGAAGGTGGGGACCTAAAGAGCAAAAGGAAAAGAAAAAAAGAAAAAAGAAAACTATCCCCATCTTAAGTACCTTGCACCTGAATCCTCATTGGGAAAGAGGTACACACTTTGAGACCGGAACAAAGACCCCTAAAAATCGCAAAGAAAAGTGCTGAAATGCAGACACAGGCAAGAGATTCTTTTTCTTCCAAGGAATGTCAGAGCAGCCTACAGGCTCTGAGGTCCTTGGGGGTGGGTTGGGGGGACTGTGCAAAGAAATAAACTGCAAATCCATCCCATGAGATCTGGAGACCGTGGGGATGGACACGAAGGTGATCCAGTCCTGGGAGCTCTTGGGATGTTGAGTCCCACTCAACCTACACACCCAGGGAGCTTAATCATCCATCTGTGGTTATGTATATTTCTGTGCCTGAGCGAAACGGTGATATTTGGGTGTTTTGTGATCGCGTCTGCAGTTGAATGCAACCTGATTTGGGTGCTCGTGTTTATGGTGTCTGTAAGCTTTGGTGTAGAGCGTCTATCTGTTTGCGGCCTTTATTCATTTGGGAGACACAATATGGAATTTCCACTTAACCCCCACAACCTATGATGGGATGTGTTCCCACGACAAGCTCTATTGGCAATCTTTACTTCTGACGGCTATATTTAGACTTTTCACCTCTTTATGACAAATGGTTAATACCAGCTCTGATTTAGCCAGGCCCAGGTTTGAGTCTTGACTCCACCCACTTCCTAGCTCTGGGACCTGGGCTAGCTCTCTTCCTCTCTGCCTCTTGAGTTGTGGAGCTGCTGTACATGCCTTTCTCACAGGCAGGCGCTGTTGGCTCTGTACAGGCATTTTCATATTCCACTCGTTAAATTCTCTTCTGCACGTCTCTTTTCCTTGGTGAAGGCTTTTTCACTGCTCAAGCCTGCTGTTTTCTCTGAATGCTAACACTGGAATTTTGATGCTTAACCTTGGAACTTCAGGCCCTCCTCAGGCTGGTGAAAATAACCTCAGAAAGATTAGAAGGGACTGGTCCCTCTTCCCCTGCGACAGGCAGAAAGACAAACACTCCTCTGCATCATAAAGACAGTTCAAATAAAGGGATGCGCTGAGAACATTTACAAAGTATCAAGCTGACTCCCTCCCATCCTCCTAAGAAAAATGAGGTAGCATATCAGAAGTCAGTTCTTATTTCAGTTACTTCAGCTGTCCTTGGAAGAGTTATTTACACAAAAGAACCCGCCTCCCTTTTATTTTTGGCTTTTTTTTAGGGCTGCACGTGGGGCACATGGAGGTTCCCAGGCTAGGGGTCAAATCAGAGCTGTAGCCACTGGCCTATGCCACAGCCACGGCACCGCAGGATCCAAGCCGCTTCTGCCACCTACATCACAGCTCACGGCAACCCCAGATCCTTAACCCACTGATCGAATCCATGGATCGAACCCACACCCTCGTGGATGCTAGTTAGGTTCATCAACTACTTAAGCCATGAGAGGAACTCCCTTCAGCCAGGTTCTTAACCTACTGCACCACAGCAGGAACTCCAAGAGATGTTTAATATATAAATAAACATGTTAGCGCACCTGAGGTCCCATCTGCAGGACTTCTGCTTGGAAAACTCTGACTCCCCATTCCTTCCAGCCAGAGCTGTGTTCCCACAATTGGACCCCCTCCATTAGAGCTCAGATCACACTGTGATGACTGTGTCTGTCTCCCGCATTGGACTATAAGTTTCCTGATGGCCGAACTTGGGTCTGCTTCAGGTCTGTGTCCCCGGCATCTCCCAGCACAAGACTTGGCCCAGAAGGCCTTGGGACATATGTGTTGAATGAGTGACTGTAGACGGCTGCCTGCAACATGCTTCTCCAATTCCTGACCTCCTACTCATTCTTCAAAACCCCAACGCAAATGCCCCCTCTTCCAGAAGAACCACACTGACTATTCAAGGCAGAGTCTTCACTCTCTCCTGGGTACCTTCTGATTCAACTGGGACAGTGTCCAGGGGTGTCTCCTCTATCTGACCTGGAGTTTCCTGAGGGCCTGAATCTTTTTTTTTTTTTTTTTAAGGGCTGCACCCACAGCACATGGAGGTTCCCAGGCTAGGGGAAGAGTCGGAGCTGTAGCCACTGGCCTACACTACACCACAGCCACAGCAATTCAGATCTGAGCCACACCTGCGACCTACATCACAGCTCATGGCAACACCAGATCCTTAACCCACTGAGAGAGGCCAGGGATCAAACCCGTGCACTCATGGATGCTGGGTGTGTTCGTTAACCGCTGAGCCATGACCAGGAATCCCCCCTCTGCTGCTGCCCATCGCCCCGCGCCCCAGGGGAAAAAAAAAGAAATTTTACACTTAAGAGACTCATACTATGAAAGACATCCCATGGCTGACCTACTTGTGACTCTGCACACTAAAATTTGACATTAATTTGTCACTGAGCGGCCCCTCCCATGGACGAACTGGACATGTTTTAGTCTGGCTGGGTTTTGCGTTCCCATAGTGAAAAACCTGCCGTTTCGAAGTGGGTAATTCAGTGGGGATTTTCAGCCCGTTCACAAAGTTGTGCAGGCATTACTACTCGCTGATTCCAGAACATTTCACCACCCCCAAAAGAAACACAATTCCTTCTAGCTATCACCTCCCATCCCCCCACACTCCTTCCTGTCTCTACGGATTTGCCATCTCGACATTTCCCATCGTGGGAATCACCTGGTGCGTGGCCTTGTGTGTCCAGCTGCCGTCATTCAGCACGATTTGGAGACTGAGCTGCGGTGCAGCCTGTGTCAGCGTCTCACGCCTTTTCCGGGCCGAGCGATCGTGCTTTGTAGCCCTTCATCGATGGACGGACTTGTGGGTTCTTTCCACTTCTTGGCTCTGGCCACTGATGCTGCTGCCAAGGTTAGGTTTCGGGAGGACATAATCTCAGTTCTCCTGGGTGGCTGGGTTCTGCGGTCTCTCTATGTTTAACTTTTTGAGGAACTCCCAGACAGCCTTCCACAGAGGCGACACCACGTTAGGTCCCCAGCCCCTGTGTGTGTTCCCACTGCGGGGAAGCATCGCTTGCGAGCGGCGGCCCCGCCCTTGACTGGGAGGCCCGCGCATTAAGAACAGGCAAGGAACTCAGCAGGTGCCAGGAGTGGAGCATTTATTTCAAGCCCCAGGTGGGACACACACTGCAACGGCGGCTCCTCGGTGCTCAGGGTGGGCGAGCGCCCACCTGCTCACTTCCAGCGGCCTCCAACACGGCCCTTCCCGGCCCCCTTCCGGCTGGAGGAGAAGGAGGGGTATCAGGCAGGAGGACCTCCTCGGAGTCGGGGCCCCTGCCCTCGATTCGAGAAGTTCCCCCCCCCCGCAAACGCCCGCCTGCCCCTCCCCGCAAGTGCCTTGTGGTTGGGGTCCCTGCCTGGGGCGGAGCGGTGAACAGATGGGGCGGGAGCTGCTATCGGTGGGTGAGTTCAGGATGTCCCCGTGGGTGCTGATACATGTTTGGGGGCACCAGGCTGGGCCAAGGAAGGGAAAGGAAGGACCGCGTGCAGGGAGGCCGAGAAGGTTGGGGTGAACGAGGCAGAAAGTTGGAAATGAAGCAAAGAGAGAAGCACAGAAGGCGGAACGGAAGGAAGGTGGGCGGGAAGGAAAGCGGGAGACAGAGCAAGGGACAGAGAACGAGACGGGCTGCTCCGCCTCGGCGCTAGTGACATTTGGGGGCCAGACCCTTCTCTGAGGCGGGGGCGTCCTGGGTAGAGTAGGACGTTGAGCGGCAGCCCAGGGCTCCACCCACCAACTCCCTGGAGCTCCCCCCTCCCCCGGTGTCCCCTGGGGCGGGACAGGATCAGCCCCTGTCCCAGAGCCAGTGATTTAGAAGGACGGAGGAACAGGGATGGAGACCCCAGAAGAGAGACGGACAAATAACGAGGGCGTCCCAGAGAAAGAGGGGCCAAGACAGAGACCCCGAGAAGGGGGGTGCGGAGTGAGGGGCAGCGGGAAGGAAGGAAAGAGAGGCCCCGAGAGGCGGGGGGGGGGGGCTCGGCGCGTGTTCACACTTACAACTTCTGGGCGTGGCTGATGCGGTTGTACAGCACGTTGATCTGGGGAGACGGGAGGGAGATGCTCGCAGAGCCGGAGGGACGTGCCGGCCCGCTCCCGCCCACCCCTCGCAACCCCGCCCACCCCTCGCAACCCCGCCCACCCCTCGCAACCCCGCCCACCCCTCGCAACCCCGCCCACCCCTCGCAACCCCGCCCACCCCTCGCAACCCCGCCCCGCCCCCCTCTGTCTCCCACACGGCCTGCGCCCGCTCAGAGGTGCATCTCACCTCGTATTTCTGCTGCTTCAGCTTCGCCATCAGGTCAAACTTCTCCGACTCCAGCTGGTGGATCCAATCCGACAGTTCCTGGGCCTTCTCCCTGGCAAGGCAGAAGGGCTGTCATGGAAGGGAGCCAGGCCATGCGCCGGGCCCAGAAAGGCTGAAAGATCCCTCCAAAGCCACACAGAGGCCGTGTGTGCCGGTGCCAGTTTGTCAATATTTGAAGACACAGTACTCAAATATTGTGACATTTTGCAGTACAGGGTTTTTAGGTCTCTGCCCACCTCCTTCCTTTCCTTGGTTAACGGCCCAAGCCCTGGAGTCAGAAAGCCTTGGTTCAAACACCGGCTCTGGAATTCCCTGGTTTGTGACTACAACCAAGCGACTCCCCCTGGGATCCTGTTTCCCTCTCCAGAGAAACGTAGAAATAAAACTGTGAAACAGGTGGCTGGTTGCCCACCCAATATCCCTTCTTTCTTCCTTAAATTCAGAATTTTTTGCAGCAGACTCAGTTTAAAAAGCTACTCTTCCCAGTAACTCCCTTGCAGGTAGGGTGGCCAATGAGATCAAAATGGGTCAATGGGTAGAGATTCCAGGTAAGCCTGTGTGGTTCTTCCCTTGCAATTTCTTTCTGCTGCTTGGCTGTGATGGCTGGAGCACCAGCAGCCACTTTGGAATATGAGGTGATATTGAGGTTGGACATAGTGGTGAAACAGAAAAATAGGAAACTGGAGTTCCCCTTATGGCTCAGCAGTTAATGAATCCAACTAGGATCCATGAGAACGCAGGTTTGATCCCCAGCCTTTCTCAGTGGGTTAAGGATCCAGCATTGCTGTGAGCTGTGGTATATGTTTCAGATGCAGCTGGGATCCCAAGTTGCTGTGGCTGTGGTGTAGGCCAGTAGCTGCAGCTCTGATTCGACCCCTAGCCTGGGAACCTCCATATGCCGTGGGAGCAGCCCTAGAAAAGGCAAAAAGACAAAAAAAAAATAGTGGATCCAAATTACGAGTGGATGTGTGGTGGGGGAAGGGAAGAGGAGGAAAAAGGAAAAGGGAACATTACTTAATGCCCGGCCCCTGTGATGACGTGGTTGGAAGGAGAGTGCGTAGCTGGTGGCAGGCAGGAACCTTCCAAGAGCCAATTCTGCACATCCTTCCCTGACTGCGAGTGCAGAGCCCTTACACCAGTCGTTTGAAATCAGCCACGTGGGAGATTACACCACGGAAAGGAGCGAATGCTAAGAATATGGACTTTTAGCTCCTGGAGAGCCTTTTGTTATGTATTGACCATCACACCCCTTTATAGAACAGTGACAAAGAACACAGACTGCCCAGGGTTCAAATCCCCATTCTTTCACTTGTAAGCTGTGCAACTCTAGAAAGTTTACATAACCTCTCTGTGCCTTGGGTTGCTCTTCTTCTTTTTATTTTCTTTTAGGGCTGCACCTGCGGCATATGGAGGTTCCCAGGCTAGGGGTCTAATCAGAGATGTAGCCACTGGCCTACACCACAGCCACAGCCACGCCAGATCCGGGCCACGTCTGTGACCTACACCACAGCTCACGGCAACACCAGTCCTTGACCCGCTGAATGAGGCCAGGGATCCAATCAGCATCCTCATGGATCCTAGTCGGGTTCTTCACCTCTGAGCCATGAAGGGAACTCCCGGGTTGCTCAATTTCAAGATAATGGTAACAACAATATCTCTCTCTTCTGTGAGCCCTCCGGAGGGAGCTACTGGTGTTATCGTCATCTCACTGACCTTTGGCAGCTCTGCCAGGTAGATTTTATCATGCCTTCATTTTATCAATGAGGAGAAAACCTGAGAGGAGTTGAACAACGTGCCTAAGAAGACACAGCTGTAAGCGGTGGAGCCGGCACTGAGCCCTGGGCAAGCGGTTTCAGATTTGGAGCCACAAAGCCCAAGACCGTCCCCAGCCTTCCCTCCAGTGGCTTATCCTGAGATGCAGGCTGTGTGATGCATGAGCTGTGAAGGGTGAGGCAGAGCCCGCCCGGAAGAGACGGGGCTGCAAAACTGTTGCCAGCCCATCTGGCTTTAATTCGAGTAGACGATGGGGCTCAGGGAAATTTCCACGGTGGCCTAGGGGTTAAGGATGTGGCGTCACTGCCATGGCGTGGGGTACTGGCTCAGATTCGATCCCTGGCCTGGGTGCAGCCAAAAAGAAAAAGGAAAAAAAAAAAAAAACTGGGCCCATTTGGAGTTCCTGGGGCATTATTAAGACAATATCATTTCCTAATCTCCTTCTGTGAGCCCTGGCTTCCCATCACATTATCTCCCAGACTCTACAGGTCTCAGCAACTAAAAAAAGTCAGTCCTACCTCAGGGAAACGTTCCATAGGGGATGTTACAGCGGCCCAGAGAGAGAGAGAGACACTTGCCCCAAGTCACACCGCACCAGGGCTTCCTCCCACTCGGATCTAGGCCAGGGGTCCCCTTATCTGCCCGTCTCACCCCCAGGCCCCTCCCGCCTACCGGAGCTGGTCCTCTCCCATGTGGTCGATATTCAGAGGCTTTTTACGCTCAGACAGAATGCGCTGTTTCATCTCACGCCCCGTCTGGCGCTTGCCCCGCTTCTGTTCTGCCTGAGGGTTGGGAGGGGACATGTTGAGCTGGAGGATGGATCCTCTGGATGGTTCCCTACCAGAACCCAGGGGCCTACACCACCTGCCACCTCCTCCCCCAGGACCCAGGGGCCTACACCACCTACCACCATCCCCCCCAGGACCCCAGGAATCTAGACCCCCCCCCCAGCTTCTCCTCCCTCAGACCCAGGACTCTGGCCCCCAGCCCCTCCTCCCTAGGAACCCAGCCCTCAGGCCCCAGCAGCGTGAACTCACCTTGACCAGGTAACCCCCAAAATGGGCCCCCATGTTGGACAGAACCTTCTTCTTTTTGGCGTCATCCTCGGCCCGCTTCTTAGCCTCTTCCTCTTCCTTCCTCATCTTCTCCTCCTGTGGGAAGGAAGGGCTTAATCCCAGGCCTCCCCCAGCCCTGGACTGCGAGGGAAGGGGACCTGGGTTCTTGAAGCAAGGATCAGTGAGACCCAAGCAGGAAAGACAAGGTTAAGAATGCAGACATGCCCCCCCGCCCCAACCTCCCGGCCCTTCCAGGCCAGGCTGTGTGAGCACTGCAATCCTTCCCCCTCTTTTGGCCTTTTTATACCCCACCCCCTGCAGCAAGAAAGTAAGCTGGGGTGGGGGGGGAACCTGCTTGCTTTTTTCTGCATGTTCCCACCTGAAATGACCAATGGCGACCTTTGCTGTGTGACCTCAGTGCAGACACATACCTTCTCTGGGACTTACTCTCTCTTAGTCTCATGAAGAGGAGGAGAATGACTGTCCTTGGAGGGTCAAGGAGGGCAAATGTCATGGGAATGGGGGGGGGGGCTTGGGGCAGTAAAGAGGCCCTTGGCCTTGGAGTTCTGGTCGTGGCGCAGGGGAGACTAATCCGACAGATAGCCATGAGGCTGCAGGTTCAAGCCCTGGCCTTGCTCAGTGGGTTAAGGATCCGGCGTTGCTGTGAGCTGTGGTGTAGGTCACAGATGCAGCTTGGATCCCACATTGCTATTGCTGTGGTGTAGGCTGGCAGCTACAGCTCCGATTGGACCCCTAGCCTGGTAACCTCCATATGCCATGGGTATAGCCCTAAAAAGCAAAAAGAAAAGAAAAAAAAAGCAAAAGAAAAGAAAAAGAGGCTCTTGGGCTTGAGCCTGAGGAAGCGATTCTAGAATAACTTGACTAAGCCATTACCACTTTAGGAAGTCTGACTGCATGTTCCAGAAATAGCAGCTTGTCCAGACAAGGCCCCCCACCGCTGGAAGGGCAGGTGAAGTGGACATGTGGATTTTTCACTTGCCCAACCTTTCCCACTGAATTAGTCTCCTCTCACTGCGGAAATTCGCAAACACAGTGGCTTAAGACAATGCCCATCTTTTCTCCCCCACTTCTTTAGTGCCAGGCCCATGGCTTATGGAAGTTCCCGGGCTAGGGCTTGAACTGGAGCTACAGCCTACAACATAGCCACTGCGACGTGGGATCTGAGCCTTGTCTACGAGCTATGCCACAGCTGAGGGCAAGGCTGGATCCCCGACCCACTGAGCAAGGCCAGGGATCGAACCCACATCCCCAGGGATACCAGCCAGGCTCCTTACGGCCGAGCCACAACGGGAACTCTAACAAGTGTATTTATTATCTTATAGCTCTGCATGCAGACCAGAAGTCTGAAATGGGTCTTGTGAGCTGAAGTCAAGGTGTGAACAGGGCTGGTTCTTTCTAGAAGTTCTAGGGGATATTCACGCATTTCCTTTTCCAGTTTCTGGGTGCTGCCCTCATGCCTGGGCTCGAGGCCCCTTCCTCCATCATCAAAGCTCCTCTCTCTTATAAGGACCTTTGTGAAGACACGGGGCTCACCCAGAAAATCCAGGATCCTCTTCCCATCTCAAGATCTTCAACTTAATGTCTGCAAAGGCTCTTTTATACCATGGAGGTCTCCTATTTCTAGTCTCTGGGAATTAGATGTGGACATCTTTGGGGACCCCTAATCTTTGAAAGCGGTTTGAGGAGTTCCCGTCATGGTGCAGCAGCAATGAATCCAACTAGGAACCATGAGGTTGTGGGTTCAATCCCTGGCCTCGCTCCGTGGGTTAAGGATCCAGCGTTGCCATGAGCTGGGGTGTAGGTCACAGATACGGCTCAGATCTGGCATCGCTGTGGCTGTTGTGTAGTCCAGTGGCTACAGCTCTCATTCGACCCCTATCCTGGGAACCTCCACATGCTGCAGGTGTGGTCCTAAAAAAAAGATAAAAAGATAAATAAATAAATAGCAGTGGTTCGACAAATACTATATGACATCACCTATGTGTGGAATCTAAATAACGTGTAAATGGAGCTCCCCTTATGGCTCAGCCATAACAAACCCGACTAGTATCCACGAGGATTCGGGTTTGATCCCTGACCTCTCTCAGTGGGGTAGGGATCTGGCATTGCCATGAGCTGTAGCAGCTGCAGCTTTGATTCAACCCCTACCCTGGGAACTTCCATATGCCGCTGGTGCAGCCCTAAAAAAAAAAAAAAGCAAAAACAGAGTTCCTGTAGCGGCTCAGTGGTTAACGAATCCGACTAGGAACCATGAGGTTGCAGGTTCCATCCCTGGCCTTGCTCCATGGGTTAAGGATCCAGCGTTGCTGTGAGCTGTGGTGTAGGTCGCAGATGTGGCTTGGATCCCACATTGCTGTTGCTGTGGTGTAGGCTGGCATCTTCCAAGAGGAGCATTGCAGCCACTCGCCCCCAGTTAGCCAGTGATTCACTCCACAATGGACAGGTGAAAAATCTGAACATACGCCAGGATTTTGCAAAAGACAGAGGAAAGGGGAGTTTAAGCCAGAGCAGCTGGTGGCCATTTACTACCCCTGCCTGGGAACAGGGTTGTCCAGTAGGGTGACCAACCATCTGGTTCTCCCAGGGCTGATGGGAGGCAGGATTTTCAGACTCAGACCAGGAGAGTGCAGGGCAAACCAGGATACGTTGGTCACCCCAGTGTCCACAGAAATATTGGCCAAGGAATGAGAAGAGAATAGCTGGGTTTTTGTGATATTAGTTGAGTCCCTTGATCCAGCCATGCCTGAAGCAAGACATACCCTGAACCATTTAGTTCTATGACCAGATAAAGTTCTCCTTCTGCTAAATTCAGTTGGGGTTGGGGCCCTTCCAATAGAAAGATCCTTGAGTAACAGCAAGAGGGCTTTCTTGGGATCATGGAGAATATCCTGAAGGGAAAATCTGAGTGTATTCCCAGCTGGGAAATTAACATTTGGGCCCCTGGGAGGAGGGGAAGCACCCACCGCCAGCTTAGCCTGACGCTCCCGCTCCTTCTCGGTTCTGAAGCGCTGTTGCTCAGCTCTCTCTGCCCGGCGCCGCTCCTGGGGGAGGGAGAAGAATGAAGGGGTGCAGGGACCCCCTTACCCCTTCCCAGGTTAGGTCAAGAGTGGAGATGGATACCGACTTGGGTACATCCCCCAAAGTTTCAGCCTCGGGTCTGTACTGGATGGGAACGGTTCTCTGTATCTCCCAAGACCCAAAGGATGGAAGGAAGGGGAAGAATCTGGGGGACCCCGCCTCCCCCAACTCACAATACGCTCTTTCAGCGCCACGAGCTCCTCTTCTTCTTTCTTGCGCTGCTCAAAATGCACGTCAATGAGCGTCTGCAGCTCCAGCAGATCTTTTTCCATGCGCTTGCGGTGGATGTCCTACAGGACAGAGTGAGAGGCCGGTCATTCCCAGGCGGTGCGGGAGAAGGCGCCCTTGGCACTTCTGAGACGGCTGGGCAGGCGGAGCCCTTCAGGGCGGCAAGAACGCGTGGGCTTGACTGTCTCCGACAGACGGCTGCCATGCACCTTGTGTCCAGCGGGGGGCAGCAAAGCATTGTGCTCGGACGCTGGGGGGCTCCCGGGAGAAGAAAAAAAGGGAGCAGGGAAAAAACAAAGAGAAGGATAAAGACGCCAAAAAAGAGAGAGAGAAGGAGGAGGGGGGTGGGGAGGAGGAGAAAGGGGAGGGAGAGAGGAAGGGGGAGGGAAGGGGAAGGGGAAGATAGGGAGGGGGAGCTCTTCCTAACGGGAACCCTAAAGGCCAGAAGCCCCGCGTGGGATGGAGTGTCTGTTACTTACATCGAAGTCCACGCGTTCCCCCTCTGGGATCTTCGGGGGGATCAGTGGAGGCACCACGGGACGGCTGAGTGGACAGAAGGGGAGAAACACCGAGTATTTTGACCTATCTGATGGGCTGCACCAGCCACACATGTGTGATGCCTGAGCACCTGGAACGTGGCTGGTCCAGATCAGAGGCGCTTGACCAAAATCATGTAAAATATTTCACTAGCAATGTTTTTATGGATTAGTGTTGAAATGATGAGATTTTAGGTATAACAAGGGTGAATAAAATATGCATTGGGAAGAATTTTACCTATTTCGTTTTACTTTTTTTTTTTTTTCTATGGCTGCATATGGAAGTTCCCAGGCCAGGGGTCGAATCCGAGCTGTAGCTGCGGGCCTATGCAATATGGGATTTGAGCGGCGTATGCGACCTACACCACAGCTCACGGCAACGCCGGACCACTGAGCGAGGCCAGGGATCGAATCACAACCTCATGGTGCCTAGTCGGATTCGTTAACCACTGAGCCACGACGGGAACTCCTGCTTTTACTTTTTAAAATGTGGCTACTAAAAAAAAAAAAAAAAAGGTTCATTTGGAGCTTGCTGTTGCATTTGTATGGGGCATCTCTGGGGATACGCCTTTGCCTTCTCGAAGCCCAGCCCCGAACTCCCACTTCTTGAAATTTTCTCTTTCTTTGGTTTCTAAGACCACACTTTCTTCTGATAGGCTTCCTAAGGCTCTGCCTGCCCTCATCTCCGTCTCCTTGTCCCCTGGTGAGAGTTTTACCCTCTGATTCATTTGTAGGAAATGCTAGTGATTAATATCATTCACCTGTGACTTGGATTCTCCTCTATTACTGAGGATTCACCAACCCTGGTCTCCAGCCCAGACTCTCTCCCAATCTCCAGACTCCAGGTAATGGATGGCTCCATGCCCCAGCTGAGCTCCCCAACCTGGAAATCTCTCCGTCTGTGGCCCCCTTTCCACCCCCTGCCCCCTGCCCAGGCTTTGGCCTTCTTCCCTGAAAACTCACCACATTCTACAGTTCTCTGGCCATGCCACATGGCTTCATGCTCCCGGGGCCTTTGCACATGCTGTGTGCTCAGCTTGCAATGGCCTCCACCTGACATTCTCCGCACCTGAGGCCTTCCTGCCTCCAACGAGCTTTCCTGATGCTGCAGCCCAGCTGTGTCCTCACTCCCATCTGACCCTCTGCCTCCTCATCCCTCAAGCCATGGTGAAACTCCACTGTCCACTGCATCTCATGCTCAGATTGCAACACCAATCTCTGGCCCCAAGGTCCCCACCTCCAGGTCTCCTCTCCGTCTCCCAAGGAGCTCTCACAGCCTGGCCTCCACCTGTCTGCAGAGCTTGGATCCTCAAAGACTGGCCGAGATCTGGCTGCTGGACCTTGCACCTTCCGCATTGCTTCCTCGTCTACAATCTCTCCCACCTCCTTCAGTTAGCAAACTCCCAGGACTCAGGGCAGCACCTCCCCCAGGAAGCCCTCCATGACTGCCACCGGGCATAGCTAGGGCCTCTTCTGTGCTACCATCTTTGTATCTGGGTCTGCTTCACCAGCAGGGCAGCCACACTCTGACTCATCAAATACCATGGGAAGTTCACCAGAAATGTTTGCTGAAGGACAGAATCACTGTCCTTTCGTAGGTGTCCCTCCCCCTCTCCTCTGTCTTTTTTTTTTTCTTTTTTGTCTTTTGCCTTTTCTAGGGCCACTCCTGCGGCCTATGGAGGTTCCCAGGCTAGGGGTCCAATCGGAGCTGTAGCCACCGGCCTACACCACAGCCACAGCAACGCAGGATCCGAGCCGCGTCTGCAACCTACACCACAGCTCACGGCAATGCCGGATCCTTAACCCACGGAGCAAGGCCAGGGATGGAACCTGCCACCTCATGGTTCCTAGTCAGATTCGTTAACCACTGCGCCACGACGGGAAGTCCTCCTCCGGTCTTTTTTTGCACCCTGTCTCTGAAGGCAGGGGCTAGATCTAAGAGACCCCACCCCCAGCCCTAGGATCTCACCTTGGCTTGGGGCGCTCTTCTTCTGTTGGGGGGGGGATACAAAGACACAATTAGCACGAGTTTGTGGGCGTGGGAGGACGCGACACACCCAAAGGTGGGCCCTCCTCGCCCCCCCAAGACTTGGTCCCCAGGCCCAGTTCCCTTGTCCTGCAGCCCTGGGGGAGGGGTATGGCGGGGGTAAAAGAGGAGAAGGGAAATCGGGGTGGCCGTAAAGGGAGGGAGGGGTCACACGCATCAGATATACATTCAGAACCGGTGTGGGGATTCCCCCCTCCCCCCGCTTCGCTGGGAAACCAGGCTTCCAAACCCCCCACCCTCCTTCTGCAGACCCAGAGCTCCTGCCCTCCTCCCCAAGCCCTCTGTTCACTCGGGGACCCTGGAGTTGTGTCCCCAGCCACCTCCCCCTTGGGGACACAGGAATCCAGACCCCCACTGTGCTACCCCCTTCTGCAACCCAGGCCCCAACCTTTGAATGTATATGGGGGAGAAAAATAACAGGCGAAGATGACAGGGGAGGAGGGGTGCCTCTCCGCAAACATCCAACCCTTCTATAAGTATTCCTCCAGTCTGGGGAAGAAGGCTTGGGTGTCGGTCCCTTTAAGAAGGAAGGGAACGGGTTAAAGCCGCTGCGAGGCTATTTCCCTTCGTGGCCACCAGAGGGCGCGCGGGCTCTCCGGGGCTTAAAGGACCGGGTCCGGGGCGGGTTATGGGGGCGGGGAGGGAGTCCTCGTGGAGGTCAGGGCCCAGAGGACCCCCCGCAATTGGTCTCAGGAAGCGAAGCAGCCGCGGTTACCTCGCTCTGCCACCGGCTCTGGCTCCTCGGGGGCTGGGGAGGGGGCAGGAGGAGAAGCGAGGGTTTGGGGAGCCAGGAGAGGGGAGCGGCCAGGCCCGGATGCAGGAGGGGGAGAGAGGGGAGAGAGGGGAGAGGCTGTTAAAGGAACTGAAGCCGAGAACCCCGAGAGCCCCGCGCCCCGCCCGGCTGCACCCCTGGACCAGCGGGCCCCCCACCCCCCCGCCTGTCCCCCACCCCCCCAGACCTGCGTCCAGCTCCAGACCTGCGGAGTCCGGGGCCTCACCTTCCTCCTCCTCAGCAGCCTCCTCTTCTGGAAGGGGTCGGGGAGAGAGAAGAGGGGTTAGGGGCCCAGGGGGACCCGGGGTGGAAGGGGCTTCAGAGAGGGGACCCAGTGGGTGAGGGGGCAGAGACCCAGATTAGGGCTCGAGCCTCAGCTGGGCGGGGCGGGGGGGGTACCCGTCAGCCTCAGCGGCCGCCGGGCACGATGGGCTTTTCCCTCCCAGGAGGATGGGCGTCGGGCCGGTCGGGCGGGGTGGGCCGAGGTGCACTCACCTTCAGGCTGCTCCCTGAGGACCCGGGCGGGGAGAAAAGAGGGAGGGGGAGAGTTAGGCGCCTCGGAGGCGGAGGGGGTCTCCCCCGCTCCAAGCCCCCAGCCCTCCCGCCAGCATCACTCACTCCTCATATTCCTGCTCTTCGGCGTCAGACATCCTGGCGTGACCTAGAGAGGCAGAGAACGGGGGTCTAAACGAGGGACTCGGGATCCCCGACCTGGGGTCCTGACGCCCGGGTCTGAGGGACGAGGGGCTGGGGGCTGGATCCTGGGTCTGACGGGGGGGGGGGGGGCTGGACCCCTGGGTCTGGAGGAGGAGGGGCTGGGGCAGGACTCCTGGGTCTGAGGGAGGAGGGGCTGGGACCTGGACCCCTGGGTCCAAGGGAGGAGGGGCTGTTGGCTGGATCCTGGGTCTGAGGGCGGGGGGCTGGGGCTGGACCCCCGGGTCTGAGGGAGGAAGAGCTGGGGGGCTGGATCCTGGGTCTGAGGGAGAAGGGGCTGGGGCAGGACCCCTGGGTCTGGGGGAGAAGGGGCTGGGGCAGGATCCCTGGGTCTGGGGGAGGAGGAGCTGGGGGCCCTCAACTCCCAAAGATTCCTAAACCGCGGATGAAGACAGGGCTTGGGAAGGTATGGCCCTGCCAACCCCAAGGCCGCAGGCCCCACCCCCTCACCACAGCTGCCCTCTTTTGTCTTATGACAAGTCCTTTGGAACCTGATCTGAGGAGGGATTAGGGGAAGGTATTTGGGGAAGACACAGTGGCCTGAAGACAATAGCTGCCCCACCCCCAAGGGCTATTTTGGGGGGATGTCATGGAGGGTGACACAGAGGACATCTAAAAAGTATTCTAGGAGGAGGGGTTCTGGGAGAATTCATCATACCCACTCCCCTCTGCCACCCTTGTCCCCTCCCCTTTGGTTATCAGTCACCTTCACCCACAGCTGTGGAGGGGACAGGACACATGAGAGCAGCTTCTGTCCCCAGACCTCATCCTGACCCCTAAATACTAAGACCCCCCAAATCTGAGGTCCCCAAATCTTAATACCCACAGATCCCAATTTAGGAATTCTGAAGATGGCTAAGTCCTCATATCTCCGGATTCTGACACCCCAACTGTTGATACTCCCGATTATGGGCCTGGCCACCCTAAAACCTTGACCCCCTCAGTCTTGAATCCTTAAATTGGGGAACCTTAAGCTTATGAGACCCCAAAATCTGGATGCCCAGACTCAGGGGCCCGATTCCTGATACCCCAAAATATGACTCCACAAATTCTAATACCTCCAATCATAAGATTTCAGATCCTGAGACCTCAATTCCTAAACCTCCAGATTCTGAGGCACTGCCCGTGCCCTGGTCCTGACACCCAGACTGTCTGCCAGCCGAGCACAGAGGTTCCCAATTTCTTTTCTTACTCCTTCTTGAATTATTATTTAATTTTATTGGAATAGAGTTGATTTATGAAGATTCCCAATTTCTGACATACCCTCAGAGCGCAGAGGTCTGAAGATGTAGATTCTGGAGCTCCCAAATCCTGGCACCCCCCAGCCCCATTCCCTAGCCCCTCCATCCCAATACATGCCCCTCCATCCCCAGGTCCTCTGAAGCCTGGCCCCCTCAAATTCCCAGACCTTCGCTTTCAGGGCTCCTGGGCCTCCACACTTTTCCCCACCTCTCGTGTCTCCCACCACTCTGCCCCTCCCCCAAGGACCCCCCCTAGAGACCACAGGGCTGTTACCTGAGGTTGGGTCGGCAGAGGTGTACGCTTTGGGGCAGAGTCCAGTTGGGCAAGTCTAGCTGGGCACCCCGGGTTTATAGCCAGAGGCTCAGCCCCGCCCCGGGGGCAGAGGGAGGGGGAGAGAATTCCTTTCCTCAAACTCTCAGCGCAGCTCCGAGGCTGCCCTGCCCCCACCCTGGCTCCGCGTTCGGGATCCAGGCATCTCCCAGCTGCTCCAAGGCCTCTCCCCACCCCAGCCTCCCTGCCCAGAACCCCCGGGGGCTGGGTCAGGGCCCCCTCGGGCTCGCCACCGCCCAGGGCACGGGGCACGCTCTGCTCTGAAGTTGCCCGGGCTCAGCAGGCAGTAGGTCCTGAAGAATGCTTAGTGATGAAAGGGGAAAAGGGGCACTTTGCCCCGTGGCTCTGGTCCCCTGCTCTTCATCCCTCTGGGCCTCCTCCCCCCACACCCTATTTCTCGGGCTCTGTGACTCTCCATTTCTTTCTCTGTCTCTGTCTGTCTCTCTGTCCCCCCTCCCCACCCCCATCCCTTTGTCTGCCACCAGGATTCCACCCCGATGACAACAGGCGCTAAAGCCGAGAGACAGGTGTTGGGAGGTGGTGGGGGGGGGAGTGTCAGCCCCGCAGGACCTCAGATTCCCCCCCCCCTCCATCTGACACGGCTCTTTCTGGTATCCCCTCCCCTTTCCCGGCCAAGCCATGACCTTGAACTCTGGGGGATTCCTCACTCCCTGTACCTCCGTGTCGCTGTCTGTGTTTCTGACTCTGCATTTCGGGGTGGGGGGCTTGGGGGCTCTCTTTGGCCTCTGTCCCTGTCTACGGTGTCTCCTGGTCTCCCTCTGCCCGTCAGTGACTGGGTATCTGACTGTCTTTAGCTCTCTGTCTCTATCTTTCCAGCTCTTTGTGGGGGTGGGGGGACCTCTCTTTGTGCTGCAGCTCTCCCTCTGTGGGGCCTCATTTCTTTCCATCTTTTTTTGTCTAAAAGGACTGTACCTGTGGCATATGGAGGTTCCCAGGCTAGGGGTCCAATTGGTGCTACAGGCTGCAGGCTTACACTACAGCCACAGCAATGCAGGATCCAAATCATGTCTGCGACCTGCACCACACCCCCGGCAACGCCGGATCCTTAACCCACTGAATGAGGACAGGGATCGAACCCATGTCCTCATGGATGCTAGTCGGGTTCATTAACTCCTGAGCCATGACAGGACCTCCTGTGCACCCTCATTCCTGTCTCTTCCCGGGCGGGCGAGGTCCTCTCTATTTCTCACTGTGTAGCCTGTGTCTGGTTTCCTCTCTCTCTGCACTTCTTTTTCTGCATCCGTCTCCTGTCCTTCTCCCTTGGCTGTCTGTCTGTCTGTCTCTCCCTGTGTCTCTGACTCAATCTGTCTGTGCCTCCATGTGTCCGTCTTTGGGCCTCGGTCTCGGCACCTCTGTGCACCCCCCACAGGGGGCAGAGGATCGGAGAACGCCCCCTATTGGAGACCCAGCTTTGCCTCTGGGGTGCGGTGTGGCTTTGGGGGAGCCTTGAGCTCAGGGGTCCCATGTCTCTCACAGCAAGACCCCAACCCCCAGGGTAGCAGACACACAGCCACTCCCAGCTCAGAGAGAAGCTTTATTCCTCAGGGTTGGGGCCAGGCTGCCCGTCAGGCCAGCTCAGCCCTCAAACTTCTTCTTGCGACCTTCCATCCCACTGAGCGCGTCGATGTTCTTGCGCCAGTCTCCCACCTCCCGGTTCTCCTGGGGGGATGGGGTCAGAGGTTAGGCTACCTTCCTGGTCTACAGGCTCTCAAATATCCTCCATGTGCCCTCTGTGCCCTTTTGCCCGCTGGGCCACTCTCCTCTGGATGCCCATTGCAGAATCTGCTTCTGGAACACTTCTTTTTTTTTGTCTTTTCTAGGGCCGCTCTCGCAGCATATGGAGCTTCCCAGGCTAGGGGTCAAATTGGAGCTGTAGTGCCAGCCTATGCCAGAGCCACAGCAACGTGGGATCCGAGCCGCGTCTGCGACCTACACCACAGCTCATGGCAACGCCGGATCCCTAACCCACTGAGCAAGGCCAGGGATCGAACCTGCCACCTCATGGTTCCTAGTCGGATTCGTTAACCACTGAGCCATGACGGGAACACCTGGAACACTTCTTGTTCCTTCAGACAACCCCTCCCAATTTGCCCCACTTCATGTCCCCCTCCTGCACTTCCTGTCCCCCCCTGCACTTCCTGACCCCCTCCTGCACTTCCTGCCTCCCTCCTGCACTTCTATCTTCTTCCTGCACCTCTGCCTCCTTGCCACTTCCTCCCTCCCTACTCCACTTCCGGTATTCACCTTCAACCTTCTGTCTTCCTCTGGCATTTCCTGTGCCCCTCCTGTACTTCCTGCCGAGGACCCTTACCAGGTATTGCTCCCCACCACCCCAAGTGCCACCTGCCCTGAGTCTAGGCCATAGGATGGCAGCCCCCCACACCCTCTCGCCAAAGCACCCTTTTTTCCTGGACCTAGTCACACTCACCTTCTCCGTGTCCTCCTTCTTCACCTGCTTGAGGTGGGCCCGCAGGTCTAAGGTCTCCTTAGCCCTGGCCCCCAGCAGCGCCTGCATCATGGCATCGGCAGAGATCCGCACCCTCCGCAGGGTGGGCCGCTTAAACTTGCCCCGAAGGTCAAAGATCTTCTGGTTCAGATCAGCGATCTAGAGGCAGCCATAAAGGGAGTCTCCACTCACCCCCCCCCCCCGCCTCACTCTTCCACCTGACTCTTCCCTCCTATCCCCATCCAGGCTTCATCCAGACTCTCCCTTGTTCAAGCTCCTACCACCTTTGGGACGAAACCCATGGTCCCCACCCTGGGACCTGAAGCCCTCCCCAATCTACCCCAGCCTCATCTCTGAAAACCGCGGACACAGCCCAGCCCAGCTACATGCATCACAGCTCCCTGGACCACACTTGAATTAATTTACCAACACGCGAGGCTCCAGCCACACATTTTCAAACATACTTTCTGCTTTCCCACCTCTGGGTTTTTGCATGTGCTGTTCTCTCTACCTGGAACAGCATTCCCTGACAGGATTGTACTCTGCCTCTGGCTCCTCCCTACCAGGCTCACAGAGCTGCCCGGCATCTCCTGGTGTCTGTGCCCATAATCAGGTGCAAGTGGCCAGGCTGAGACCAGAGCCCCAGGCACAGCACCTGCTCTGAAGGGACCCGACTGCCCAGGGCCTCCCACCTCCGTGATGTTCTTGGTGACTTTCGCCTCCACGTCGTATCTCTCCTCATCCACCTTGTCCACGCGGGCATGGAGCTGTCGGCACAAGTCCTGGTGGAGGAACACGGAGTGTGGGGGGGACTGCTGAAGGCGGGGGGCCAGGACTACAGGGTCTGAGGGAGGAGGGGCTGGGGATCTAGGTGTCTGGTCCTGGAGGAGCAGACTGAAGCCAGACTGTGGGAAACGGCGACTAAAGCAAAGCTCCAGAGCCAGGTGTCTTCAGAATCTGGCCTGGAGCGGCTGGAGGAACGAGCCCCCAGGTTTTGCTATTGTAGGCATCGGCAAGACTGTATTTCTGAATTCCTGAGAGTAGGGATTGGGAGATTGGAGCAGAGGATCCTGAGCAGAAATGGGGTGTAGTAACTTTACCCCTGGAGAATGCAAGACTGGACCCTAGGAGCCTTGATCCCTCCGTTGGGCCGGAGTCCCTGATTAGAGCCGGTACCTGCAGCTCCGCGAAGCTCAGCCCGGCCAACTCCAGAGGCTGGCACCGCGTGCTCAGAGCACGCCCCTTCTCTCCGCGCCGCTCCTCTGCCTCCCGCTCCAGCTCCTGCTTCGCAATCTGCAGCATCAGGGTCTGGGGAGGGGAGGCAGGAACCGCAGCCCAGGTATCGGATGAAGCCGGCGAGGAACAGCCACCCCCCCCCCCGGCCCCGCCCCGTAATTCCAGGCGGGCTTCCAGAGACCAGTCCCCTCAAGGTTGAGGTCCACCATTCCAAGGCCTCACCCCGCCCTCGGAGGGCGTCCCCTCCGCAAAACTTTCCAGGCCCCGCCCACTTGCTCATCCGAAACCCCACCCCATCCTTCAAGCTCCGCCCCCAGAAGACACCTAGACGCCTTCTCCAGGCCCGTCCACACCTTCAGCTGCAGTTTTCTCGAGGCGGAGATCTTAGACTTTTTCTGCCGGGGTGAGAGGGAGCAACAAAGGATGAGGGAGGAGAATCCAGAGGCGGACCCGCCCCCTCGAGCTAGGTCCGGATTTAGGCCCGCCTCCAACTCCAGCCTTCCATCTAAGGGAGGCCCCGCCCCTCATTTCCTTCCACCAATCCGAGCTTCTGTCTCTGGATAGGCACCGCCCACCGTCCCTAAAGCATTCGCTTTTCCCAAGGGCAACGGGACTCCGCCCATAAGCAGCTCTCCCCGAAAAGAGCCAGGATCCCTACTAAACTCCGCCCCTGAGGCCCTCAACCGCTTGGGCTCCGCCCAAGACCAAGGTCAGGTCTAGGCCCTGGCTCCGCCTCTCCTCCCCCAGGCGCAGGTAAACTAAGGCTGGAATCCGGGCTCTGTGAAGCCTACCCAAGCCCTGCCCACCGCGCTGGCCCCGATCTCACCTTGGCGTGCGGCTCGGTGGCGTAGGCGCGGTAGTTGGCTGAGGACCGGCGTCGCACCGGGGCCGGCGCGGGGCGCGAGTCCCCCGCCTGGGGTTGGGGAAACGGAGCTGGGTCACCGGAGGGACCCCCACCCACCCACACAGCCCTTCTCTGTGTGGTCCCGCCGCAGGGCCGCAGCCTCTAGCCCCAGAGCCCTCCCCCGCCGTGCGGGTCCAGCCCAATCCAGCTCTCACCGCATCCCCGCTCCTGGAGGGAGAGAAACCAGGGAAGGGGGTTAATGGTGGTCTGTGTCCTGTCAGTCCTCGTCCTAAGGGAGCCCAGAGACCTCTCTGACCCAGAGTCCCACCCACCAGCTCCGCCTTCTCGGTGCCTAGGGGTCGGATTCCCAAACTCGTAGCCTCATTCCGACACCCAGGGGTCCGGTCCCTACCTCCCTGCTCTGGCTGGGAGTCCTGCCTCATAGGAACCAGGGAGATATCTCCCCGACCCGCCGCTGCCTCCGGTCTCAGGAGTCCAGGCGACCCATTTTCACTCACCGGTCTGCCATGCTGTCTCCCGCCAGGAGGCAGAGAAGCGGGCAGGGGGCTCTTGGAGGGTCAGTGAGGGAGCGTCCGGAGTGACCTTGAAGGCCCCTGGTACTTCTGTCTTGTCTGTTCTCCTCAAGCCTCACAGAGGACACAGAGGAGAAGGGCGAGGACAGAGACTAAATATATTGCTGCCCCCTCCTCCCCTGCCCAGCACTCGAGATAACGGGGCGCGTGAGGGGTGGGGCGGGCCCGGCTCCAGCTGGATCACCCTTCCACCTCCGGGGCCTGGGAATCCAGCCCCTCCTTCCTCCCACCTAGGAGTCCAGGCCCCCAACCCCCTGCTCTCTCAAATCCAGGAATTCAGCCCCCACCCTCCCCAATTAAATTGCTATCTCCCTGAGGGCTGGTACTTTGTCTTTCTCACCATGTTATGGACAGTTTCAGTGCCCTAAACCTGTTAGGCAGTCAATGTATTTTCTGATTTATTTGAGGTTCTAGATATGGTGTGCCCAGACTCTCGGCAGTCAGTACATGCCACTAGGAAACCCAGAAATCTGGTCTTGGTTTCCTCTCTTGACCACTCCTGTCCCTCCCCTTTCCTAGCCCTGGAGACAGATTTTTTTTTTTTTTTTTAAGGCAATATCCGGGTCATATGGGGGTTCCCAGGCCAGGTGTGGAATCCGGGGTGTAGCCACCGGGCTACACCACAGCCACAGCAATGTCAGATCCCAGCCGCGTCTGTGACCTACACCACAGCTCACGGCAACGCCGGATCCTTCACCCACTGAACAAGGCCAGGGATGGAACCTACATCCTCATGGGTGCTCGTCAGATTTGTTTCCGCTGAGCCATGATGGGACCTCCTGGAGACAGATTGAAGGCAGGAAAGACACACGGACACAGGGAAAAGAGGCCCTGGCTCTCTTTACTTGGTCCACGCAGGGCCTGACCAGCTCCAGAGGAGGGGACACCCCCACCCCACAGTTAGGAATGGGACGCCGGAGGACGAGGGGACCACGCAGAGGGTCTGAACCCCAGGGCCAGACCTGCAGGCTGCATTGTTCAGGGTCTCGAGAGTGGAATGTAGAACTCAGAGAACAGTCTAGATTCTAGGAGTAAATAAATATAGAATCCCAGGAATGGAATCTGAAATTCTAGCGACACCTCTGGGGCTGAGTTGTGAGCAGAGAGTATTTTAGAGGTGGGTTCAAATTCTAGGACCTGACTTCAGAAGTTAGAGGTGGGGGGCTTGGTCTCTGGGGGTCTGGTCAGACTGTCGGGTTTGGCGGTCCTGACTCCCTGCAGGCAGAGCCAAAACCTCCGGGAGTGAAACCTGAGACGCTGAAGGCAGCTTGAAGGGCTCAGGGGGCGGGGTCTGACCTTCAAGGGGTTGGGTCAGGTCCTCAGCGGGCGGGTTGGGGGCCTCAAGGGGCGGGGCCAGAACTTCCGGGGGTGGGGTCCCAGATTCCACAGCTGGGTCCTCCTGGCTGGGAGAAGAGTCTCCGGGCTTGAAGAAGCGCGCGAAGGTCTCCGAAGGCCTGGCTCCAGGCTGTGGGGCGAATCCAGCCGCCCGGGCTAGCTCCCCCACCCGGCTGGAGAACCCCTGCAGCTGCTCCTGCCGCAGGTCCACTAGGTACCTGGAACCAGGATGTGGCGATGGGGGACCTGGCTTACGGCCCGCCCACTCCAATTCCACCCTCAGCCTGGGAGATCCCTTCCCTGCTCTCCCCAGTTAGCTGGCTCACTGTGCCAATTCCACGATCAGGTGTCCTCCAGGGGCCACGCAGGCCCCGAGCTCAGGGCAGAGAAAATGGACCATCCTGCGGAGAGAAGCGGGGAGGGCTGAGGCTCAGGCTTTAAGCTCCTGAGCGAAGAGGGGGGCTGTGGAACTGGACTCTGATTGAGGAGGGTCTGGGGATCTGGACTCCTGGGTCTAAGGGAGTGTGTGGTTGGGGAGGGAAGTCTGGGAAGCTCCCAGGCTCTCTTACCCACAGGCCACGTAGAGAAGCTGGAACTGTTCCTTGTAGCAGCTCTTGTGGTGGAGGGTCTGGGTGGAGCCGAGGGACAGGAAGTGGACAGTGAAGGATCCAGGGGCAGGGGCTGCTGGGAAGGGAAGACTGGCAGGATTAGGCAGACACACAAAGCCTGGAGATAACTCTGCTTGCCGTCAAGACCTTTCTCATCCTTTCTCTTAGGCAGATTCCAGGAAAATTCTGGGAGAAGGTTAGTCTGGCTGGCAGAGACCCATTTTACAGACCAGGCAACTGAGATTCAAGAGAAAGAAAGAGAGTGGGTGGCCCACGGCCACGCAGGACACACAGACATCCGGGGAGGGCCAAGTGAGGGGATGGGTAGAAGGGGGCGCGACCAGATTTAGTGGCAGCTGTCCAAAGGTGAGCCAGGACCCAGAAACGTGTTAAAATATTCACAGCCTCTTCGTCTTCTGCAGGTGGGATTAAAATTCTACCCTTGTAGTTCAGACTGTGAAGAATTGTTTCAGGATTTAGGAAAGGGAGAGAAACTCAGAGAGAAGAAAAAAGAGACCGAATGTGAGGAAGGGGAGATCATTCCTCCAGCCATTTGATACCGTATCAGCCCACGCTTGAATTTAAAACACCTGGAGCCTGAAGCGCGGGACGGGGTTCGTGTCCCACTCTGTCCCAGGCGATGATCACCGGAGCCCTGCTTTCCATCGCAAGAGAAAAGACTGTCCCTAGCTTACCAGACTCTGGCAGGCTTCCACCCGCGTCGCTCGGCACCTGCTCCGAGTCTCCCTTGGTGGTTCTCGGCCGCCCCCAAGCGACCACTTCTCTAAACAGCTCCGTCACGTTGTGCAGCGTGATCTCGCCCGCGGTCTTTGGAGAAGGGATGGGGTCAGACGCTGGGCTGGGACCGCAGGGCCAGGGTGGCAGGGAAGAGCCTTAGAGTACGCCACCCCTCCACTCCCTCACCCCAAAGCTTGCAGCTGGCATCCACACTGGCCTTAGGAAGGAGAGAGAGGCGGGGCCTGTTACATTTTGCGGGCGCACCACCAGAATGAGGGGCGGGGTCTGGGCGGCAGGGGGCGGGGCCTCGTGAACTCCAACCCCTGCACCTGCACCTTCAGCTGCGCACCTTGACCGGCTGCCCGTTGTTGGTCCGCAGGAGTGTCTCGTCGTCGGTTTCGATGCCAAAGGCCACGAAGGGCCCCGTGGCGATGTCCCCCCAGTACCCGCGCGCTGCTACGAGCTCTCCGTGCTGCGAAAGCAGAGAGAAACGAGATGGATAGGCGCCCCGGAAAGAAGGAGCAGCCAGGGCAGGAAGTGGCTCGGGAGACGCACTTGGCTCAGGAGACGACCGGACGCCAGGGTCCGGTTGGGCACGTGATAGGCGCTGGAGTCTCTGAGTTCAAAGGCGACGCCTGTGTCCCTCCAGCGCCGGAACTCACGAGTATGGATGACTCGGGCCTGGAGTTGGGGGAAGCAAGAAAAGAGGCCTCAGGGAATCTGGGATACGGTTCCCAGCACTGAGGGCCTCCAGCACCCTCCTCCCTCAGACCCAGGATCCCAAGCCCCCTTCCTCAAGCCCCAGAACCACCTCCTCACCCGGGACTGAGGACCTGATCCCCCCGGGTCCCAGCCCTCACCCCGCGATCGTGCAGCTTCATGTGCAGGTCCCAGTCGCTGACACCGCGCCGGGCGTCGTACCGGGAGCCCAGGTAGTGGCGCAGCCTCGAGTCCCACAGGCGGCTCATGGGGAAGGCCTCAGGCCCCTTCTCCCCGCCCGCCCAGAAACGGAACACGGCCTCCAGGGCGTCGCGCTCGCGGAACTGCACGGCCAGGCACGCGTGGAGGGAGAACCAGGGAGAGGCGGCTGCAGGAAGAGTGGCTTCTCCTGCTGGACCCTCCCTTCCCTCCCAGAGCGTGGGAACGATTCTCCCTTTTCTCAGATGAAGAAATTGAGGCGCAGAGAGCAGAAGCCGCCCCTTGGTCCATGTCTCACAGTGGGAGTCAGGAAGCCGGGGTTCGGACTCCCGCGCCCTCAGCCTACTCCATCAGCCCAAACCCATTTGGACCGTCCATCTCCATTCTTCCCGTTGCCACCCGGATCCCCGGCGGTGATAGTCGGAGGCCAGGCGGAGGCACCTTGAGCGCGCCCAGGCTGAGCCAGGGCAGCTGCTCTTGCAGGCAATCGGGTTCCGGGACCAGGTGAGCCAGGCGGTCGGCCTGGGCGCGCACGAAGGCGGCCACCGGGGGGCGCAGCAGCGCGTTCCCCCACACCTCCAGGAAGGTCTCGCTCCTCTCTGCGGGGAGGGGGGAGAAACTAGTGGGAGGAATAGAGGGAGCCTGGAAATGAGACCCCTGTGGATGATGCACATCCATTTTACAGTGATCTTAGGTTTTCATAGTCAGGTAGTGAGCATAAGGGACCCAGGCAAACTCCCCACCTCATCCCAAGGGCCAGAAGAAGAAGAAATAACTTAGACCTATTCTTCCCACCTATTCCCTCCCCCCAGGTAACCTCAATTCTGATTTTCATATTTGTTTCCCTTGCCTTAAAAAAGAAAAAGTTATATACAGATGGAGATGGAGATGAAGATTTATGTGTATTAAGTGTTAGACTGTTTATTTTTTCCATTTTAGTTAAGAACCTTATGAGAGAGAACTATATACCTGTAGTTAGATCAGATCCAGATTAGATTAGTCCCAGTTGTTTAAGGACTTTTTAATTTACTTATTCATTTGTTATTTTTTCATCTTTTTGCCATTTCTAGGGCCGCACATGGAGGTTCCCAGGCTAAGGGTCTTATCGGAGCTGTAGCCACCGGCCTATGCCAGAGCCACAGCAACGCGGGCTGCGAGCCGCATCTGCGACCTACACCACAACTCACGGCAACACCGGATCCTTAACCCACTGAGCAAGGCCAGGGATCGAACCTGCCACCTCATGGTTCCTAGTCGGATTTGTTAACCACTGAGCCACGACGGGAACTCCTTAAGGACCTTTTCATAAGGTGTATTATGAAATCTGTGCAATGTCTTCCGAATGTTCTGGGCTATTAATGACACCTACCATCCATAATCATGAAAACAACAGTACTCACTAAAATGTATTGAGTCAATATCATAAGCCAGGACATGTGCTTTTTTTTTCCCCATTGTATACTCATAAGAATTCTATGGGGGAAGATCTTTCATGACCTCCATTTTATAAATGTAGAAACTGAAGCCAAGAAAAGACCAGATACTAGCCCAAGGTCACAGAACAAGCAGAGTCAGAATTTGAACACGGCTTGTCTGAATCCTAGAGGTTTTGCTCTAGGCACTAAGCTGAAGTTGTTGTTACTGAGAGACAATCAATTTCCCAAATCCTCCTTCTCCCCCTTCTCCTTATAAGTTCACTTTCCAAGTCTGCCTCCTTCAGGCAGGCTGCCTGGGTTTCACCCTCAGCTCAGCCAACCCCCCCCCCCTACTTCTGGAGGCCTCACTACCTCTCAGAAAGTCCCTTGATCTCTTTTGGGCTTCTCCCTTCGTGGAAGGTTCTGCATGCTTACACTGTGTCATGCATAGTTCTGAAAGTTTTATGTGGATTTTCTTCTAGAATTCTCTAGATGATTCTAGAAAGTATTTTTAGGCCTACTTCACAAGTGGGAAAGACTGAGGCTCTAAGGCCAACAAACGAGTGAGCGAGTGATGAAATAGGGATCAATACTCATTCAAAATGAGTACCCTTGATTTCTTGTTTGTTTTGTTTTTGTCTTTTTGCTTTTTCTAGGGCTGCCCCCGCAGCATATGGAGGTTCCCAGGTGAGGGGTCTAATTGGAGCTGTAGTCACCCGCCTATGCCAGAGCCACAGCAAAGCGGGATCCAAGCTGCATCTGCAACCTACACCACAGCTCACAGCAATGCCAGATCCTTAATGCACTGAGCAAGGCCAGGGATGGAAACCACAACTTCATGGTTCCTAGTTGGATTCATTAACCACTGAGCCACGACAGGAACTCCTGAGTATCCTTGAAATGCCAAAATTCCTACAGGGAAGGGGAAGAGGCTGGGGGCCAGACTGCCTGGGTCTTTGCCACTGACCTTGCAGCCCCATCTTCTCTGGATCCTCCAAGGCTATACTGAAGATCAGCATGTGTCGGGCTACAGCTTCTAGATTATTTTCCAGAACATAAAACTGGAAGTATGGAGAGGGAAGGATGATTCTGAGATGTGTCCTTGGCTCCCAGGAGACTCAAGAGTGAGCAAACTTAGAACCCAGGAGACCTGTACATCAGCCCCCCTTCTTCAACACGAGCATGGGCACTCAGAACTCTCCTCCCCATCACTACTCAGGCTCTTCCTCCCACTCGGACCCAGGAGTCCCCAGACCCAGCCCACTCTTTCCCCAGGACTCAGGAGTCTGGGTTCCCAGCTCCAGGGATTCAGGAATCTGGGCTCTCATATTCATCCTCCTCCTTTCACGACCCCGTAATCCCAGCTCACGTGGAATCTCCTTCGAGGCCAGAGCGCAGCTCGGGCCAAAGTCCGAAGCAGATGCCGCCCATCCACGGAGCCCACCAGCAGGACATTTAGTTCGGGTATCCCGTGCTCTGGATCGTCTGGGTCCACAGGAGGACCTGACAAAAAGACAGCGGGTTGGGGTCGGTGGCCTGAAGAGCGCCCATGGCAGCCTCGCTCAGCACGATGGACTACACCTCCCAGGAGAACTTGTACTCCTGGCCTAGGTTTCAAAGGGAGCTGTGCCTCTAAGCATTCTGGGACTGGTAGTCTGCAGCGGCATCAAGGCTGTCCGCTGGGGGGCGCCCCCACCCTTGGAGCCTCAAAGAAGGTTAGCGCGCTGTCTGCCAGCTCTGAAGGCAGCGCTGTGTTGGATTTGTGATCCTGCGTGGGACTCACTCTCAGCCTGCAGGTCCACCGCCGGGGACAGGCCCCACCAGGACACGGAGCCGAAGCCTGAGCCCGAGCCTGCCGGTGTGGTCATCGCCCTGCACGACAGACAACCTGGGAATCCCCAAACATCGTGTCTGCGGCCCCCACCCATTCGCCTTTCACGTCCCCTGATTTCTCGCCTCTTTCCTCCATGGGACGGCCCCCCTCACCTTTATCCTTCCAAATAACTGGACACACCTGCTCTCTGCCCACTCCGAGATGCAGTCCGACGCTCTCTCCGCAACTGCTGCCCAGAGTCTCCGCCCTTTTCAATCAGTAAGCCAATGGGAGTGTGCGGGCTGGCACCACTGTGATCCACTGACCAATGAGAGCGAGCGAGACCTGTCCTCTATGAACTTTTGACCAATGCGAGCGTTGAGGGACGACGACTCTGGCTTGTGGGAGTGGTGGGCAAGCGGACGCGGTTGTCATGACGACGGCGTGGACGAAGGGGCGGGGCCGGAAGACACGGGGCGGAGCCTGGGGCGGTCCAAATTTCTGGAACGGGGAGGAAGAACGGAACAGAATCTTGATAAACCCAAATTAAAGTGAGATGGCCCACACCTTAAATTATAGACCTCTGGAGTTCCCGTCGTGGCTCAGCGGTTAATGAATCCGACAAGGAACCATGAAGTTGCGGGTTCGATTCCTGGCCTTGCTCAGTGAGTTAAGGATCCGGCATTGCCGTAAGCTGCGGTGTAGGCCAGCAGCTGTAGCTCCGATTAGACTCCTAACATGGGAACCTCCATATGCCATGAGTGCGGCTCTAAAAAGCAAAAAAAAAAAAAAAAAAAAAAAATCAAATTCCAATTAAACACATTACATTAAAATAAATGTAATCAGGAGTCCCCTAGTGGCCCAGCAGGTTAAGGATCCAACGTTGTCACTGATGTGGCATGGGTCACTGTTGTGACATAGGCTCAATACCTGGCCTGGTAACTTCCAGATGCCGGCAAGTGCGGCCAAAAAAAAACAAATAAATAAGGGAGTTCTCGTCCTGGTGCAGTGGTTAACGAGGCCAACTAGGAACCATGAAGTTGCTGGTTCGATCCCTGGCCTCGATCTGTGGGTTAAGATCCGGCATCGCCATGAGCTGCGGTGTAGGTCACAGACTCGGTTCAGATCTGGCGGGGCTGTGGCTGTGGCTGTGGCGTAGGCTTGGCAGCTGTAGCTCTGATTAGACCCCTAGCCTGGGAACCTGCATATGCCGCGGGTGCGGCCCTAGAAAAGGCAAAATAAATAAATAAATAAATATGGTAAAGAAAAGGTAATCATACTCAAAACTCATCAGTTTCTATTTTATTATATTTTACTATTATTAGTGGTCTCAAGGTTATTTCCAACTATTGTATCTGTAGGAAGGAAATGCTATTTTAATGCAATGTTATTTTTGTTTGTTTAGGGCCGCACCTGCAGCATATGGAAGTTCCCAGGCTAGGGTTCAAATTGGAGCTGTAGTTGCTGGCCTCCACCGCAGTCACAGCAACACCAGACAGAGCCTCTGGGCAGGTCCAGGTCCTTAACCTACTGAGTGAGGCCCAGGGTCGAATCCATGCCCTCATGGCTACTAGTGGGGTTCATAACGCACTGAGCCACAAAGGGAATTCTTGTACTTCATTGCTTTTTACGACTGAATAATATTCCATTATTTCCCCCTCATTTTTGCAAGTCTCATGCCTTCTTGCCATTCAAATCACAGCCCCTAAACACTACTTTTTCTTTTTCTTTTTTTTTTTTTTTTTGGCTTTTTAGGTCTGCAGGGCATATGGAGGTTTCCAGACTAGGGGTCAAATCGGAGCTGTAGCCACCAGCCTAGGCCACAGCCACAGCAACGCCAGATCTGAGCTACATCTGCAACCTACACCACAGCTCACGGCAATGCCAGATCCTTAACCCACTGAGCGAGGCCAGGGATCAAACCTGCGTCCTCTAGGATGCTAGTCAGATTCGTTTCCACTGAGCCGTGATGGGAACTCCCCAAACACTACCTCTTCAGGGAAGCTGTCCCTGACTACCCTTTTAAAATGGTCTGGGGAGTTGCTGTGTGGTCTAGTGCTTAGGACTTGGTGCTTCCATCGCTGTGGCCCAGGTTCCTGGTGTGGCCACTGAGATCCCACAGCAGCCATTGCACACCACAGCCACAGCCCAAATAAATAAAAATTTTAAAACAGGATCTCACCTCAGCCCTTACTGGTTTCCTTCCAGTCTGGTCACCATTTTTTTTTTTTTTTGGTCACCATTTTTAATGGTTTTGGACTTCTAATTTGTCTGCTGATTTGTTGAGACATGGAACTGGGGATCCCAACGTCATTATCTAACTCAGAACAGATTCAACCCCAGGATTTAAAGAAGGACTTCCAGCTGTAGCCCTGAGCAGGTCACATTAATTCACCGAAGCACAGTTTCCTCATTTGTCAATTGGGAACAATCATCACATCTATTTCATGAAGTTTTTGTGAGAATTATTAACAGAAGTGGTAGCAGTAATACTGCTATAATACGACATAGCTCTGTCTTTATAAAGATGCCTCCCTCGAAGTTCCCGTCGTGGCGCAGTGGTTAACGAATCCAACTAGGAACCATGAGATTTCGGGTTCGGTCCCTGCCCTTGCTCAGTGGGTTAAGGATCCGAAGTTGCCGTGAGCTGTGGTGTAGGTCGCAGACGCGGCTTGGATCCCGCGTTGCTGTGGCTCTGGCGTAGGCCGGTGGCTACAGCTCCGATTCAACCCCTAGGCTGGGAACCTCCATATGCCGAGGGAGCGCCCCAAGAAATAGCAACAACAACAGCAACAAAAAAGACAAAAGACAAAAATAAATAAATAAAGATGCTTCCCTCACTCACACATGAGAAATCACTGCATTCCTTTGGAGACACTTTTTATTTTCTTTTTAGGGCCACACTCTCAGCATATGGAAGTTCCCAGGATAGGGGTCAAAGTGGAGCTGCAGCCACAGCCACACCCACAGCAATGGGGGGATCTGAGCTATGGTTGTGAACTACACTACAGCTCACAGAAACGCTGGATCCTTAACCCACTGATCGAGGCCAGGGATTGAACCCACAGCCTCATGGATACGAGTTGGATTCATTTCTGCTGTGCCGCAACAGGCACTCCTGGAGAAAATTTTTAAATCTCATGGACCTCACAACCTAAGTGACTGAGCTGACTTCTCTTTTTCCCATTGGCTCCCAGGAAGCTCCGGGTTAAGTTTGTACTCTGCCCCTTTCCTTAGCAAGTGGGGTACCTGCTTATTGGTTCATTTTCCACTTAACTTGATGCTCAGAGAGCTCTCTTGCAAAATGTCATGAATCTTTGTCCGCCACTTGAAATCCTGTCTCCGATGAGGTGGGGGAGAAGCCAATGAAATGGTCATCCTTCCTAGACGCAGACTGAGAGAAAGAATTTGTGAAGAAGAATGAGGTATAGCTGGAACTATTGTCTCTCCCTGTGTAACACTTGTCTTTCTCCAGTTCTCTGGAGATTTCTTTCCCAGAGTCTGCATAGTTACTTTGTTGCCTTGATGAGAGCAAGTTGCTTGGATGTAAAACCTGGGATGGCATCTGATTGGGGTTCCAGCATCCACCGGAAGCTGGGAAGACCTCTGGGAATATAGAAGGGATGGATGGTGCAAGGAAGAAAGGGAGGGAGGGAGATATGGGTGTAAAAATCTATGTAACTCGTGGGTGAGGGAGCAGATACATTCATGAATAGAGAAGTGCATTCTTGGAGTTTCTGTCTTGGCTCAGTGGTTAACAAACCCGACCAGGAACCATGAGGTTGCGGGTTCGATCCCTGGCCTCGCTCAGTGGGTTAAGGATCCGGCGTTGCTGTGGCCTAGGTATAGGCCGGTGGTTACAGCTCCAATTAGATCCCTAGCCTGGGAAATTCCATATGCCGCAGGAGCATATGGAAAAGGAAAGAAAAAAAAAAGAGAGAAGTGCATTCTCTTTGAATTCTCACTGACTGCAAACATACAGTAGGTAGTACTGTTATCAGAATTTTTTCAGATGAGGAAGTTGAAGCTTAGAGGAGTGAGTGAGTGCTCACTCAAGTAAGTGGCAAGCGAGTGTGGGAGGGGGCAGAGGGGCAATGGATGAATGGCTGGGTGGGTGAATTTCCCTGTGTGTTTCCACGATGCGCAGCCCTATCTCTGCCCTCCTGTGCTCCCACCCCGCTGGGCCCCTCTTGGGTTTCCCGCCTGCCCCTGCCCACCCCATCAAGAAGCACCAGTCCAGGCCAGCAAAGTTGCTGAGTATTTATTTGGTCCCAGGAGCGGTGTAGGAATCGGACTCGAGATGGGAATGGTTGATCCTGCACAGGAAAAGGGGCGTTGGAAACCAAGGGGATGGTAGGCTGGGATCACTGATTGTCAAAGCAGAGGGCAGGACCATGGGGTGTTGGGGGGAGGCCAGACCGCTCCCCGCCCCCAGAGGTCCTGGGCTTCTGGGTATGTGCATAACGGGGAGTTGGCAAGTTATCATAATTGGCATAACGGAGGGGAGCGGGGAGAAGGTGGGAGTGGGCGGAGTGGGAGGGGGCGTTAGCCCTCAGAGAGAGCTTAAAGGGGGGACATGGGCGTGGCTTTGGCTGGGAGTCTGGGGTCAGGGGCTTGAAGGTGGGGATCAGGGGGCTGGCGGCGGCCTCACCCGGTCAGGGGGCCGCAGCGAGTGCCACTGGGCGATGGGCCGCCGGGGGTTGGCCAGCATGTCTGCCCAGTGCCGCAGGCCAGCCCCCCCGGCCGCCGCCCCTACAGCTACCCTCCCGATGGCCTCGTTCTTGCCCAGCTTGTCGTAGTCCAGCACAGTCAGCTCCACCTGGACCTTCTGGGGTGGGCGGGGGAGGAAGAGGAGACAGAGCGGGTCAGGAGGCACGTGGCGGGGCGTGGGGAGCTAATCTCCCCTCTCTCAACATGAAGGCGGAGGCAGTAAGAGTTGCTGTGCCCAACATCAAGTATCGTTGCTAAGGAGACGCTCTCCCTGCAACCACAGTTCCTTGCCAGGCTCCTGGGCTGAGGCTTCACCAGGAGCTCCAGGGCGTGGGAGCTGAGCCGGGCATCCGGCTCTCGCTTGGGGGGCGGGGCTTCCTGGTCCTCCTCCGAGGAACCCGACCGTGAGAACACACCATCAGAGCCCCCAAGACCGGGTGTCTCCGGGTTGCTAGGGAGTTCCATTAGCGGCGGGGTGGGAGCTTCTAATGACCTGAGACTCTGGGAAAGGGATGCTCCGGCAGGGGCTACGGGCAGGTCTGAGCTCACCTGGACCTGGTCACAGGGCACCTCGAAGCTGAAGGCCTCGTTGTAATAGGGGTTCAGGGTGTTCTTCTTGATGGTCGTTTTCTTCTTCCGCACCTTTTTGCCGCCCTGCAGCAGGTGCACCTTGACGTAGGGATCTGGGGAGAGGGAGGAAGAACGGTACAGCCCCGTCTCCGCGGGGCCCAGGATGGAGGGAAGGGCAGGAGACTCGTCTTTGGCACTAGATGGAGACAGCCCACGCATCCCTCAGGTCTCCTTCTCTGTGCCCACATTGAATCTAAATCCTCCATGCTGGCCTGGGCCTCCCTCTCCCGTATGGGACCCTGGGGACCCAGAAACTGCCAGAACCTCAGCCCGAGGGCCTCCTCCGCCCCCCCACCCCATGTCCTTGCTTTCCACACACCTGACAGCCCTCCCACGTCCATCTTCTTCAGGTTTTTAGCCTCCAGGACGATGACAGTGAGTTTCCCGGCCGTGGGGACATAGCGGAGGGAGAAGCAGATGTCACCTAGTTTCTCCTGCTGAAAGATGGAGAGGGACACAGGCTCTGCATCCGTTCCCTCTGCTACCTTTCTCTCTCTCTCTCTTCTTTTGTTTTTTTTTTTGGGGGGGGCCTCACCCACAGCATATGGAAGTTTCCGGGCGGGAACCTTAGCTGCCGGCCGACACCAAAGCCGCCGCATCTGTGACCTACGCCCCAGCTTGCGGCAACGTTGGATCCGCTGAGCGCGACTAGGAATTGAACCCGCATCCTCATGCATAGTAGCCAGGTTCGTTCCTGTTGAGCCACAATGGGAACGCCTTTTCTTTTCTTTTTGCCTCTGCGACCTTTCTTGCCTTCCCCCTCTCTTGGAATGGTATGGTCCAGTGTTAAGACTCCAGTGGTACAATCCAAGGGGAAGCATCTATCCTCCGGGAGAGACCAGAGGGTCCTCTCCCTCAGACAGGAGGGCAGGAGCCCGGACCCGGGAGGCCTGTGATCTGATTGGCCCGGGGTGGTGGGCGGGGCTGGCCTGGGGGCGTGGCCACACGGTCTCACCTCCTCCCGAGGAGCGGCCTGCAGCTCCCGCCAGGCCAGCACGGGCCGCCCCAAGTCCACAGAGCTCATGGGGACCCGCACCTCCCCGATGGCGTCGTTGCGGGAGAAGCGGTCGAAGTCGTACACTGCCATGACCAGGACCCTGCCTCCCAGCTCCACGTAGGGGACCTGGGTGAAGGGGGGCAAAAGAAGGCACAAGGTGAGAGTCAGAAGTGTGCGCACAGCTTCCAGGGGGAAGGCCTTGAGTGGGGGCAGCGAGGGGCCAAAGCAACAGTGGGGAGGGTCCGTGGAGCCCAAATGGGACCGTGCAAGAACCAGGGGAGCAGTCCAGCCACCAGCAGTGCCCTAAAGGGACAACAAAGGGTCCAGTGGAATAGTCCCCAGAGCTGGTAGCTGCCACCAGTAAAGGCTGAAGTGATCGGCCCCCAGTGTTCCAGAGACTGGGGACAGGCTGCCGGGCATGGAGCACTGAGGCCAGGACCTCACCTTGAAAGCAAAGTTCTCCCCAAAGTGTGGGTTCAGCGTCTGCCGATGCACCTTGGTCTCATACCGCCTCCGTTTGTCTGGCAGCAGGTAAACCCGCACATAGGGGTCAGAGGAGCCACCTAGGTCCAAGGCTGCCAGTCCCTCAGCTTGCAGGATGCCCACCAGCAGCTGTACAGTGATGAGGGGACCCTAGTCTTAGCTTCCCTTCTGGAGCCTCCTCTAAGAAGGGACCAGAACCTCCCCTCCAACGCACCCCACACCCACCTGGCCACTCTGGAAATCATAATCCAGTGAGTACTGTAGTCGTCCTAGTTCATGCTTCTCTGCCACCTGCTGCCCTGGCCCAGATGGTGCTGGTTCCAGCTCCTCCACTTCTGGTTGCACCTTAGGGAGCCAGGGGCAAAGGCAGGTGAACTCTTCCCCTGATAATGGTATCCTCCAGGCCCAGAAGCCAAGGGAGACTCACAGATCCCTCTGGCTATACCTGCACACTTGCAAGCTAAGCGGACTTCTGTGTGATTAGTGATGTCTGCCAAGGACAACATACAGTGTGGTATGTGTGTCAGTCTTTGATTAGTGATGTCTGCTATGGGCAGGAATAGGCTTACAAGTAGTGTGTTTGTCCTTCCTACACTAGAAAAACAAGCAATGACAGTATGGATGAGGATTTTATTTCACACATTAATGGATGTACTGGGGTGACTGTCCAAGTTGCCACACTGATTGCCACAGAAAAACATGGAGGGAAAATGGCTTAATTACTGTGTATCTGCCTTTCTAAACTAGAACAACATCAGAAGACTTCTCTTTTTATGGTCTTTTTTAGGGCTGCACCCATGGCATATGGAGGTTCCCAGGCTAGGGGTCCAATGGAAGCTGTAGCCGCTGGCCTATGCCAGAGCCACAGCAACACGGGATCCAAGCCATGTCTGTTACCTACACCACAGCTCACAGCAACGCTGGATCCTTAACCCACTGAGCAAGGCCAGGGGTCGAACCTGTGTCCTCATGGATGCTCATCATCATTTCCACTGAGCCATGATGGGAACTCCCAACATCAGAAGACTTTTTAACCTAAGCCACCAATTTTCAAAATTTCAGAATTCCCGAGTAGAGTGGTTGAAATGCCTTCACTTCAGAGATTCTGATTTGGTAAGTCTGGCACAAAATCTAGGGTTTGCATTTCAACAAGGACCCGGGGTGATTCTGCTGCAGACCTTCTTTGGAGTCGCTGGCTTAGAGGATAGGGATACCAGGACCCTAAAGGGCATCCCTTAAGGTTAATAATCATAACGGCTATGTGTTAAGAAGGGAGAAGGGAAACTACTAGTTATGGACCAAGAACTTGAGGCTCAGAAACAGACAGTGAGTTTCCCAAGGTCACAGAGCCTGTGGCTCTGGGTTGGAAACCAGGACTCTTGGGCTCTCATATGAGTCATTCCCCTCTGCCTTCAGAGGCCTAATGCTCAGATCCTTGCACCTGCAGCTTCCCACTTTCCAACCCCAATGGGCCTCTTCCCACTCAAGTTTCCTTCTCAGGGCTGCCATACAGTCTCCTGGCCCTAGACCTATTCTCCACGTGGGTTCCAGGAGATGGGTTCATCCTAATACCCACGTGACCCTGCCCCTCTCTCCTGCTCAAAACTTCCATGGCTTCCAATTGCTTCATTTCGTGGGTCCTGCTGAGCTCTCCAGAAGCCTCACTCTAGGGCACAGGCTATCTGTGCTCCATACCCCAGCTACTGTGGAAAATGACTCTTTGTTCTCCAAATATCCCTCAGAACCTGGATTCCAGGCCCCAGCACGTGCTCTTCCTTTGAGGTCGAATGTCCTTCTCTCTGCTCTCAGAATGTCCCCGAGTCCCTTTGGGTCTCAGCATGGCAGTCGCCTCCTCCAGGAAGCCTTCTCAGACTGCCCTAGGCTGTCAGGCGGCCGCTCTGTGTTCCCACAGGCCCTATACTGCCTCTAATGTGGCACATACCGCCCTGTATTGTGAATGTCTGTGTGAGCGTCTGACATCCCCATCAGACTGGAGGTTCTTGTGAATGTCTGGTCCATCTCCAGGTCCCCAGGTCCAGTTTAGGGCTAGATGAGCAAAGAAGGGTGAAGGAGGGATGGAGCAGGGTCTGAAGCTGCTAGGCAATGGGGAGAAGAAGGGGTGCAGGAGGGGGCAGGGCTGAGGGGCTGGGCCAGGCCACACCTTGTCTATGTAACTCCGGCCCAGCTCCTTTACTTCCTGAAGGTGGACCTGGGCTTGGGTCTGGCTCTTCTTGCCCATCCGCCTCCGACATCGCTTCCGGTAGAGACAGAAACAGCAGCTGAAGACGAGGAGGGCTGAGACCAGCACAATGGTGGCCAGGGCCCAGGGGGGCACTGCAGCGGGCGTGGAAAGAGAAAACACTGAGGCCCTGGGATGCAAGCCAGCTGATTCAGTCTGCATTACAGTGTTTAGCTGAAATCCTGGCCTTCTTTTCCCTCCAGCTATTTCCATTCCATTTTATTCCCATGTTTCCCTTTCAACTGATCCCACCTATAAAACTATTTGAAGCCCTGTGGCAGGTTGACACTGTCTAGATTTTCCCACCTATTTGTTCCACTTCTTCTATCCCCATTCCATTCTAAATTTTCTGCTCAACCCTCGTGCTTTTAAAAGGAACAAAGTTTCCCTATCTCTTTTTTCGTTGTTGTTTATTTTATTTGGCTGCACCCATGGCATACGGAAGTTCAGGGGCCAGGGATCTAACTCGTGCCACAGCAGCAACCTGAGCCACATTAGTGCCCATGCCAGATCCATAACCTGCTGAGCCATCAGGGAACTCTTCAGTTTCTGTATCTTTAAAAGAAAGGAAAGGTGGACTTTCCAGTTCACCAATCCAAGATTCCATTCCATTCCACACCTCTTGATCTGGCTCTCGATTTTCTTGCATACCTGTTCCTTTTCCATTTCATTTAGATCCCAGTCCAGGATTCCGACTATGATCCCACCCGTGTTTTCCAGCCCGCCAGCCTGAATACACCCGTCCGAATCCAGCCCCTGGGCATTCTGGCCGGGCTTTCCCTCCGTTCCACCCCGGGTCTCGCTCACCAGGGCCGTGGCTGAGACGACTGGAGTCCGGCGGCGTATCGGGCGCTGGAAGCCCAGGTGTTGGGGGCTCCGGGAACATGGCGGCAGGGTTTTACGGTTCTTTCTGCGGAGGCACCCAAGCGCCCTTGCTACCTCGCACGCACCCAGTGCATCCATTGAGCCCCCCGAACAACAAAGAACTCCAGCTCCCATAGGCACCCTGGGCGGCCGGCCGTGCAGGAATCGGCCGGCCGCCGCGAGGCATGCCGGGGGTTGTAGTTTCAGCCTTCCTGCGACCCAGGGCAAGCGCTGGGAGTGGATTCCGGAACCCAGTTCCATCCCAAAGGAACAGCCCCTCCCTCCAAGGCCCCCCAGAAATCCAATCCAGCTGACTTCTGCCCCTTCCTTGCCCATCCCCGGGGCTTGAACCGGAAGTGGGCGATGGCTGGCGTGGGGACCAGCGCAAGGTGTTGCCCAGAGCAACGGCTGGCTCCTCTCCGGCAGGAGGGCAGTGCTGGTTGCCCCGGCAACGGCCGGTTGCCAGGACAACGGGCGGGGCTTACGCACAGCGGCCAAGTCCAAGCTGGACAAGCTTGTTCAGTGCCCTGCCCCGCCTGGGACCCCCGACCCGGATACCGGGGACAAGCGAGAGTAGGAAGGAGGCGGCCTTGCCCGTCTGTCCACGCGCCCACTGCTGGCTCCTCCCTCCACATCTGGCCCTGAGAGTGAATACTCAGGCTGCCTTCCCTCTCCCACTCTTGCAGGGACTCGGGGGTGGGGGCTGCCCTGCTCCCTCGGCTGAGCCCCTACAGCCTTCTCAGCCTGTTTGTCTCTCCCGCGTACCCCAAGCTCTGTCTTCATACCTGTCCCCGTGACCACCTCGGCCTCCATTCCTCTCTACTCCTAATCAAGGTTTTCCTTATATCTGTCTGCCCGCCGGCTTCTCGCCGCTCCTCCGTTGTCTGGTCTCTGCCTGTTGCCTGGTCCCCGTCTACCGAGGTCCCTCACTCTCCACCCCAGCCTCTCCTCCCTTCCCTCCGGCTCTTTGTCTCCACACCAGTCTCTAAATTCCATTCAGGCTCCAGCCTACCACCCCCTCCGTTAGTGTCCCTCCCACCCCCCACACACACACGCACACGCCCAAGCGTCTCTCCAGGATGCCAATAAGGATGGGGCTTAAGGACGGGGTCCCAGCAGCTCCTACCTGCTCCGCGGCCAGACCGGACCCTCCAGAGAGACAACGAGGCGCCGGCCCCGCCCGGACCCCGCCCCCGCACGCTGGTGGGTGGCGCTGTCCTGGGTGCTGATCGCGGAGCGCTGGGGGGTGGGGGGGCGCGGCCCAACAGCTCCCGGCTGAGCTGTGTATGTGAGCGTGTGCGTGTGTATATGTGTGAGAGCGAGCCTGTGTGTGTGCGTGTGTGAGTGTGTATGTGTGTGTGTGTGTGCGCGCGTGCGTGTTCGGGAGGTAGAGAGCCCCGCCCCGCCCCTCGTCCCGCCCCTCGCCTGGAACCACCAGGGTGCCCACGGATATTTATCCTGCTCCGAGGATTTTCTGCTTTTCCTTTTTTTTTTCTTTTTTTAAAATTTTATTATTATTATTTTTTTGCTATTTCTTTGGACCGCTCCGGCGGCATATGGAGGTTCCCAGCCTAGGGGTCGAATCGGAGCTGTAGCCACCAGCCTACGCCAGAGCCACAGCAACGCGGGATCCGAGCCGCGTCTGCAACCTACACAACAGCTCAGGGCAACGCCGGATCGTCAACCCACTGAGCAAGGGCAGGGATCGAACCCTCAACCTCATGGTTCCTAGTCGGATTCGTTAACCACTGCGCCACGACGGGAACTCCCGATTTTCTGCTTTTCTAGTCCAGCCACCTGATAATTCAGTCCCCTTCTTCCCCGGCGGTACTGCCATAGAATCAGGGGCCAGAATATTGGGTTCGAGGACTCTGAATGCCCTCCCTGGAGACCCAGGTATTCTGATATCTAGACAGGAGAGACTGAGCGTGAAATTCTCCAGCATAACCAGCTCCAGACTTCACCCCACCCACTAAGTTCCCGTAATGCCAGGCCCAGGAGCCAAGCCTCCATGATCCCAGCTCTGGGAACCAAGTTCGCACAGCCTCAACCCCCAACCTCCAGCCTTCTCAGAGAGACACAACTAACTATCCAAATCTGCATTTTTTTTCAGGTGCAAATTGTGAGCCCCTCTAGTTTCCTCCCTAGGACATTTGCTTCAGTATCTAGGCAGCAGGGACCCACCCCAATATTATTTCCAGACCCAGAAGTCCACTGGTGCGTGTCTCTGGGGAGAAGAGTGATTTAATAAATTATGGGATAAAAGAAAATATATGTACAGGCAGCAGGGTGCAAGGAAACCTCAGATCCCAGAAGACTGATTTGGTTTCTGGAGTAAAAGATGGGCAGGTCCTGCCTGCCCTTGCTCCTTAGGCAGAATTCTGGGCCCTCGTGCTTCTTTCTTCATCAGAATCCAGCTTGTTTCCCTGGGACCCTGCAGCTTCTCTCAAAAAAAGGAGATCCTGGGGTGTTCCCATCGTGGCCCAGTGGAACCGAAGCCAACTAGTATCCATGAGGATGCAAGTTTGATCCCTGGCTTCGCTCAGTGCCCTGGGGATCCGGCCTTGCCATGAGAGCTGTAGTGTAGGCCGCAGACGCAGCTCGGATCCTGAGTTGTTGTTGCTGTGGCATAGGCCGGCAGCTCTGATTCGATCCCTCGCCTGGGAACTTCCATATGGCATGGGTGCAGCTCTAAAAAGCAAACAACAACAACAACAAAAGGAAATCCTGGCTTCCATCCCTCCCCTTCTTCAAGGACCTGGAAATCTAGGATCTGGCTTCCCACTTAACCTCTCTCCCTCCAGAAAGTAGGAGTTGAGGCTGCCAGCCCCCTCTTCCTGCAGAGCCCAGGGGTCTGAGACCCCAGCCTTGTGCTGTCCCCAAGGTCCAGGTATCTGGGCTGAAGAGGAATTCGGAATGTGAGTCTAGATGGGCTGGGGTCTCAGCCCTCTCCCAACTTAAGCCTCTGTCGCAGCTGCATTCTCATAACTTAGGTTCTCATATATGGCCCCCTTCTTCGCGGGCGCCGGGGATGACTGCTGCAGAAACCGAAGGATGCACTGGTGTAGGAACACGTACTGGGCCTGGGGACAGAGCAGGGGCAGGTGAGGGGTGGAGCCTCAGCCTCCCCCCCACCCCCAGTGCCCGAGGACCCCCATCACCTCCGTCTGCACCATCAGTGGCCGGCTTTCTCTCATCTTCCTCACGTAGCTGAAGGGCCCCACGAGACCCTCACACTCCAGCTGCCGCAGCAGGACGTCCAGGGCAATGAGGGTGCCCGTGCGGCCCACGCCAGCGCTAGGCAGGGACAAGAAGGGGTCAGACCACAGGAGGTGGGGGGTGGGGAGCTCCGCTGACCGGAGGGATCTGTCTCTGGAGCACCCAGGGGCCAGGGTATTCAGAGTAGAAAGTAATGACAAATGACTATGCCTTGAAGTCTCTCTATCTGCTTGACCCTGTTCCAACTGCCTTCATTTTTTTTTTTTTTTTTTTAACACGGCTGCACCTGGTGGCATATAGATGTACTCAGGCTAGGGACTGAATTGGAGCTGCAGCTGCTGGCCTATACCACAGCCACGGCAATGCCATATTCAGGCTGCGTCTGCGCCCTACACCACAGCTCACTGCAATGCCAGATCCTTAACCCACTGAGCGAGGCCAGGGATCGAATCCATGTCCTCATGGATCCTAGTTCGTTACTGCTGAGCCACAGCAGGAACTCCTAAAATTAACCATTTTAAAGAGAACAGCTCAGGAGTTCCTGTTGTGGCTCAGCAGTAATGAACCAGACTAGGATCCATGAGGATGTGGGTTCAATTCCTGGCCTCGCTCAGTGGGTTAAGTATCCAGCGTTGCTATGGCTGTGGTGGAGGCTGGCAACTGCAGCTCCAGTTTCACCCCTAGCCTCGGAACATCCATATGCCGCAGGTGCAGCTCTAAAAAGACAAACATTAAATTAAATTAAAAATAAAATAGGAGTTCCCGTCGTGGCTCAGTGCTTAACGAACCCGACTAGTAACCATGAGGTTTCGGGTTCGACACCCCTAGCCTCACTCAGTGGGTTAAGGATCTGGCGTTGCTATGAGCTGTGGTGCAGGTTGCAGACGCAGCTCAGATCCCGAGTTGCTATGGCTGTGGTGTAGGCCTGTGGCTCCAGCTCCGATTAGACCCCTAGCCTGGGAACCTCCATATGCCGCAGGTGCAGCCCTAAAGAAGACAAAAAGACCAAAAAAATAAAATAAAAAATAAAATAAAGTAGAAAGTTGCTATCGTGGCTCAGCTGTAAAGAACCTGAATAGTATCCATGAGGACATGGATTCAATCCCTGGCCTCAATCAGTGGGTTAAGGATCCGGGGTTGCCGTGAGCTGTGGTGTAGGTCACAGAGGTGGCTCAGATCTGGCGCTGCTGTGGCTGTGGTGCAGGCCAGCAGTTACAGCTCCAAATAGACCCCTCGTCTGGGAACCTCCATATACTGTGGGTGGGGCCCTAAAAAAAGACAAAAAATAAAATAAAGTGAACAATTCAGCAGCATTTAGTCCATTCACAGCATTGTGTGACAGCCACCTCTGTCAAGTTCCAAAACACTTTCATCCCCAAAGGAGACCCCACCCATTAAGCAGTCACCCCCAGGGCCCCATCCCTCCCAATGCCCTGCCCCCACACTGAGCCACTGCAACAATCTGGCTCTTCGGATTTACCTATTTGGACTATTTCATGGAAACAGAGCCATAAAATACATCATCTCTTTGCCTGGCTTCTTTCACTCAGGATACTGTTTTCGAGGTTTGCTCACATGGTCCCATGAATCAGTGGTTCATTACTTTTTATGTTTCAAGCTAAAGGTCGTGACTGCGGCACACGAGTCCCTTCCGCGAGTGCGCCTGGGGAAGGGGAGGAAGCTCTACTGGGGCAGCTCCTGCGGGGGCCATTGGGGCTGCGGACGGTGTCAGGACACAGCTCCGCAAGGGCTCCAGAGCTCCACCCTGGGCATCAGCTTGACCATCCACTACTGACCATGTGCCCAGGGACTTGTTTCCCCACTCAGTTCCCCTCTTGTCATAAGGATGCGCCGAGGGTCGAGGGTTGGCAGGATGTGGCTGGGACGTGTGGGACGTGGTCCCTAACTGCCGACCAGCATCCAAACCAGAGCCCCCGTTTCCGAGGCCATCTGTCCCTCTGCAGCCAGCTCCTTCCGCAGGCCCTTCACACTTAGATTGAGTGAAATCACACCTGCAGAGGCTTCAGCATAAATACCCAGACGCTGAGCCCAACGAGGTTTTTTTGTTTTTTGGGTTTTTTTTGCTTTTTAGGGTGGCACCCGCGGCATATGGAGGTTCCCAGGCTAGGGGTGGAATCAGAGCTATACGTGCCAACCTACACCGTAGCCACAGCAACGAGGGATCTGATCCGTGTCTGTAATCTACACCACAGCTCACGGCAATGCCAGATCCTTAACCCACTGAGCGAGGACAGGGATCAAACCCGCATCCTTGTGGATCTTAGTTGGGTTCGTTCACCACTGAGCCACGAAGGGTACTCCAAAGGAGGTTTTTTTAAAATGTTTCTGAAAACCTTTGGCATGGAATCCCCTGGTGGCTCAGTGGGTTCAGGAGCTGGCATCATCTCTGCTGTGGCTCTGGTTGCTGCTGTGGCGAGGGTTCCATCCCTGGCCTGGGAACGTTCACATGCTGTGGGTGTGGCCAAAAAAAAGAAGAAACAAAAAGATGAAAAAACCTTTGGCGCCTCTCCCTTCTGATCCGCCCGCCTTCTTCCATCCTTCTCCCTACGTGCAGCCTCCACCTCTCTGTCCCCTCCTCTCTCCACCTCGCTCTCCCGCTGCATCACTGCCTTCGCCTTCCACCTCGTCTCCTCTCCTGAGGACCCGAGGGCCCCTGCTTCTGAGACATGAGGGTCGGTTCCCTCACGGGGAGAGGGCTCAGAGCTGGTCCTTACCTGCAGTGCACAATGGGGGGGCCTCCCCCCATGCTCTGGTCCAGCCACTGCCGGAGCTTCTTCCAGAAGGCCAGCAGGGGGTCTGGGGAGTGGGGGACGCCGTGGTCCGGCCAGGTCACAAAGTGGAACTGATGCACCGATAAAGCCTTCTGCTCTTGCATCTAGAGGGATGGGGGTTGGAAGGGGCTCAGAACTGGGCCGGGGGGGGGCTGGTTTCTGATGGGCAGGGGCATTTCCCGGGCACACTGCAGTCCCTTGTGGGAGGGTCAGAAGGTTTGACTTCTCGGGGAGCTGTGGGGTGGGGGCTGCCTGAAAGGTCACCGGGGAGGAGCTGAGGGTCTGGCGGGGAAGGGTGGGGGCTTACATGCCAGAGCTTCATGTCTCGCACCGTCCAGTTCTCCGTCGCCTCCTCAGCCACCAGGGTCACTTGTAGGTGCCCATGGGTGCAGGGCTGGGCGTCTAGGGGCCAGTAATGTGCACACTTCACCTGGGGAAAGACGGGCAGGTCAGAGTTTGGGGCGGGGGGCAGGTAGAGACCCTCCCCCGGGCCCCTCCGCATGGCGGCTCTTTTATTCGGTGCAAAGGAAGGCCCCTGCCCTGGCAACGAGGACCCAGAGGCGGCCAGGTATGACGGGTCCCAGCCAGAAGGGCGCCTCCTTCCCCAGGTCCTGAGATCAGCCTCGGTCTCAGACCAGCAGACAGACGGGACGGGGGCGGGCGGGGGCTGGAAAGGTGAGCAGGGTGGCGCTGAAGGCACTCCGTGAGGCCGGGGGCCAGGCCTGCCCTGGGGTCCGTATCTGGGGCGGGCTCAGCACCCAGGACCCAGGTCCCCTCTCACCCGGCCGGACTCCACGCAGTTGGTCAGCATGACCAGAGTGTGGCTCTGCTGCTCCCACACCAGGCGCCAGAAGTCGCCCACCGTCTGGGGTAGGGGGCCCTGGGCTGCAATGAACTCCTGGGGGCTCCAGAGACCCTGGTTGAGGAAAGCAGGCAGGTCTCGTCCCGGCTCTGGAGCATTTTCCCAGGCCCCCCTCTCCCCGGGCCTCCTCCCCGCTCCCAACCACCCATAGCCTTACAGGTATGAAGCTGGCATTGATGTACTCGGAGCCCGGCTCCCCGCGGAGGGGCATCAGGGGCACTCGGGACCAGTCATCTAGGGGAGGAGGCGGCGTTAGCGGTGCAGAGGTTGTGGGGAGAGCCAGACTGAGGCCCAGGAGAGCCAGACACACAGACGCGGGGAGCCTGGCACCCCGCATCCGGGCGCCAGCCAGGGACTCCCACATCTCGGGGGGGCAGGAGCTTGTCTCTAGCGGTGGGGGGCGGGGTAAGGGATGGGGGGTTGCAGGGGGTCAGGCATGGGGTGCTGACAGAGTCACGGCTGAGAACAAAGTCAGCAGAGGCTTTTGACTCACAGGGCAGCACATTTCTGTAACGGTTCTTGGCGCTGTTTTCTGGAGCCGAGGCCACCTTCTGGGACTGGCTGTGGTCCTCCAGGGCCAGTTGCTGGGGGTGGAGGGAGAGGAGGGGTACACGACGCTGGATTTCCCCCACCCTCCCCCAGGGACACCCCGTTGTCCCCTCTGCCCTCCTAAGCATTGCCACCTCACCCCTTGTGCCCTGCAGTTCTGTAGCACCCACAGAAACAGGGCGAGTGTGTGCTCCATCCCCAAGGGGCAGGGGCATTTGGGGGACTGGAGAGGCAGGCAAGGGTGGAGACAGCGGAAAATCAAGCTTTTTCTTTCTTCTTTTTTTTTTTTTAGGACCACACCCTCAGCATATGGAGGTTCCCAGGCTAGGGGTCGAATCGGAGCTGTAGCCACCGGCCTACACCACACCCACAGCAACACCAGATCCTTAACCCATGGAGCGAGGCCAGGGATCGAACCTGAGTCCTCCCGGATGCTAATCAGATGCGTTAACCTCTGAGCCACGACGGGAATTTCCAAGGTGTTTCTTTAGGAGGGACCCACGGACCTGTCACTAGCCTAAGAGCTCAATGAGTCAAAAAGATGGATGAAATGGCTGAGAGTTTCCGAATCAGCCAGCCAAGCGTGTATCCCTGCTTCTGTTCTGTCCCAAAAGTGGGGACAGGTCTGGGTGGGCGCGTTGGGCTCAGCGCAGCCCCCTCCGTTCTCACCCACCTGGTACTCCTCTGCAAAGCCACAGCAGCTGTCCTTCTCATTTTTCCTGACGTGGTCGGCAAAGTCCTCAGCTGGGATGTCCCCTGGGAAGCTGTAGGGGGAGGGAGACCAAACAGTTTAACCCCACACTCTTGGGATAAAAGAAAAGGATTTGGGGAGTTCCCGATGTGGCTCATTGGGTTAAGAACCTGACTCATGTCCATGAGGACGCGGGTTCTATCCCTGGCCTCGCTCAGTGGGTTAAGGATCCGGTGGTGACACAAGCTGCAGCACAGGTCACAGATGTGGCTCAGATCCTGCATTGCTGTGGCTGTGGCGCAGCTGGGCAGCTGCATCTCCTATTCAACCCCTAGTCTGGGAACTTCCACATGCCGCAGGTGCAGCCGAAGAAGGAGGAGAAGGGGAAAGGGCTTTGTTTTGTTGACCTCCCCCAGGACTTATTTTTCATCTATGTTCTTTTGGGACTTAATTATTTTTATAACGTGAAGTCTGTACCTTCTCACCATTTTCACCCATTTCACCCATTCCTGGCCCCCTGATGCTGGCAACCCCCAATTTCTTCTCTGTATCCATGAGTTCCAGTGTTTTTTGTTTTGTTTTGCTTTTTTTTTGTCTTTTTGCCTTTTCTAGGGCTGCACCCGCAGCACATGGAGGTTCCCAGGCTAGGGGTCCAATCGGAGCTGTAGCCACTGGCCTCCACCACAGCCACAGCCATGTCAGATCCGAGCCACATCTGCGACCTACACCTCAGCTCACGGCAACACCGGATCCTTCACCCACTGAGCAAGGCCAGGGATCGAACCCACAATCTCATGGTTCCTCGTCGGATTGGTTAACTACTGAGCCTCGATGGGAACTTCCAGTTTTGTTTGTTTGGTTTGGTTTTTGGATTACACATAGGAGATCGTGCAATATTTGTCTTTCTCTTTCCATGTTATCTCACTTAGCATAATGTCCTCAAGATCCATCCATCTTGTCACAACTGGCATTATTTCTGCTTTGTTATGGCTGAGTAGTATTCCTTTGTATATAGACCGCATCTTCTTTATCCATTCATCTATTGAGAGACATTTAGGGCGGCTCCATATCTTGGCTATTGTGGATAATACTTCTCTACACATAGGAGTTGCAGATATTTTTTTTGAGTTAGTTATTTTGATTTTTTTTTCAGTGGCACCCATGGCATTTGGAAGTTCCTGGGCCAGGGGTTGAATCCAAGCTGCAGCTGTGGCAATGCCAGATCCTTGAATCCACTAAGCCCTGCCAGGGACTGAACCTGAGCCTCCGCAGTGACCTGAGCCCCTGCAGTCGGATTTTTTTTTTTTCTTTTTAGGGTTGCACCTGAGGCATAGGGAGATCCCCAGGCTAGGGGTTGAATTGGAGCTACAGCTGATGGCCTACACCACAGCCACAGCCACTCAGGATCCAGGTTGCATCTACGACCTACACTATAGCTCACGTTAACACGGGATCCTTAACCCGCTCAGTGAGGCCAGGGATGGAGGCCACGTTCTCATGGATACTAGTTGAATTCATTTCTGCTGCGCCACGACGGGAACACCCTCCTGCAGTTGGATTCTTTTTTTTTCTTTTTTCTTTTTTTTGTCTTTTTGCCATTTCTTGGGCCGATCCTGCGGCATATGGAGGTTCCCAGGCTAGGGGTCCAATCAGAGCTGTAGCCGCCAGCCTACGCCAGAGCCACAGCAACGCGGGATCCGAGCCGCATCTGCAATCTACACCACAGCTCACGGCAACTTCGGATCCTTAACCCACTGAGCAAGGGCAGGGATTGAACCCGCAACCTCATGGTTCCTAGTCGGATTTGTTAACCACTGCGCCACGACGGGAACTCCTGCAGTTGGATTCTTAACCCACTGTGCTACAGCAGGAACTCCAGTAATTTTGTTTCTAATTCATCAATTCCACCTGTGGGTATATATTCCAAAGAACTGAAGGCAGGGTTCCAGAGAGATTTGTGCCGTGATATTTGTTCACAGCAGCATTCATCACAACAGCCAAAAGGTGGAAGCAGACGCAAGCGTCCGTCAATGCGTGAAGGGAGAAAGAATACATGGTCCATCCATATGATGGAATATTATTCATTCTTAAGAAGGAAGGAGGAGTTCCCATCATGGCTCAGCGGAAACGAATCCGACTAGGAACCATGAGGTTGCAGGTTCAATCCCTGGCCTCGCTCTGTGGGGTTAAGGATCTGGCGTTGCCATGAGCTGAAGTGTAGGTCGAAGATGTGGCTTGGATCCCGCTTTGCTGTGGCTGTGGTGTAGGCCAGCAGCTGTAGCTCCAATTCGACCCCTAGCCTGGGAACCTCTATATGCTGCAGATGCAGCCCTAAAAAGCAAACAATGAATAAATAAATAAAAAACAAATAAAAAACAACAAAAAAGACTCCTTTGGAATGCTCTGATGGCAGAACAGGTTAAGGATCTGGTGTTGTCACTGCTGTGGCTCAAGTCACTGCCGTGGCATGGGTTCAAGCCTTGGCCTGGGAATTTTCACATGCTACAGGCATGACCAAAAAGTAAAAAAATACAAAATAAATGAAAAATTTCAAAACCATCCTTTGACCTCATGTGGCGCCAGCTCCAGTTCTTTCTCTCTCTTGGCCTCGTAGCACAGTATTAAAAATACTCTCTGCTGAATTCTGAGACCTTGGTCGGTGGCTGGTTGTTTCTGCCTTCTGAGAAGCTTTCAAATCCACACCCTCACCCCTCCCCTTTTGGGATCACACGCTCTGGGCCGTCAGGCATCTGCTCGAAGTCCCACCAGGGACAGGTACCAGACGAGCAAGGACAGCCCTTCTGCCTCAGAGTCCACCGAGATGGTTCAGACTAAGCCTGCTGGCCTTGGAATGCCCATTTCCTCCTGCGGAAACCACGAAAAAGGCTCTTGCTCAGCTGTGGCCCACCTCCCAGCCGACCCCGGCGCCTCTCCGAGTGGCCCTGCGAGATGTCGCCTATCATCCCCCAACTGGGAGTGTAATAAACTGTCTATTAGTGGCAGCTGTGTCTTGATCCCTCGGCCTTGTCATACCTAAATCCTAACAAGACCTGTGGAAACACCCTTCGCATTCAAATGTCCCACGCAGGCCCGTCTTCTCAGCTTCCCACCCACTCTTCACCAAGGCCTGGTGCTGACAGCGTGACGCCAGGGGAACAAGGACATTTTTCAAAGTCCCCTTATCTTATTTGCCTCCTTATCGCCAATTCCAAAGGCCACCTCTCCGTCCGCCCTGAGCGTGGCTGCTCGGCAGCGTGCAGCGCTTTGGACGGAGCCCCCCTCTTCCTGAGGCCTCTCCTCGTTTGCACGATCCCCCCTTCTGGCTGCTGCTTCACCATCTCCTCACCGCCCCTTGACCTCAAAAAGTGGGTGTTCCTGGGAGTCTGTCCTCAAGTCCACTCTTCTCCCTGGACCTGGACACACACTTTTTAGGGGGCCCGTCCACTTCCGCAGCTTCGACTGCAATCCGCACACCCACGATTTCTGAGTCTCCACTGTCAGTCCCTCCGGCTCCTTCTCCCGACCTTCAGACCTGTTTTCCCACCTGCCTCCTGGAATCGCCACGTGTGTGTCTGAGAGGGTCATTCCCAGGCACCCGGACACGCACGCAGAGGATGGCAAAATGCACAACATACAGACAGGGCCAGGCTTGGAATCCGGTGGGTGTGGTGATGAGTTGCAGAGGCCGAATGAGGCCGAGGGGCACAGGGTGGGGAGGGGAGAGGTCAGCTTGAGTGGGGTGGGATGCTGGCCAGGACCGATTCTACGGCAGAGAAGAAACTGGACATCATCGCCCCCCACACCTGTATCTGCTCTGGCTTGTGCACCTGCCTCAGACGGCCAGGCCCTCACTTCACGCCATCACGGCTGGTCTCCCAACTCCCCTGAACGCTCTGTCCCAAATCTCCTCTATCGATCCCTGGGGATCGTTTTAACATAGAGATCTTTTTTTTGGGGGGGCAGGCATGTGGAAGCTCCACAGGCTAGGGATCAAATGTGTGCCACAACAGCAACCCAAGCCACGGCAGTGACAATGCTGGCCCCTTAACCCACTGCACCACCAGGGAACTCCGAACATAGAGATTCAATGACCAACCCAACCTAAAAGGACTCAGAGGAGAGAAATGTTCTCTCGAAGCATAGAACTCTTTACCCGACACCCATTCCTCGCAGCCTTCACTGGCATGTCCAACAAGCACCTCAAACTCAGTGTGTCCACACAGCTCCCGACAGGGTTCCTCAGACCTGCCCTCCCCTACTCATTCATCTCAGGTAATGGCAAGTCCAGCCTTCCCGGGGCTCAGGGTAAATTCCCCGGAGTCACTCTTGAGCCCTCTCTGAATCTCACACCACATCCCCACACATTCTTCAACCAGAGCCACTGTGTAAACACACAAAGGATAGCTTTTTTTTCTTTTTATAACTGCACCTGAAGCATATGGAAGCTCCTGGGCCAGGGCTTGAGTCAGAGGGTGCAGCTGCCGGCCGACACCACAGCCACAGCAACGCAGGATGTGAGCCACACCTGCGAGCTACACCACGGCTCAAGGCAACGCTGGATCTTAACCCACTGAGCAAGGCCAGGGGTCAAACCTGCATCCTCGCAGACACTACGTTGGGTTCTTAACCCACTGAGCCACAAGGGAAGTCCTTCTTGTTATTACGAAAGGCTCCTTGTGTTAGAATGTAAGCTCCACAAGGGCAGAAATCTCTGTTTAAGTCGCCATTTCCTAGGCACCTAGAACGGGGCCTGGCATTTAACAGGGGCTCCGGAAGTGTTTTGTTGGATGAATGAATGGAAGACCCAGAGCTGAGACGGAAACCCATTCCACAGCCACCAGCCCAGGCCACTTAGGGGCAGCACAAGCACTGCAATGTCCGCTGTAGCGGGTGCCAGGCCCTTTGGAGGCCTGCATGGGTGGGTTCACCCATCCTGCCCTCTGACCTGTCCGGGGACCAGCAAACAGCCCTGGACTTGACCTGACAGCCAGTTTTCTGGATGCTCCCCAGATGTTCTCACCTGAACACCAGGTCCCTGGGTACCTGTCTCTTCTCAATCATCTTCTCACGCCTGGAAAAATGACGTGAGAGTGAATGGCTCCGGGCGGAGAAGTAGCGAGGTGGGAACCAGGGGTCCCCAGTTTCCCCCACCCCCAGACCCTCCAGGCACTGCTGAGGCCTGCACAGAGTCTTACCTCCTCTTCAGGAAGAAAACCAGCAGGCCCACCAGGATGAGAAGCAGGAGGACGCCAATGATGGCTCCAGCGATGACCCCTGGGGAGGAGGCATGGGGTGGGGGGGTGAGCGCCCGGGTCTTCCCTCCGCTCGTCCTGGCTCTCCCACCTCTGTCCTCACCCAGACTGTGATCAGGGGGCCTACCAGGTAGACGTGAGGGCAGAGAAGAGAAAGAAGAGCCCACCTCCCAGCCAACCTCCCCCTACCCCACCCCAGTATCTCAGCTCCCGAGAACTGGCCCAAAGGCACCACTTTCTCCAGTGACCTGGTTGTTAGAGACTCTCCCACTTCCTGGCCTAGACCGGTAGTTCTCTGGGGGCCCCACGCTCCCACAACCGAGCATTTCAACGAGGATTAGACTAGCAGTTCTCAGTGGGGGTGATTTTGTCCCCCTTCCCCCGCCAGCGACATCAGGCAACGACTGGAGACATGTCTGGTTGTTACAACTGCAGCAGAGGAGCCACTGGCATTGAGAGGGTGGAGGCAGGGGATGCTGCCCAATATCCTAGAATGCCCAGAACAGTCCCCTGCCACGAAGAGCGAGCCAGTCCAAGAGACCAGAAGGCCTGTCCTCTCAGAGACCTTTCTTTCTAAGCGGGGGAATCCTAGACAGCAGGACCCCTGGCCCGGGCTGGAATAGCATCCATTTATCAGTGCACTGAGGTCTCCAGATCAGATGGCCCATCTCCTAAGAGGCTCAGTTCCTACCAAGCAGTGGGTGGGGTCCAGGGAGGCCATGACCTCAGTCAACCTTATGAGACCAAAGTTTCCTGAGCATGAGGTTCAAACCTCTTCAAATACCCTTTGGGTGGGTGAAAAATGGTACGGCTGTGTTGGAAAAAAATTTGGCTGTTCTTCAAGAGGTTAAACACGTATGTATGACTAGGTCACTCTGCAGTACAGCAGCAATTGGCATAACATTGCAAATCAACTATGCTTTAAATTTTTTTTTTTTTTTTTGCTTTTTAGGGCCACACCTGCAGCATGTGGAAGTTCCCAGGCTAGGAGTCGAATCAGAGCTGCAGCTGCCAGCCACAGCCACAGCCACAGAAACACAGGATCCGAGCTGCAACCTACACCATAGCTCAAGGCAACATCAGATCTTTAATCCACTGATCGAGGCCAGGGATCAAACCTGCATCCTCATGGATACTAATTGGGTTCTTTTCCATGAGCCACAACAGAAACTCCGATTACACTTAAATTAAAAAAAAAAAATTAAAAGGAATAAACATGAAAGTTCCAAAAAAATAAAAGCTTGAACACAGAGAACACAGAGTTATCATATGATCTAACATCTCCGCTCCTGGGTATACACCCAAGAGAAATGAAGACACGCATCCACCCAGAGACGCGCATAAATGTTCAGAGTATTCCTCCTAAGAGCCAAAATTAGAAACAGCCCAAGAGATCCATCAGCAGGTGAGTGGATGAACAAAATGTGGTTTATCCATATAACGAAATATTATTTTGGCAATAAAAAGTAATGCAGCACAGATACAGCCTAGAACGCTGGATGAACCTCAGAAACAATATATTAAGTGAGAGAAGCCAGTCACCGAGCGCCACCTCCTGTGATTGTATTTTTAGAAAATGTCCAAAAGAGGCAAAATCGATAGAGACAGAAGTAGATTAGAGATTGCCAGTGGCTGCTTGGTGGGGAATTGGGGAAATGAGGTGCTGGTGACTTTTTTTTTGCTTTTTAGGGCCACACCCGAGGCATATGGAGGTTCCCAGGCTAGGGATCCAATTGGAGCTGTAGCTGTCAGCCTACACCACAGCCACAGCCACACCAAATCCAAGCCATGTCCCTGATCTACACCACAGCTCACAGCAACATCAGATCCTTAACCCACGGAGCGAGGCCAGGGATCAAACCCTCATCCTCATGGATCCTAGTTGGGTTTGTTAACCGTACAAAGGACACTCCAGGCGCTGATGACTTCTCTACGGAGAAGTGAAAATACCTTAAACTGATAGTGACGATGGTGCAAGCACCGGGAATACACTAGAAGCCGCTGAGCTGTACACTTTAAATGGTTGATCGGCCGTATGTTACCAGGAGTGCATCTCAGCAGAGCTGTTTTAAAGAAAGCAGGAAACGAAACACAAACAAGAAGGTTCCCCCTGCCTTGGTGAGACTCCCTAACAAAAGGGCCAGAAGGGGTCTTGGAGAGAAGGTTATCGAAGCTCCCTGTGCCCATGGGGCTCTGCTCACCTGCGCTCTCGGTGTGGCAGGTCACTGAGGTAGACTGGGCCCTCATTCCGTCCCACAGGGTGGTGACCATGACTGGGTAGGACTTAGCTGGCCCAAGTCCTGACATTGACACGCCCTTCCCACAGGAAGAGGGGGGCTGGGAGACCCGCTGTCGGCCCACCTCCAATTCAAAGGCTTCATAGCCTCCTGGGGGGCAGGACCAGGTCACAACGACCTTGTAGCCCCCCGAGGCACTGGAGCAGGAGGTGATGGTGACAGGGTCCGGAGCTGGGGGGAGGACAAGAGGAATCAGTGGGCTCTGTCCACGGGGGCTTTCTACTCCCCATACCCACCAGTCAGGGCAGCCCTCTGAGAATCAGCTCATCCCTTCCTCCCCCCAGACCAAAATACCTCTTGGGGTCTTGTTTGTTTGTTTTCTTTTTAGGGATGTATCCGTGCCACATTGAAGTTTCCAGGCTAGAGGTTGAGTCACAGCTGCAGCTGCCAGCCTACGCCACAGCCACAGCAACGCCAGATCCGAGCTGTGACCTACACCACTGCTCATGGCAACGCCATATCCTTAAGCCACTGAACAAGGCCAGGGATTGAACCCGCATCCTTATGGATACTATGTTGGGTTCTTTTTAAATTTTTTTTTGGACGTTTTCGGGTCACACTCGCAGCATATGGAGGTTCTCAGGCTAGCGGTTGAATCGGAGCTGCAGCCGCTGCCCTACACCACAGCCACAAGGCCAGATCTGAGCCGCGTCTGCGACCTACACCACAGCTCACGGCAACACCAGATCCTTAACTCACTGAGCAAGGCCAGGGCACGAAATGGCATCTTCGTGGATGCTAGTCAGATTCGTTTCTGCTGAGCCACAACAGGAACTCCTTTATGTTGGGTTCTTAACCTGTGACCCCCAATAAGACGCCTCCAAATACCTCTCCATACCTCATTTTCTGCTGTTTTCCAAAGGAGAGCCCACAGACGCCCTCAAACTACAACTCCCATGAGCCCCTGGAGTCTCGGTGCCACTGCCGCTTATGAAATCATGGCCCCATGGCCTGATGGGATTTGGAGTCCACCTACCTCTCACGGCCCCCAGGGCTGACCCAAGCCTCCCACCAGGTCAAAGGGGAGCCCATCTCACCTGTGGATGCACGGAGGCTCCGTGTGGAACCGGCTACGTTGTTCCTCTCTGCCCACACGCTGAAGTTGTACAGAGTCCCGGGTTCCAGGGCCTCCACCTCGAACCGAGTCTCATTGGTCCTGCCCGTCTGGTTGGCCTGACGTCCTTGGGGACCTTGCTCTCCCTGGGGATGTCCTCCACTGACCCACTGGACCCAGAATACGTAGAGCTGAGAGTGGGGGTCTGCGGGGGCCTCCCACTGCAGGGTGACTGAGGTGCTGGTCTGCGTTTCGTTCTGCAGGCCTGTGACCTCGCTGGGAGCTGAGAAGTGAGGACAGGAGCTGGAGGGGCTGGATCCCCAAAGACCCCCATGCCTGAGCCTCCTCCTTCGCAGAGCAACATGGAGGTGCTCTGTCATGAGGCAGGTCTACTTCCTGAGCAGTGGGGAGCACGGGAAGGGGGCCTGGTGGGGACTGGGGTCTGTCTCGAGTCTCCCACCCATCACCCTTCCCTACACTGTCTCTACAGGCCGCCTGGGAACTCGACCTCCTCTCTCCGGCGCACACTGAGCTTCCAGAGGGAGCTCTTGGCTTCGGTCTTTTAAGCCCAAATGGCCACAGACAAATGAGTTTCGGGGTCCATTCATCTACACTTCATCTACTTCCTGGGGTAATTTTGGTTCCTCTCACATTCTGGACCCCCCATGAGGAGACTGAGAGGGAAGGCTCTCTTGGTTCAGCTGATTGACCAGGACGAGCCGTGGGTCACTGCCTAGCTGAGGACGTGGTTGGTTTCTGCTCTAGTCCCAAAGACAGGCCCCGTCATGGGAAAGTCCTGGTGGCTGAGGACAGGAGAGGCCTAGGACGTAGACCTACAGGCTCGTGGTCCAGCAAGGCTGGGGAGGGTCACCAAGCACCAATCACCCCCCAACAAGCCCCCCATGTCTCCCCAGCTCCCCTTCCCCCGTCCCAAGAGGGCTGGGTCCAGAACTAGACGGTGCCTCACCAGTGGCCCCGGTGAGGGTCCTGTTGTCACTGCTGGCTCCATTCCTCTCTGCCCAGACAGTGAAGGTAAACAGGCTCCCAGCTTCCAGCTCCAGCACCACCCGGGTGTTTAGGGTGTGACGGGTCCCAGAGGCAGGAGTGCTCTCCTCGACCCATGAGACCGAGTAGGTGTAGGGAGGGTGAGGTGGGCCCTGGGGAGCGGTCCAGCTCAGGGTGAGGGAGCTGTTGGTCCAGTCTTCCACCCTGAGACTTGTCACTGCATTGGGGACTGACAGAAGAAGTGGAGTGTCAGGACCTCCATGTCACCGGTCCCCAAGAGTCCGGGACACACCAGTGAGCCTCTCTTCATGCAACCAGCTTGTTAAGAAACACTTCTGGAGTTCCCATCGTGGCTCAGTGGAAAGGAATCTGACTAGTATTCATGAGAACACAGGTTCAATCCCTGGCCTTGCTCAGTGTGTTAAGGATCTGGCGTTGCCGTGAGCTGTGGTGTAGGCAGCAGACACGGCTAGGATCTAGAATTGCTGTGATTGTGGTGTAGGTCAGCAGCTACAGCTCGAATTTGACAACTACCCTGGGAACCTCCATATGCCACAGGTGCGGCCCTAAAAAAAAAAAGGCCAAAAAAAAAAAAAAGAAAGGAAAGGGAGTTCCCATCGTGGGGCAGTGGAAACGAATCCCACTAGTAACCAAGTGGTTCTGGGTTCAATCCCTGGTCTTGCTCAGTGGGTTAAGGATCCAGCTTTGCTGTGAGCTGTATTGTAGGTTAAAGATGGGGCTTGGATCCTGCGTTGCTGTGGCTGTGGTGTAGGCCGGCAGCTGTAGCTCTGATTCAGTCCCTACCCTGGGAGCCTCCATATGCTGTGGGTGCCGCCCTAAAAAGCAAAAAAAAAAAAAAAAAAGGAAGAAAGAAAGGGAGGAAAGGAGTAAAGAGAGAGAGAGAAGGAAGGGAGGGAAGGAGAGAGAGAGAGACTAGCAATGGAACCTGCAGAGACCTGGGCTCTGGCAGCACCAGCTCTTCTGGACAGGCCCGTCCCCAGGCACGGCCACATCTGCCCTGTGGCCCCAGGGCGAGCCAGTCTGGCTCAGGGGGACTGAAGAGACGGTGGCTGGAGCCCAGAGGTGGGCCCATCTTTGCCAGTTCATAGCCTCTCAGCAGAAGAGGGTGGGCATGGAGCCTGCTCACCTGTGGAGCTGTTGAGGGTCTGGTTGGAGCCAGGAACGCCATTCGCCTCCACCCACACAGAGAATTCGTACAAGGTCCCGGGTTCCAGACCTTCCACTGAGACACTGGTGTTGGTTGTGCTTCTGGTCTCAGATGTGCCTCCATCTCCAGTGCACTGGACCCAGTAGGTGTAGCCCTGAGGGTCAGGGCCTTCGGGCACCTCCCACCTCAGGGTGATGGAGCTGGTGGTCTGGGTCTCCACACCCAGGTTCCTGACGGGGTTGGGGGCTGAGAAACCAGGAGGGAGGACCTGGTGTCAGGAAGGGAGCAGACCACGGGGCACAGCCAGTGGGCATTTCTGACCCTTGACGTCAGTGCCCGGTCCTGCCTCATCCACTGGTCCAGGAGACACAGGGGGTAGGGTCTAGGCCAGGGCCTCCCAAACCTCACCTGGCATACACGTCGCCGGGCATCGGGTTAAAAGGCAGGTTCTGACTCAGTAGGTCTGGGAGGGGACGGACAGCCTGCAGGTACCACCGGCTCTCAGGGGATGCTGACAGGCCCACCCAGGGACCGGGCTGAGGAGCAGGGAGCCAGACCTGTGCTTTCCAGCAGCATGGCTGCAGGGATGGACGTGCCCTCCCAGTGCCCAACAGGGTAGACACCAACCCACCCACCGGGATGGGGGGGGCGCGGGGACTGGGAACCCCTCAGCAGAGCCCTTGAGCACATGCAGTGTGCTCATCCAGCCTCTTTTTGTTTTTTGTTTTGTTTTGTTTTGTTTTTGATGGCCACACCTGTGGCACATGGAGGTTCCCAGGCTAGGGGTCCAATTGGAGCTGCAGCCGCTGGCCTACGCCAAAGCCACAGCAACACGGGATCTGAGCCGTGTCTGTGACCTACACCACAGCTCACGGCAACGCTGGATCCTTAACCCACTGAGCAAGGCCAGGGATCGAACTCGCAACCCCATGGTTTCTAGTCAACTTCCTTAACCACTGAGCCACGACGACGGGAACTCCCAAACTTTTTAGTATCCATTACCTGTCAAAATGATAACATTTTGGATCTACTGGGACAAAGGAAATATCTAGCTACAATTATTTTCAACTGGGTTTCTTTTTTTTTTTTTAGGGCCTCATTCTCGGCATACGGAAGTTCCTGTGCTAGGGGTGGGATTGGAGCCTACACCACAGCCACAGCAATGCCGGATCCCCAACTCTCTGAGCAAGACCAGGGATCCAACCCGCATCTTCATGGATACGAGTTGGGTTTGTTACCGCTGAGCCACAATGGGAACTCCTCTTTTGCTCATTTTAACGGGACTGACAGAAGACCTAACTTAACAGCATGGCTTCCATTATATTTCCATTGTCTGCAGGACCTGCCACGTACTCACGTGCATTTTCAATCACTGCCTATGACCTTCCTTAAAAAAAAAAAAATGAAGTTCTCCTCGTGGCTCAGTGGTTAACGAACCTGACTAGTATCCAGGAGGATGCAGGTTTGATCCCTGGTCCCGCTCAGTGGGTTAAGGATCTGGCATTGCTGTGAGCTGTGGTGTAGGTTGCAGGCGCCACTCAGATCCAGTGTTCCTGTGGTGGCTGTGGTGTAGGCTGAAAGCTACAGCTCCAATTTGACCCCTAGCCTGGGAATCTCCATATGCCACAGGTGCGGCCCTAAAAAAGACAAATGACCAAAAAAAAAAAAAAAGGGAGTTGCCATTGTGGCTTGACCAGTATATCGCGTCCTAGGGTTCGATCTCTGTCCTCACTCAGTGGGTTAAGGATCTAGCCTGACTGTGGCGGTGGTGTAGGCCGGCAGCTGTAGCTCTGATTCAGTCCCTACCCTGGGAGCCTCCATATGCTGTGGGTGCCGCCCTAAAAAGCAAAAAAAAAAAAAAAAAAAGGAAGAAAGAAAGGGAGGAAAGGAGGAAAGAGAGAGAGAGAAGGAAGGGAGGGAAGGAGGGAGAGAGAGACTAGCAATGGAACCTGCAGAGACCTGGGCTCTGGCAGCACCAGCTCTTCTGGACAGGCCCGTCCCCAGGCACGGCCACATCTGCCCTGTGGCCCCAGGGCGAGCCAGTCTGGCTCAGGGGGACTGAAGAGACGGTGGCTGGAGCCCAGAGGTGGGCCCATCTTTGCCAGTTCATAGCCTCTCAGCAGAAGAGGGTGGGCATGGAGCCTGCTCACCTGTGGAGCTGTTGAGGGTCTGGTTGGAGCCAGGAACGCCATTCGCCTCCACCCACACAGAGAATTCGTACAAGGTCCCGGGTTCCAGACCTTCCACTGAGACACTGGTGTTGGTTGTGCTTCTGGTCTCAGATGTGCCTCCATCTCCAGTGCACTGGACCCAGTAGGTGTAGCCCTGAGGGTCAGGGCCTTCGGGCACCTCCCACCTCAGGGTGATGGAGCTGGTGGTCTGGGTCTCCACACCCAGGTTCCTGACGGGGTTGGGGGCTGAGAAACCAGGAGGGAGGACCTGGTGTCAGGAAGGGAGCAGACCACGGGGCACAGCCAGTGGGCATTTCTGACCCTTGACGTCAGTGCCCGGTCCTGCCTCATCCACTGGTCCAGGAGACACAGGGGGTAGGGTCTAGGCCAGGGCCTCCCAAACCTCACCTGGCATACACGTCGCCGGGCATCGGGTTAAAAGGCAGGTTCTGACTCAGTAGGTCTGGGAGGGGACGGACAGCCTGCAGGTACCACCGGCTCTCAGGGGATGCTGACAGGCCCACCCAGGGACCGGGCTGAGGAGCAGGGAGCCAGACCTGTGCTTTCCAGCAGCATGGCTGCAGGGATGGACGTGCCCTCCCAGTGCCCAACAGGGTAGACACCAACCCACCCACCGGGATGGGGGGGGCGCGGGGACTGGGAACCCCTCAGCAGAGCCCTTGAGCACATGCAGTGTGCTCATCCAGCCTCTTTTTGTTTTTTGTTTTGTTTTGTTTTGTTTTTGATGGCCACACCTGTGGCACATGGAGGTTCCCAGGCTAGGGGTCCAATTGGAGCTGCAGCCGCTGGCCTACGCCAAAGCCACAGCAACACGGGATCTGAGCCGTGTCTGTGACCTACACCACAGCTCACGGCAACGCTGGATCCTTAACCCACTGAGCAAGGCCAGGGATCGAACTCGCAACCCCATGGTTTCTAGTCAACTTCCTTAACCACTGAGCCACGACGACGGGAACTCCCAAACTTTTTAGTATCCATTACCTGTCAAAATGATAACATTTTGGATCTACTGGGACAAAGGAAATATCTAGCTACAATTATTTTCAACTGGGTTTCTTTTTTTTTTTTTTAGGGCCTCATTCTCGGCATACGGAAGTTCCTGTGCTAGGGGTGGGATTGGAGCCTACACCACAGCCACAGCAATGCCGGATCCCCAACTCTCTGAGCAAGACCAGGGATCCAACCCGCATCTTCATGGATACGAGTTGGGTTTGTTACCGCTGAGCCACAATGGGAACTCCTCTTTTGCTCATTTTAACGGGACTGACAGAAGACCTAACTTAACAGCATGGCTTCCATTATATTTCCATTGTCTGCAGGACCTGCCACGTACTCACGTGCATTTTCAATCACTGCCTATGACCTTCCTTAAAAAAAAAAAAATGAAGTTCTCCTCGTGGCTCAGTGGTTAACGAACCTGACTAGTATCCAGGAGGATGCAGGTTTGATCCCTGGTCCCGCTCAGTGGGTTAAGGATCTGGCATTGCTGTGAGCTGTGGTGTAGGTTGCAGGCGCCACTCAGATCCAGTGTTCCTGTGGTGGCTGTGGTGTAGGCTGAAAGCTACAGCTCCAATTTGACCCCTAGCCTGGGAATCTCCATATGCCACAGGTGCGGCCCTAAAAAAGACAAATGACCAAAAAAAAAAAAAAGGGAGTTGCCATTGTGGCTTGACCAGTATATCGCGTCCTAGGGTTCGATCTCTGTCCTCACTCAGTGGGTTAAGGATCTAGCCTGACTGTGGCGGTGGTGTAGGCCGGCAGCTGTAGCTCTGATTCAGTCCCTACCCTGGGAGCCTCCATATGCTGTGGGTGCCGCCCTAAAAAGCAAAAAAAAAAAAAAAAAAAGGAAGAAAGAAAGGGAGGAAAGGAGGAAAGAGAGAGAGAGAAGGAAGGGAGGGAAGGAGGGAGAGAGAGACTAGCAATGGAACCTGCAGAGACCTGGGCTCTGGCAGCACCAGCTCTTCTGGACAGGCCCGTCCCAGGCACGGCCACATCTGCCCTGTGGCCCCAGGGCGAGCCAGTCTGGCTCAGGGGGACTGAAGAGACGGTGGCTGGAGCCCAGAGGTGGGCCCATCTTTGCCAGTTCATAGCCTCTCAGCAGAAGAGGGTGGGCATGGAGCCTGCTCACCTGTGGAGCTGTTGAGGGTCTGGTTGGAGCCAGGAACGCCATTCGCCTCCGCCCACACAGAGAATTCGTACAAGGTCCCGGGTTCCAGACCTTCCACTGAGACACTGGTGTTGGTTGTGCTTCTGGTCTCAGATGTGCCTCCATCTCCAGTGCACTGGACCCAGTAGGTGTAGCCCTGAGGGTCAGGGCCTTCGGGCACCTCCCACCTCAGGGTGATGGAGCTGGTGGTCTGGGTCTCCACACCCAGGTTCCTGACGGGGTTGGGGGCTGAGAAACCAGGAGGGAGGACCTGGTGTCAGGAAGGGAGCAGACCACGGGGCACAGCCAGTGGGCATTTCTGACCCTTGACGTCAGTGCCCGGTCCTGCCTCATCCACTGGTCCAGGAGACACAGGGGGTAGGGTCTAGGCCAGGGCCTCCCAAACCTCACCTGGCATACACGTCGCCGGGCATCGGGTTAAAAGGCAGGTTCTGACTCAGTAGGTCTGGGAGGGGACGGACAGCCTGCAGGTACCACCGGCTCTCAGGGGATGCTGACAGGCCCACCCAGGGGACCGGGCTGAGGAGCAGGGAGCCAGACCTGTGCTTTCCAGCAGCATGGCTGCAGGGATGGACGTGCCCTCCCAGTGCCCAACAGGGTAGACACCAACCCACCCACCGGGATGGGGGGGGCGCGGGGACTGGGAACCCCTCAGCAGAGCCCTTGAGCACATGCAGTGTGCTCATCCAGCCTCTTTTTGTTTTTTGTTTTGTTTTGTTTTGTTTTTGATGGCCACACCTGTGGCACATGGAGGTTCCCAGGCTAGGGGTCCAATTGGAGCTGCAGCCGCTGGCCTACGCCAAAGCCACAGCAACACGGGATCTGAGCCGTGTCTGTGACCTACACCACAGCTCACGGCAACGCTGGATCCTTAACCCACTGAGCAAGGCCAGGGATCGAACTCGCAACCCCATGGTTTCTAGTCAACTTCCTTAACCACTGAGCCACGACGACGGGAACTCCCAAACTTTTTAGTATCCATTACCTGTCAAAATGATAACATTTTGGATCTACTGGGACAAAGGAAATATCTAGCTACAATTATTTTCAACTGGGTTTCTTTTTTTTTTTTTTAGGGCCTCATTCTCGGCATACGGAAGTTCCTGTGCTAGGGGTGGGATTGGAGCCTACACCACAGCCACAGCAATGCCGGATCCCCAACTCTCTGAGCAAGACCAGGGATCCAACCCGCATCTTCATGGATACGAGTTGGGTTTGTTACCGCTGAGCCACAATGGGAACTCCTCTTTTGCTCATTTTAACGGGACTGACAGAAGACCTAACTTAACAGCATGGCTTCCATTATATTTCCATTGTCTGCAGGACCTGCCACGTACTCACGTGCATTTTCAATCACTGCCTATGACCTTCCTTAAAAATAAAAAAGAAGGGGAGTTGCCGTTGTGGCTTGGTGGTAACGAACCCAGCTGGTATCACGTTCTAGCGTTCGATCCCTGTCCTCGCTCAGTGGGTTAAGGATCTGGCATTGCTGTGAGCTGTGGTGTAGGTTGCAGATGGGGCTCTGATCCAGTGTTGCTGTGGCTGTGGTGTAGGCTGGCAGCTGTAGCTCTGATTGGACCCCTAGCCTGGAAACGGCCATATGCCCCAGGTATGGCTCTAAAAAAAGAAAAAAGAAGGAAAGAAAGGAAAAAGAGTGAAACAGTGGCTGTTTCTCACCTGTGGTGGCATTGAGGGTCTCCTCAGAGCTATTGGCTCCGTCCTTCTCCACCCACACGGAAAATTCATAGGAGGACCCGGGGTCCAGTCCCTCGGCTGTGAAAATGGTGTCTGTCGTGTTTCGGGTCTCGGTTTTGTCACTCTGTCCAGTCCAGCGGACCCAGTAGGTGTAGTTCTGCTGGTCCAGGCCACTGGGAGCCTCCCAGCGCAGGGTGATGGAGCTCGTGGTCCAGGCCTTCACAGTGAGGTTGGTGACGGGGGGCAGGGCTGAGAATCAGGAAGGGGGATGGGGTGAGCAGGGAGCAGGTGGGCACTGCCCCTTCCGGTACCCCGGGCTCTTGCTGTGTGTCCAGAAAGGGCCATTCCCTTGGGGGTGAGCCATGGATCACTGGGTCCTCCGTGGAGACCACCCCCCGGAAGCTCAGGGGCGTTGAGGTGCCATGGTTTCGTGTGGGCAGGGAACTCAGGAAGGGGTCACTCACCAGCCGCCCTGGCCCCTGTCCAGCTGCACAGGCCCTGGAGACAGCCCAGAGGTCAGACGTGAGCCTCGCCTCCCTGGACCAGGTGAGGCTGCCAGCCAGTGCCCCTCCTGTCCTCGGCCCAGACCCTGTGAGTCACAGTGCCCGAGGGAGAGGGGACACGGCCGGGCTCCACCCTGAGGCTGGGCTCTGACAAAGGTCACCCCCAATGTCCATCCTCTCTGGGTGTGTGCGTGTTGTCGTTGGGGGAGCAGGGCAGGGGTGGGGCTCCAGGGTCCCAGGAGCTAGGACTGGCTTCACCAGTAAGGTGGGGGGTTAAGCTTAGTGCTTTCACTTCCCGAAAAACATGGCCTTGGAAGAATGAGGGCAGGGAAGTAATCAACAAACTGGGAATAAAGGAACTGACCAGGAGCCAGAAATCCAGTCTGAGGGCGGAGGGGCCAGGGGCCTGGACCCCTGGGTCCGAGGGAGGAGGGGCCAGGGGGCTGGACCCCTGGGTCCGAGGGAGGGGGGCCAGGGGCTGGACCCCTGGGTCCGAGGGAGGAGGGGGTGGGGGCGTGGACCCCTGGGTCCAAGGGAGGAGGGGCTGGGGGCTGGAGCGCTGGGCCTAAGGGGGGAGGGGTTGGGGGCTGGACCCCTGGTCTGAAGAAGGAGGGCTCGGGGCTGGACCCTTGGGTCTGAGGGAGGAGGGGCTGGGGGCTGGATCCCGGGGTCCGAGGGAGAGGGGGCTGGGGGCTGGACCCCGGGGTCCGAGGGAGGGGGGGCTGGGGCTGGACCCCTGGGTCTGAGGGAGGAGGGTTGGGGGATGGACCCCTGGTCTGAGGAAGGAGGAGGGGCTGGATCTGGCCAGTCACTCCCAGCAGAGCTCACTCTCACAGCAGACATAGCAACACCTAAGAGCCTAAGACTCCCCCCCAATCACCCCCAACCTAGAAGCCTGCTTCCCTTTCCAGGGAACCATCAGCCCCTCCACCCTCAGGACCTGGGTTCTGGGACCCCAGCATCCTTTTCCCTAAGACCCAGGATGGGCCCCCCAGCCCATCCCTGAGACCCCAGCTTCCCCGAGTCTGGGACTACTCACCAGCAGCACCAGGCTCCCCCAGGCCCTGAGGCCCCCACCAGCCCTGGTCATGTCTGCAGACACTGCCAAGAGACCCAGGTGTCCCAGCCTGGACCTTCCACCTGCTGGACTTTAAACGCAAGAATTTCCCCTTTCCCGGTCCAATGGTGAGGCCACAGGCCAGGGCGGGGTGGGAGGAGGAGGAAGTGGAGGCTTGTAGCCTGAGAGCTCCTAGCCCCGCCCTGCCCTTCGGCCTCTGTCCTCCTCCCTGGACGCCCCTCCTGGACCCAGCGTCTCCCCTCTGCTCCCGCCTCCTTCGCTTTCTCATCCGAGGATAAGGCGCTGCTTCCCGCTGCTGTATGAGGGCACAGAGCTGGTCCCAGACGTTTGGAGCCGGCAGGGCGCCAGGAGAAAGACCCATCCCTCTCCCAGGTGGAGAGTTAGGCCCTCACCAAGGCCGGGCGGGGGTGTGTGTGGGGGGGTCTCCTTTCCTGTCCCGTTCGCGATGCGGGTGCTGGCCCCCCTGCCTCTCTGGTCTCCCACGAGCCGGTGCAGCTCTCACCAAAGGAGCCCAGACCTCCAGCCTCCTGCCCTTTTCATATGCGGTTGTTCAGGTCCCTCTTCCTGCTCCTCCCTTGGGATTCGGAGTTGGACGAACCCTGTGTGTCTCCACAGCGCACACCTGACGCCCCCTGTTTGCAGATCCACGTGGCCCATTCCAACTGGGCCCGTGAGATTCCTAATCTACCTAAATGGGAACAATCCTTCGCAAATGCGCCACGAGGAGTCCCCGAGTTCCTAGGAACTCTGAGAACAATGCATTTGATAACCATAACCGCATTTATTTGGGGGCTCGTTCCCAGATGTCCAGTGTCTGGAAGAGCTTTTCAGGGTTCTTTGTTGACTTACTGCAGAGCAGGTGCACACACAGGCTGCCTCGGTTCCGCCACAGGTTGTCTGAAAGTGAAGAAAGTGGGGACGGAGTCATAGGTCTGTGTTCGAATTCCTGCCACTCATCACCTCTGTGGGTTTTTTTGGGTTGTTTTTGTTTTTGCTTTTTAGGGCGGCACCCACGTCATACGGAGGTTCCCAGGGTAGGGACTGAATTAGAGCTACAGCTGCTGGCCTACACCATAGTCACAGCAACCCCAGATCCTCAACCCACTGAGGGGGCCGGGGATTGAACATGAAACCCCATGGTCACTAGTCGGGCTTGTCTACACTGCACCACAACAGGAACCCCATCGTCTGTGTGGTTTTGATCCGCAGCTAACCTCTCTGTGTCTCTGTCCTCTTGCTTTTGAAATGGGATCAAAAATACTGCCTGTTGGGGCTCCCTGGTGGCTCAGCAGGTGAAGGTTCTGGCATTGTCCCTGCTGTGGCTCTGGTTACTGCTGTGGTGCAGGTTTGACCCCTGGCCGGGGAACTTCCACATGCCGTGGGTGCAGCCAAAGAAATAGCATGTACCTCAGATACGTCGCAGATGGTCAATTCTGGAACATTAGATATCACACGGTCCCCTCTTCAAAAAAGAATTGCCCTGCGGATTCCCTGGTGGTCTCTTCAGCGCTTTCACCACTGTGGTCCAGGTTAAATCCTGGGTCTCGGCACGGAGATCACCCATCAGGTGGCTGTACACTGTGCCCCCCTCCCCAAAAAGTAAGTAAAGGGAAAAGGACTGCCCTTTATCATCTCAGCAGAGTTTGATGGAAAGAGGGCACCAGATCTCTGGGTTAATTGTTACTATGTCTCAAAAGAGCTGGTGTGAGTCCTGACACCGACACGCCCCTCCCATAGGACGAGGGGGGCTGGGAGACCCGCTGTTGGCCCACCTCCAATTCAAAGGCCGCATAGCCTCCTTAGGGGGCAGGACCAGGTCAGGACGACCCTGTAGCCCCCACCCTGAGGCGCTGGAGCAGGAGGTGATGGTGACGGGGTCCGGAGCTGGGGGGAGGGCAAGAGGAATCAGTGGGCTCTGTCCACGGGGGCTTTCTACTCCCCACACCCACCAGTCAGGGCAGCCCTCTGAGAACCAGCTCATCCCTTCCTCCCCCCAGACCAAAATACCTCTTCATCCCTCATTTTCTGTTGCTGCCAAAAGTACACAGGTGACTTAAACTACAACTCCCATGAGTCCTTGCAGTCTTGATGTCATGGCAGCTTATGAAGTCTTGGCTCCATGGCCAGATGGGATTTGAAGTCCACTCACCTGTCACGGTCCCCATGGCTGACCTAAGTTACTACAGGGCCCTTTACAGGAAAGGTTTGTCAGCCCGTGATCTAGTTACTTTCATCTGCACGTCTACATCCACAGCAAAATGGAGCAAGAGGCACAGAGATTTCCCACACGCCAGCTGCCCCAACTCATGCACAGCCTCGCCCGTTGTCAACACTGCTCACCAAAGTGATACTTCTGTCACCACTGAGGAACACAGAATAATCACCCCAAGTCTATGTTCCACCACTTTTCCCTGCTGAGTAATATTCTATTTACTGATAGGCCACAATTTGCTTTCCCATTCCTCAGCTGACGGACACTTGGGTTTCTCTCTTTGGGCTGTTATTAAGAACGGTGCTTGAGGACTTCCCATCATGGCGCAGTGGTTAACGAATCCGACTAGGAACCATGGGTTGCAGGTTCAATCCCTGGCCTTGCTCAATGGGTTAAGGATCCAGTGTTGCCGTGAGCTGTGGTGTAGGTCGCAGACGCAGCTCGGATCCTGTGTTGCTGTGGCTCTGGTGTAGGCCGGCGGCTACAGCTCCGATTAGACACCTAGCCTGGGAACCTCCATGTGCCGCGGGAGCGGCCCTAGAAAAGGCAAAAAGACAAAAAAAAAAAAAAAGGAATGGTGCTTGATGTTCACATTGCATGTTTGTGGCTCTGGCGGGTGTTCCCACAGGAGGGGCCAAGCTCTTTTCAGACTCCGGGGCTATCCTCTCCATAGCCAGATCCACTTGCCAACCTGGTCCCCACCTCTACCACCAGCTCATGACCCCCTTCACTCTCCCCAGGAGTGTCTCACCATTTCTGCTGCTCTGTGGCCCTCAGTCCCTGTGCTCCAGGCTTTCCTCTCCTTGTGTGGCTCAAGAACTAAAGCCGTGTTTGCTCACTGGGGAAGAAATTCCCTGCAGGTGTTCCTCCATGGGGGACCCCAGGCTCAACCGGCACCAGGGACTCCAAAGTCACCCAGCCTTTTCTGGTCCTGGCCAAGCTTGTGCTGCAGCGAGGAGACAGACCAGGAAGGTGACCAAAGTGTGACACAAATGTGCTAAAACCGTGAGGGAACCGAGGAAGCATCTGTCCCTTTGGAGGAGGTGACAGCAGGGCTGTGTGCTAAGAAAGCGGGATGTGGTCAAGTCAAGAACTGCTCTGGGAAGTCATTCTAGGCCGAGGACATGGGTCTGGAGCGAGTGACCTTGGACGAGGGGTCAGGTCGCCCAGCTCCAGCCTGGTCTCGGCTTCTGTTCAGCCTGCAGGGTTGGTGAGCCCGGAGTCTGGGGAGAGGAAAGCTTCCTGGACAGGGCGTGGAAGGGGTACCCTATCCCCACGCCTTGTCCTGTGTATCTCTTCCATCTGGCTGTTCCCGCATTACATCCTTGGAGAGGAAACTGGGTTCTGGCAAGGAAAACGTTCCTCTGAGTTCTGTGAGCTGCCTGAGCAAATGAATCTCAGCCGAGGAGGCGGCCTTGGGAAACTGATTTTCAGCCAGTTCATCAGCACAAGTAAAAACTGGGCTCGTGAGTGGCATCCCAAGTGGCAGGGGTCGGGATGGGGGAAGGGGGCACTTTGGTAGGACAGAGTCCTTAACCCGTGGGACAGTGTCGGGGCTGAGCCGACTTGTAGGATGCCCAGCTGGTGTCGGGGATTTGGGGGGTGTGGGGAGCAAGCTCCACACTGGGACTGAGTGCAGGGTCGTGGTTATCTTCATAGTTCTCATCGAGAAACACTGAGAACATGACAAAGGATGGATAACACCAATGCTTACGGTGAATTGTGCTGGTGGCTGCCTTGGGCTGGAGGGGATGGGTGACCGGGGAGGGCATAGCTAAAAGGCACGTGGTCTCTCTGGGGGGTGATGAAAGGCTCGGAGATGGATTATGGTGAGAGCTGCACCCCTCTGTGAGTACCCTAAAGCCACGGCCATGTACACTTTAAAAGGGCAGTGGGTGGTGCATGAAGAGAATCGCAGTAGAGCTGCAATCCTGACGCCTCTTCCAGGAAGTGGGCACACGAGCCTTCAGAGGAAGGTCACCCACAGTGATGAAGACAACACGGAATCACAGACTCCGAAGTCGCCGAGAGACTCGATCTCAGGTTTTCCTACCACACAAGAAAGAAATGGTCATCCTGTGACACGGCAGAGGGTGGTGACCCCATGGCGACAAATCGATGTACCAGATGGACAGCAGGGCCCCTTAAACTTACGCACATCAGTACATCAACATGTCAATCATATCTCAGTCTGAAACACATGGAGTTCCCGTCACAGAGCAGCGGTTTATGTATCCGACTAGGAACCATGAGGTTGCGGGTTTGGTCCCTGCCCTTGCTCAGTGGGTTAAGGATCTGGCGTTGCCGTGAGCTGTGGTGTAGGTTGCAGACTCGGCTCGGATCCCATGTTGCTGTGGCTCTGGCGTAGGCCGGTGGCTACAGCTCCGATTCAACCCCTAGCCTGGGAACCTCCATATGCCACGGGAGCGGCCCAAGAAATAGCAAAGAAGACCCCCCCCCAAAAAAATAAATAAAATAAATAAATAAAAACACAGAACATGGGGTTCAGACAGGTGTGAGCTGGAAATACCATTCCTGGAGCTCCCTGGTGGCCTAGCGGTTAAGGATCCGGCGTTCACTGCTGTGGCACACTTTGATCCCCGGCCCAGGAACTTGAGCATGCCATGGGTGTGGCCAAAAAGAAAAAAAAGAAAAAAGAAAAAAAATTTAAAATAAATACCAGAGTTCTCCTTGTGGCTCAGTGGGTTAAGGACCCGACTTGTATCCATGAGGACGTAGGTTCAGTCCCTGGCCTCGCTCAAGGGGTTAAGGATTCTGCGTTGCCACAAGCTGTGGTGTAGGTTGCAGATGTGGCTTGCATCCCAAGTTGCTATGACTATGGCATAGGCCAGCAGCTGTGGCTACAATTTGACCCCTAGCCTAGGAACTTCCAGATGTGGCCCTTAAAGAAAAGAAATGAAAAAATACCACTCCTTAGCACTCTTCCCTAGAGTGGGAGGTTGTTTCGGGGGTCCTTGAGGAGGGAGAGGGTGCTTGCTTTATTTAACCCCACCTCCCTTAGTGTGTCGTGAGTCCCCCATCCTTTACAGATGACAGAGGATGGGCAGCATAGGGTGTGGTCATGTTCCCCAAGTGGGTGTGGGGCTGAAGGAAGGAAGGCCTACATGACACCTGAGGTTGTGAAGAGCAGGGCGCCCCACCCAGAACACCTGCATCATCTGGCCTGAGGCCTTCCTCTATGGTGACTGGGGATCCTGGTCTGAAGGTGGAGCAGGGGCTAAAAAATAAGGATGGGCTCTGGGGATCCCAAAAGTACATCATGGATGTAGAAGTCTCCTCTCTGCTCTAAGAGTCCCCAAAAGCACATCAAAGATGTACACATCTCCCCTGTGCTATAAGAGTCCCTAAAAAACACCATCAAGGATGTACGAGTGCCCTCTCTGCCTAAGAGTCCGTTAAAACACATCGTGGATGTAGAGACTAAGCAGGACTTAAAGAGCAGCTGACTGCTTCCGGTCCTCATGTGCAGAATCTCAAGCCCAGAGGGGCAGTGGGCTGCCACGGTCACAGCCAGAACAAGGGCCACACCTGGGTTCTTCCCTAGTATTGTTCTCCTCTGTGTTGCTACCTAGCCCTTCCTCCAGGCGCTGTCTTGTTTCCTTGCCTCCTCAACCCTCTTCTGATGGTGCATGTGACTGCAACAGGCTAAACAGGTGCCCCCGAGTCCTGACCCCAGTAGCTATGGATGGGACCTTGTTTAGGAATAGGTCTTTGGAGATGTTATTAAGGATCCAGGATATAGAGCGGGCCCTAGACCCAACAGCTGGTGTCCTCAGGGGGGGAAAGACAGAGGGAGAATGCCACGGGAAGGTGGCTGGGGCCACCAGGAGCTGGAAGGGGCAGGAAGGCCTCCCCTAGAACCTTGGAGGGAGGGCAGCTCTAGCAATACCTTGACGGTGGACGTCTGGCTCCAGAACCATGGGAGACTACATTTCTGTAGTTTTAAGTCACTCTGTTTGTGGCCGTGTGCAACAACCGCGGCCACAGGAAACTAACACACTGATCAGAATCCTCCTGGCCTCAGACCTGCAAACCCTCTTCTGTGCCGTGGGTGTTAGTGAATCCCCACCGCCACCCAAGGGTGCTGGGGGTGAGGTGGGGGTCATCCCACGTCCCCTCAGCCCTGGGCTTCAGGGCTGGTCCACAGGGAGTCTGCCATGGGTCTAGTTAACAACACCGCGTGGTACACATACACGTGTTCCAAGCCTGGCCGTCACGGCAAATGTTCGACGCACGGCCCCGTGGATGTGCTTAATGTCACTCAACTGCACACCCCAAAGTGCTGAAAATGGTACATTTTGGGGGAAAAGGACCATTTGCTGTTCCTGGGATCACCTCCTCCTCCCGCAACCCTCCCCAAACAACAGAGATGTTGACGTTCCGACGCCCACGTTACCGAGGCAACAGAAAAAGAGATCAGGGCCAGAGAGCAGACGCAGGCCTGGCCGCGGCCCCCTGGGGCCACAGGGGGCCCACCGTGGGCCTGGAATCCAGACTCAGAACCGAGGGGAGGTGGTGGGAAGGCGGGGGATTCCCATTTCCGCAAACGGTTCTGTCTCCGCATGGACGGGCCCCGGCAGAGAGTTGTCTGGGAGCCTGACTTTCGCCCTCGACGGTGCTTCTCTGGCCTTGCTGCTCTGGGGGTCCCAGGGCCTTGCAGGAGGAGAGGGGCAAACACCTGCCCGCCTCAGCGCCCTGTCAGTTGGGCTTGAGCTTGGGGCTCTGGGAGACCGACAGGGAGATGAGGACCTGGGCGGAATAATACGTGGTCATGACCACCAGGCGGGCGTGGGGCAGGGGCTGGGCAAAGGCGTTCCAGGTCAGCATGGCATCCGAAAGCGTGAAGAGCAGCGCGCCCCAGCCAGCACTCCCGCCCCTGGCCAGGCCACGCCACAGCATGGTGGCCAGGGCCAAGGAGTAAGCCGTCAGGGGCAGGACCAGGTCGGGCGGGAGGTGCCAAAGCAGGAGGCTGTAGTACGGGAGAGCGGCCGGGATGACCAGGAGCAGGAGGCCGGGCTGCAGGGGCGTCAGGCCAAAGGCCCAGAGATAGAGCAGGTGGGCCGCGGCGAAGGCGGCCACGCCTGGAGGAGACAGGGGTGGGAGGGCCGGGTGAGCCTTTTGCTTCCCCGCCTCGCCTCGCCGCGCAGCCCTCGGGGCCGAGCCCCGGCCCCGGCCACACTACCCGTCTCCTGCATTACAACACAGGCCTCCTTGTGGTCCCTTCTTCCTGTGGTGGGTGTCAGCGTGGCCTTAAAACGCCCCCTGACTCTCACCCTTACTCCGTTCGGCCCCTAGTGGGCTCTACGCACCAGGCACACTCCCGCCCCAGGGCCTCTGCTCGTGTGGGTCCCCTGCCTGGAAGGGCCTTTCCTGGAAGGGCACAAGGCGTTCCTGCACCCCTTCCAGACGTTACCTTCTCGGCGAGGCTGTCCTCGACTCGTGTCCTCAAGACTGCGACCCCTGACACTGCCCGCGCCCTCAACGGGAGGAGAGCTCCGTGGGGTGGAGGGCTGGCGAGTCTCCCTCACTGCCGCCTCCCAGCGCCCTTTCACACCTACTGGCTCCTGCCCCTGGCAGGCCCTCTTCTGGGGGTTGCCCCCACACCCACCCCTGTCCGGGCTCCGAAAGGGACAATGCAACAGGGACCCCCTCACCATGGAGGAAGGCCTCGGGCCAGACGAGGCAGGCATCCCCCACAGCTGAGCACAGAAGGGCCCCCTGCAGCCGCGCGCTGTAGCCCCTGCCGGCGTCCGCGGCCCGCAGAAACACCACCAGGGAGAGGACGGGCAGGCACTTGACCAGGGCGCCGACCCAGGACGGCTGGTCATCGGGGATCCAGAGGAGGAAGTAGACGGCGCAGGTGAAGAAGAAGGGGCTCAGCCACTTGCCGACGTGCAGCTGCTTCAGGGAACCAGGGGGCTGCTGAGCCCTAGAAACCAGCCCTGCCCCCAGCCCCTGAGACCAGGCTTCAGAACCACCTGGCCTCGCGCCCAGTGAGCTCCCCGCCCTTGGGGGTCAAGACTGTCACCCCACGCCCACCCAGGGACCCGAGCCACACTGCCCAGGGACCAGGATGTCCAGCCCCACAGAGCCCAGCCCCAGCCCTGCCACCCCCCTACCCCTACGCGGCGGCTCTCACTTGAGCTGAGAAGCGAGGTTTTCGGGGCAGGCCCTCTTTCCCGGGGTCCATGTCAGCCTGTGACCCCTGAGAACGGCCTGCAAGTGGGTACGGGTAGCTTGGGGGTGGAGGAGATGGTGTGTGGTTACTCGTTAACCCGAGGAGCGTCCTGTGGACTCTGCGACTGATAACAGGGCCCAGGGAGATGCTGCTCCTGCCCTGGGGACGGCCCTGCCTGGCACCTGCTGATACGGTGCCCACTGGCACCCAGGGGTCCCTCCTCCCCCACTCCCTCTGTCTCGCTTCCTCCCTGCCTAGAGGGCCCTGGCTGTACACGCCCCTCCCACTGCCCTGCGCCAGGCCAGTCAGAAGGGACCTGGGTGCAAAATCTGCAACATTCTGACGCCTGCCCTTTCATGAGCAACAGGGGAGCGGAGGGGAGGACACCCTGCCGGATCCAAGGGACAGTCCGAGCCTCCCTCCTCCACCAAACACTTGCTCAGTGACAGGAGCTGGAGCTGGTGGTGGTGCCAGCCGGCCGGCGCGCCAGTGAAGCTTACCCTGCATGGTGGCCAGTACTTCACCTTCGCACTGGACCCACTGGGCGCCCACCTGTCTGGCCTAGCTGGCTGCTCCAAGGGGAGAGGGCTCGGGGACGTGGCTCCTGCCACACAGCAGGGCAGGTGAGGGGTGGGCCAAAGGGGGATGGGGTGTGGAAGCCCACTCACCGCCTTCTGCAGCCTGTCTGGACGGGGGACGGCTCCCAGGACCAGGTGCCGCATGAGTCTGGGAAGTGCTCAGCTCCTCCTCCAGGAACCCCTTCCTCGGAGCGGAAGGTATCTGACTCCTCCTTGTGAGGGTCCCACCCCAGAGCCACGGCACAGGAATAGGTCAGAACCCGAGGTCTGAGCAGCAGGAGTCTTAAACTGTCTTCCTTTATTTGTTTATATTTGCAATATGAAACAGAAGCTCGGCACGAACACACGCACACGCACCCCAGCCTGGGGAGAGGGAGCTGGGACAAGGTCACTTGGCGGCTGGGCTGGACCCCAGACCCTCGGGAGTAGGAGGGGGAGCCCAGCCAGACCCCTGCCAGACCCCCGCCCCAGGGTCCGTGGAGAGGGAGGGGGACTCGGTGAGTGCATCAGGGCCCTGGGGGTGTATCCCGGGAGGCCCCCAGGGAACAGGGCCCCCTGCTCCCACAGAGCTGGCTGGGCCAGACGGAAGGGATTCTAGCCCCAGCCTGGATCAAAGTGCAGGGCCCGGGGCGATGGGGGTGGGCAAAGGCACGACCCCCACTCGGGCCTCCCCCAAGGTGGACCTGAGCTGAAAGGCCGAGTGTGGGTGTGGGCGTCTGCACCAGAGGGTGGGGGTCCGGCAGGAAGAGGGGGCGTGGCAGCCTCAGGACCCCTCACCACAGTAGCCCCAGTGGGAGGGTGCAGGTCCACGCCGCCCCCAGCCCTGGCCTGCTTCCTCCTGGCTCTCCGCCTGCCCACTCTCTCCTCCCTCGAGATATATATATATGTATATATATATATATATAATATATAATATAGGTCTCTCTCACTCTCCTTTCTCTCTACTCAACTCTATCTTTATTCTAGGAGACAAAACTCCGCAGTTCCTTTTCTCAGTGCAATTGGGGGAGGGGGCCTTTGTCCCTGGCACCGGCCTCCTGGGAGTCCAGCCTCCTGGGTGGGGAAGAGGGGATGGGGCAACAGGGCCACCTTGGGACCGGCCCTGCTCCCACCCGGGCAGGGTCCACGTGGGGCACGGAGGATGTGGCCGCCACCACCGGGCCAGGCAGTTACCTGGGAACCGAGAGGGAAACCCGTGTGAGGAGCCCGCCACCCGGAAGCCTCTGCCCACCCAGCCCAGCCCACCTGCTGCCCCCGCTCCCACCACTCACTGGGAGCCTGGGGACACTGGCCCTCCTGCAGCAGAGCCATTGGGCATCGGGAGCGGCTCAAGGGTCAGGGCACTGTGGGCAAAGGGACAGCATGAGAGGTCAGTGCCTTTCTGCCAGAACACCGGCTGCCCTGTGAGGCTGCACCAGCTCACCTCTGGCTTTGTGGGAGCCCCGAGGGTTCTGGGCTCTTCTGCCCTTCCATGGTCTGGGGGGGCTGGTGGGCCCCAGGGACTGGGACAGAGGTAGCAGGGTCTCTGGTTGCACTGTGTGGGGATCCACAGGGCTACTGTCACTGATGCCCCCCGGGCACTCTCGCCCAAAGACCCCTGGAAACTGCCCACCCGGGAGAAGCAGCTCAGGTCAGCTGGGACACGAGCTCTGGACACCCCTGGCCCCCTTCTGATCCCACCGGAAGCCTTCCCACCCCAGGGCTGAGCAGGTGACCCTGGGCTCCAGGATCCTCTCTTACGACCATGAGTGGGCAAAGACAGCCCAGACCTTCAGCTGCCCCGAGGCCCTGAGGCAGTGGTGCAGACCTGGAGGGAGGGGTCCTGCAAGGCCCCCCAGGAGCAGCTCTGGGCAGGGATGACCCCAGGCCCAGGTTCCACCTGCCTCTCCCACTTGGCCTCCCAGCAGCTGGTCCTTAACCAGTTACCTGTCCAAGGAGCTGGGGGCGGAATGCGTCCCTCTAAGTGTGGCCTGAAGGTCCCCGACACTGACCAAGGCCTGGCAGGGGGCTGTGCAGAGGAAAGGGGCCAGGAGATGTGACCTTCAGCGAGCTTCACACCAGTCTCGCTCCTCAGACCCGGTGTGGACAGGCCAGAGGTCAACAGTGGGAGGCCCAGGGTGGGGTGGGCACGGTGAGGTGGGCAGAGAGTGGCTCACCCAAGGGCTCCGCTACTTTGCTGCCATCTGTGGCTTCCTGAGGTGCTGAGGGGGGCGTGGGATCCTGAGACCTAGGAGGCAAGAAAAGGAGCCCAAGGGATGGTTGGCAGTGGAGCTTAAGGCCACCAAGCCCTGGGCACTGGCCTCCAGGCCTCACCTGAGCTGCAGGGCGTTGGGGGCCGCAGGGCCAGCCGGGCTCGGGGCAGGGAGGTCCAGGGGCACACTGCAGGGGCCCTGCAGGGTGGGGGGCCCAGAGTGTGGCTCCTTCTCCCTGCAGTCTTGGGGGCCGGTAGGGGTGTCCATAGGCACTGGGTCAAAGGTAGCCGTCCAGCTGGGGCCTGGCGAGGGGGAGCAAGGCAGGGGTGAGCACGGAGGCAGACAGACTGCACCCGACCATGCCTCACTCCGCACATTCACCCACCTGGTGGCTGGGGGCTGGGGGTGGGGTATGAGGCGGGCCTGGCCCTGCCGCGGGCCACCCGGCTGTCACCATCTTCCTCGTCCTCCTCCTCGTCGTCGTCCTCCTCCTCCTCGCTGTCTGTGCTGCCTCCGCTCCTGCCCCAGGAACCACCTGTCAGTCAGCCACTGTGCTGGGCAGAGGGAAAGCGTCCCACCTCCCAACCCCCCCAGAGCTGGCCCCAGGCCAGCAGCTGCGATGGAATCAAAGGGGTGGAGGGGAGGGGGCGGTGGGGAGAGAGCCCCGTGTCCCAAAGCAGGAAGGCAGGTGGGAACACTGGTGCCTTCCGAGAGGGTGCGGCCACGGGCACCATCCCCAGCATGAACCAGGGCACCGCCCTCTCAGGGGAGGCTGACTCCACACGCTTCCTCCAACTACAGACTCTGCTGTCAACCGCTGTGTCCTCCCCTGGGCAGACAGGTGGACGGAGTTTCCTGAGCCTGGAAACCTGGAAGGGCATCTCCAACACCCACAATCCATGCGACCCTCGACAGGGAGACTAAGTGTGTCCCCAGACTGGGAATGTGAGGTGGGGGCCTGCTCTTCTCACCTGGAAAGGATGAGCAAAACCGTCTCTAACTGCAGAAAGCATGACTTCATGTACAGAAACCTAAGGAATCCTCTAAAACCATTCGAACAAGGAGGTTCTGCAAGGAGGTGGGATGTGGGGTCAGTGATACACAGCGAGGAGGCGGGACACGGGGTCGGTGACGTACAGCCGTCTTTCTATACACTTAGGACAACTCGGAAATGACGCTGCGAGGACAATGTCACTCAGGATTGCGTCAAAAAGAATAGAACACTTAGAATTAAATTTAGCAAAAGAAACATAAAACCTATACTCTGAAAACTACAAAATGCTGTTAAAAGTAAGAAAGACCTAAATTAATGGAAAGAGATCACGTGGTCATGGAACAGAAAACGAAATACTGTTAAAATGGCAACACTTTCCGGACTGACCTACAGATTCAAGCAATGCCTCACAGAGGCCCCGCTGGCTGCTGCTCCGAAAATGACAAATACCTAAAACCACCAGAATCTCTAGGGAGGCAGAATGATCAACACACCTTGAAACAGAAAAACAAAGCTGGACACACACTTTTCCCATTTCAGCACTTACTGCAAGGCAACATCATCGAGACAGGGTGGCCCTGAGACGACGTATAGACCACCAGGCCAGAAGAGAGCTCAGAAATAAGCCTTTCCAGGTAAAGTCAGAAAGTTTTTGACAAAGGTGCCAAGACCATGCAGTGAGGCGGAACCTTGTCAACATGGGACACCGGGACACCGGCATGGCATGCCCACGCCCAGAAGGGCAGCTGGACCCAAGCCAGCTCAGGATGGATCCAAAAACCTCAACGTAAGGGCTGGCACTGTCAAACTCTTAGAAGGAAATGCAGGAGGTATCACGGCCTTGGACTTGGCAGTCATGCAATGGCACACCCAGCGGATGGCGTGACACACAACCACACCCACCCGAGGATGGGCCTCATGCCTGGAAGCAAAGTTATTAGCACAGTGTCACCCTTGGAGGGTAGCCAGAGGCCAGCAGGGGGCACGGGGATGGTTCTGCTCCCTCCTCTGGGAGCTGGCAAAGCCATGTCCCCATGGACCACACTTAGGGCTCCAACACATGTCTGTACACTAGTCACACGTCAAGACAGACGTTAAAACACTCCAATCCCTCAACCAGAAGCCACCGAGGTCAAGCTGCAGGCCCTAGTTGGCACTTGTGCTGGCAAGACTACGCCGCCCAAACGCACCTAGGAAGTGAGTCTGGAGCCCGCCAGTACGAGAAAAAAAAATAACACACCACTTGTACAAAGAGCTGGTCGCAGCTCAGTGACCGCAAGCTGGGACAGTGAGGGAGGCACAGCCGTCCCCCTCATTTCACTGGAGTTGGGGGAAAGAGCTGACAAGAAATCGTACCGCCCGTGCGGGAACACCTGCCTGAGAGCTGCCGCAGGGGCGAGCTGGGGTGGGGGCCACAGACACTGGTTCCAGTCGCACCTGAAGGACCCAGCCTGTTTCTAGCCACACACCAGCTGTTCACCTATCCCTTTTATAGCTGAACTCATCTGAACTGGTTTTTAGAACTCAGAATTGAAAGTGCCCCAGATAATACACACGCTTTGTTCTCCTTATTTTTCTCATTCACTCCTGCTGGTGAAAACCATCTCACGCAGGCCCCATGGGCCGCTGTGCTGGGGACCTGGGGGAGGGGGGCCAGCGAGGACTCACCGCACGCCTGGCGGCTGGCCCAGGCGGGCCCCCCTGGCCAGCTGGCTGCCCTGCCAGGCGCCATCCTCCCCGTCAGACTCCCCAGAGCCCTGGCCCTCCTCCTCGTCCTCCTCCTCCTCGTCGTCATCGAACTGCTGGATCCGGTCCTTGTAGCATATCTCGAGCAGGTTGGCGTTGGGCTGCAGGTACAGGGGCAGAAGGATGAGGGGGCTGACTATCCGCAGCCCCTGCCCCCCTGAGGTTGAGGCAGCACTCACGTTGTCATCGTCGGCGTTGAGAGAGAAGGTGATGTTGGCCGTCTTGTCGAAAGGCGCGCTGTGGGAGAGGCGCAGGGCCATGAGGGGAGGTGCGGGCTGCTCCCCCTTCTCCCCCCGCCCCTGCCCCCACCCCCACTGGGGCGCCCTCACTACCCTCCGGCCCTGTGCCAGCAAATGCACCTCCTCACTAAACAGATCTGTCTTTTTGCTATTTCTTTGGGAGGTTCCCAGGCTAGGGGTCGAATCGGAGCTGTAGCCCCCGGCCTACGCCAGAGCCACAGCAACACGGGATCCAAGCCGAGTCTGCAACCTACACCACAGCTCACGGCAACACTGGATCGTTAATCCACTGAACAAGGGCAGGGACCAAACCCGCAACCTCATGGTTCCTAGTCGGGTTCATTAACCACTGAGCCACGACGGGAACTCCACTAAACGGATCTGAATTCCAAACCAGCCCCCGCAGGGCACACCATCAGGTGGATGGCCATGGAGCGGACGGAGCGAAGGGAGCCCCAGCCAGCGAGTGAGGGGCCACTTGGAGATGGGGTCTGGCCCAGGTAAGTCACCCGAGTCTGGCTTCCTCTGCCGTAAGATAAAGGACACAGAACCTAGCCAGACGGGTCGTGTTTTTTAGGACTTGAGATCATCATCTGGGTGAGATGCTTATTTACACGCACGCCTTTCCCGGAAGCAATGGCTCTCGGTTCACAGCCCCTGTGCTGGCCACACCCTCTCGCAGGCCACACCACACAAAGCACGGCCCCAGCCCTGAGAGGGTCAGTTGGGGCTGAAAAAGTCACCTTTGGAGCTGAACCAAAACCGCTCCTGCATGGGCCCCACTGCCCGCCCTGAGGCCAGACCCACGTGGGGCCAGTGATCCTAGGGATCTTGGGGAGGGCCGCTGGCCTTATCGCCAACCTCCAGCCTTCCAGTGCTGAAACCTGCCTACACCCGGGTCTGTTCAACTCTTTTTTTCTCCTTTTTAAGGCCACATCCAAGGCATATGTAAGTTCCCAGACTAGGGGTTGAATCAGAGTGGCAGCTGCTGGCCTACACCACAGCCACAGCAACGCCAGATCCTTAACCCACTGATCGAGGCCAAGGATCAAACCCGCATCCTCGCAGACACTAAATGGGATTCTTAACTGGCTGAGCCATCACAGGAACCCCATATTCAACTCTCTTTCAGAAAGAAGTCAAAGGAATTAAATCCATGCATTTTAACACAAAACCTGGAAAGAGATTTGTCAACTGACACTCCTACCTGCAGAGTGTGCAACTTTCTAAGAACCCACATGTTCTGTCTGTGTCCTTGCCCCCTTTGCTGCTGGCACTCTGTGTCTGCACACTGGGTCCAGGCTCCACTCCACTTGGCAGGGACACGTCCCAACTCTCATCCCTTCCACTCAGGAGGTGTGTTAACTCCTGACTGCTGACTCAGCAAACGGCTGTGGCCCAGAGGGACTCACAACCACACCCTCGGCAGGGACTCTGCCCAGCAGCCCGCAGCACACCGGGTCTGGCACAGCAACCAGAGCCCTGTGAGCAGCACCGTCAGCCCTGAGCTTATAGAGATACGCATCCATTCTCCATTCAACACTCCATGGCTTTGGTTTTCTTTTTATACATAAAGTTGTTTTTTTTTTTTTGTCTTTTTGCTATTTCTTTGGGCCGCTCTCGCGGCATATGGAGGTTCCCAGGCTAGGGGTCGAATCGGAGCTGTAGCCACCGGCCTACGCCAGAGCCACAGCAACACGGGATCCAAGCCGAGTCTGCAACCTACACCACAGCTCACGGCAACGCCGGATCGTTAACCCACTGAGCAAGGGCAGGGACTGAACCCGCAACCTCATGGTTCCTAGTTGGATTCGTTAACCACTGCGCCACGACGGGAACTCCCTTTATACATAAAGTTTTTAATCTCACTGAAATTGATCTTGATGGAAGAGGTAACACAATATCACCCCCAAAGCGCAGCCGGCCATGCCAGGGCCACTCACAGAGTGTCGGCATGCCCACCAGCACGGCGGGGAGGAGCTTCCCCAGGGGCCTCCCTGCGGGAGGGCACTGTGCCGGGCAGAGCAGTGGCAGACACAAATCTCACTTCTGAGTTATGGAGAGGCTCTGTTTGGACCAGCGAGTGCCCTGGGGTGAGGGACAGCACTGAGCCTGTCTCCTCAGCTATGCATGGGCTCCTGAGCCCTGGCAAAGGTGGTCAGGGCACGTCGTGGGGCAACACCTGAGAGGTCCCCGGCATGCGGCTGAAAGGGACCAGGTCAGGGCTGTGGCCCCCACCTGCAGGCCCTAAGGAGCTAGCAGGCCTTTTCTCTGTCACCATCCAACTGAGAAAAGCTCCATGGCACGCCCTCTGGTGGCTGTGCCACCACTCCTCAGGCGTCACGCATGGACTCTTCCTCACAAGGCAGTAGCTGCTGCGCTAAGGGCACTGGCTGCACGTCCCCCCAGACCTGGCAGGCATCTACTGCGCTGCCCTGCTCCCAGCCAACCCAGCCTCCCCTCCAGACTCGCGCGCCACCTGCCCTTCCCTTCACTAACAACCTGCTGCTGCCCCTGTGAAATCCACGAGACACACAGAGTTTTAACTTCTTCTCTTAACTGTTAAAGCAACAGATGCCTGTGGCAGAAAATTCAGACGGTAAAGAAAAAACTTCACCAGGACAATGCCAGAAGTGACATATCAAAATGCTATACGACACGGAGTTCCCGTCGTGGTGCAGTGGTTAACGAATCCGACTAGGAACCATGAGGTTGTGGGTTCGGTCCCTGCCCTTGCTCAGTGGGTTAACGATCCGGCGTTGCCGTGAGCTGTGGTGTAGGTTGCAGACTCAGCTTGGATCCCGCGTTGCTGTGGCTCTGGTGTAGGCCGGTGGCTACAGCTCCGATTCGACCCCTAGCCTGGGAACCTCCATGTGCCGCGGGAGCGGCCCAAGAAATAGCAACAACAACAACAACAAAAAAGACAAAAAAAAAAATGCTATACAACAAATACAAATAATCAGAACTGGGAGTTCCCATTGTGGCACAGTGGTTAACAAATCCGACTAGGGACAATGAGGTTGCGGGTTCAATCCCTGGCCTCGCTCAGTGGGTTAAGGATCCGGCGTTGCTGTGAGCTGTGGCGTAGGGCAGCGGCTACAGCTCCAATTAGACCCCTAGCCTGGGAACCTCCATACGCCGCGGGTGCAGCCTTAGAAAAGGCAATAAATAAATAAATAAATAAATTTAAAAAATACATTTAGGAGTTCCCGTCGTGGCGCAGTGGTTAACGAATCCAATTAGGAACCATGAGGTTGTGGGTTCGGTCCCTGGCCTTGCTCGGTGGGTGAAGGATCCAGCGTTGCCGTGAGCTGTGGTGTAGGTCGCAGACGTGGCTCGGATCCTGCGTTGCTGTGGCGCTGGCGTAGCCCGGTGGCTACAGCTCTGATTCGACCCCTAGCCTGGGAACCTCCATATGCTGCAGGAGCGGCCCAAGAGATAGCAAAAAGACAAAAAAAAAAAAATTTAAAAAAAAACCCCAAATAATCAGAATTGGGCATTGAAAAAAAACCTGTTCGGTGGCCCGAGGCCTCTAAGGAGAGGAGAGGAGGAGAGGTGGCCGCATTCTGACTCCGCAAGGGTCTGTCCCGGGGCTCCCAGTGCAGAGCACTGAGCCAGGCAGAGCAGCAGCAGGCACAAACCTCACTCCGGCTTTCAGTGGCTCTGTCTGAACCAGCGAGTGCCCTGGGTGAGTGACAGCACTGAGCCTGTCTTCTCGGCTATGCACGCTCCCCCACACACTCTATGCAACCTTGCGCTGCCCAGCCAGCCCCATCCCAGGACAGCCGCACACCTCCTGGCTGGTCCAAAAGGGAGGAGAGGGGTCTGGGGCCAACCGTCCTTCTGGGGCGGGTGGGACAAGTTCAGATGCTGGGCTGGGTGGGCCGTGGGGAAGCAGGAGGGCAGCAGGAGGAGTGAGGGCAGGGAGGGCGTGTGTTCTGACTTGTGGCCTCGCAGCCCCCCTCCCCACCCCCCCGCCCCGCCAGGAAGCCACGCTGGCCCCTGCTCGCCCTGGTCCCCCACAGGGGACACACTCACTTCACGCTCTCCTCCTGCTCCCCGAACTCCTCGTCATTGAAGCCGAAGTGGTCAATGAAGGCTGAGGTCATGCGCTGCATCTGGAAGTCCATGAAGGCCTGCGGGGGGGCGGCGGTCAGGACCAGGCCTCAGGAGCAGCCTCCCCACCCCCGCCACCGGCCCCCAGCCCGCCCCCACCTGCTGCAGCACCGCCTCCTCCGGGAAGTTGAACTCCTTGAGCCTGTCGTCCTCGTCGTCGCTGGAGGAGTGCAGGTGGTGGGTGTTCACCTGGGGCAGGTTGGAGGGCAGGGGTCAGGGCCTGTGGAGGCCCCCTGGAGAGGACTCAGGGGGCTGGGACTGCGGGGAGGGGTGCTCAGGCTGGACCAAGAGGGAGAGCAGCTGCGAGGGCTGCCGCGGCAAGCGGGGCACCAGGCTCACCAGATCCACTGTGTTCTTCTTGTTGGTCTCCGCCAAGGGTCCTGACACGAAGGCTTCCCACCGCTCCTGCTGCTCCTCTGGCAGCTCTGCTCCAGGAAGGCAGGGTGTGAGGATGTGAGGTCTGGGGCCCCACCCTCTTCCCGCCGTGGGCCGGCCCCAGCCCTCACCCTTCAGCAGCTGGCCCAGCTGCTCGGCGTTGGGCCCCTTCTCCGTGTTCTGCACCAGGGCGTTGGCCACTCTCGTCAGGTGGCCCATGTAGCCTTTCCGAGGGCCCCCTGCAGACCTGGGCGAGAGGGAGGCCAAGCTGAACACAGGCCCCGCACACCCACCCTGCCCTCCCACGGGGAGGCCAGGGACACTCACTGCACTCGGTCGTTCTCCTCCCAGGAGGTCAGGATGCGATCCACCAGGCGGCACTGCTGCAGCAGCTGTGGGGGAGCAGTGGCGCCGGCGTGGGCGTGGGGGTGCGACCAAGGCCCCCACCACCTTAGCCTGCAGCCAAGCCTCTGGGCTTCCTATGAGGAGCATGCGGCAAGCACACACACACGTGCACATACGCACACCCCTCCTCCACTCACCCAGAAACACCCTCTGCCTGTTCGAGGCCCATTCACTTTAGAGAGCAAACCCCGAAGCCACTCCACCCACCTCGGCTCCTTCTAGTCCAAATCCAAGGCCCCCCAGGTCAGCTCCTCCCTCAGGCCCTAGGCTAGATCTGGGAAGGCACTCCCACTACCGTGCCGGCCACCACCCTGGGAGAGTCCTTCCTGGTCCCTCCCCAGGACACCCGTTGCCTCCCGTGCTCACTATCCACCCCCCCACACACACAGGTTGCCCTCTGTTTTCCCAGACTCAGCCCACGGAAGAGGCTGAGCCCAAGCCTACCCCCATGGACCAAAGGGGGACCTGGGAGCCCAGCTCACGTGTTTCACGACAGGGTTCTGGATGGGTGAGTCGGAGCTGCTGTTGGCAGGCGGCCCAGAGCTCAGCATCGTGCTCACACATACCTCCACTTGGGTGTGCAAAAAGTTGTTGAACACATAGTGGAAGAAGAGGTCCTGGGGGTGGGGGGCACAGCTGGCTCTGAACGACCGCCACCCAGTCTCTGTCCTCCCCACCCAGCTGTCCCCACCTTCATCCCCCCTCCCAATCCCGGTGGCACCTCTGCCCCTCTGAGCCCTAGTACCAGCATGGTGTTGGGCACGTCCAACGCCAGGAGCTCCTGGGTCAGGGCTGCATCATTGGCGCTCAGGGCACTGGCCAGCAGCTTGACCACATGCAGCCGAGTGTTGCCCAGTGGCGGGGCCAGGCTGCCCCATGTCGTGCGCAACGGCTCCAGCTGCAGGCATAGAGAGGATCAGTCCCCACCCCGGCACCGCCCTGAGGACAGGGCCGCCCTCCGCCACCCCCTCCCTCGCCCACCTGGCCCACCTCGGGCGGCTCGAGCAGGAGCTGGTGGAAGTGGCTGAGTCGGGGACGCAGGGCGTGCAGGGCACCCACGCTGCACAGGGCGCTGTCCAGGGTTGCCTGGGCTAGGAGCTCCAGCTGCCCGTCGACACTGCTCAGGAAGTTGTTCACACTCACAGACTCGGACCTGCAGCAGGGACGGGGGAGGGCAGCAGCCTGTGCACAGTATGTGTGCACGTGTGTGCACACCTGGGGGTAAGAAGCCCGAGACCCTGGGGGCAGTGACCCACCCAAAGGGCCTGGATCCTCAAAGTGGCTCAAAGCCACAGGCAGCTGTTCCACCAGTCTCCTCGGCTGTCAGACGGAAAGGGAGGACCCCTCTCCGGGTCCCTTGCCCCGAGGGGTCACCTGAGGAGGGAGGCCAGCCCCTCACCTGGGCCTCCTGGGCTCCAGCAGCGTCAGCAGCACCTGGATCCCGCTCACAATGACAGACGGGTTCTGCTCCCCCTCCAACATGTTGCTCAAGAGCTGCTCGATCGTCTCCTGCCTGGTGGGGGGCGTGGGCAGGTGTCAGGGAGAAGGGCTCCCCAGGCTGGCTCCCCCCGCCCGAATGGCCTGGGTGCCACCTGCAGACGCACTTCTCCAGGGTGGCCAACAGCTGGTCGGGCTCTGGGCTGTCCTGCACTTGGATCACCTGCTCGCGGCTCAGGCGGATGATGTCGCACAGGGACTGGGAGGCGTTGGAATGTTGCTGCGGAGGGACAGAGAGCTGAGGACCCCGGCCCAGCCCTGGTGCCAGGAAGCCCCATGCGCTGAAGACTGGGTGCCTGCCCCTGAGGACAGAGAATTGCACAGACACAGGGACCAAGTGCCGAGGGAGAGAAGACAGGTACTGAACACTGGGACGGGAGAGATAGCAGAGAGAAAGGCTTCCCACAGCCTTCAGAGCAGCCCGAGGGGGGGACGACCCAGGCAGCCACCAAGCAGCCGTGGTCTCTCCCTGGCCTTGGAAATGGATGAAGCACTGACACACACTACAGCGCGGATGAACACACAACTCGATCCTAAGGCCAAGGGGCCCGCCACAGAAGCCTACACATCACGTGACCCATTTACACAACAGGTCCAGAGACAAACCCAGAGATAGAGAGCAGACTAGTGGTGATGGGGGCTGAGCAACTATTGGGGGAATAAGGAATAGGAGCTTATGGGCAGAGGGGTTCCTTTTCAGAGTGACGAAAAATACTCCAAAATCAACGTGGTGAGGGCTGCACAACCCTGGGGTGTACTAAGAACCAAGGAATTCTACATTCTGAATGGGTGAGTTGTACGGTGCGTAATTTCTCTCAGTCAGGTTGCTGCACGATAAACAAAAACAAAGAGAGGCATAGGCAGAGCTCTGAGTCTAACCCAACAGGGACCTGCCAGGGTGCACGCACACAGACCTGGACCCAAGCAGACTCAGCCAGGCCCCAAGCCGCACTCAGAGCTCCTCGAAGGCCCCCTGCCACCTGGCTCACAGCAGATGGCCCTCGTCCCTCTGCCACAAAGGCCTGTACGGCCAGCACCCTCCCAGGCCAGGCTCTGGCTGGGTGCCTAGGTGACCTGCACCTGGGGACCCTCTGCTTTGCAGAGTGGGGGCGGGGGGCGGTCCTGAGTGGCTTCTCTGTGGGAAGGGAGGGCAGGGCTGGTTCAGTCCAAGAGCCAGAAAGAGCCGCCAGGCCACAGAGCCAGCAACAGAGAGAAGGTGGCGAGGACTCCCGGGAAGGCAGCAGTGAGAGGCCAGGGCTGGAGGACCCTCTTCAGACCCCTGACCCCTCAAGGGAGGATGGGCCAAGGTTCCCGGTTCCTGACAAGCGTGCCATGTGTGTAAACTCCTCTCTGGTCTCAGCAGGAGCCCCCCGCCCCCCTCCCCCCCCAAAAAAGCAGTTGCAACGGCTTTCTGTTCCCATCAACTTGAGTGAGGAGGAGGCAGGGTCACACTCACACTGTCATCCTTTGAAGGGTGGATCTGCTCGATGAGCCGCTGGACGATCTTCTCCTCATTGAGCCACTGGGGGCGGGAAGGGGGAGCTCCGCTCACTGACCGGCTCTCAGCTGCCACAGCCCCGCTGTCCCGCCCCACCCCACTCACGTTGACCACGTCCTGCCGCAGCTGCGGCCGCTCCACGCAAGTGAGGAGGCGCAGCAGGAGGTCCATGATGGCCGAGGTGCCGATGTGCTGCAGCAGCAGGTCCACAAAGTCGTCCTTCTTCCGCAGGAAGGACACGAGCTGGAGACACAGGGACCCCCATGTCAGCACAGGACCCCGGGCCTGAGCCCGCGAGAACACCCGCCTCGGGGCCCCAGGCACCTGGTCAGTCTTGCGGTTGATGAGGACGCCCATGACCTTGCTAAAGAAGCTGGCCAGCAGCGGGTTGAGGCTGCCGCTGCTCTGTAGAAAGCCGTAGAGCCGGTGCAGGAGGGACTCGTCTGCCCCCAGCGCGTCGTTGATCTGGGGCACGTCTGAGGTCAGGATCTCGCAGGCCAGGCTGGGGTACCTGTCACACCCAGAGAGGGCTGGGGAGGGCGCAGTGGGGATGGAGGCCGAGCCTCCCCACCCCAAGGCAGCATCCAGCCCCCGGTGGCTGGACCAGACCCCCTACCACACCTGACCCTCTGCCCTCAACCCTCCAGTCTGTCCCAGCCTGGCCTCCATGACCTTCCAAAATCCAGCCTCACCCTCTCGCCTCCTCCTCCACACAGGGCGAGGAATGCCCCTTGCCCAGTGTGCCACCCGGGTCCCCAGCTCTGCTCTGTAAACTGCAGGGTTCCTCGGGGGCAGGGCAGGGCCCCAGGGGCGGCTGTCAGAACGGAGGCTCCCTGCTACTGTGAGCGAAAGCCCAGTCCATGGGGCCACTGGACATGCTCAAGTTTGGTGGACAGGGAGACGGAGGCCAGGCGGCCAAGGCAAAGGAGGGAGAAAACCCACTGGGGGAGGGTAACTGAAAGATGAACACCGGGGGTGGGGAGCATGTGGGACACCTTGCTGACCCCCCAGAGGTCTCGATGGCGTGCGAGGCCCCACTTCACTGAACCCCTACTTTACAAAGGGCAAACTAAGGAGAAGCAATCACCCGCCCAGTCCCTGTCTGGCTCAAGGGCTCCTGGGACAAGATGCAGGGCTCGTAAGGGCCAGGGGCGTATCTGCAGTGTGAAGGGCCAGGCAGAGGGGATACCAGGGAGCCAGGAGGCCGCACAGGAAGGTCCGTCCAGAACCCGAGACAGGCAGCAGACGCCAGGGCAGACAGAAGCCCCCTCATCATGATGATGCCCACGGAGCCCCCAGCAGGGCCCTGGCTGCCCTGCCCATCCTCCCTGGCAGACCCTACAGTGGGAGGGAAGGGCAGAGGAGAGTTGGGGGGGCATGACTGCACACTCAGCGCCTGGCACCATGCTGGGCATGGGCACTGGGGACATGGAGGAAGAAGGGGCCAGGCTTCATGTTGTCCAGTCTCCAAAAAGGGGACTACAAAAATCCAACTGAATGAAACACCAGGAAAGAATGTGAGGGTGTGGGCTGGGCCAATCAAAGACGACCGAATGTGGCTCCCGTGGCTGGGGAAGGACCCTCCATCCGGGGATATCTAGGAAGTGGATGTCCTGCCACTGGGGACCGAAGGGGTGGGGCTCACTTGTAGCGCAGCCGCTCCTCGCCGCTGACCGGCGGCTCCTGGGTGACCCAGGCCACCATGGCCTGCAGGTGTGGCGGCTGCAGCAGGAAGTCCAGTAGCTTGCGGTTGACCACCTTGCACTCCTGCAGCACGTCCTCCTCGTCCAGCAGCTCGGGCAGGCTCAGGTCCTCGCGCTCCAGCAGCGTGTCGAGGTGTGAGCTCGTGTGCAGGTCAAACTTCCAAAACATGGCGCCCTGTGGGCAGGGGCTGTCACCTTCAGGTGCTGACCTCACTGGCCTCCATCCACCTCCCAGCGCCTGTCGTGCCCACGGCCCAACCCCCAGGCTGGGTGAGGACCCCTGGTGTGAACACACACAGGGTCCGTGGAAAACAGCCCCAACACGTGCACACAGCCGCCATGATCCTGTCCCACCCAGGGCCGTGTCCAGTGTCCCCACATATGAGCTGCAACTGTGCTCATCCTGGAACCTCTGGCATCAGACTTGCTTCCACCTACATTTGCTGTACAGATTCAAACGCCCCCTGACAGCCACCATGGTTGCTGTCCAGCCCAGCAAGTTCCACGCTGGGTGCAGGGTGTGGGGTGGAGGGAGGAGGGCTCCGCCATGTCTTGGAGCTGTGGTCATTGCCTGGACACCACACACACCCACACCCACACACACCCACACACACCCAACCCCCAGTACCCAGTGCCAGGACAGGAAGAAGAAAAGTTTGAGGGGAGGGGGTGGTGGCTCCCAGAATAGCCACTGACCCAGGCCAAAAGGAACCGGGACGGGAACCACATCAGGAGGAAGGACCTAGAGGATGGCGTCTCGCTGGCCAGCAGCGGAGACCCTGCATGCCTGGCCGAGGCCCAATCACCAGGCACGCACAGCTACCTGGCCTCAGGAGCATCTCAGGTAGAGCACTCACCAGGTGCCAGGTGGGCCTGAGACCCCATCAAACCCGGACTCAGGTGCTCCTCTGAAGATTTCTAGAGGCCTCCCAGCCTGGACCTCCCTGGGGAGACCTGCCCTGAACTCGCTGCTCACTCGTGTCCACCATGAAGTGGGCGCCGTGCGTCCTGCCCCTCTGAGGGGCTGTGGTTACCCCACTGGATGGCAGGCAACCACGCCCAGGTAAGGCAGGCCCCCACGCACTGTGCTGACCAGAGCTCATGCTTGTCACCTGACTCATGAAGACCACCTGAGGCAGAGGCTTCTGAAGACAGACCAGAAGGCCAGGACACCAGGGCACCTTCCAGACCCACGCACCAGTCCTCCTACAAAGCCCTCCTCACCATCTGCGCCCCACGCCTTCCCAACCATGGAGAAAGCACACCAGCCACAGACATGGTACCGGCCCAGGGGACAAAGACACTGGACTCAGGAAGCGGCTGGGCTGAAAGCCAAGGTGTTGGACGGCACCCGTGGCTGTGGGCAAGAGACTGACCGTTTTTGCCTTTCTACAGCCACACTCGCAGCATATGGAGGTTCCCAGGCGAGGGGTCTAATCGGAGCTACAGCTGCCGGCCTAAACCACAGCCACAGCTACGCAGGATCCGAGCCACATCTGCTACCTACACCACAGCTCACGGCAATGCCGGATCCTTAACCCACGAGCAAGGCCAGGGATTGAACCGGCAACCCCATGGTTCCTAGTTGGATTTGTTTCCGCTGCACCACGACGAGAACTCTGAGACTGGCCTTCTGACCCTTGCTTCCTTCGAGATCCCGCCGGCACCCAGCTCTCCTCTCCAGCCTCCTCAGGAACCTCACTTAGCTCCTCCCTGCCCCCACGGTGACCTCTCAGAGCCCGGGAAAAAATGGCTCTAAATCTGCGGCAATCCTGGCGCGATTCATATCAGCCCCTAGGCCTCGGCCGACCACAGAGAAAAGTGGAGTAGAGGAGCCATGACCTTGCAAGACTGCAGCAGACTCAGGCCCTGACGGGGTGGACGCGGGGTGCACCTGAAAGCCCCCGGTCCCACAGGCCTCACTTCCTGTCTGAAGCACACAGCGACTCAGCCCTTAGCCCCACACCCCGCATGGGATGGGGTGCTTCTCTGAAACATGACCTTGAGCACCTTGTGCCTTGAGGCCCCACGATGGCTCCCTCGTCTGCACACTCATGACCCCAGAGCCCCTGAGCACCTCCCAGCACCCCTGCCCTCAGGACCTGCTGCTCCTGCGGCACTCCCACCTGCTAGCCCCTGGCTGACTCACTTCCATGCGCTGGCCAGGTCCAGGCCGCCTCGCCCAGCACCACCCACTCCCTGAGCACCCTCTGGCCCGGCTCCACACCTGGCCCCAGGGCGGCCACTTCAGGGTGCATCTCCTTCACAGCCTGCAGCCCCCCCCCAAAGCCCACCCCCAGCACCATGCTGGCCTGCTAGGCCTGGGTGTGCAGGAATGCGTGTGTCCGTGAATAACACGCCAGACACATGGGGGGACACACCTTGTTGGCCACCCTCCTCAGGCCTGTCCAGCCACGATCTCGTGCTCCTCTCACAATGGCCACCAAGGAAGCAAGCCATGTCCCCACTTTACAGGTGAGCAAGCAGGCACCAAGGTCTGAGAGCTGGGAAACTAGGGACTGGGCACCAAGCCCCAGAAGGCAATTTCTCAGGGTGCAAGAGTCTGGTCTTCTTCACAGCAGCCCAGCCACGGCTGATAAACCCACCACAAGTGTGTGCCAGAGCTGGCTCTGTCCTGGCTGAGGCCTGCCCGAACCTGGCTCTCAGCAGACACCTCCAGGCAGCTGAAGGCCAGCTCCTCTGGTCCCTGGGGTTCTCCGCTGGACCCTAAGCTCCAAGTCTAGCACTCAGCTGACACCTCTGAGTTCAAGAGGAAGGCCAGGCCCAGGTCCTCCACAGCCCTGCCTCTGCCCACCGGCCGCAGGACACTCGTCCAGACCTGCCCAGCATTCACACTGCGCGAGCCCTGACGGGTGACAGACGATGCAGCTGGGCTGCCGCGAGCACCCTGGACAGCACCGAGCACAGACCCTGGCACACGCGCAGAAATGTTAGAGAAACAACCCGTCACAACGGGGTCACTTGCCTGGACGACAGAAAGTGACAGAACATTGTAAATCAACTATAATAAAAAAGTTTTTTAAAAGTTAGAAAAACACCTCCGCGGCCTGCAAACCACCAAGCTTTCCCACGGACCCTGTGCCTGAGGCGGGAGGCTGACATACCCGATGGGGCAGGTGTAGAGGGAATCGCTCCCACCCTGTCTCCCCCCAGCCTCACGCAGGGGCTCCCTATAAACCAGTCGCAGGTGGGGTGGGGTCGGGGTGGGGGGGGCCATCAGGGCAGGCGGGCTGGGCACGGGCGGAGGGAGAGTGGGCTGAACCAGGGCTGCGTGAGCCCCTGTGGAGTGAGGACCACGGTGCCTAGAGGCAGCCAGACTCGGCACGAGGGCTCGGAGCCCCCGTCCGCTGCCCAGAAACCAGACCTCTGAGGGACACTGCCACCATCCACTTCTCCTGAAGAGGCAGCCGGGCCTGGTGAGTTTCCTGAGCTGGGCGGACCTGGGACCCGAGTCACTTCAAGGGGAGCCGCTGTCCAGGCCCAAGAGGCAAGCGGCTGACCACAGCGAGAACACGCACCTCGATCGGCATCACAGACTCTCCCGTGGTGACAGGGAGACCAGAAAGCTCAGAAGGCCCCCGGGCAGCGTGAATGGAGCCCAAGCCCACATGTTACAGGTTTCCATTTACACGAAACATCCAGAAGAGGCAAATCCACAGAGACAGAGAGCGGATTAGGGGTCCTGAGGAGGTGGGGGCCATGGGTGGGGAGGAACCTCTGCGAGTGGGTGTAGGGTTTCCTTTTGGGAAAAGGATGGTCTTTAAAAAAAAATTCTAAAATCAATTTTATTCAATGTGATTTGTTAATTATACCTTAACTTAAAAAACCCATTGTGGTGACTGATGGTTGCACAACTCTATGAATAGTTAGGAACTGTTGAATTGTGCATTTTAAATGGATAAGTCATATACAGTGTATGAATTCATTAATTAGAAAAAAAACCATTACCAAAAACAACCAAAAGCAAAGCTGCCTGAGGCTGCCACGACAGGGCCAGGCCTTGGCTTTGCTCTGTGTCCAAGATGCCTGAGCTGACGAGACGCCAGGACTGAGGTGAAGCCTGTGAAGGTCCTGCCCCGGGAACATGCCCAGCCCCCTCAACACTGTCCCTGAGCTAAGCAGGCCCCCCAACAGCTGGGGGACAGGGCAGAGGGGCATGGTACCTAACCCAGACGACCAGGTGAAGCACTGTCCTTACCCCCATTTGAGGGAGGCGATGGCGAGCACAGGGATGGAGGCACAGCAGAACCAGGACTGAGCGCCCTGCAGGCGGACGGGAGGAGCAGATTCTGTGGCCTGCCCACATGCTTCCAGAGCCCCCGGTTTAAGGGCATAGGCCATACTCATCCCACCCTAACCCTCCCCAGCTACTCTGAACGGCAGGCAGCCTTCCCTCCCAACACTGGCAAGCTGGCTTGCCTGGAGAATGGGGTGGGGAGGGGAGGGGAGAGCTAGAGGGTTTGGGGGTGTGGACTCTGGGGGCCTCAGAAACCAGGTGGCCCCTTACACTCTGGTCCCTCCGCCAAAAATCAGAGGAAGCTGCAAGGATCGGATGCAGCTGAGTGGGAGTAAGTACCCCAGAGACATCAGTTCTCAAGCTCTGCACAGAAGGAAGATGCAGATACAGAAGTGGGAAAAAGAAAACACAAAAAAGAGAGAAAACACTTTCGCCTGCGACACACTCTCAATTCAGTGCAGCTCAAATCCCAGTGGCCAATCCTTACACTTCACAGAACTTCCTGGGAGCCCTGGGAACCAGACAGGAGAGGTGGGTTTTGTTCTCACTCTCAAGAAGCGTGAATCGGGCCAGGCACTTGGCGTCCCAAGGCCTCATTTGCTCATCTGTGAAATGGAGGCACAGCTATCAGAAGGGCCAGCTGTGAGAACAGCTGGGTCAGTCCTGCGGTCCTGACACAGCAGGCGCTTGGCAGGTACTGGCCCTTCCGTCTGGCCCTGAGGCTAGGCCGAAGTCTGGACACTTCTGAGCTGAGCAGGAGGGAAGGTGCCCAGAGTGACGGCACTAAAAACAGAAGGCCTGAGAAAGACGCTCTGTTTGCCCGAGTATCGCAGGTCACGCAAATACTCAGTGGGCGCCACACACCCCGCCGCCCCCACTGCAGCTTGTAGCAAACTTCAAGAAAACGGAAGTGACTACCACTGGTTTTTAGCGACCGTTTGAAAACCATGACTCTGGCTGCGAACGGAAGAAGGGGAAACTATAAATGAGAAAGGAAACCAATAAAAACGAAAACTATCTCTCCCCCTGCCAGCTCTGCACCATTGCCCCAGGGCTTCTTGCTCTGCGGCGTTGTTCTCTGGCCTCCAACACCAGCTGCCTTTCCCAGGAGCCTGCCAGTCCCCGCCTGGGCTCAGGCAGGGCCCGACGGCGGTGCCCACGAGCACCCCCACTACTGCTGCTGCTGCTGCCGCTGCCGCCCTGGGCCCAGGCACCCGGAAGTGGAGGTCAGTGTGCAAAGGCCTCTGGGAGGGCCTTGGGGCGGCCACTCAAGATGCCCCGAGACTCAGCAGAGGCTCCAACACTAGGAGAGACTATCTGGGACCTGGTGATGCTGCTGCCCTCAGCTGCCAGAGGCCTGCCCTAAAGAGACATGGGTCAGGTGAGCTCCGGGAAAGACACCGCTGCCGGCCTGCCAACCCCCAGCCCCTCGCAGGGCCCAGCAGGTCAGAGGACAGCAAAACCACCGCCCCCAATTCCCTCGAATCCACCACCATCTCTCAGCCAAACGGGAAAAGGAGGTGGGGGACTTCTGACTCTAGAAATGGGACGTGGTGATGGCAGGACCCAAGTGTGTGCTGGATGCAGAACCCAACAGACACCTGCAAGGTAAGTGGTGGGACACCCATCTGGAAGCAGGGGCCACTGAGGCCAGAGGAGAGGAACCTGGCCAAGGCTACAGGTGGCTCTGGAAAGCTGGGAGGGAGGGACGGGGCACAACCTCCTGCTCTGGCCCCAGACCACGCTCTCCTTGGGAGGTGGTAGTTCTGATCCAACCCTGGGCACGGAAGACAATGAGACACCTGGCCAAGGACTGCGGAGCAACCAGAAAGATCATACGCAGGGCCACCTCCCTGACTAGTCACGGGTTCCAAGGGGAAAAGGAAAAGAACCACCAAAAGATTTGGAAACAGCCCTTGGAAAACAGAGGGGTGGAGTAAGTGTCACCAGGTGCTCCGAAGTCAGACGGGCCGGAGTTCCCATCTCGCCTCTCCAACTGCAACCTCCGTGGGCCCAGACCGGGGGCCTCGCCATCACTGAGGCTGAGACGGCTCTGCCAGTGGCAGGAGCCACGAGACCTCGCAGAGGGAAACCCGCGGTTCCTCCTGGAAAGGAGCGTGTGTCCCCACCCTCCAGGCACTGAGCCTGCCCAAGTGCCAAGCAGGCGCCCGGGGACGTGGGAAAGGCCTCTCATCTTCACCACAGCGGCCAGGCCTCTCTCACCTCATCTCGCGCGGCCACCCGCATGGCGCTCAACCCGGCGGCCACACCTGACTGCTCGCCTGCGCCCTCGCCTCTGCCCTGGCTGGGCGCTCCCTCTGCCTTCCCTCCAGCTCTTCGAGCCTGACTAGCTAGCTCCTTCTGGGTCCTTCAGGCTTCAGCGCAGACACCACTTCCTCCAGGAAGCCTGCCCTGACTGGGCAGAGGCCTGCTCCACACTTCCACAGCTTCCGCGCTCACACTGTGACGGCATCTGAGCAGCCTGGGAAGGGACCTGCCTGTCCCGTCTCCTGCCTCCCGCAGCGAGATGCCCGTTTCCCTGGACCTCGGCGTACAAGGCCAGGGCCACGGCGGCGAAACGCGCGTCTTGAATTAATGAAAACAAACTGGAGTGCAGGGGGGGAAGGTGACTGCTAAGGTCGCTTAGCCACGGATCCTGAAAAAATCTCCTGAAAAATGGGCGTGTGGATGGGTGGGCTGGGAGACCAGCAGACTCTCCCAGGCTGGAAAGGAACAGGAAGTACCCCAGACACAAACGCAAAATAAAACACCCAACTCGGAGCACAGGGCCGCGCACGGTGGCGAGAGAGCGAATAAATACGCCACAGGCGTACATGACACCCAAGCCAGAGAAGAGGGTGCCTCCGCCTGGGCACTGCCCTGCCGAGCAGGGGGGGGAAATACCCTGCTGCCTCCACCAGGCTCAGTCTGCAGAACCACCCCGGGGGGGCATGACGTCAGCACCACCTCACACCCCACTCAAGTTTCTCTGTAACTCTGAGGCCCGGCCCACCCCTGACAACACGTCCTCCTGCTCCGAAACACGCTGCCTTTCAGGCTGGTCCCCCACGACGTCTGTCCTCGGCACAGGCGTGTCAAGGCCGGCCCAACCGAGCAGGCCCCTAAGCAGGTGGCGGGCAGGGGCCTGGACCCGCGGCCCCACCGAGGCGCCCGCCCCTCCCTCCCCGCAGGCCACGCCTGGGGTCCCCCCTGCCCGCATCTGCACGTGCGGTTCCTGCCACCCGGAAGGCCCTCCTTCCCAGGCTCCATCTGTCAACTCCTACTCGTTCTCCCGGACAGAAAAAGCCACCCGCCCAGCCAGTCTCACCAGTCCCTCCACTCTGTAACCCCCCGCACGCCCGAGGTACCTCCATCGCCACCCCAGCACCTGCGACTGCCCCGCTCTGCCTCGGGGTCCCCTGGGCAGGGCCCGGGGCTGGTCCCTCCCCGCCTCGGTGCCCAGCACCGGGCGCTCCCCGCCCTGCCCTCAGCAGGCGTCATCTCAGAGGAGGGCGACCGAGAGGGGGCCACCCCCCACCAGACCGGCCTCCTGGCTCCTCACAGCCGGAGACAGCAGGGCGGCGGGCAAGCCCCGCGCGCCGCTCCCCTGGTCCCCGAACCCAAGGATGAGAGGCAGAGACGCGACGGGGTCCAGGATGCGGGCGGCGGAAGGAGGAGCGACCCGGAGGGAGGGCCGGGGGGTTCCGGGCAAGGGTCCCAGCGGGAGGGGCCGGAGAAGTGAGAGTGAGGGTGCAGCCCCGGGGGTAACGGAGGGCAGACGGGAGACGCGGGACACCTCGGAGGAGGGGGGGTGGGCCGGAGACGAGGCGGGGGTGAGAGCCTCAAGGAGCGGGGACCGAGGCGGGGAGACGAGACTCGCGGGGGCTGAGGGGAGAGAGACTCGGAGACTCGGGGGGTGACTGATGGGAGAAAGACGAGGAGACTCGGGAGACTGAGACGGAGAGACGAGGAAACTCGGGGGTCTGGGTGGGAGAAAGACAAGGAGACTCGGGAGACTGAGGGGGGAGACTCGGGGGGTGATCGATGGGAGAAAGACGAGGAGACTCGGGAGACTGAGGGGGGAGACGAGGAGACTCGGGGGTCTGGGTGGAAGAGACGAGGAGACTCGGGGGACTGAGGAGGAAAGACGAGGAGACTCGGGGGGCTGAGGGGGAGACTTGGGGAGCGGAGCCCCCAGAGAGGATTTGAGAAAGGGGTGAGCAGCCTGAGGGGACCTGGGCGGGGCTCTCGGGGAGGGAGAGGGACTGGGGGGGCTGACTGCGGGGAGGGTTCCGGCGCGGCCCGCTCACCTGCACGGGGGGGCGGCGGCTCCTCGCACTCGGGGCTCATCGGGGCGCCCCCCCCGCCCCGCCGCCGGCGGCTCCGGCCCCGGCTGAGGGGCCCGGTATGTGGGGGCGGGGGGCGGCGGCGGGGTCCCGCGCCGGCACTGGGCTCGCGCAAGGCCCTCGGGCCTGGGGGGGCCCTCGCCCGCCGAGTTCCGGAGTTCGGTGGTCAGCGCCTGGGCGGGGGCCCGGGGCCCTCGGGCGAGGAGGCGGAGCGGGGGTTGGCGGGGTCGCGAGGCCGGCGCACGCCCTCAGCGGGGAAGTCGCCGCAGTTTCCCCTGTCCGGGGACCGGCGGGGAAGCAAAGGCCGGTCAGGGAAAACGTCCTTCTCCGAAGTCTGAACAGGCCGCAGTGCTGAGCAACGGCCGACGGAAGCAGAGGCCCACTTCCTCCACCGCCCCCTTCCTCAAACCGGCGAGGTCCCAGGGCTTTGCAGTCCGCTTCTGGGCCTCCGAAGCCCGGCTCCGTCCGCCACTATCCCACAATCCCCCGAGCGCAGGGGCACGCAGGGCGCCCCGCCCTCCGGCCGCCGTCTCGGTGCGCAGGTGTGCGGAGGCCGCGCCCGAGCCCTGCAGTGCGCGTGCGCGCCGGGCCTTCCGCTGCGGACCCCTCCCGGCCGGAATCCCTCCGCAGCTAATGCGCTTGCGCCGGTTCAGGCCAAAGGTCTCTCCCTTAATAAACCCAGGCAATCCAGTGCGCAGGCGTGACTGCGCCCACGGGGCCCCCTTTCTCTGCAACTCCGTTCCAAAGTCAGAGGACAGCCTGCTCCAGGGTTTTCCTGTCCCCTCGCTCCCTTTGGAAATCCACATGCTATTCTGGCTCCTCCAATCACATTCCTGCTTTGGCTCCAGGATCAGTTTCTGAGAACTCCCACCCGGGTTTTCCCTCCAGCCGCAGCCCGGCGCTGTTGTTCCGCCTTGCTCTTCCTCGACGCCTTCCTTCTCTGCACCTTGGGTTGACTACAGTGTCTCTTCTCGGCCCCTGCCCAGGCCGTGTCTTTACCGCGGCCAGTTGCTGCGCAAAGTCTGCTGTGCTGTAACAACACTGACTTGGAAGGCTTCTAGATTTTCATAGCTCCCGCCGTGGTACAGGCCCGCGGTGAGAATCAGCGGTATAAGGGCATGTAAGGAGGTGGCGTCGAACCTTCTAATTTAGTCATTACTAGTCTTCGGTCTGTTTCCTTAGGTTCACCAACCTTACATTCTCATCTCTTAGGTCTTGTTTTAAAATGGATCCAGATTCCTATTGTTAGACGGCTTGAAGCAACTGTGAGGCATTTCCTACTGTTCCTTGAGTCATCGCCTTGGATTCTTAGGTCGTTTGTGCAGCATTTTGCTTGCTTTTTTTCCGCAGGACTGCCGAAGTTTTTTGCTTTGTTGGGTTTTGGTCTTTTAGGGCCCCGCCCGGGGCATATGGAGCTTCCCAGGCTAGGGGTCAAATCGGAGCTATAGCCACCGGCCTGCGCCACAGCCGCAGCAATGTGGGATCCGAGCCACTGCTGCGACCTACACCACAGCTCACAGCAAGGCCAGATACTTAACCCACTGAGCGAGGCCAGGGATCAAACCTGCATCTTCATGGATGCCAGGTAGGTTGGTTTCCGCTGAGCCACGACTGGAACTCCCCCAAGTTTGTTTTGTTTTGTTTCAGCGACACCGGCAACACTCGGAAGTTCCTGGGTCAGGGACTGAATCCGAGCCACAGCTGCAACCTATACCACAGCTGTAGCCATCGGCATTCTTATCCCTCTGCACCACAGCTGGAACTCCTTGCCAAACTGTTTTAACACATAAGCTCAGGAACTGAGGGGTTGGGGGGGTTGGCCATATTCAGCCACCAAATGGAACCACCTGAATGGTTGGTCTCCAAGAACTTGGCAAGCTACAGGGTCTGTAGGACTGAAGTTGGATCTCCACCTTGTCAGAACTCACAGGTAGGCAGTGATGTATTTGTATCAGGAACACTCATTCCCCATTGCTCCCCATTCCGGACGGAGAAACTTCGACTGCCCCCTTTCTTTCCTGGTCTCTTCCACCCCTTCCAGGAACTGGGGGAAGATGATTTATCAGATCAGACGGGCATCATAGCTCAGCCCTCCAGCTCTCCCTGCTCTTGGAGACGGCCTGCCCGGTGTTCTGCCTGCCGTCTGCACTGGAGGGGGACCACACTTATCCAGTACTGCCTATGACCAGACAGACAAGCGTATCTAATGCTGGGGTGAAGTGGCAGCAAGACCAATGCCACTTTCTCAGATCTGCTCTAAAAGTCATACAGGTGATGTTTGATCTCCAGTTCCTGGGTCCTGAAGCTACCTGTCAAGTTATCCTGAATTTGGGAAGGGAGGGGGAGTGAAAATAATCTCTCCTATCCAAGTAAATTCCTCAAGAGGGAAATGAGTCTGGCATTAAATGGGGCTAGAAAACCAGGATACAGGGAGGAGCTCAGCTTTGGAATTGGCTCAGGTGTAAAGCTTGGTTATTAACTTGGCTGCAGGTCAACCACCCTGAGCTCGGCTTCCTTGTCTGAAATACATAGTATGGGTCAGAACGCTTAGCTGTAAATGAAACCTCCTTTGGCTAAACTGAAAAGGAATTTATTAAAAGGGGTGAGGCAGTTTCCCTGCTCTCTGCTGTCCCCCCAGTCTCTAAGAAGGCTGGATAAAAGGCTTAGTGCTTTGCTACCAGGATGAAGCCCACACCCAACCACAGGCCTGCCCCAGGGACCCAGAGTCATCTCTGGTATGGGAACACCCCCAGACCTTGGACACCTGCTCCAGCCGCCTCCGGCAATGGTTTTTCAAGCAGCCACATGGCAAGCTCTGATTAGAAGAGCTGAAGTCACGTGATATGAGGCCCCCCCATGACAAGCTGGGAAAAAAACATGACTTCCGCCTTGGGCAAGGCAGTGGGGGAGTTTAAGGTAGTTATTCCACGCACTGAGTAGTTATGGGAGATGATGGGGAACCAGAGAGATGGACGAGTATCCCTCCCACTCCCTCTCCCGAGGGGATGGGAGGATGAAAGAAGACAGTGGCTGTCCTTTAGAGAGCAACACTTTTTTTTATTCCCAGGTTCAGCCTGCTGCCGTCCCCTCCACTGCTCCCCAGATCCCCTAAGATCATGCCCCTCCTCCTCTCCCAAGGCACCCTCCAGGGGAGGTGACAAAGGGGGCAGTGAAGGGGGTGGAGGAGAAACACCTTTATTAGAAGAGCAGTGTGGACAGAAGGGGGAATGGAGTGAGAGCACGTGAGAGGTGGGGTCCAAGGAGCCAGCGCCTTTCTCAATGCCCCTCCAGGGGGCTGAGCGGAGAGCGGAGACAGGTGGGCTCGCCCCTGGCCCAGTACCACCAGGGCCCTGTGCTCCTATGGGGAGGGCCTCGTGGATGAGACGGAGGCAGGAGGCCTGGGGTTCCCACGGAGAAGGTGAGAAGCCACCGGGTTTCACCGATCCATGCTGTCATCCGTGGGGGTGGAGAAACAAGTCTGTAGCAGCTTTTCACAGAACTCCAGCTCCTCCTGGATTGAGGGGTGAGATTGGAAGCCTGAATGCAGAGGCCAGCCCCTGCTTCCAGCTGCTCTGCACCCTGGAACAACTCCTCTTCCCTCCCGCCACCTCCCCAAAGCATCTCGGGGTTCTCTGATTTCTGCTCAGATCTATAACTCACTGTTTCTCTTCTCGCCCACGTCGGGACCATGACCTAAAACCCAGTGCAGTCCCAGCCCACCGGTCTATGTCTTCACATCAGCCCCCTCAGGCTCTTTCTAACTCCCAGATATGACCAACCCTCACTAATCCCTATTTAAAACCCCTTCCACAAACTCCAGGAACCAAGACAGAACCATTGGTAGGCTGGACCACGTACACATAAAAGGTGTCTGCATGGCAAAAAGATGCCGGAAACAAAAAAGAAATAAAAAAATGACAATCCGGGGTAAAAAACATTTGCAACTTGTGACAAACAGCTAACGAATTTAATACTTAAGGGCCTTAGTGAATTAATTGCAAAAACCACCACCCATTAGATAAACGGGCAAAGGATATTAAAAAGCAGTTCACCAATGAAAGGAAGAAGGTGCCCAAATTCCCACATAAGGAGAAAGGCCAATGTATACACTGGACAGGAATGCTGCTTGTCCCCAGTCGGCTTGAGAAAAGGCGGGATGGCAGGAGACACCCCGTCTCGGCCAGGATGCAGGCAGACTGGACACCCTAGTGGTCGAGTGTCGACTGGGTCAACTTCTATACAGAGCAACGTGGCAACAGCCGAGGACGTGGCCCTGAACACTGAAACTTCATCTTAATCTACTTTAACTCAGTCTTTCCTTTTCTTTTTCTTTCTGTCTTTTTTTTTTTTGGCTGCATCATCGGCATGCAAAACTTCGTGGGCCGGGAACTGAACCCACGTGACAACCAAACCATAGCAGTGACAACACCAGATCCTTACCCCACTGTGCCACCAGGGAACTCCCAGCCTTTCCTTTGCTAAGAATTGTTCTAGACAAACTCCCACACATAAAAGGTTATTCTTTTAGCAGAGTTGGCCGTAGTGAAAGAGTGGAAACAGGAGTTCCCGTCGTGGCTTAGTGGTTAATGAACTTGACTAGTATCAATGAGGACGCAGGTTCCATCCCTGGCCTCACTCAGTGGGTTCGGGATCTGGCGTTGCCGTGAGCTGTGGTGTAGGTCGCAGACGAGGCTCGGATATGGCATTGCTGTGGCTCTGGTGTAGGCCAATGGCTGTAGCTCTGATTAGACCCCTAGCCTGGGAACCTCCATATGCTATGGATTTGGCCCTAAAAAGCCAAAAAAAAAAAAGTAAATAGTTATTTAATTATAACTAACTATTGAGTACTAATCTTGTTCTTTATCACTTGTTACCTACCTACCTACATGCCTGAGTTGTTACTCATCACTTGTTTGTTAGTTATATCCATATAATTAAATATCTAATGAAGGAGTTCCCTGGTGGCATAGTGAGTCAAGGATCTGGCCTTGTGACTGCAGTGGCTCAGGTTACTGCTGTAGCATGGGTTCGATCCCTGGCCCTGGAACTTCCACATGCTGAGGGTGTGGAGGAGGAAAAAAAAAAAAAAAAAGAATGTAAATCAAAGCCATGGGCAAAGAGACCGAAAAGGCCCAGAAGGCAGGCAGCAGACCCGCCCAACCCCTGGACCCTGGGCTGGATCCCCTGAGCTGGGCCCCCACCCCACCCTCACCCCGCCAGCAGTACCTGGTACTCCTCACGCTGCTGCAGCAGCTGGCAGCGGTGCCGCAGAAGCTCCTCCAGGCCCAGCTCGGGCTCCCGGCACTCCCGCACGCCCTGGGGGAAGTCTGTCACCAAGCTGCAGGGACAGGAGAGCCATTCTTGGGACAGCCCTCTGCACAGGCCCACCTCCCCATCCCCACTGCTCCTAGGGGAGCCCCGGCAAGTTGCTCCCTGACGATGGGCCTCCGTTTCCCCATCTGCGATGTGGACTTCCCAACTGCCTCCCACCACCCCCCCCACACCACCCCAGGAAGCTCAATGAGCCTTGTACAAAACAGGGCGCTCAGCACGGTGCCCAGCCTGGAGCCGACTCCACACAGGACAGCGGCTGCCCACACACTCAGCTGCTTTGCGTGTGTGCAGGGGGCATATGTGTGCGAGAAAGACTCCCCCTCCTCCCCAGGCTGCTGTGTCAGCCCTCCAAGGCCAGGAAACTGAGGCTCCGGGAGGGCCAGCCCCCTGATTCCCACTCCTCTCTGACCCTAAACCCTTTATCCCCCGTGGCAGGGGCCTCTTGGGCGCCAGCGCACCTGCACAGGGCTCCAAGCACGTGCTCATGGAAGGGGCTGTGTTCTGTCCGGACGAGGGCCACCAGCTGCTGGACCATGCCCATGGAGCACAGGGTCCCTGTGGAAGGGCCATGGGGTCAGAGGGGTGGTCTCTTCCCCCAAGCGCCCCTCCCCCCCAGGAACCAGCCCCGCTTCAGCCCCTGGCCGCCCCACCTTTGTGTTCAGGGTGGCCCACCAGCAGGTTCTGCAGCAGGAACGCCGACTTGACCTTGAGCTTTTGCACTTGCTGCTGCATGGCCCGCATCAAGACAGAGAAGCCGTCCAGACGGAGGAACTGCAGCAGCCCAGCCTCCTGCTCCCGGACCAGGCCTGGGGAGAGGAGGAAGGCCCTGAGGTCACAGTCACCACTACGGCCGTTATTATCACCATCACCACCACCATCCCCATTACCATCACTTTCACCATCACCACCGTCATCACCATCATCATCACCATTAACACCACCATCACCACATCAGCACCATCAGCGTCACCAGCATTACCAACATCACCACCACAGTCATCCCCACCACCACCATCCCCACCACCACCGTCAGCACCATCATCAGCATCAGCACCATTCACACCACCATCACATCAGCACCATCACCATCACCACCATCAGCGTCACCAGCACCACCATCACATCATTGCTATCATCACCATCACTATCACCATCAGCACCATCACCACCACCATCACCATTACCATCACTTTCACCATCACCACTGTCATCACCATCAGCATCATCACCATTAACACCACCATCACCACATCACCACATCAGCACCATCAGCGTCACCAGCATTACCAACATCACCACCACAGTCATCCCACCACCACCGTCAGCACCATCATCAGCGTCAGCACCATTAACACCACCATCACATCAGCACCATCATCACCACCATCAGCGTCACCAGCACCACCATCACATCATTGCTATCATCACCATCACCATCAGCACCGTTGTCACCATCACCGTCATCACCACCACCTTCATCACCATCACTTTCACCACCACCACCACCGTCACGACCATCAGCATCATCACCATTAACACCATCACATCAGCACCATCACCAGCATCACCATCACTATCACTTCCACCACCGTCAGCACCATCACCAGCATCACCATCACTTTCACCACCGTCAGCACCATCACCATCACTTTCACCACCGTCAGCACCATCACCAGCATCACCATCAACACCATCACATCATCGCTATCATCACCATCACCATCAGCACCATCGTCACCATCTTCATCACCGTCACTATCACCATTTGCACCCTTATCACCATCACTGATTTCCGTGGGCCTATGCTTCGCCAGCATTACAAGTACAATTTACCTTTTAAAAGCATACAATTCAGTGGTTTTTCGTATATTCACAAGGTCGGCTGACCACACCTATCTACCTGGAGGACATCTGCATCACTCCCAAAAGCCCCCAACCTATGAGCAGTCCCTCCCCCAGTGGCAACCACTACTCTGCTTGCCATGCCTGTGGTGTGGCCTACTCTGGACCCTTCACACGTGGAATGCACGCCGCGCAGCCTTTTGTGGCTGCCCTTCACGCAGCATAATGTCCTCCAGGCTCATTCATGTTACAGCCGGAATCCATACGCAGCCCTTTTAATGGCCGAGCAGCAGCCCATCCTGTGCGATGCCACGTGTTGTTCATCCATTCAGCCACTGGCGGGAACACTGTCTTTTTTCGGTCTTCAAAACCTCCTTCACTTTTTTCAGGAGGTGAGTGCTCTAGGAACCCCATTTTACTGATGAGCAAGCTAAAAGCTAGAAAGCTAGAGCGCATCGTGAGGGTGAGGGTGAGGGGGACTCTGGAAAGCCTCCAAGGTAGGATGAGAACTGGCCTGTGGGGGCACCTCCACGGAAGCACCTCCTCCCGGGCAGGGTCTAGGCCAGGGTGGGCGGGCGGGAGTCCCCAGAAACCTGTGGCCACTAAACACCTGACATGGGGCACGTACCTCTGAGGACCTGAGCTGTTAATCTTGTTGGAGTTTAACTCACTGAAATTTAGGGTAAAATGAGTTCCCTGGTGACTCAGTGGGTTAAGGATCTGGCATCACTGCTGTGGCTCAGGTCGCTGCCGTGGTGCAGGTTAGATCCCTGGCCTGGGAACGTCGACATGCTGCAGGCACGGCCAAAAAATAGAAATAAATAAATAAATTTAAGGTGAAAAAGTGAGTTCCTATTGTGGCTCAGCAAATTAAGGACCTGACGGTGTCTCTGTAAGGATGCAGGTTCAATCCCTAACCTCACTCAGGGGCTTAAGGATTCGGCATTGCCATGGCTGTGGCATAGGCCCCAGCTGACACTCCAACTCAACCCCTGGCCCAGGAACTTCCACATGCTGCGGGGGCGGCCATTAAAAAAAAAAAAAAAGGAAGCAGTGTTACAATATTTTTCCATGAAGCACCGCTGTGTCCCCTCACTACAGCTGCCTTCTAGGCCGGCCACTGACTATTCAGCCTGAGTGGAGATGTGCTTTACATGCGGGATGCACACCAGATGTCAGAAGACGTAACATGAGGAGTTCCCACTGTGGCTCAGCAGTTACAAGCCCGACCAGTATCCATGAGGATGCCAGTTCGATCCCTGGCCTCGCTTGGTGGGTTAAGGATCCAGAGTTAACATGAGCTATGGTGTAGGTCAGAGACGCGGCTCGGATCCCCCATTGCTGGTGGCTGTGGTGTAGGCCGGCAGCTGCAGCTCCAATTTGACGCCTACCCTGGGCACCTCCATATGCTGCAGGTGTGGCCCTCAAAAAAAAAAAGACAAAGCGTGGGGAAAAAGAGATGCAAGGTATCTCGTTAGCACTCCACATAATGAGGGGCTGAAATGACAATAATTTAAATATAAGGGGTTAAATAAAATGTCATCCAATTAACAAAAAAAAAAAAGAAAAAAAAAGTACCAGTCTATGAGGAGGAGTAGACATGATTAAGCCTCTCCATCGATGGCTCCGTCGTCATGATGTGTCCAGGAGCAACCCTTCCCTTCACACAGGGCCTCGCCACCTGGCAAAGCTGACAGGTGGCGCCACATCATTCTGTGTCACGGGGGCCGCCCTGGGCACCGGAGGCTGCCACAGCCATCACCACACCAGATCCCTAACCCACTGAGCGAGGCCAGGGATCAAACCCACATCCTCACGGACACCATGTCAGGTTCTTAGCCCCCTGAGCCCCAAGGGGAACTCCAACATCAACTTTCAAAAAGATAAAAGGCCTCAGCCACAAGGAAGAAAAAATGAAATTGTGTCATTTGCAACAACATGGATGGACCTGGGAGTTGTTACACTAAATGAAATAAGTCAGACAGAAAAAGACAGATACTGAGGTTAATGACTTAGCTCTGAAATCTAAAAAAAATAAGACAAACTACTGAATACAACAAAAATGAAATAGACTCACAGACGCAGAGAACAAACTAGAGGTTACCAGCAAGGAGAGGGGAGAGGAAGGGGCAAGACAGGGGTCAGTACCAAGAAAAAAAAAAGATAAAAGGCACTGTAGTTCTCGGAGCTCCTGCTTGGCACCTTGGCTGGCACGCTCTGGGAGAAGCCCGCTAACACGTTGTGAGGACACTCAAGCAGCCCCCTGGAGAGCCCCCTCCACAATGACGGGGGTGATCAGGTCCCAGATGGCAATAGGACTTTGGCTGAGAGCCCTGAGGGGGCCCCAAAGCACTCGAGCGGGACCTTGTCCTGTGTCGCCAGGATCTGGCTCTCTGACCAGTGCAGTGGGTGGCAAGCGCACAGCTCTGTTCCCAGCACCAAGCAGAGTCCCAGGTGCTGGGAATAAACAACAAATGAGGCCCCCCTCCCTCTGCCCTGAAGCAGATCCGAGGGCTGGCGCCTGCCCTGTAGACCCAGGCCCCACCCTGCCAGCCCCGCCCCAGGACACTCACAGGAGATGGCGAAGAGGGCCTTGACGCGCACCGAGTCGCAGGGGTCCCGATCCAGCAGGCGCAGCAGCTTGCGCAGGGCACCGAGGCCCAGCACCTGCTCCTGGATGGCCGCCACGTTCTGGCTGCATGTGCCGATGAGCTGTGCTGCTCGCCACCGCAGCCCCGCGGGGCCCGCCTCCAGGTAGCGGCCTACCAGCAGGTGCATGCCAGACAGCTGGCAGAAGTCTGTGTGGGAGAGAGAGGAGCAGACAGGTGTGACCGGCTGAGCTGTGTCCACCCTCAACTTTCCACTGAAGCCCTAACCCCCAGGGTCCCAGGAAGTGACTGTATTTGGGGACAGGCCATTAAGGCGAAATGATGTCACAGGATGGGGCGCCGGTCCAATATGACTAGTGTCCTCATAAGAAGAGATCACGACACAGACACCCACGGAGGAGGAACCACAAGAGGACACAGTGAGAAGAGCGCCGTCTACGAGCCCAGAAGGGCCTCAGAAGACACCAATGCTCAGGCTTCCAGCCTCGGAACTGTGAGAAAGCAGACTTCTGCTGTTTTAGCCCCCAATCCGCGGTGCTTTCTCAGGGCAAAGGGACGCATATATCAAGCAGGACAAAGGGGAGCCTGCCTCCGAGGGCTGGCTCTCTCCAAGCACCCAGCGGGGGGGTCTCTCCAAGCACCCAGCGGGGGGTCCCTCCAAGGACAGTGTGTCTCGACGATGTCAGCATTTGGAGGGTCAGGGCTCCCAGGCTCCGGCCCCCCCAATGCCAGCCCGGACACCCCGTCTCTGTGACCACCAGGACATGCCCTGTGGGAGAAGCACACGCCAGACCAGTTCAGAAAGTCATCAGCGAAGACACCTAGTTATCTCCCAAAGCGGTGAAAGCAGGAACTCCACTGGGCACCTGCACGCCAGTGTTTACAGCCGCATCATGTGCAATAACCCAGGGGGAGCTGCCCCAAATACCCATCAGCTGATGAATGGATCCATGACACGCGGCCTTAACCACAGAAAGGAATAAAGTTCTGATACCGGTCACAACGTGGAAGAACCTTGAAAACATCACCCTCAGGGAAGGAAGGCAGCTGCAAAAGGTCACGCCTTCTACGAACCCTCATCCGTGAATGTCCAGGACAGATAAACCCAGATCCTCGACAACCACACCAACGCCCCTCCAAGCAGAAGTGACGACTCGTCCATCAGTCAGCTTCTCGGCACCGAGAGTAAGAGCCACAGCACCCACCTTGGCCCATGAGGCCCTGTGTGCCTGGTGTCACTTCCTGGCCTCCACTCTGCTGTGCTGGCCTCACTGCTGTTCCCGAACATGTCGGGTGCCTTCCCACCGCAGGGCCTTGGCACGGGCCGTGCCCTCTTCCTGGAATGCCTTTTCCAGAGCTAATTCCATGACTTGAGCCCTCGCTTTAGGTCTCTGACCAAGTGTCACCCTCTGGGAGGGCCTCTCTGGCTCCCCCATCAAGGACCACTTCCTGTCGCTTACTCTGAAGTGGCCATGGACTCCCAGCAGAGGAGGGCGACGTGGCCAGTTTCAGAGAGCGTCGGTGAGGTGGAGGACTGAACCTGCAGCCATCAATGCTCCTGACGGCAAGTGGACCGAGCAGGGAGGGACAGGGAGTCCCACCGGGGGCCTGAGTCGGAGCCAGACGGCAAGGGTGAGGCTGGAGGCTGGGAGGCTGGGGAGGAGGCTGAGCCAGAGGTACCTGAGCCAAAGGACAAGGGCTGGGCTGCAGAGGGAAGCCAGGAGGCAGAAGAGGCAGGACCCTGGCAGCCAGAGGCAGGCCGAGGTGGGCTGGCTGTACCTGCAGCATTGTCCATGTTCTCACACAGGTCGGCCAGCAGCTCCAGGGCCCCCTCACGCTCCTGCTGGTCAGCAGCCAGTTCAGCTTCACCAGCTGAGGAGGGCGTGGGCTGGGACAGCACCCGGAGGCAGTTCTTCATCTGCTCCACCTCCTCCCGCTGGCCCCGGAAGGCAGCCGACATGGCCTCCTGCAGCCACTGGCGCCTCTGGGGAGTGAGGTGGAGGAAAGAGGCAAACTTTACCAACAATTAATTCATGAATAACAGTCATCACCAACAACAGCCACTGTAAATCAACCATACTTCAATAAAATTTTTTTTTTTGTCTTTTTGCCATTTCTTGGGCCGCTCCCCCAGCATATGGAGGTTCCCAGGCTAGGGGTTGAATCGGAGCTGCAGCCACCAGCCTACACCAGAGCCACAGCAACGAGACATCCAAGCTGAGATCCGAGCCGAGTCTGTGACCTACGCCACAGCTCACGGCAACGCCGGATCCTTAACCCACGGAGCAAGGCCAGGGATTGAACCCGCAACCTCATGGTTCCCAGTCGGATTTGTTAACCACTGCGCCACGACGGGAACTCCCGACCTGGATCTCTGAAGCTGCACGCTGCTGACACTTTAAGCGGGACAGTTCCGGGGGCGGGGGGCATTCTGTGCACTGTACTATGTTGAACAGCACCCCTGGCCTCCCCCTACCCAGTGGACGACAACCAAGAATGTCTCCACACGTTGCTAAATGTGGTTAAAACCACTCTCAGGAGAGAACCACTGGTGTGGAGATACACACTTGAGAGTCATCAGAATAAAGCCTCAATCCGAAAGGAGGTCACACAGGAAGGGAGCGTAGATGAGAGTCCTGTGAGAGCTCCAGTGATAAGAGGCTGGGGAGTGAGGACACGCTAACAGAGGATGGGGAAGAAGGGCCAAAGGGTGGGATGAAAACCCGTACACCTCGGAGTTGCCGTCATGGCGCAGAGAAAATGAATCCGACTAGGAACCATGAGGTTGCGGGTTCGATCCCTGGTCTCGCTCCGTGGGTTAAGGATCTGGCATTGCCGTGAGCGGTGGTGTAGGTCGCAGACATGGCTCGGATCTAGTATTGCTGTGGCTCTGGCATAGGCTGGTGGCTACAGCTCTGAGACTCCTAGCCTGGGAACCTCCATGTGCCACAGGTGTGGCCCTGAAAAGACAAAAAGACAAAAACAAAAACAAAAAAAGAAAAAAAAACCAAAACACAGTACATCTCAATGTCCTAGTAGCCAAAGGAAGAAAGAGATCGTGGAGTTTCCTGGTGGCTCAGTGGGTTAAGGATCTGGTGGTGTCACTGCTGTGGCTCAGGTTCCTTCAATCCCTGGCCCAGAAACTGTCACATGCCACAGGTGCAACCAAAAAAAAAACCAAAAAGAGACAGAGAGTGAGATCAAGGAGAGGGGTTAGCAATCAAATGCTGTTAGCAGGTCAAATGAGATAAGAGCTAAGAAATGGGCCACTGACTTTTTTTTTTTTTTTGGCCAGACTGCGTGTTAAGTGCTCATACGAAGGCTCTGTAGTCACAGTTCTGGATCAACTGGGCAAGATGTTAATCTTTCTGTGCCTGTTTCCTACCACACAGTCCTAAGGATTCATTGACATGGTGGATGTACCTGGATGAGCACAATGTCTCGTACACTGTAACTGTCAGCAACAACTAAATATTATGCATGACAAATACAGCTATTAGTCTCCAAAACAACCCTCCAAGGTAAGGATTATTGTCACCCCCCCTTCACAGACGAGAAAATGGGGGCACAGAAAGGTGTGACTTGCCCAAGGTCACACAGTCAGCCATCCACAGAGCCTTAAGTCAAACCTAAGCGGACTGTCCACAGAGCCTGTGTTCTGTTCTTTGGTTTGGTTTGTTTTTTTAATGGTGGTACTCGCAGCATATGGAAGTCCCAGGCCTGGAACTGAATCATGGCCACAGCTGTGACCTATGCCTGTGGCAACACCAGATCCTTTAACCAGCGACCTGAGCTGCTGCAGTCAGATTCTTAACCCACCTCACCACAGCAGGAACTCCCACAACCTGTGCTCTTAATGAGACTATCCTGCTGCCTCCAGGAGCACTGCCTATGTGCCTGGCACTGCATGCAGCCCTGCTTCAACTGGAACTTCGGAACTACTCAGTGAAGTACCACTGATATTCTAACTGTCAGCATCAACTTGTAAATGAAGAACTTGGGGCTCAGAAAGATGAAGGGACATACCCAAGGTCACACAGCCATAAAATGCTGAATCCAGGTCTGTCTGTGGAACCCTTGCCTTTTCTTTTTACCACGAGGCTACTCTGCCTCCCTGCACAGTGCAGGGATCCAGGGATCAGACCTTCAGTCTACAATAACCCCATCAAGCACAAGGAGGCTACTCTGCCTTCACACCTGGCCTCCCGACCCTCTCGGGACTCCCTCCCCAAGATATCTCAGTCCGCACACCCCTCACCCCGGCTTCTTGGGTCCCCCCCCTTTACCTCCTCACTCATGGGTTCTGGAGGTGGGTCTGGCTCTTCAGAGCCCGCCGTGATGGCCATCTGCAGCAGACCTTGGAGGTTTCGCGGGGGTGGGGGGTTGCCCGAGCCCCCAGCAGAGGAGCCGCTGCCCCCTGACGAGCAACCCTGAGAGGCTGGGGGCAGCGCCAGGGGAAGGCGGCTGCCCCCAGAGCCTTGGTCCGCCATGGGCTGTTTGCGAAGAAGGGACGAATGTGCTGGGGTAGGGGATGGTCACCGCTGAGGTAGCGCGGGCTTCCTGACCGGTCGACTCCTGGAGGTCTGCTGAGAAGGTGGCGTTTTAGGGGAGCTCGGCGGCCCTCCGCGACCCCAAACCACTCTGTCCACATGCCCTTTAACCACAGCCCCCGTTCTTTCCTTCACACCGGCGGGACCCTTCCCCTAAGTCACAAGCCCCTCCTTCGTCCCTAGCAACAGGCCCCACCCACTCTCTCTAGCAACCCCCTCCCCCATCTTCACCGCAGGCGTTCCCGTCTCTTAGCAACCCCACTGCCCAGCCCTCATAGCAACCAGGCCTCCCTTTGGTTTTCTTGGCAACAAGTCTCCTCCCTCTTCTCCGAAGAGGGGAGCCAGAGCGAGGCGGACCTCACCTCCCCGGGCCTCGTGTCGCCGCCGCTACTAAAGACAGAGTCGCCCGCACCTGACTAAGCTGGGCGCCGCCATATTGACAGGAAATACGCAAGTCTCGCCCGGAAGTTCCCGGCGCAGACACCCCACTTAGGGCCTTAACTAGGCGTGAGGCGGCCTCGCCCAGCTCTGAAGTCCTTCCCACCTGGCGGGATACTGCGCTCCGCCCAGCCCCTCACCTAGGCCGCGCCCCTCGTGATCCCGCTCTGGCCTAAGGCCCGCCCCCGGCCCGGATCCCGCCCTTAGCGAGCCCCACCTCCCCATCCTCATTGCAAGCTCCACCCCTGCCCTAGTGTAGGCCCCGCCCCCCAAGCCTGGCTCCGCCTCCTCCGGCCTGGCTCCGCCTAGGCCCAAACGCGTCCACACCCAGCCCGAGTTCTAAACTGGTCCCTCTCCGCCCGCTTCAGGCTCCGCCCCTGTTCCAGGCCTTTCGGCCTCTCCCAAGTGAGCCCCGCCCCCGTGCCGGTTTGCCGGCCGTTCCCCCGTCAAGCCCCGCCCACTTATTGGCCCCGCCCCATTCTCGCTGCAAGCAGAGCCTGCCCCGCATCAGCAAGGCCTTTTCTCGTCCATCTAGGACCCCACCACGTCTTTTACTGGAGCCCTGGGGTCGCACAACTAATAACCTGACCCAGGCACCCAACCCCACCCGTCTCCTGGCCTCAGTTTCCCCATTCGTCAAAGGAGGCGTTCTCCACACTGCAGCACTACCCAACATCTGCCTGGTGGAATCTTCTCTGGGTCCTGCCCAGGTGCAGAGGAGGGGATCATTGAAGCCTGAAGTAAATGCCCACGCAAGGTGCTTTAGGCCGCTTGAGGCCTCCCTGCACCAGATTTGGGGCTCAGGTCTGGGAATGTGCCTGGCCTTTGGAGGTGTTTCCTTTGGGGTGATCTTTAGCGAATCCTAGTTGTGGTCTTCCGTAAGAGACCCTTCCCCTCTAGGAAAGGCTGTACTTATCTTGTGACCTACGGTCACAGGTATATTGAGCCCTTGGCTAGGTCTGCTACGGTCACAGGTATATTGAGCCCTTGGCTAGGTCTGCAACATGCCAGGTGCTCTTTTGGACAGAGATGGAAAGACCAGTGTACAAGCTCTGTGTGTGTGTGTGTGTGTGTGTGTGTGTGTGTGTGTGTGTGTGTGTGTGTGTGTGTGTGTGTGTTGTTTGTTGTGGTTTGTAGCACTGAGAAGCCTAGCTATCCAACGTGGGTCTAGGCCCTGTGTACTTTATTGTATCCCTTTCCTATTGTTGCTCTTAACAAATTACCAAAAACTTGGTGGCTTACAACAACACAGATTTATTAGCTTACAGTTCTGGAGGTCAGAAGCCCCAAATGAGTCTCACTGAGTTAAAAACCAAGGTATCAGGGGGATTTTGTTCCTCCTGGGGGCTCCAGGGACCCTCTGTTTCCTTGCTTTTTCCAGCTTTTAGAGGCTGCCCACATTCCTTGGATTGTGGCTGCAGCATTTCAGCTTGTTTCTTTCCCTGTCCCATCTCCTCCTCTGCCTCTGATCCTCCTGCCTCCCCATGATAAGAACTCTTGGGATGACATGTAGGACCCACCCAAGGAACCAGGATGCTCTCCCATCTAAGACTTTCAACTCAGTCACATCTGCCACGTCCCTTTTGCTATGAATATGTAAGGCAACATATTTGCATGTTCTAGAAATTAGGATGTGGACATCTTTGGGGGCCCAGTATCCAGCCTACTATATATATACTATGTACACTGATGTACAAGTCCCTCTATCTACAATACTATTTACATATATTATTATACATCATACCATATAGTATGTATGTACATATAACATGTCATTGTATATGACATGACATTTTTGTACCTGTGATAGAATGGTAGCCTAGATGAGAACACCTCAGAGTTACCCTACAAAAGCGATAGCCTTTCCAATGACCTGTAAGAAGGGTGATCGTATAACTTTCCATCCATAGCAGGACACATAGAGTGACAACGAATCCTATTAATTATTCCAGAATAGGAGTTCCCATCGTGGCTCAGTGGCTAACGAATCCGACTAGGAACCATGAGGTTGAGGGTTCGATCCCTGGCTTCGCTCAATGGGTTAAGGATCTGGCATTGCTGTGGTGTAGGTCGCAGACATGGATTGGATCATGCATTGCTGTGGCTCTGGTGTAGGCCAGCAGCTACAGCTCTGATTAGACCCCTAGCCTGGGAACCTCCATATGCCACAGGTGCAGCCCTAGGAAAAGGCAAAATAATAATAATAATAATAATAATAATAATAATAATAATTCCAGAATACCAGCCATAAACCAGACCAGAGGGTCATGCTGCTTCTAAGGCCCTATGTGATCTGCCTCCTCATCTCATCGCCTTCCCACCACCCTGGCCCTTCCACTTTCCGATAACACACCAGGCACACACCTGCCACAGGGCCTTTGGACGGCTGTTTCCTCTGCCTGGAAGGCTCCTGACACTTTATCCACCTGCCTCTGATGCACCTCTTCCCTCAATGTTCCTTCGTGGCGGAGGCTTCTCGGCACCATGTGCAAAGTCACATCCTGCTCAACTCACACTCCCCGTCCCCCTTCCCTGCCGTCGTCACCTCTGCATCCCCCATGGCGACTCTGTAACATATCTTGTGTTTTGATCATTTCTCACCTGCCTCATCCTTTGCAGGGGGAGCTCCCCAGGACAGGGATCTTGGTTGACTTGGCTCACTGCTCTGCCCTCACCACTTGGAAGAGCACGTGGCTCAGATTTGGCACTCATGGTAGATTCACGGAATGAACGTGCTTGACCAGCGGACTTAAGGCTCACGGGTATGCTCTATAGGCGATTTGGGCATGACACGGGTGCCTGACAGAGCCAAATTATGTGGAAGTCTGGCTGTGCACAGGTCCATGGATGGGCAGTGAAGCAGACAGTATATTGCAGCCCGTGTGAAGATCTGGGGGAGGCTGTGTTGGGCACGAAGAGACAGGGACCTGAAAAAAAAAATACACAGGGGCCTCAAGGGCTTCTGGAAGTTTCTCTGTAGGAGGATGGAGGATCCTAAATGGACATGCGGATCCAAGATGATCTAAAAACATGCACCCTGGCCTGTGGGTGGCTGGGGACCCTGATGCTTGTGGGGAAAGGGGGCCTGGGTGGGCAGCTTGGGGGTCTGGAGAGACAGAGATGAGTCTTGGATCAGCAAAGCCCCCAATTCTTTCCCTCTCCTGGTTTCTGCCTCCCCCATCCTCTGCCCTCCAGTCTGTGCCATCTCCCCCCAGCTTCTAGCCCTTCACCTCTGTGTACCCCCCATCTTTTGCGGTCCCCGCCTCTGTTCCTCTTTGTCTCTCTGTGTCTGTCTCCAGCTCTCCTTCTACCTGGCTCTGTTTTGTTCTCTGCCGCCCCCCGCCCCGTGCCTTTTTCCATCGCTCCCTCCGGTGGTTTTCCTCCTGCTCTCCGACCCCGCATCCTTTCCCTGCCCTCTCCCCCGCTGTGCCTCGCCTGTGACATCTTGCCCCTCTCTGCCCCATCCCTCTCTTTTTCTCCATTTCTCTCCCCCACTGCTCTGTCTCTCTCGGCTGTCCCCTCCTTTCCCTGAGGTCTCTCCCCGTCTCTGGCTCTGTTTTCTGGGTTCGTCTCTTCCCATCTGTCTCTCCATGGCTCCCTGCCTCCTTTCTCCCGCAAAACCCTGTCTCTCCAGCTCTCTTGCCTCCGTCTCCATCTCTGTCTCTGGGTTTCTCCACCTCCCTGTCTCTCTGTCCCCCTGCTCTCCTTTCCTTCTTTCTCTCCTGTCTCTGCCCACCTGGACGTGTTCCCCAATCTCCCTCTTTTGCCCCAGCCCTGTTTCTGCTGGGCTCCATTTCCCCCCACCCCCCACCCCGCCGCCGGTCTGTCTCTTTTCCCAACTCGACTCGGATGGATTTCATTTCCCTTTGTGTAGCTCCAGCTCTGCCCCTGCCTCGCTGCGCCGCATCGGTCTCCCTCCATCCTGTCTCCTGCATCCTTCCATCCCTCCCAGCATCCTCCCACCTCCTCGCCATCCCTCCAGCTCCCAGGCCCGCCCCCTGCCCCGCTCCCCCCTCCCCCCTCCGAAAGGGTTAACTTTGGGGAAGGGCCCGGAGTCCCCGGATGGTGATGTCAGCGTGCCGGAGAGAAAGGACGAGGTGGCGGGGGGAGGCGGAGAGGAGGAGGAGGCGGAGGAGAGAGGGCGCGTGGGGGGGCGGGGGGGACCTCGGCCTGCAGCATCCGCCGGCCCGCACCTCAGACCCCCCCGGCGGGGGGAGGCGCAGGAAGAGAGGGGCCGGCCAGAGAAGGGCTGGGGAGGGGGGGCCGCGCAGCCCCCCCGGGCCATGCTGACTCCCGGGGCCTGACCCCCCCGGGCCAGCCCCCCCTCCCCCAGCTTCGCGGCCCGCCGACTGGGGGGGCCCGGCCCAGCCCCCTGGGGACCCCCGGAGAGGTGGGGGGCAGCCGGGGGGGCCGGGACGGAGCGGTCGCCGGCCCCCACCGGAGGGACGGGGCTACCGGCCGCAGGGGGGGCGGCCGGGGGGCCGGTCGGGCCGGTACCAAGGGCATCATGTCGTCTGGGGGCAAGGAGGGGGGCGGGGGCTCCCCCGCCTACCACCTCCCGCACCCACACCCACACCCACCCCAGCACGCCCAATATGTGGGCCCCTATCGGCTGGAGAAGACGCTGGGCAAAGGGCAGACAGGTGAGCCAGGGGAGGCGACACCGGGGTGGGGGCGAGGGGAGATGAGGGGCAGAGGGCGGGACTCCTGGGGATTCAAACGGCGAAGGCTGGCTACCCAGACCCCTGAGTCCCTCAGAGAGAAGGGACTCGGGATCTAGACTGCCTGGTCCCCACGATGGAGGTGGGTGAGGGCTCAGACTCTGGGGTCCTGGGGAGGAGGAGGCCGGGGGATCACAGCTCCTGGGGGAAGGTGCTAGGGCCCAAAGGTGTGTGTGGGGTGGGGGTTCTGGGGCCACAGTGGGAAAGGGAGGCGGGCCTGCAGCCAGGATCCAGGCCAGGAGCTGAGGTCCTTGCTGCAGTACAGCCGCAGGCTGGGGTGAGGTGCGGGATGAGGGTGCGCCTCGGGAAGCTTCTTCCCTCTGCACGGACCTCTGGCCGAGGAGGGCCTCTGTCCTGGGGAGGGGGACAGGGGAAGTAAGGCTGGGGTCATGGGCTACAGCGTTCTGCCCCCTCTGCAGCATCCTGGCTCAGGGTGGGCACCAGGACTGGAGAGGTGGAAAGGTGAACTCAGGAGGCAGATCCCTTGGCAGTGGCTGTGGACGTGCGGGCGAGGGTCTTTTCGCTCTGACCTCTCTCCTGCCCGGTGGGAGGTGGGTGTAAGAGGGAGCTGAACACCTGTGTCCTGGTCAGGAAGTTCAGGATTGAGCCTCCGGTCTCTATGAAGCTGAGGGCCAGGCCCGGGAAAGGGTCAGACCCCACATCCTAGTGCCAAAAGTGTGAAGGTGTTGCTGACCTGATTCCTGAGTTGTGGGGAAGGAAGGGGTTGCAGGCCTGCCTTTGGGGGTCTGAGGGCGGAGGGGCCGGGGGTCTGCACTCCTGGGTCTGTGGCTTTGGGGCTTTCCCTTGGAGAGGGGGCACACTCTTAGGGTTTGCATGTTCCCAGCTGCAACTGTTATGAAACGAGCAAAGAAGGGGATGGAAAGGCCGGGGTTTGAGAGGAGGTGGAGGAGGATGGTCTGGGAGAAGGGCAATCGTAAGATTATATTCCTTGGGAGACATGGTGTCTCTGGAAGATGAAAGGGCAGAGAAATTAAGGAAGTAATGGCTTGAGAGAGAGAGAGAGAGAGAGGTTTGTTTGAAGGAGGCAGACTGGAGAACACAGAACTCTGGAGACTCAGGCAAGAATATGTGAAGAGATGGACTTAAAAACGGGCACAGCAGGAGGATGGAGCCTCAGGGTGAGACTCAAGGGTGGCTGTGGAGGGAGGGGAGGCAGGTAGGTGGATGGACAATCGGGGAGCAGGAAGAGAACTGTATTTTGTGGAAATTGTGGCTGCCAGCCCCCAGGAGTTCAGGTCCAGGTGATTCAAGCCACCATTAAACAGCCAGCAGGGAAAGGAGGAGGAGATGGGGTGTCTGGGGAGGGGGGCTGCTTAGGAGACAGAAGCAGGGAGAATGATCTGGCCACACACCCCACATTTTGAATCCCACTCCCCCAGGTCTGGTTAAACTTGGGGTCCACTGCATCACGGGCCAGAAGGTCGCCATCAAGATCGTGAACCGGGAGAAGCTGTCCGAGTCGGTGCTGATGAAGGTGTGCTGTGCTCCAGGGGAGCAGGGACCCTCTGGGGCTGCGGGCGGGCGGGAGGGAGGGAGGCCACTCTGACCTCCGTTCCTCTTCCTGCAGGTGGAGCGGGAGATCGCCATCCTGAAACTCATTGAACACCCACACGTCCTCAAGCTCCACGACGTCTACGAGAACAAGAAATATTTGTAGGTATTTATAGACACCCAGCCCCGATGCGCCCTCCCCAAGTTCCTAGGGTGGCACATTTCCAGAAACAAGGCAGGGAGGGGCCTGGGGACGCTTGAGCTCTCCTAGCGGGGCCACTGAAGGGCCAGTCCCTTCCTTACTGCATAGGTACAACTCCCCCCCCAACGTACTCATAATCTTCCTTGTTCCCACACTGACCTGGCCTGACACTAAGGGCTGATTGTACCCCAACAACAGGACAGCTAAGCCTGAGCTGTCCAGATTGGGGGACAGAGACTCATCCCTCCTCCTTCCTCTCCAGCCCCAGTCCCTCCCCCTACTGCATTGCAGGGAACTCTCTGCACTGGCTAATCTGGATGCCGTCAGCAAGACTCAACTTGCCAAGAGCAGATCCCCGTCCCCTTTGCCAGGGCAAGGGGGCCTAGCAGAGCCCCAGGACCAGGGAACCCTGCCTCTTCCTAAACCTTCTCTCTGGAGCATTGGAGGCTCCCCTCCTCCCCCAGCATAACTCTGGGGGCTATGACTAGACACCCCAACAATGGGTCTCCCTAAGAGTTCTGAGTCTGTGTCTCCAAGTCGATTACCCCCCAGGATGGATGGGGGTGAGGTCCAGCTGTCCTGGCTCCAGACAATAGGCCTTTGTCTGGACTCTGGTGACCCAAGGGACAGCTGGGCTGGGCAATGGGAGAGGGGACAACCCCTTGCCCCTACCACACAGTCCCCAGGATGAACTGACTCCGGCACCCATCCGCCAGGGCAGATTTCCCCAGGCAGGAAGCTGCCCTGGCCCCAGGTGCTCATGGGAATTGTAGTCCTGCAGCTTCCCCAGGTGTGGTGGCAGGGAGGGGCCGCTGCTGCAGATTGGTGGAGCAGTCACTCTCGCGCCACCATCCTTGTCGGGAGAGAGGGCCCATGGGAGTTTATGCTTCACAGAGGAACCTCAGCCTTCCAAGAGCTCGTAGGAATTGAGCTTTTGTTTTCCAGGGGCTGATGGGAGTTAGAGTTTTAGCCTCCCAGGGCCTGATGGGATTTGGAGTCTTTAGCATCCAGGTGGCTGATGGGAACTAGGCGTCTCTGTGCCCCAGAGGCTTATGGGAGTTGGGAGTGTTTAACCTCTCAGGAGCTGAAGGCAGTTGTAGTCTTTTCCTTCACCCAAGCTGACTGAAGTTGATGTAAAGACAATCATTATCGCCAAGAATTGATGGGACGTCAATTCTCGGGATGTCCCAGAAGCTCACGGGAACAGGAAGCTTGGCTTTCCTGGGGCTAATGGGAGTAGGTGGGGGGTGAAGGAGTGTTTATTTCCCAGAGTCCTGTGAGAATTGGGGTCTCCTTCCTCCAGGTGCTAGTGAAGTTGCCTTATCTCCTGCAACAACTAGGTCAAAGTATTAATACTGAAGTTGACATGGAGTTGGGGCTGCCCAAGGCTGATGGGAATTGAATTTGGGCTTCCCAGAGGCTGATGGGAATTAGAGTCTCTCCCTCTCAAGGCCTGATGGGAATTGGAGTCTTAACCTCCCAGGGGCTGATGGGAATTGGAGTCTTTACCTCCCTGGATGATGGGAGTCGTAGTCTGGACCTCACAGAAGCTGACCGTTGAATTGGTATACACTGCAAATGTCACTGCCCAAGATTAGATTAGAATTCCTTTATCTGCATCCCAGAAACTACTGAGAATGAGAACTTTGGCTTCCCCGGGGCTGATGGAAATGGGGGGCTTTGTTTCCTAGGGGCCTGTGAGAAGTGGGATCTCTGACCTCCAGGTACTTATGGAATTGTCTTATCTCCTGAGAACAACTGTGATTCAAAGTGTACCCCAGGGGTTGACCTGCTGACCAGGGCTAATGGGAATTGAGTTTTTGCTTCTCAGTTCACACTAATGGGAATTGGAGATTGCCCCTCCCAGGGACTCGTGAGAGTCGGGGTTCTCTGCCTCCAGGGCCCAATGGCATTGAGGTCTTGTGCTGCTGGAAGAGGGAGACCAGGCTCTTTGGTCCTCCACATGCCCCTTCCAGCCCTCTGCCCCCTCCTTGTCCCCCAGGTACCTGGTTCTGGAGCACGTGTCTGGAGGGGAGCTGTTTGACTACCTAGTCAAGAAGGGGAGACTGACCCCCAAGGAGGCCCGGAAGTTCTTCCGCCAGATCGTGTCGGCGCTGGACTTCTGCCATAGCTACTCCATCTGGTGAGGGGGCAGGTTGAGGGGAGGCAGGCCTCGGGAGCACTTGGCAGGGTGACCGAAGCCAGTGCGGTGTGGCCTCCAAACAAATCGTTCACCCCTTTTTTTCAAAACTGAGATATAATTTACCCATCATAAAATTCACCCCACTAAAGAGTATAATTCTATAGTTTTTAATGTATCCAGTGTTGTGCATCACTGCTACGAAGTTTTAGAATGTTTTCATCACCCCCAAAACCATCACCCTGTACCCATTAAGCAGTCACCTGTCCACACTGCAGCCCTGGGTAACCACTAAGCTGCCTTCTGTCTTTATGGAATTACCTATTCTGGACATTTTCTATAAATGGAATCACACTATATGTGGTGTTTTGGGCCTGGCTTTCATTTAGCAAAATGTTTTCACGGTTCATCCATGTTTAGTATGTATCAGGACCTCATTCCTTTTCATGACTGAATAATATTCCATTGTGTGGACGTGCCATGTTTTCTTTCATTACTCACCAGTAGATGGACATTTTGGTGGTTTCTTCTTTTTGGCCCTCATGAGTGATGTGGACATATGAACATTCACGTTCAAGTTTTGGTGTGTACCTACCTATGTTTTCAATTCTCCTGGGAATATGCCTAAGATTAGAATTGTTGGGTCATTTGGGAACTCCATGGTTAGCTTTTTAAGAAATGAGAGCTCCTGTTGTGGCTCAGGAGGTTATGAACCTGACTAGTATCCATGAGGATACAGGATTGATCCCTGGCCTCACTCACTGGGTTAAGGATCTGGCGTTGCCATGAGCTTGTGGTGTAGGTCCTAGATGTGGCTTGGATCTCATGTTGCTGTGATTGTGGCACAGGCTAGCAGCTGCAGCTCTGATTTGACTCCTAGGTGGAAATTTCCATATGCCATGGCGTGGCCCTAAAAAAAAGAAAATGCCAGACCGTTTTCCAAAGCAGCTCTATCACTCAACATCCCTACCAACAGTCTATGAGGGTTCTGGTCTCTTGCCAACCCTTGTTATTATCTGATTTTTTGATTATAGCCATCCTAGTGTGTGTGAAATGGTATCTCATTGTGGTTTTGATGGGCATGTCCCTGATGGTTAATGATGCAGAGCATCTTGGCATGTGCAATTGACCGTTTGTATATCTTCCTTGGAGAAATGTCTATCCAGATCCTTTGTCCTTTTTTTTTTTTTTTTTTGGTCTCTTTGCCATTTCTAGGGCCGCTCCCACAGCATATGGATGTTCCCAGGCTAGGGGTCTAATCAGAGCTGTAGCCACCGGCCTACACTAAAGCCACAGCAACGCCAGATCCAAGCCACGTCTACGACCTACACCACGGCTCACGGCAATGCTGGATCCCCAACCCACTGAGCAAGGCCAGGGATCGAACCCACAACCTCATGCTTCCTAGTCGGATTCGTTAACCACTGAGCCACAATGGGAACTCCTCTTTGCCCATTTTTTTTTTTGTCTTTTTGCTATTTCTTGGGCCGCTCCTGCGGCATATGGAGGTTCCCAGGCTAGGGGTCGAATTGGAGCTGTAGCCACCGGCCTACACCAGAGCCACAGCAACGCGGGATCCGAGCCACATCTGCAACCTACACCACAGCTCACGACAACGCCGGATCGTTAACCCACTGAGCAAGGGCAGAGATCGAACCCGCAACCTCATGGTTCCTAGTCGGATTCGTTAACCACTGCGCCACGACGGGAACTCCTCTTTGCCCATTTTTAATTGAATCATTCATCTTTGTGTTATTGAGTTGTAACAGTTCTTTATTCTAGGAACAAGGGATAACTCTAGGAATAATACCTACTAGTAAGAGTTACTTATTCTAAGATCAAAGCTTTTTTTATTTTTTATTTTTTTATTTTTTTTTTAGGGCTGAAGCTGCAGCATACAGAAGATCCTGGGCTAGGGGTTGAATTGGAGCTGCAGTCGCTGGCCTATGCCACAGCCAAGGCAACATGGGATCCAAGCTGCATCCTCAACCTACACCACAACTTGCAGCAACACCGGATCCTTAACCCACTTAGTGAGACCAGGGATCAAACCTGCGTCCTCATGGATACTAGCCGGGTTCTTTTTTTTTTTTTCCTGGGCCGCACCCATGGCATATGGAGGTTCCCAAGCTAGGGGTCGAATCAGAGCTACAGCTGGCGGCCTACACCACAGCCACAGCAACGCTGGATCCTTAACCCACTGAGTGAGGCCAGGGATCAAACACACAACCTCATGGTTACTAGTGGGATTCGTTTCCACTGCACCACAATGGGAACTCCATTAGTCGAGTTCTTAACCCGCTGAGCCACAGTGGGAACTCCAGACCAAATCTTTTATCAAATGTATATTTTTTGGAGTTCCCGCTGTGGCACAGTGGGTTAAGGATCCTGTGTTGCTGCAGCTGTGGTATAGGTTTCAGCTCCAGCTTGGATTCAAGCCCTGGCCCGGGCACTTCCATGTGCCACAGCTGTGGCCATTTAAAAAAAATGTATATTTGTAACAACAACAACAACAACAAAAAAAAAGACAAAAGACAAAAAAATGTATATTTGTCAAGTATTTTCTCCCCATCTGTGACATATCTTTGCATTTTTATAACAATATCTCGTGAAAGGCAAAAGTTTAAAATTTTGATGAATTCCAATTTGTTGATTTTTTTCTTTTACAGTTCATGCTTTTTCTGTCCTATTTAAGAAATCTTTGCCCAATTCAGGGTTGCTAAAATTTCCTCCTATGTTTTCTTCTAGAAGTTGTTTAGTTTTAGCTCTTGCATTTAGGCCTGAGATCCTTTTTAAGTTAAGTGGGGTAAAGGTTGAGGGTCCTTTTTTTTTTTTTTCACATGAACGTCCATATGAAAAGACCCTTCTTTATTAAATTGCTTTCAGCTCTCAAAACAAGATATTAAGTATGCACCACTTTAATGATTAATTAAGGTGCATAGTAGATGCCTCCAGTTCATCTTTCGGCCTCATCTGATTGCACACCTCCCACTCTGGGGTAGGGATTGGAGACGGGGTGGGCATCAGGCTCGGGGGCTGTGATTTGGGAGAAAGCTTGGTGATGAAAAGGCCGCCCATTTAAATTGTCAACACCTCCCTTTGACAACATAGTGTCAAGATTCTGACACTAAAAACACTGGCCTCCAGGGGGCGATAGTCAACACATTTAATGCATTTGACCCAGTTAAGGACCGCTTCCAACAGAAACTGTAGAACCTTCCGCCCCACCTTCTCCTAGACATTAACTGGTACAGCCTGAGGAGTTGGGGGAGGGGGGCCTGAAAGAGAGAGGAAGCAGTGTCGGGCTTGGGGTGGCAGTAATCTTTTTTTATCATTCAGTATGGAAATATTTGAATATTTTTGTGTTTTGTCTTCTTGCCTTTTCTAGGGCCGCTCCCGTGGCATATGGAGGTTCCCAGGCTAGGGGTCTGGTTGGAGCTGTAGCCGCCGGCCTACGCCACAGCCACAGCAAGGCCGGATCCTTCACCCACTGAGCAAGGCCAGGGATCAAATCCGCAACCTCATGGTTCCTACTCGGATTCATTCACCACTGCGCCATGACGGGAACTCCGGAAATATTTGAATATTTTAAAAGCCAGCTCAGTATCAACCCTGCTTACCTCAAAATATCTCACTTCGGGAGTTCCCGCTGTGGCTCAGTACGTTAATGACCCGGCTTGTCTCTGGAGCCTCGGGTTCAATCCCCAGCCCGGAACCGTGGGTTAAGGACCTGGTGTTGCCGCTGCTGTGACATAGGTTGCAGCTCCGGCTTGGATTCGATCCCTGGCCTGGGAACGTCCATATGCCACAGGTTTGGCCCAAAAAGAAAAATCAAAACAAAACCAAACCTCACTTCACACGTATTCAGATAGGGGTGGATAAACTGTTACAGCGTCTGGGTGTCCTACAAATTGTCCAGTGGGGGCAGGAGAGCATTATATACATGGAGTGGGGGGATGGACGAAGATTCGCCCAGAGCCGATGAGGGGTGAAGCTTGGGGGTGGGTGCGCGGGGCTTCCTGTGTTCCTGTCTCTCCTTTGGGGCAGGTCTGAAAACATCCCTAATTAGTAGTTTCCAGACACGTCCCCCTCGGAGAGACAGTGCGTGGGGCCCGGGCCTCCCCGAAGAGGGCAGAGCCCTGAGCCTCCCCCCGCCCCCCCCCCCTCCTGGTCCTGTCTCAGCCACAGAGACCTGAAGCCCGAGAACCTGCTTTTGGATGAGAAAAACAATATCCGCATCGCGGACTTCGGCATGGCGTCCCTGCAGGTGGGGGACAGCCTCCTGGAGACCAGCTGTGGGTGAGTGGGCCCCCCCCCCCGTGCCCCCGGGGAGAGGGGGTAGCAGCCGGCCGGAGGCTCACACCGCCTCTCTCCCACAGGTCCCCCCACTACGCGTGTCCGGAGGTGATCAAGGTGAGCGCGGGCAGGTGGAGGGCAGAGGCAGCGGGCGGGGACTTGCGGAGACGCCGTCACGGCTGGGTCTTCTCCCTTCCAGGGGGAGAAGTACGACGGCCGGCGGGCGGACATGTGGAGCTGCGGCGTCATCCTCTTCGCCCTGCTGGTGGTAAGGCGCGCCTGGCCTCTCCCACCCTGTTCTAGAACAGTCCCGCCCGCGGGAAACACAGAAGGCTGAGTTCCAGCCTCGCCTCAGGGGTGGTCCCCCAAACGTTGAACTGGTGCCTGGAAGGTGGGGGTGCATCTTCACCAACAGGGTGAAATCCTGGGCAACCCCCTCTGAGCCTCGAGCTAACCATTCAGTCACAGAACTGCGGGATCATCCAGAGGGACCCCTGGATGGGGGTGGGGCAGCCAGGAGCCCTTGGAGTGTGGCTCTTTGCTCACAGATCCTGGGTTATTACGACGTGTAATGACTAGGAGAACCAGACTGGGGCATATTGGCCCAGCTCCTACCACAGGGTCTTTGCACCTGCTCTTCTGTCTGCCTGGCTCTCTCTTCCATCCCTGCTAGCCTTGCTGCTCACCTAGCTAGTGTCTAGACTTCTTAGAGCCCTCAGCTCAGTTGTCACCCTTCTGAAAAGCGCCCCCCCCCCCGAGGTCAGATTTCCCTCATGGGCAGCTTTGGGCTCTCTGCTTCCTGGCAGCTACCAGAGCTGTCATTGTGTGTGGAACACCTTCAGGGGTGTCTCCCTTCCCTCGTATATCATAAGCTCCTTTCTGGGGGCGCCACATGCACGGCATGTGGAAGTTCCCAGGCCAGGGATCGAAACCGCACCACAGCTATAACCAGAGCCACAGCAGGGACAACACCAGGTCCCTAACCCACTGAGCCACCAGGGAACTCCTATCATAAGCTCTCTGACGTCAGGACCTACGTCTAGGGCTTTTGTCTTTATATACTGGCTCATGGCTCTGACTCCTAGTGAACTGGCACCTGGTGAGCCCGCGATCAACACACGGGACATGAATAAATCTGCGGTTGGCTCTATGCCAGGCACTGTTCCAGCTCGTTATCCCGTGTCACTCTCCCAACAACCCCAGAGGGGGAGCGACTGGCCCACAGCACACAGCTGGCCAGTGGCAGGCCTGGGGTCAGCATTTGCCCTCTTAACCACTAGCCTCTGTGACACCGAAAGGGCTGAGCCACCTGGGTGCTGCCTTCCTGGGACTCATTTCCTGTAGGGAGACTAGGAGAGCACCTTGGAGGCTGGCTAAAAACATTCCAGACCTGAGGTCCTGTCGTGGCTCAGTGGTTAACGAATCTGACTAAGAACCATGGGGTTGCGGGATCGAGCCCTGGCCTCGCTCAGTGGGTTAAGGATCCAGTGTTGAAGACGTGAGCTGTGGTGTAGGTCACAGACACGTCTCGGATCCCACATTGCTGTGGCTCTGGCATAGGCCGGAAGCTAAAGTGCTGATTAGACCCCTAGCCTGGGAACCTCCATATGCCGGGGGAGCGGCCCCAGAAAAGGCAAAAAGACCAAAAAAAAAAAAAAATTCCAGACCTGAGGTCCTGTCGTGGCTCAGTTGGTTACAGACCCAACTGGTGTCCACAGGGATGCGGGTTCCATCTGTGAGCGGTGTCGGGTCCCACATGGCGTAGGTTGCAGCTGTAGCTCTGATTCAGCTCCTAGCCTGGGAATGTCCAGAGGGTGCAGCCCTAAAAAGCAAAAAAAAAAAAAAAAAAAAAAAAAAAATCCAGAGTTCCCTTCACAGCTCAGCAGTTAACGAACCCAACTAGAGTCCATGAGGATACAGGTTCGATCCCTCACTCAGGGGGTTAAGGATCTGGCGTTGCCGTGAGCTGTAGTGTAGGTCACAGACGTTGCTCGGATCCCGCGTGGCTGCGGCTGCGGTGTAGGCTGGTAGCGTAGCTCCGATTCGACCCCTAGCCTGGGAACTTCCATATGCCGCGGGTGTGGCCCTAAAAAAAAATTCCAGACCTGAGTTTCTCTGTACTTGGTGATCATTCTGGAGCCTGTCCAGTGGCGTTCAGATCCCTGCTCTGCACCCCCTCGAGCGAGCACGTCCTTTTCCTTCTCCAAGCCTCAGCTTCCTCATCTGCACAATGGATGTCATTGCAGTACCTGTCACTGCGGCTTAGGCCCTTTGAGCTGTGCCAAATCATGGTCCTTCGTAGCGGTTGGTTGTTACAGCTGCGGATTCCGTGTTTGTGAATGAGCTGAGCGGCTGAAGTTTATTTATACCCAGTGCTGTCTGCGCCGTCAAGGCTACTCTGGGATGTGCAGCGTCGGGGGGGAATGTCAGTTCTCGACACGCACGTCTCCGGCTGAGCTGGAGCAGGGCGTGTGGGCTGTGTCCTCGGAACCAAGTGTCCTGGCTGGGGTCTCTTGACTGCCCTGTCTTTGGCTTTCGGGGGCTCGTGGTTGATGGTGATCTTGCTGATTCAAATGACGCCAGACGTCGGGGCTGCAGTGCGGTTTTGTGGTTCCCGCACAAGGAGCCTGTCTCCGGCCTCGCGGAGAAAACGCGAGTCCGATCAGCTTCACTCAGGCGTGAGTTACCGTGTTGTTGGTCGTGAGTTCCATGTTAACGAATCCTACAGAGGAATAGAATGAGGGGTCTGTGCTTAGGCTGCGGTCACGAAAGTGCCATAGACATGGTGGCTTGAGCAGCAAACATTTATTGCTTGTGCTCTGGGGGCTGGGAAGTCCCACATCGTGGTGCCAGCGGATTGATCCCGTGTCTGGCTATGGCCTGCATCCTGCCTGTAGACAGCTGCCTTTCACCCAGCCCCACCCTCATGACCTCATCTCAACCGAATGACCTCCCAGAAGCCCCCCACCTCCAAACACCATCTCCTTGGGAGTTAGGGCTTCAACGTATGACCTCTGGAAGGTCACATACATGCAGTCCGTCAGAGCGCCTTCAAACAGAAACACACATGAGGAGCTCCCGCTGGGGCTCAGTGGTTAATGAACCTGACTCATATCCACGAGGACACAGGTCCAACCCTGGCCTCGCCCGGTGGGTTACGCATCCAGCGTTGCCGTGAGCTGTGGTGTAGGTCACACATGCGGCTTGGATCCGGCATGGCTGGGGCTGTGGCTGTGGCTGTGGCTGGCCGGCCGCTACAGCTCCGATTGGACCCCTAGCCTGGGAACCTCCGCATACCTCGGGTGTGGCTCTAAAAAGACCCCAAAAAAAACCAAACACAGGAAACAAGGTCACATCTTGATCGTTGACAAAAATATCATGACCAGAGGCTCACGGGAAGCTCTGTGTTTTTCTTGCGGGAGCCAGGATTCAGTATTTGCTAACTCAGTGTTTGCAGCAACGTCAGAGCACACGACTACCATAAATAGCAAGAATGAACTGCGCTGTGTTATATATACTTTTAAATCCATGCGGTAGCTCTTCCTGGCAGGACCCTCATCTCCACTGCATAGAGGAGAGGAAATTGAGGCCCAGGGCCAGAGTGACAGGCTCCCAGACCCCCAGACCTGCTTCCTGGGGTGCCCGCTCCCCAGCTCCCCCACCCGGCACCCTGCCTTCTCTGTGCCCAGACCTCTGGTGCCAGGGGCAGCTGGCAACGCCTGGAAGGGCCCCTCTGAGACTCACACGGTCACCCTTGCAAGTCTTCATCCAGCATCAGCTCCCCCGAGAGCCCGTCCCCAACGCCCAGCTAAAGAGGGGCTCCCCTCACTGTCCTCTTGCCAGACTTCAGGCTTCGTGATGCCTCATCACATGCGTTCCCCCGTCTCATGTGATGCGCCATTTGTTCGCGGGCTGCTTCCCCACTAGAATGCAACCTCTGAGCATTCGGCCACCAACCAGTGCTTATTAATTACTGTGCCAGGCCCTGTTCTAGGTGAAGCCTGTGGGGACAGGGCTCTGGTCTCATCCCCAGCTTCACGCCTCTTGGGAGACAGCAGGGGCGCCCTCAGTGGTTGGATAAGGAAATACAGCTAACACGGCAGAGACCAACAAGGTATCAGGTCTTCTCACCTCCTGCCCGTCCCTGGAGGGGGGCACTCTTGCTGGCCATTGCCGTTTTTGGAGAAGTGGTAGGACTCTCCCAAGGTCCTGCGGCTCTAAGCAGCACAGCACGGATTCTCCATGTGGCAGCCTGCACCAAGACTCTTAATTTTTTGTTTTGTTTGGTTTTTCAGGACCGCACCCACGGCATATGGAAGTTCCCAGGCTGGGGGTGGAATGGGAGCTATAGTTGCCAGCCTACACCACAGCCACAGCAAGGCTGGATCCTTAACCCATTGAGCAAGGCCAGGGATCGAACCTACATCCTCATGGATAACAGTCGGATTTGTTTTCACTGAGCCATAATGGGAACTCCAGCACCAGTACCTTTTTTTTTTTTTTTGGTCTTTTTAGGGCCGCAGGTGTGACACATGGAGGTTCCCAGGCTAGGGGCCCAATTGGAGCTGCAGCTGCTGGCTTAGGCCATAGCCATAGCAACGCTAGATCCGGGCCACATCTGCAATTTACACCACAGCTCACGGCAACACCAGGTCCTTAACCCAATGAGAAAGGCCAGGGATCGAACCTGCATCCTCATGGGTACCAGACAGATTCGTTCCCACTGAGCCATGACAGGAACTCCAGCACCTGGACCCTTAAGCACAGTGCCTTGGTGCCCCTGTCAGGCCAAAAGCCCCACGTGACCTGCTGACCTCTCCGTGGCTTACAGCTGCATTGTCCCAGTCTCTGCCTCCATCTTCTCATGACTTTTTCCTTTCCTTTCCTTTCCTTTCTTCCTTTCTTCCTTTCTTTTTAGGGCCACACCGTGGCAAATGGAGGTTCCCAGGCCAGGGGTCAAATCTGAGCTGTAGCTGCCAGCCTACACCACAGCCACAGCAACGCTGGATTCTTAACCCACTGAGCGAGGCCAGGATCGAACCCGTGTCCTCTTGGATATGGGGTCTGTGCTTCCCCTCCTCTTCCAGGCCCTCCCTAAAGCCTGGGGGATGTCATCTCCAGGTCCTCAGCAGATTACATGTGCAGAGACCACCTCTGTAAACAGGGTCTCATTCTGAGGTTCCAGGTGGACATGAATGTTGGGGGGACACCATCAAACTTGCAACATATACTCCCAGATTCCGGTAGGCCCCCCGTGGCCCAGTCTGGGTCTGTGCTTGTGTCACCTCCAGCCCTGTGTCACTCCACAGCTATTACTATTTGCTCTCTTGCCAGCATCTCCCACTCTGGGGTGTGAGCTGTAGGGCCGGCAGGGGGGTTTTGTTTCCTCTAGATCCCTCACCCCTAAGCAGCACCCACCTGTGGTTGAATGAATGGATCACCCCTCCCTAACTGGGGAGAGGCTCCTTTATAGGACAGCCTCCCAGGTTGCAAGCCCAGCCTCTTAAGCGCTGTTGCCAGACTGCTCTTTGCCAAATGCTCACTCCGTGCTTCGGGGCCAGGCAGCCTTGGGTGAATTGCCGATGGCTCCCTGCCTCGGTTTCCCCATCGGTCAAGTGGACATAATAATAGCGCCCCACCTCCCCGGGGCTGGTGGTGAGGACTAAACGCGTCAGGGCCCTGAAGTGCAGAGACATTCGCCCGGGGTGTAGCAAGCCGCACGTGTAAGAGCGCCTGTTCTTTCTCTGCCAGGGAGCTCTGCCCTTCGACGATGACAACCTCCGCCAGCTGCTGGAGAAGGTGAAACGGGGCGTCTTCCACATGCCCCACTTCATTCCTCCAGACTGCCAGAGCCTCCTAAGAGGGATGATCGAAGTGGAGCCGGAGAAAAGGCTCAGCGTGAGTTGGGGCACGCAGATGGAGGGACGGTGGGTGATGGGGACAGAATCCCTAGGGGAGTCATGAAGATGGGTTTCCAGAACCTGCCTATCAGTCCCTGGGGCGACGGCTGGGAGGGGGCTCTCTGGCCGAGCCCCACCCCGGGGTCGGGGTCCCGCCAAGCTGCCACTCCAAACTGGGGCGGAGGGAACCCCCCGCCTCACAGAGGGAAGGCGCAGGCGCACACCGGTCTTTCGGTGGCGGGGTCGGGGACAGGGTGCCATTGCGCATGCGGGAGATGTGGGGCGGCCGGTCCAGTCAGGCTGCGCCGCGCAGCCGCCACTAGGGGGAGACATGAGCCTCATCTTGCGCTTGGTGGTTGGGGGGGCTCCCCAGGGACCCCCCCAACACCACCCCATCAACTTCACTGCGCGCCTACTGTTTTCAAACGACCTCACTTCGGCTTCTCTACAACCCATGCCCTTCACAGCTGGAGCAAATTCAGAAACACCCTTGGTACCTGTGAGTATGGGGACGGTGGACATCTGGGCCCCTGGGGGAAGGGAAGGACCCCGAATATAAAGGGCCCCCAAAGCAAGGGGTGGGATGCTGAGGGTCCTAAATAAGGAGGGGGTAGGGACTTGGACTTCTGGGTACTAGGGGAGGAAGACAGAGGTAGAGGAGGCGCTGGGGCCCCCGACTCCTGGGTCTTTCTGGAGAGGGGCTGGGGGTCTAGACGCCTGGGTCTGAGGGGAGAGGGGCTGGGGTCTGGACTCCTGGGTTCCCAAGAAAGGAGCAGGCCGGGACCCGGGGCCCCTGAGTCTACAGTGCAGGAAATGCCCGGTTCCCAGTGATTCTTCTCCCCAGGGGTGGGAAACACGAGCCGGACCCTTGCCTGGAGCCAGCCCCAGGCCGACGGGTGGCTATGCGGAGCCTGCCATCAAACGGAGAACTGGATCCTGACGTCCTGGAGAGCATGGCTTCACTGGGCTGCTTCAGGGACCGCGAGCGGCTGCATCGTGAGCTGCGAAGCGAGGAGTAAGACCCCCACCCTAACCCTCACCCCCACCCCCACACTCACCCTGGCCCCTCGGGGTGAGCTGCTGCAGCTCCCAGGGCAGCCGACAGGGGGCGCGTCGGGGGTCCTTCCACGTGCAGATTTCTGTGACCTGGCGACCAGGCCAATAGAAGGCTGTTGCCACAAGGGAGTGATAGGACCAGAGGAAAAAAGATGTGGTGCTGAAAAATATATTAACAAAAAAAAGAAGATGAGAAAAGACAAAACATAACAGATGCTAAGGCCAATGTAATGCCTCACATTATGCTAACTTATAGTAAGTGCTCAGATGTCAGTGTCATTATTACTATTATTGAGTAAAATGAGGCTGAGATGTACTCTGAGACAGAGACCATCCCTACTGATACGCAGGAGAATGGAACCACAGTGGACTGAACCCCACAGAGCCACAGCCACAGGGAAGGGGTGAGACCAACTCTGGGGCCTGACCTCTGACCCATGTTCTCTTACCACCCACTCCCCCCACATAGGGAGAACCAAGAAAAAATGATATATTATCTGCTTTTGGATCGGAAGGAGCGGTATCCCAGCTGTGAGGACCAGGACCTGCCTCCCCGGAATGACGCTGGTGAGAAGGGCAGGGCTAGGAATCCAGACCCCAGATCTCCAAGGGAGGGACGGGCTGCAGGCCTTGAGCTTCTGCGTTTAGACTCCCTGACTTGCTCTGGGACCCTTGTCAAAACCCCTCTCCACTCTGAGCCTCAACTTCCCCATCTGTGTGAGTGCCACGTACAGCTGGGCCAGTGTGGTCTTCTGACTGGGTTGAAACGCTTGGCCCTCAGACCCACCCCGGAAGCGTGTGGATTCTCCCATGCTGAGCCGTCACGGGAAGCGGCGGCCAGAGCGGAAGTCCATGGAAGTCCTGAGCATCACGGATGCCGGGGGTGGCGGCTCCCCGGTGCCCACCAGACGGGCCCTGGAGATGGCCCAGCACAGCCAGAGGTGGGAGCCCCCACCCCTCCAGTGGGATCCACAGTCTTGGGTGGAGAGTGCAGGGCTGTGACCCCATCCCGACCTCGAAGGTGCTGTGTGGTTGGACAAGTCACCTCCCCTCTCTGGGCCTTATTTCCTCATTTCAAGGAGCATGGAGGGGAGAGGATAGCTGAGCCTTCTGGACCCCTCCCACTTAATTTCTTTTCTTAATCTATTCTGGAAACAGATCCCGTAGTGTCAGTGGAGCCTCCACTGGTCTGTCCTCCAGCCCTCTGAGCAGTCCAAGGGTAAGCCCAGGTCCCAAATGAACTGAGAAGGGATAAGGGGATGAAGGCCCCGTGTAGCAAAGAGGGAGCAGCAGAAACTTCAATGCCCATGAGTCTCAAGACATTGCCTCCTTGTTCCTCAAGGGCAAAGACCCAAGGCCTCATTAGTGTTTTAGACCATTGGCCGGTTCCCACCTTCATAGGATTGGGTTTCCAGTGTGTCCGAAGGGTTCCACTTATTCATTTGACAAAATCTAGTTGCGTCCCTACTGTGTACTAGTTACTGCTGGGTCTACAGCCAGTGGGCATGACAGGAAAAGTCTCTGCACCCCAACAATGGGAACTGGGGGGAAAATCATTGGACTACAAATTCCAGCATGCTTTGGAGTGCATCTCTGTGGGTGTGTGTTGGGGGGGGGGCTAAAGCCTTCTGGGAGTTGTAGTCCATCTCTCACCATACTCCACTACTTCGCAGAGTCCAGTCTTTTCCTTCTCACCGGAGCCCGGGGCTGGAGATGAGGCACGGGGTGGGGGCTCACCGACTTCCAAAACGCAGACACTGCCTTCTCGGGGCCCCAGGGGTGGGGGCGCCGGGGAGCAGCCCCCGCCCCCCAGTGCCCGCTCCACACCCCTGCCTGGCCCCCCAGGCTCCCCACGATCCTCCGGGGGGACCCCCTTGCACTCGCCCCTGCACACGCCCCGGGCCAGCCCCACTGGGACCCCAGGGACAACGCCGCCCCCCAGCCCCGGCGGTGGCGTCGGGGGAGCCGCCTGGAGGAGTCGTCTCAACTCCATCCGCAACAGCTTCCTGGGCTCCCCTCGCTTTCACCGGCGCAAGATGCAGGGTACGTGGGTCCTTTGGGAGCTCAGGGGTTGGGGACGTGGACTCCTAAGTCCTAAGGTGGGGAAGTGGCTGGCGGGGAACGTCTGGGTTCCCAGGAGGGAAGAGCCTGGGGGCCTAGATTCCCACGGTCTAGGAGATTCAGGTGTTGGGGAGACAAGAGGGGGGCATCCAACTCTGGAGGAGGATCGGTCTGAAGGACACGCCACGCCCCTTCAGTATTTGGCTCACCTGCCTGTTGGCTCAAGGCTAGCAAGCCCCGCCCAGAAGGCGTGGCCTAACCGGGGGTGCCTCTCTAGAAGGAATTGGTGCAGCTACCGGGAGGTGGGTCGACACTGGGGTCTGGAACTCCTGGTTGGGGGCCACTGCTGGCCCGTGACGCCAGGATAATGGACGGGTGCTGCCTGTGCTCTCTCCTCCCCAGTCCCCACTGCCGAGGAGATGTCCAGTTTGACGCCAGAGTCCTCTCCAGAGTGAGTCTGACAGGGAGGGAACAAGACGGCATGGGGGGAGGTCTTTCCCTTAGCCCCCCTCCCCACCCACCTCCAACCATCCTCTCCCACTCAGGCTGGCAAAACGCTCCTGGTTCGGGAACTTCATCTCCTTGGATAAAGAAGAACAAATATTCCTCGTGCTAAAGGACAAACCTCTCAGCAGCATCAAAGCGGACATCGTCCATGCCTTCCTGTCGGTGAGGGGCCTGGGTCCCCAAGTCTGCCTGGCCGCCACAGAACGCCGAATCCCAGCAGCCTCTGCGGTTCACCACCGTCCCACTGGCCTGGGTGCCCCCTGGGGCTTATGGGATTTGTAGTTTTCAGCCAGAGTTGGGTTGGGGCATGGAGGCCAGAGAGGTTTATTGTGCCCTGGGGGTGGAAGTAGCGGAAATAGGATCCTGGATTAGGATCATCCAGGGTCGGGTGAGTTGCCATTCCCCTCCACCGGGCCTGAGATTGGCAAAAGGAACTACTCTTTCCGTGGATTTTAGGGCTGTCGGTTGGTTCCTGTGATTCTCTGCTCTGGAGGCTTGCGGAACGTGGTTCCTGAGACATCTGTGACTCTAGGCAGGGCTTATGCAGGAAGGAAGGTGTTTGTTTCGTGTGATCCTGGAGCCTGGGGCTGGCACCAGATAGGAGTGTCCTTGTTACCTTGGGGTTCAGTTACTCAGTCACGCCTCCGATGCCCTATTTGTAGGACAGAGAAAAGGACAAATGTCACCAGGCAATGGGGTCTCCTGATGCCTTTCTGTGATTCTGTTCCCCTGGTGGCTAAGGGGACTTGCAGCTCCTTGGGCAGAGCTGGTCTTAGGGCTGTCTCGCCCTTCTCTGGAGTCAGGTCACTGAAATCACTCCCCGCTTTTGTCCCCCACCCCTCAGATCCCCAGCCTGAGTCACAGTGTGCTGTCTCAGACCAGCTTCAGGGCTGAATATAAGGCCAGCGGTGGCCCCTCCGTCTTCCAGAAGCCCGTCCGCTTCCAGGTGGACATCAGCTCCTCTGAGGGTCCAGACCCCTCCCCCCGGCGGGACGGCAGTGGTGGTGGTGGCATCTACTCTGTCACCTTTACTCTCATTTCCGGTAAGTTTCCCTTGACTCGACGCCCCCAGCCTGGCGTTTGGGATGCTCAAGACAGAGGATAGCGGGCAGCAGCCCAGGATGGCAGCACGAGAGGGAGGAGGAGGTGGTGCTGACTCCGCGAGCCCCCTCCTCTCCCAGCCACCCCGATCCTCTCCTGCACAACCTGCCAAGTGCTTTACCCTCACTGTTTCCTTGAAGCATCCCAGCAGCCTTTGAGGTGTTAGTAATCACTCATTTTACAGAGAAAACTGAGTTCTAAAGAGGTATATTGATGTGACCAAAGTCACTACAGATTGAGACAGAGCTGGGGCACAACCTAGGCCTCCTGACCTCAAAGCCCAGGGCTCTTCCAGGTTTAAGACTGTGGGGTGCTGCTGTGAAATCGTTTCTGCACTCAGAGCAGACATCACCAGTCAATCACAGCACTCTGTTCTGCTGAGCTCCGCCGCAGCCTCAGAAACTGCAGGCAGCCATGATCAATCAAGAGCTGGCACAAATGGGGAGTTCCCGACGTGGTGCAGCGGAAATGAACCCAACTAGGAACCATGAGGTTATGGGTTCAATCCCTGGTCTCACTCAGTGGTCTAAGGATCTGGCATTGCCCTGAGTTGTGGTGGAGGTCACAGACGCAGCTCGGATCCTGCATTGCTGTGGTGTAGGCCAGCCACTGTAGCTCTGATTGGACCCCTCGCCTAGAAACCTCCATATGCTGCAGGTGTGGCCCTAAAAAGCAAAAATAATAATAATAATAAGAGCTGGCACAAGTGGAGCTGCTTGATGGGCTAGCAGTTAGGAATTCAGCATTGTCACTGCGGTGGCACAGGTTCAATCCCTGGTCTGGGAATTTCCACGTGGCCAAAAAAAAAAGTGGAACAAGTAATGAAAATTAGAGAAATCCCTTGCTTCCAATTCTGCTTGGTTTCTGAGTCCTCCTATGGAGGCATATCTGTGTTTGCTGTCTGCCACGAATCTTAATGTGGCGGACCTGGAGAGGAGCCAGCCCTACAGGTTTTAACCAAGCTGCTGTGGGATGCTGTGGAGTTCCATCGCCAGAGTGAATCCTGGCTCCTTTTTCTTCTTTTTCTTGGTTGACTTTTCTCAGTTTTAAGATTTTTTTTTCCTCCCATTTTTTCTTATATTTCTGGGACCTTGTGGCCTCAAGTAGAAATTAACAAGCCATAGAACCCATTTAAAAAGAAAATAAGGGGGTGGAGTTCCCGTCGTGGCGCAGTGGTTAACAAATCCGACTAGGAACCTTGAGGTTGCGGGTTCGATCCCTGACCTTGCTCAGCGGGTTAAGGATCTGGTGTGGCCGTGAGCTGTGGTGTAGGTCGGAGACGTGGCTCAGATCCCGCGTTGCTGTGGCTCTGGCATAGGCCAGCGGTTATAGCTCTGATTCAACCCCTAGCCTGGGAACCTCCATATGCCATGGGTGCGGCCCTAGAAAAGGCAAAAAGACCCTAAATAAATAAATAAATAAATAAATAAATAAATGGAAATAAGGGGGAAAAAAGGAAAAACAAGGGGTTCCAAGGAGGCTCGGTGGGTTGAGGACCCAGTGTTGTCACTGCTGTGGCTCAGGTTCGATCCATGGCCCAGGATCTTGTGCACTTCTGCATGCTACAGGCGTTGCCAAGACAAACAAAAAAAACACACTTTTTTTTTAATGGCTGCATCCACAGCACATCGAAGTTCCTGGGCCAGGGATTGAATCTGAGCCACAGCTGAAGTAATGCCGGATCCTTAACCCAGTGAACTGGGCCAGGGGTTGAACCCTCAACACAAGCCACTGCGGTCAGAAACATTTTTCTTTGTCTTTGTCTTTTTAGGGCCACATTCATGGCATATGTGGTGCCCAGGCTAGGGGTTGCATTGGAGCTGCAGCTGTCGGCCTACACCACAGCCACAGCAACTTGGGATCCGAGCCACGTCTGTGACCTACACCATGGCTCATGGCAATGCCGGATCCTTAACCCACTGAACGAGGCCAGGGATCGAACCTAAGTCCTCATGGATACTAGTCTGGTTTGTTACCATTGAGCCACAATGGAACTCCCTGCAGTCAGATTCTTAACCCACTGCACCACAGCAGGAACTCCACATATCATTAAGTCAAACCTTCCTTAGGCCCCTTTGCAAACCCTGGATTTATGTCCAGCCCCAACAAAGGGAGGTAGTTTTTGAGGCAAAGGAAAGAGTCCTTTGCTGGGGCGGGGGGACTGGGTTCCACAGGGTGGGAGGGCTTTCCCTCTCCCCCCAAGTCATCTTGTCAATGAAAATTACCAGTCCATCAAAGAAAGATAAAAATTTGGAATTCCCTTGTGGCATAGCCAGTTAAGGATCTCACACTGTCACTGCGGTGGCTTGGGTTCAGTCCCTGGCCAGGGAACTTCACATGCCATGGGTGCAGCCAAAAAATAAAAAATGTTAACTTAAAAAAAATGCAATGAAAAAAGTGAATTTAAAAAAAAAAAAAAAAAGCAGGGAGTTCTCTTTGTGGCTCAGTGGTTAACGAACCCAACTAGGATCTATGAGGATTCAGGTTCGATCCCTGGCCTCGCTCCGTGGGTTAAAGATCTGGTGTTGCCGTGGCTGTGGCGTACGCTGGCAGCTCTGGCTCCGATTCGACCCCTAGTCTGGTCATTTCCTTCCATGTGCTGCGAGTGTGGCCCTAAAGAGCCAAAAAAAAGCATTAGGTATCACATATTTGGTTCCTCGACGCCAAAGTGATTGCTTACCCCGCATCCATCCTGTCTCTGGATGTTGGGCTTTGGGAGCCTGGTTCTTTCTTTTCCCTCACGAGGTTGTACGAGGCAGATGTCTGGTGAGGACTAACAATCAGTTCCAAGCTGTCGGGTGGGACTCATGCCACTTTTACTTTACATGGGCATCGTGCCCCCTCATTATTTGTGGACAGCAATGTCAGTAAAAAGGTATAAGCAGAGAACCTCCTAAGTCAACCATTTCTTCGTAACTCCCCTAAGCTGGGACCAGGATCCCAAACAGCAGAAATGTGTTTCTTGGAGTTCCCGTCGTGGCCCAGTGGTTAACAAACCCAGCTAGGAACCATGAGGTTGCGGGTTCCGTCCCTGGCCTCACTTAGTGGGTTAAGGATCTGGCATTGCTGGGAGCTGTGGTGTAAGTCACAGACATGACTCGGATCCCACGTTGCTGTGGCTGTGGTGTAGACTGGCAGCTACTGCTCCGATTCGACCCCTAGCCTGGGAACCTCCATATGCCGCAGGTGCGGCCCTAAAAAAGACAAAAAACGAAAAAGAAACGTGATTCTTGACGTGTCATGAATTAACAAAGATCCTGGGCAGTTGGTCATACTATTGAAAGGCCGATAGGGGAGTTCTCATTGTCGCTCAGCAGGTTGAGAACCCCACTGGTCTCCATGAGGATGCAGGTTCGATCCCTGGCCTCGCTCAGTGGGTTAAGGATGCAGTGTACATCGCAGATGCAGCTCGGATCTGGCGTTGCTGTGGCTGTGGTGCAGGCTGGCAGCTGTATCTCCAATTTGACCTCTAGCCTGGGAACTTCCATATGCTACAGGTGCAGCCCTAAAAAGAAAAAAAAAAAAAGTCAAAAAAATTATCTAGCCTCCTAACTTTGATATTAAAGCATTCTGACATTATTTTAAAACAATCTTATTTGACTTTAAATCATCCTGGAGTAGGAATAGTGTTGTCAAGCCATTTAAAAGGAGAGAGATCTAGAAAACAGAGGTCTTTGGTAACATACTCGAGTACAATAGGCGTTGCTGTCGTGGCTCAGCAGTAACAGACCCGACTAGTATCCCCAAGGACATGGGTTCAATACCTGACCCCACTCAGTGGGTTGAGTATCTGACATTGCCATGAGCTGTGGTGTAGGTCCAAGAGGCAGCTTGGATCCTGTGTGGCTGTGGCTGTGGTTGTGGCTGGCAGATGCAGCTTCAATTTCATCCCTAGCCTGAGAACTTTCATATGAGCAGGTTTGGCCCTAAAAAGCAGAAAAAAAAAAAGTATAATAAGATAACAATAGCAAAAAAAAATTATTTTTGTGAATCTTCCTGAAGATGAAGCTTTTTTTTTTTTCTTCAAAGGCATCAGAGTACAATAATAATTGTCTTTAAATGACAAAAGACTTAAAAAATCAACATTTAAGACCTGATTACAATGCCACTGACAAATAAACTTGATTACTTCTATGACATACATTTTAAGATAATTTCTAGAAGTAGGGCTGATAATATTTTATCAGGACATACCAAATTTTTACGAATTCTCTGTTTTGTCTAGAATATCTGTATTGATTACATGTATCTGTGTGACAGAGCCTAAGAGGCTTTACCATCATTCATTTGTCCTGCTTCCCATGTAATTTAATAACTAAGGAAGCCGAATTTGGATAATATTTCTCTCTTGGGGATCCTCCAGGGGCCCTCTCCAAAGCATCCCAAAGTTAGCTTGAGGTCAAAGGTCAAAAGAGCTTCCGCTATGGAGTTCCCTGGTGGCTCAGCAGTTTAAGGATCTAGTGTCATCACAGTGGCTCCAGTCACTGCTGTGGCACAGGCTCAATCCCTGGTTCGGGAGCTTCTATTCCATGGGCACAGCCAAAAAAAAAAAAGAAAGAACGAACTTTGATTAGAATTTGATATTTGAAGAGTTTGTCCAGATACCAAAAAAATTTCAAAACACCTGGTCCAAGAGGATCATAGGTCTCTACATTCACTTAACAAAAGTGACAATAAATGACTTCAAAAGCAAATACAGAAAGTTGAGATGACTAAAGAAACTTTACCGTCTCTTGTCAAAAGCAGATCAATATTTTAAGAAAACTTTGTTCTCTTAGTAGAGAGAAAACCAAATTCGCTTTGTAACAGTTCAGTATTAAAATGCATTTACTTCATGAAATTCAGTCTGGTCTTAGCCAATCGTGAACACATACAAAACTTTTCCTCAGGGTTTCTTTTCCTGTAATAAAAGGTATTTCCCTTCCTCCTCAAACCTTGTCTTACTGAAAATAGGCCTTCCACTCCCCTCCTTGCATTGCATAACGAATAGTTTTCCTCATTTTAGTAGCTTTTTTTTTTGGCCCTGCCCCAGACATGTGGAAGTTCCTAGGCCAGGAATCAGACCCATGCCACAGCAGGGACAACACTTGATCCTTAACCCACTGCACCACAAGGGAACTCCTATAGCTTTAATTACATATATATTTTAATTCTTAACTTAAAAGCCTAGTTTCTAGCAATACTGAAGAAAGAGGAGTTCCTGAGTTCCCATTATGGCTCAGCAGAAACAAATCTGACTAGTATCCATGAGGACAAAGATTCAATCCCTGGCCTTGCTCAGTGAGTTAAGCTCCGGGCTTGCCATGAGCCGTGGTGTAGGTCGCAGACGTGGCTTGGATCCTGAGTTGCTGTGGCTGTGGTGTAGGCCAGTGGCTATAGCTCTGTTTCGACCCCTTGCCTGGGAACCTCCGTATGCCACAGGTGCAGCCCTTAAAAAAAAAAAAAAGAAAGAAAAAGAAGAGGAGTTCCTATGTGGTGCAATGGGATGGGCAGCATCTCTGCAGTGCCAGGACGCAGGTTCCATCCCCAGCCAGGCACAGTGCGTTAAAGGATCCAGTGTTGCTGCAACTGCGGCTCAGATTTGACCTCTGGCCTGGGAATACCAGAGGCCACAGGGCAGCCAAAAACAAACAAACAAGCAGAACCTGAAAAGGAAGCAGTTATGAACGGTCCTTTACATCAAGATTGTGTTAGATTAGCAAACTTATAACTACTCTTAATGGTTTCTAGAAACCATGTGCCTTTTTTTTTTTTTTATAGAAAATGTCTTAGTGTGGCACCAACCATATTTATTATGTAGTCCTAATTACCTTCAGTTTCTCTGTCAAAGGAAGCCTATATTCAGTAAATAATGTTCTTTTTTTTTTTCTTTTCTAAGTAATGTTCTGGCATCTTATTTGGGAATGATCTGGATCGTCAGTGGATTCCCATCATTTAACTTAATGCAGCAAAACTCTGAAGTTTCAAGTTACTAAAATCTGGAGAGACTATCTTATTTTTTTTTTCTTTTTTCTTTTTTTTAATTAGAGTTGACGTACACTGCTATGTCAATTTCTGCAGTACAGCAAAGTGACCCCATCACACAGTTATGTGTATATGTTCCCTTTTATTTATTTATTCATTCATTCTTTTTTAATTTCCTTTCTTTTATTACTATTCTTCTTCTTCTTTTTTTTTTGTCTTTTGTCTTTTGTCTTTTTAGGGCCACATCTGCAGCATATGGAGGTTCCCAGGCTAGGGGTCCAATTGGAGCTGCAGCTGTCAGCCTACGCCAGAGCCACAGCAATGCGGGATCCGAGCCACGTCTGCAACCTACACCACAGCTCATGGCAACGCCAGATCGTTAACCCACTGAGCAAGGGCAGGGATCGAACCCGCAACCTCATGGTTCTTAGTCGGATTCGTTAAGCACTGCGCCACGATGGGAACTCCCAATGTCTTCTTAATCCATTCATCTGTTGGTGGACATTTAGGTTGTTTCCATGTCTTGGCGACTGTGAATAGAGCTGTGATGAACATGCAGGTGCATGTGTCTTATTCAATGAATGCTTTTTGTCTGGATGTAAGCCCAAGAATAGGATTGCTGGGTCATTTGATAGTTCTGTTTTTAGTTTTCCAAGGGGCCTCCATACTGTTTTCCACAGTGGTTGTACCAGTTTACATTCCCACCAGCAGTGCAGGAGGGGTCCCTTTCCTCCACCCGCTCTTCAGTGGTGGTGATTTGTGGACTCATTAATGAGGGCCATCCTGACAGAGGTGGGGGCATATACACACCTGATAGTCCCTTTCTCATACTATCTTCCATCATGTTCTATCCCAGGAGACTGGATATCCCTGTGCTATTCAGCAGGACCTCACTGCTAACCCATTCTAAATGTAGTAGTTTGCATAGTAGCCATGAGGAGGTGGGTTCCATCCCTGGCCTCGCTTAGTGGGTTAAGGATCTGGCATTGCCGTTGAACTGTGGGGAAGGTTGCCGATGCGGCTTGGATCAGGCGTTGCCTGTGAGTGTGGCATAAGCCCCAGCTGCAGCTCCGATTCAACCTCTGACATGGGAACTTCCATATGCTGCAGGTATGGCAGTGAAAAAAAAAAGGGGGGGAGATTTTGGGAGTAGTAAAATGATTGGTGAGCTTAGGGTTATTTCTGGAGCCACACTTCTGGTCCTCTAAAGACTAGATGTGGAGGAGTTCCCATCGTGGCACAGTGGTTAACGAATCCGACTAGGAACCATGAGGTTGCGGGTTCGATCCCTGGCCTCACTCAGTGGGTTAAGGATCCAGTGTTGCCGAGAGCTGAGGTGGACGTCGCAGATGCCACTCGGATCCTGCATTGCTGTGGCTCTGGCGTAGGCTGACAGCTGCAGCTCCAATTGGACCCCTAGCCTGGGAACCTCCATATGCTGTGGGCGCAGCCCTGAAAAAACAAACAAACAAAAAAGATTAGACGCATAAAACAGGGACGGTTTATTTATTATATTCATTTTCCTTATTTATTTTTATTTTTCGGACAGTTTTTTGTTTGTTTGTTTTGCTTTTTAGGGCGGCTCCCGTGGCATATGGAGGTTCCCAGGCTAGGGGTCAAGACAGTTGCCGGCCTACACCAGAGCCACAGCCAAGCTGGATCCGAGCCACATCTGTGACCTATACCACAGCTCACGGCAACCCCAGATCCTTAACCCACAGAGCGAGGCCAGGGATCAAACCTGCAACCTCATGGTTCCTAGTCAGATTCGTTTTCACTGAGCCACGACGGAAACTCTTAGGCAGTTTTCTTTAATTCCGTGAGGAATTGGGTGGCTACCTCATGATACCAGAGGACGGACAGACTCATTCCCCTTCGCTGGAATGTTCTACTCCCCCCTCCTTTGGCTCAGGGGGGCCCAAATTCCTGTCAGGCTCTGAATTTCAGCTGTGGTCAGTTTGGTCAGACCAGCGGCCTCCCATCTTGGTAAGCTATTCATAAACTCGTTTGTGGATCCTCCCAGGTTTAATAAAAAAAAAATTTTTTTTTTCTTTTTAAAGCTGCCCCTGCTGCATATGGAAGTTCCCGGGCGGGGGGTCGAATCCAACATCCTCTCAGATACTGTGTTGGGTTCTTCACCCACTGAGCCACAATGGGAACTCCAGAAATTGCTTCCATTATGGCCCTCAGTTCAGCATTCAATCTGCAGAGGCTTGTCTGCAGCCTTGTGTGGTCCCATTCTGAACGGTAACCTCTCAACGGTATCTTCAGAGTGAAAAGGCAGTTCAGACGGGGGCCCACTAGAGCAAGTACCCGAAGAACGAAGGACAGGAGTTCCCACCATGGCTCAGAGGTAATGAACCTGACTAGGATCCATGCAGACAAGGGTTCGAGCCCTGGCTCCACTCAGTGGGTTAAGGATCCAGCCTTGCTGTGAGCCATGGTGTAGGTCGCAGACAAGGCTTGGATCTGGTGTTGCTGTGGCCGTGGTGTAGACCAGCAGCTATAACTCTGATTCGACCCCTAGCCTGGGAACCTCCATATGCCGCAGGTGCCGCCCTAAAAAGACAAAAAAAAATAAACAGTAAAACAGAAAGGGGAGGCAGGAGGCCCAGACAGGAGGAGAAAGTGTGCAGGTTTGAATCCTCTTGGTACTCCCACGTGGCTTTTCTTTTCCTTCACTGGTCTGTCTCCCCGCCCCCCAGGCCCCAGCCGTCGGTTCAAGCGGGTTGTGGAGACCATCCAGGCCCAGCTGCTGAGCACTCACGACCAGCCGTCTGTGCAGGCCCTGGCAGGTGGGAGGCACCTTGGGGCCCCCGAGGGGCGGAGGGAGGCTCCCTGGTGGCCAAGGACGGCAGGGGTTTGTGTTCCGGGCAAGGCTGCAGCTGTGGGGCCGCAGGACTTGCCTGCTGTGTGGCCTTTAGGTCCCACCCGTGGTGCTGGGAGCAGGCTCGTAGAAAAGCTGGGGCCTGAGCTCCAAGGGAACCAGGCTTTCCTGAGTCCGAGAAAGCCTTGCTGGGGAGGGGACCACCAGGGGTCCCTAAGGGGGACAACCGGCCTCTGTGTCAGAGAAAGCAGGGCTTCCTGCTGCCAGAAGCCCCTGGGCTGGGCTCTGGAGGAGGGTGGCCCCATCCTGGTTTGCCCTGGACTGGGAGGGCCCTGCGATGCTAAAACCCGGGCCAGCTGGGCACTGTTTCTGCAGACGCCCAGCTTTCAAGGACTCGGCCTCACCTCTTCCCTGTGCCCATGAGCCCTGGTCAACAGGAACAGGATTCCCTAGCAACCAGGGGACAATAAGGCCAAGGTCACAAACCACCACAAGCTCCGTGGTTCAAACAGCATCACTTTATTGTCACGCAGTCTTGGAAGTCAGAGGTTGCACAGTCTTGCTGGGGTAGCAGCAAGGTGCCCAGGGCGCGGGCCGCATGCCTTCCTGGAGGCTCAGGGTGGGGGTGGGGACAACCTTCCAAGAGGCCCCTGAATTCCTCCCCTTAGGGCTCCCTCCCCCGTCCTCAGAGAGGGGGACACTGCATCTCCCTGACATCATTCTCTGGTCCTGTCTCCCTCTGACCTCAGTCGGGAAAGGTTCTTTTAAGACCTCAGAGGGATTATCCAAAATGATAAGGCGACATTCTCCCAGGCTCGAGGCATCAGGGCGGACATCCTTGGAGGGGGCATGGCTCAGGCTACCATGGTCCCCCCAGGACCGTGGTTGTCTCAGCTTGGGGGGAGAGGGGCTGCTAGTGGCATCTTGTAGGTGGTGGCCAGGATGCTGGGACAGTCCCACAGTGCACAGGATGCCCCCATGGGCACCAGCAGGGCGAGGAAGGCCCCCTGCACGTCTCTAGACCCCGCTGCCAAGGAACACTGATCTGGACAACCAGAGTTCCTAGAAGGGCAGCCCCTCCAAGGTGTAGGACCCCCAGACACCCCGGGCCCGAGCCACCTGCCTTCTCAGTGGGGTTGTGGGGGAGCCCCAGGTCTGCCCCAAAGAGGGGACGCTTTATTGGTTGCTATGGCAACAAGGCCCCCTGCATTCAGTGTCTCTTAACGGCTGGACCTCAGGTACTGCTCCGGGCCCTATAGAAACTGCTGGATGATCACTGGAAACCAGTCCTGCCGCCGCAGACCCCTCGTCTGGGGCAGTCAGGCCCCTTAGAAAGGTGCTCCCAGTCACACAGGCCCAGCTGGGGAAGCCCAGGACCCCCAGGCAACCTGCGGGGGGCTTCCCTGGACCCCTAACAACCAGTGGAGAGTAAGGGGGGGGGCCTTCATCCATGGTCTGGGGGTCTCGAAGCTTATCTGCTGCCAAGACAAGCATCCTTCAGCAAACCGCACTGTAACCGGAGTCCGAGGACCCCCCTGAGCTAGGCTTGGCCCGATCCCCGAAGCCCTAGGCTGGGACGAGTGCCCTGTCCTTCTGGGGAAGCCAGGTCTGGGCGCTGCATGTGCCACCCCTGGCAGCCGCCTCCCCTGTTGGGGCTTGTCCCTGGGGTTTGGCAGCCTTGGGGTCCCTGAGGCTAAACCCTTCCTCCCCACAGACGAGAAGAACGGCGCCCAGACCCGGCCTGCGGGTACCCCACCCCGAAGCCTGCAGCCCCCGCCCGGCCGCCCAGACCCAGACCTGAGCAGCTCTCCCCGCCGAGGCCCCCCCAAGGACAAGAAGCTCCTGGCCACCAACGGGACCCCCCTGCCCTGACCCCAGGGGGCCGGGGAAGGAGGGGCGCCCCCTCCACCCCCCTTCCCTGCCCCCCAACTGTGAATCTGTAAATAGGGCCTAAGGAGTAGTAGGGAGGGGGAGACAAGGAACTGGCCTTGCCCTGCAGGGGTGGGGTCAGGGGGCCGTGCCCAGGGGGGTGGTTCTGGGGGGACTGGGGGTGGGGAGCTGTTTCTATTTTATTTATTGATTAATTTATTATTTTATTTATTGATCAGTCTCTCTGCGGGGGGTGGGGGGTGGGGGAGGGATGGGGGCTGGTTGGGGTGGCTTAGCAGATCCGGACAGACAGGGCCATCTGTCCTTGTGTCCCCAACTCCCCCTTTCCTGGGCCCCCCTCCCCTGGTCCTCTCCCTTCCCCCCCCACAACCTTCTGTACGGATTTGCTCTCCGGAAGGAATTCTGATTTCGCGTGATCCTGCCTGCGTCCGTGTCTCTGATTCCACCGGCGGCAAAAAAGAAAATTAATAATAATAATAATAAATATCCTCGATCAGGGATGGCTGACTGGCCTTGGGCTCTCTTCCTGGGTGGCCCTGATGGCAGGGCGGAACCAGAGGGCAGCAACAGGAGGCGAGAGGCTGCCCGGCTGTTGGGCGGGTCACAGTGAGACCTGCAGGGGCACGGGGGAGGCTGGCGGGGGGCTGAGGGGGCCCAAGCATGGTCGCAGACGCAGGGTGCACCCGTCCAGGCCAGAGAAGTCCACGGCGAAGAGGCCGAAGAGCACGAACAGCAGCATGGCCACAGTCCACTCCAAGGCGGCCGAGACGGAGCGCATCCGCCAGACGTGCAGCACGACCACTGTGCACAAGGTCAAGGGCACAGCACCTCAGCGAGGACCGCGGCCTGGCTGGGGACAGGCCGAGACCGTCTCTGGGTCCCCTCTCATGACACCCTCCCCGGCAGGTCCTAGACGTGCACAGGGACGCCCTCCACCCCCGTCTCCATCGCAGGCTGGTTCCCGAATGTTCTCCCTTGAACATTCTCCCATTTGTAGCGAGCATTCCCAATATCCCAGAACAAGGCTTTTACCTTGCTGTCGCCCGCAGGCTCTGCCATCTCCCCACGGACTACCTCGCGTCCACCTCCCAGAGTGCAGGGTTTCCTAAGGATAGTCCCACCCCTCCCACCAGCCTCAGGCTATGCTCCTTCCCCACACCCGGGGCCCACAGGCCCCTCCTGCTCACTCCCCAGCAGACTCCACCTTCTCCCTTAAACAGCTTCCTCTTTCTGGATGCCTCACCTCCGTGACACCACTGTCCACGCCTGCACCCTGGGGGCTCACCCTCACCCACCCCACCCCCATCCCTGTGGCCGGCGGGTCACCCCAAGGCTTGTCCTGTCTCCCTGGCCCATCTCTTCCTGGCCTGGCATCTCTCTCTACTGGCGTGCCCAGGCCCTTCTCGGGCTTCGTGCAGTCCCAGCCCTTTACGACTCTCTACTCCCTCACTTAGCACTGGAGATCCTCATCTCTGGCCCTGCCGGCAGCGTTGTCTCCTCGCTGGGATGGATTTTCCCCCCTCCACATGCACCTGCAGTGTCCCCCGCAACGTCCCAACCCAAAGGCAGCTGGTTCCGCAAGACCAGCTCAAAATGTGCCAGGTCTCAGACCCTTCCTTGCAGCCATCCAGCCCTTACTACGCTCAGCTGACCATCTCGTGGTCCTGTGCCCCCTTCCCACAGCCAAGAGACATTTGAGGCCCACAGAACAAAGACCCTGCAGCCAAAATTATCAGGGATGTGGAAAGGGGCTGCCTAGATCTCAGTGTCACCTGTGCTGCTGGAGAGGATACGTGCTGGTTCTGCAGCCAGACCTGCAGAAGGCTGAGCCTTCTGTCTGGGTGGTTTGGCTCACCCAGAGGTGTGCTGAGCAGATCATTGCTGTCTGGGGGTAAACGCTGGTTCTTGGAGGGTGAAAAAAATCTTAAACTGGATTGGAAGCAGGCTCCACCCAGTGGCGTGTTGCTAAACATATAACAACCCGCTCTGATTTGCAGCATCCGGCTCTGGTGACATTTGCCAGTTTCTGGGGAGAAACTTGTCCCATCACCGCCATTTCAAGCTACTAACATGACGTCATGGGCACACAGACCCGGCAAGACCCTGTGCCAGCCGCCTGCAGCCCACCGCCAGCTCTGCCATGGAACTTCCTGCCGGTTCTTGGCCATGAGACACCCCACCTCCTGCTCTCTGTCCAAACCTCTGTCCCCAGTCTTAGCCAGCGTGACACCCAGCATTCCCAAAGGGACTGCGGTCATTGGTTTATGGTTCTCTCTCCATTCACTGGTTGCTCACGAGGCGCCAATCTTAGACCCGTCACATGTGTCATCTTCATGCCTGACATTCTGTGTACTCCTATCCATGTTTGATCCATGAGGACACTGAGTCACCAAGAAGTTCAGAAACCAGCGACGTTTCACCCAGCTAGTCCATGGAGGGGGATTCCAACCCAGGCAGCATGACCCCCCAGGGTAGGCATGCTGACCACTCGGCTGTAATTCCGCACAGAGAGCAAGTCTGGGAAAGGAAGGGGCCCCCACAATAGCACCTAGAAGACCCACCCCAATGAAGATCCGCCCCCAGCCCCTGCCCCCTGCCCCCTGCCCCAGGAAGGATACTGGCCACAGTGAGGATGGTACAGATGCTGCAGAGGCCCAGGCGGAGCGGCCCGATCCAGGGAGCCCCAGGCCGGGGCACGCTCTTCATCCGCCAGAGGAAGAGGAGCTGCAGCCAGAAGTAGAGGGTGCCCACAAAGAAGGCAAAAAAGGCCCCTGTCAGGTGCATGGCCCGCAGGTTCTTTTCCTAGGAGGAGGAGGGAGCAGACGTGAACACGGGTGGGAGGACCATGGCCACAAAGCCTGCAGGGAGAGGCTGGGAAAACGCCAGGGACCGGGATTCACAATGGCCATACTGGAAATCCTGTCATGACGCAACGGAAACGAACCTGACAAGCACCCATGAGGACGCAGGTTCAATCCCTGGCCTTGATCCCTGGGTTAAGGATCTGGCGTTGCCGTGAGCTGTGGTGTGGGTCACAGACGCAGCTTGGATCTGGCGATGCTGTGGCTGTGGTGTAGGCTGGCAGCTGCAGCTCCGATTCAACCCCTAGCCTGGGAACCTCCATATGCTGTGTGTGCGGCCCTAAAAAGCAAAACAAAACAAAAAAACAAAAAACAAAAAACAACTGCCATACCTGACAACTGGCTTATTGATTGGGTATATTGGCTGCTGCTGGCTTCCTGGGGCCACAAATTTAAATCTGCTTTTCACTGCCATATTCACTGGTTGGCCTCCCTCCCTATAACAGTGCCTGGCACATATTTGAGCCTCATACCTGCTAGCGAAATAATCCTTCATTCTCAACCTGGGTGGGAGAGAGCAGATTATAGCCACGAAGGGGGTAAAAACTGGTTCTTGGAAGGTCAAAAAAATCTTAACTATTACAATGATTTGTGGCTTACAAATACAGTATGTATTATATTTAAAGTTTTATTTTATTTTATTTTATATTGCTTTTTAGGACCTCACCCATGGCATACGGAAGTTCCCAGGCTAGGGGTCAAATTGGAGCTGCAGCTGCCAGCTACACCACAGCCACAGCAACACCAGATCTCAGCTGTATCTGCAACCTACACAGCAGCTCACAGTCACTCAGGATCCTTAACCACTGAGCGGGGCCAAGGATCAAAACCGCATCCTCATGGATACTAGTCAGGTTCATTTCTGCTGAGCCACAGTGGGAACTCCTAAAATTTTTAAATATTAAAAATTTCCTGGGGCACCCGTGCGAACATGGCACTGCTAGCCGCTTGGAGTTTGCAGGCTGCGGTCTCCAACCTATGGCTGCCTCTGCACCCACAGCGCCTGGCCTTGGGGGTTGCGGGCGGGCGCTGTCCAGTTGCTGCACACTGGCCCTGCTCTGCTCTTGGTGCGAAAATTCACAGACACACATGAATGGATAACAACAGAAAATGGCATTGGAACAGGGGGAATCAGCAATGTTGCACAGGAAGCTTTGGGAGATGTTGTTTACTGCAGTCTGCCTGAAGTGGAGGCAAAATTGAACAAACAAGGAGTTTGGTGCTTTGGAAAGTGTGAAAGCTGCTAGTGAACTCTATTCTCTATCAGGAGAAGTAACTGAAATTAATGACGCTCTAGCAGAAACTCCAGGACTTGGCGTTCCCGTCGTGGCTCAGTGGTTAACAAATCCGACTAGGAACCATGAGGTGGCAGGTTCGATCCCTGGCCTTGCTCAGTGGGTTAAGGACCCAGCATTGCCATGAGCTGTGGTGTAGGTCGCAGACACGGCTCGGGTCCCAAGTTGCTGTGGCTCTGGCGTAGGCTGGTGGCTACGGCTCCGATTAGACCCCTAGCCTGGGAACCTCCATATGCCGTGGGAGCGGCCCTAGAAAAGGCAAAAAGACAAAAAAGAAAAAGAAACTCCAGGACTTGTCAACACATCTTGGTATGAAGATGGTTGGCTGATCAAGATGACACTCAGTAACCCTTCAGAAGTGGATGAACTAATGAGTGAAGAAGCATAGGACAAATACACAAAATCTATTGAGGAGTGAAAGGGGACCCCTAAATAAACTAGTTTGAAACTTCATCTAGCATAGTTGTCTTAAATTAGTGATGGACAGATTTTTTTTTTTTTTGGGTCTTTTTGCCATTTTTCTTGGGCTGCTCCAGGGACATATGGAGGTTCCCAGGCTAGGGGTCGAATCAGAGCTGTAGCCACCGGCCTACACCAGAGCCACAGCAACACAGGATCCGAGCCACGTCTGCGACCTACACCACAGCTCATGGCAACGCCGGATCCTTCACCCACTGAGCAAGGCCAGGGATCGGACCTGCAACCTCATGGTTCCTAGTCGGATTCATTAACCACTGAGCCACCACGGGAACTCCAGTGATGGATAGATTTTTAAAAAGCAGCTTTTAGCAAGAGAAACTACTTACACAACAACGTTACCAGAAAAAAATACCCCTTAACTTCCTAATGACTTCAGATAAACACTATGCATCTTTTGCACAGCCCTCTATGCTTTGTAGGCGAGGCTCCAGTTGGAATATTCAAAATTCTTCAAAAAAAAAAAATATATATATATAAAGGAGTTCCCATCGTGGCTCAGTGGTTAACGAATCCGACTAGGAACCATGAGGTTGCAGGTTTGATCCCTGGCCTTCCTCAGTGGGTGAAGGATCCGGTGTTGCCATGAGCTGTGGTGTAGGTCGCAGACGTGGCTTGGATCCTGTGTTGCTGTGGCTCTGGTGTAGGCGAGCGGCTATAGCTCCGATTCGACCCCTAGCCTGGGAATGGGAACCTCCATATGCCGCGGGAGCTGCTCAAGAAAAGGCAAAAAGACCAAAAAAAAAAAAGAATTCTTGAAATTATCTGTGGTTAAACTATTGAGAAAATTACGTAATTCCAGGATAACACTGTTATCTTAAGCCTTATATATATAAAATGTTGTAACTTGCTTACAGCCGTCCCTGGATCTGGGTCAAAGTATTTAATGAACTTCCCACTGGAAATAACGGGCTTTGGAGAAAAATTTTGTTCGTTGTACAGTGTCAGTGAAGAATATCACTGTCTTAATTTTGCAATATATTGTGTTCGCTGGTGCTATTTTTATACAGTGAAGCAGAAAAATAGGGAAAAGTGTAATAATAAAATATTCAACTTAAAAAAATTTCATGGGGAGACGATTAAGAGAAAATGTCTAAAAAAGACTTCTGAGGAGAGAGATATAGTAGTTTTAAGAAAGGGCTAAGCAGAGTTTCCATCATGGTTCAGTGGTTAACAAATCCGACTAGGAACCATGAGGTTGCAGGTTCCATCCCTGGCCTTGCTCAGTGGGTGAAGGATCCGGCGTTGCCATGAGCTGTGGTGTAGGTTGCAGACCGGCTCGGATCCCGAGTTACTGTGGCTCTGGTGTAGGCCGGTGGCTACAGCTCTGATTGGACCCCTAGCCTGGGAACCTCCATACGCCGCAGGAGCGGCCATAGAAAAGGCAAAAAGACAAAAAAAAAGGGGGGGGGAGGGGTGAGGAATACATGAATTAGTGAATGATTTGTTATGCAAATGTGATGGGGAATTTTTATTAAGCTGGAGGCAGCCTCTTGTCTAAATACCTTGTGGCTTCCCCAGCCTTTTGGTGGGAGAGGTTTGGAAACAAAGACATCATAGAAAAATAAAATGATGACAAAAATCAATGAGATTTCTCCTATCACTTGTCCATTTTTTTATTCTACAAATATCTACTGAGCTTCGTGGTTAAGAATGCGGATTTGGAGTTCCCGTCGTGGCACAGTGGTTAACGAATCCGACTAGGAACCATGAGGTTGCAGGTTCGGTCCCTGCCCTTGCTCAGTGGGTTAACGATCCAGCGTTGCCATGAGCTGTGGTGTAGGTTGCAGACGCGGCTCGGATCCCGCGTTGCTGTGGCTCTGGCGTAGGCCGGTGGCTACAGCTCCGATTCGACCCCTAGCCTGGGAACCTCCACATGCCGCAGGAGCGGCCCAAGAAATAGCAACAACAACAACAACAACAAAAGACAAAAGACAAAAAAAAAAAAAAAAAGAATGCGGATTTGAGGAGTTTCCTGGTAGCCTAGCAGTTAAGGATCCTGAAGTTGCCGCAGTTGTGGGGCATGCCAAGTGTGGCGCAGGTTCAATCCCTGGTCTGGGAACTTCCACATGCTGCAGAAGCAGCCACAAAAAAAAAAAAAAAAAAAAAATTAAATCAATAAATAGACAGGTAGATAAAGAGATTAAAAAAATACATACAACAAATACACAGATAAACACATAAATAAATAGTTCCCGCGTGGCACAGTGTGTTAAGGATTTGGCTTGTCTCTGTGGCATAGCCGGTTCAGTCCCCGCCCAGCACAATGGGTTAAGGATCCTGAGTTGCCGCAGCTGTGGCATAGGCATGGGCCGGGGAACACCCATATGCCCCCAATGAAACCGGAAAAAAAAAAAGAAAAAACAAACAAATAAATAAATAAAATAACCTGCACAAGGTAAGGCATAGCACCTCCTACGGAGTGAACACTCCATTGATACGGCAAACACGACTAAGTGAACTCAGAAATTCCATCATTAGAGAGGAAGGGACAATAAATTACCCCAACCTCCTAGGGTTCAACGAACCGATTACAAAGACGCGCCCAAACGGCCCCAATTCAGACAGACGAACTCAATCCCTCTGAGGACAGGAGAGCCACAAGAGAAACACAAGTCCCAGGAGGCCTTGCGAGGTCCAGCCCCTCCCGAAACAGGGAGCCTGCGCCCCGGGGCATGCTGGGAGTTGTAGTCCCAGGCTCTGGCTGGCCAGTACCCGGGCTGACCTGCTCCGTCTCACCTGGAAATTGCCCACTATGGAGGTGCCCAGCGCAGAGAGGAGCCCCGTCCACAGGATCAGCCGGTTAGGCCACTTTCCGACCCCCCAGTCCCGAAGCTGGTAGTAACGGAGAATGCAGATCCAGGTGGCTGGGAGGAGAAAGAAGAGCCCGGACTACTGGGTAGGGGGTGGGGGGGTGGAAGAGACTTGGGGTCCAGGGGTGGAAGCCCAACTCCTGGATTTGGGGGAGGAAGACGCTGGGGGCCGAGGCCCTGTCGGGTGGGGCTAGCATCAAACGGAGGGTGCGAGGGAATATTTACCCAAAGCAGCTCCCAAGTTGAGCACCTGGCTGAAGATGCAGCTCTGAGGGGGCTGATTTCCACATATACTGGGGGAAATAAAGGGTCCTCCTGTAGTTCCTCGGAGCCAGGGCTCCTCTGTCCCTCCTCCCCCCCGCTCCCCACAAGCACTCTAAGTACCTGATGTAGGGGAAACCTTGCGTGAGGTTCACGGACTTGTTGGCCACAGCCACAGAAAAGCTGAGGTCAGTGAGACATCAAAGTGAATAGAGGGCTTTCGAGGACTTTTCCCTCTGACAGGCGCAGAAACCCAGGCTTCGAGCTCCCTTTTCTTGAGATCCAGGAGACCAGGCTCCCAGACCGGGAGTCCAGCCCCCAGCGCCTCCTTCCCCAGACCCAGGGTCCAGCCCCCAGCCCCTCCTCCCTCAAACCTAGGGGTCCAGCCCCCAGCCCCTCCTCCCTCAGACCCTGGGGTCCAGGCCCCCCAGCTGCGCCTCCCCCAGGTGCAGGCATCCATCTTGCCTCTAACACACTCACACGGTCCACAGGCCACCAATAGCCCAGATGGCCAGGAGGACAGGAAGCAGGGAGAGGTAGCCCCACATGCCTCGTCTGCAGGGGACAGAGAGGGGCAGGGACTGAGGCCGCCGCTGTCTCTCTCTCCTCTCTCCCTTTCTGTCCCTTTCTCCTCTTCCCTCCCCCCTCCCCACTTCCTCTCTCAGGTGAGGAGCCAGCCCTGAGGGTCCCGGTGTGTCCGGTCATGCTCCCCACCCCTGGGGCCCCCACTGGCTCTCGGGCAGAAGTCGTGTCGGGCATCAAACGGAGGGTGCGAGGAAATATTTACCCAAAGCAGCTCCCAAGTCGTGCTCTCTGCTCCGGGCACTTTCTCTATCTTTTGCGCAGTCTTTCCATCCCGATCTCCCCTTTTCTCCTAGCTGTCCTCCCTGCACCCAGCGTCGGAGTCCCTCCCAGCCCCTCCCCTCCACTGCCAGCCTCTGGGCTCACCTGTCCCGGGGCTCCCTCTGGCTCTCTCAGGTCTGGGACTGGGGGCTGTGTGAGAGGTTTGGGAATAGGGCTGGGCTGTGGGTAGGGTGTCAGTGTTCCAGCAGAGCCAGAGCCAGGGATCGATCGAACGCCTGCTGGACACGGTCAGGTCATGGACACGTCAGGTCGTGCGTGTGACCTCTGCTTTCTCAGGGACCTCACCCCCAAACTGCCACTTCCGGTCTCAGAACCAAGCAGGCAGCACCTTACCTTCCAGGGGCCCCCAGCTGCTTCCTTCCTCTAGCTTGAGAGTGTCACCGTTCAAAGTCCCAACCAGTCCAGTCCTCCTTGAGATTGGGACGCAGATATAGCAGCCTTCAGCTCCTCTCCTCCCCCTCTCCTGTGGGGACCCAGAAGTCCAGGCCTCCGGTCCGTTCCAGAACACATGCAGTTGTTTCCAGCTCTGAGGTCCAACCTCCCAGCTCTCACCTCCTTGGGGCCCAAGAATCCAGACCTGCAGGTGCGGCCCTTCTGGGTGCAGTTTCTGTCCTGACGCAGCTGGGTGTGGGACCCTGGTGACCCCGCCTCCTGCCCCCTCTGGCCTTCCGCCTCCCTGCCGCCCCATCACGCTGGAGTTCCCCACAGGGAGGGCCTGCATTAGAAGGATGCTGGCTCCATCAGAAACTCCCCTCTCCCCGCCCCCCTCCAGGGAAGTGACTGCTTCCTCTGCCCTTCTGTCTCCCACAGAACCACCCTCCATGGCCTGACTTCCTCCGATCTTGGTGCTCAAGTGTTCCCAGCCCCCTCCTGCTCCCTCAGGACCCAGGAGTCCTGGCCCTAGCCCCTGCTCCCTCAAGACTCAGAATTTCCAGCCATCTCCTCCCTCAGCACTCCCCCACACACCTCTTTTTTTGAAATGGAAGTAACATTTATGTAACCTAAAATTAACCATTTTAGGAGTTCCCAATGTGGCGCAGTTGGTTAAGGATCTGGTGATGCTGCAGCAGCTCAGGTTCGGTTCTCAGCCCAGTGCTGTGGGTTAAGGATCCAGCAATGCTGCTGCTGTTCATTGACTGCAGCGATTAGGGCTCAGCTACTGCTCAGATTCAATCCCCGGCCCAGGAACTTCCATATGCCTTGGACACAGCCAAAAAAAAAAAAAAAAAGATGTTGTAATGAAGGCAGCCCAGAGCGTGGGTTTTCCCAGAAGAGGAAGTGGCTCACTAGCAGTGGTGAACAGTGTGGGTTTGGTTGTGGGGAATGTTTAGGAGAATCTCACAAGCTGCCCTTCGAGGATGCAAGCGCTGCGGGAAGCCTTTCTCAATGGAGTCAAAGTGGTTCCTGAAACCTGGCCCTGGGGCATCAAGCGCCTCTATCATGTCGACTGAAATAAAATTGCACAATGCGAAAGCCGTGAGTTTCAGTTTTATTGCGGGCTTGCTGAGGGCTGCGGTCCAGGTGACAGCCTCTCAGAGAGCCCTGGGGACCTGCTCCCACATCAGCACAGGTGTGATGTCTCCATTAGTGACTTTAGTGCTTTTCTAAGTAGGAGCAGATGCAAGAATTGGGCTCATAAAATCTCAACAGGAACAACAGGAACTCCCCAGTCGGCCTGATTTCTAAACTCTGCATAGGATCACGCCCACGATAGAAACCCATTTCCCTTGTGCAGAAGTCCAAGAAAGCAAGAAAACACTGCAAATAATCGTCAGGGCTGGGATGCGGCATTGCTGTGACCTGTGGTGAAGGTTGCAGACGTGGCTCGGATCCCGCATTACTGTGGCTCTGGCGTAGGCTGGTGGCTACAGCTCCGATTTGACCCCTAGTCTGGGAACCTCCATATGCTGCGGGAGCGGCCCAAGAAAATGGCAAAAAGACCGAAAAAAAAAAAATCGTCAGGGCTGGGTCCAGTACCTTGGGATGGCTGTGTATGTCTGATGTCCATCTTCTCTCCTGGTGTGGATGTAGTTTCTCCCCTGTTTGAGCATCATTTTTAGGCAAGTTGAGGTCAGCAGTCCGCTGTGTAGACAAGTTCAGTGCAGAGGTCATTTCAAGTGGGAAATGAGAATCCAAGAGTCAGGTCCCTTCAGTTTCCCTGCCCATGAGCTAGTTAAGAGTAACTGATAAGGGATCGTCCATCTAGATTGGGCGGGGTCCTTTCAGTAATGTCTTTGTGTGTGTGTGTGTGTGTGTGTGTGTGTCTTTTTGCCTTTTTTAGGGCCGCTCTCGAGGCATGTGGAGGTTCCCAGGCTAGGGGTCGAATTGGAGCCGTAGCCACGGGCTTACCCCACCTCCAAAGCCACACGGGATCTGAGCCACATCTGCGACCTACACCACAGCTCACGGCAACGCCGGACCCTTAACCCACTGAGCGAGGCCGGGGATCGAACCCGCAACCTCATGGTTCCTAGTTGGATTCGTTAACCACTGCGCCACGACGGGAACGCCTTCAATGATGTCTTTTTCACTATGCATAATCCCCTGATCACAGGGTAGGGAGTATCATATCTTCACCCCAAAACAGATACTGTGTTAAGGGTTAGAAACGAACTTAGAATGTCCTTCTATTAGGAGTTCCCATTGTAGCTCAGAGGAAACGAACCTGACTAGTATCCATGAGGATGCAGGTTCAACCCCTGACCTTGCTCAGTGGGTTAAGGATCCAGCTTCGCAGCAAGCTGTAGTGTAGGTCACAGACACGGCTCGGATCTGGTGTGGGCTGTGGCTGTGGTGTAGGCCGGCAGCTGTAGCTCCGATTCGACCCCTAGTCTGGGAACTTCTATATGCCACAGGTGTGCCCTAAAAAGAGAAAAATAAATAAATAAATAAAACTTAGTTGTGAATCCTTCTTTTCTCCTGTTTTTTTTGTTTGTTTGTTTGTTTGTTTGTTTTTATTCCCCTCAATCTCAGGAAGATAAGCTAAATGAGATAAGACTTCCTGGGCACCTGGAGAGAAATATAAGTTCCCCCTAGAAGGACTAGTTCCCTTAGGGTCAGAATTCCGAAAAGATGTTTCATCAATCTGGTTTTCTCGAACTTAACTGTGTCTGAAATAAAAGAGCTCCATCTTGGCTATTTTCAGGGCAAGATTTCCTTTCATTCCCAGTTAAGTACATACTTTCGTGGGTCCATAAACCTCGCAGGGTGTTAGTTGCAAGATGGAGCAGAACTCCGAGGGGCTCCTGGCACAAACCCCCTTTTTTTTTTTTTTTTTTTTGCTTTTTAGGGCTGCACCCGAGGCATAAGGAGACTGACTCCCAGGCTAGGGGTGGAATCGGAGCTGTAGCTGCTGGCCTACACCACAGCCACAGCAACTCAGCATCCAAGCCATGTCTGCCGACCTACACCACAGCTCATGGCAACGCTGGATCCCTAACCCATGGATCGAGGCCAGGGATCGAACCCCCATCCTCATGGATCCTAGTCGGGTTTGTTAATCACTGAGCCACGAAGGAAACTCCCAACAGCCTTTCTGTGTCCCCCATTTCTAGTCTGTAGAAAACAGGCCTCCTTCAGCCTCTGCAATCTTCCCTGTGTTCCAGGCAGGTCCAAACAGTTGCTCATCAGGGGAGGCAGAGACCGTGGAGGAGCAGTCAGGAAACAACAGTGCAGCCTTGGGGCAGGGTCCGGGACCCCCCTCAAGGGATACACACAGCGACAGGTTGGAGTTCTTCTGCCAAACTGAAACCCCCAACAAATGGAAGATGTAAGCTGCCTGACGAAGCCTTCTTCTTTCTGGAAAGAGGAAGAACCACCAGAACCAGTCCACAAAATACCAGCTTGGAAGAAGAATGCGAGCTTGCCCCACCCTGATCCTTATCCATGGCCCGATTTCAACTCCAAGCCTAGAAGACCACTTTCCGTTCTCTCCCAACGGAGGCACAATCTTCAGGGCGTTTGCTTCCTGGGGCCTTCTTTGCCCTAAAAAGCAATACAGTCTTCTCTCTTTTTTTTCCTCCTCACTCAAAACTCTGTCTCAGAGTTTCCATTCAGCACCTGTGGACAGAGGCTGTATTTCAGCAACCGTTGGAGGCTGGCTTTCTTTTTTTTTTTGTCTTTTTTTTTTTTTTTTTTTTTGTCTTTTTAGGGCTGCACCTGTGGCATAGGGACGCTCCCAGGCTACGGGGTGCATCAGAGCTCAGCTCCGGCCTACAGCACAGCCACAGGAATGCGCCATCTGAGCTGTGTCTGCAACCTACACTGCCGTTCACGGCAACGCCAGATCCTGAACCCACTGAGTGAGACCAGGGATTGAACCTGCATCCTCACGAATACTGGTCGGGACTCTGAGGCTGGCTTTTGGACACCCCTCATTTGGGGATGATGTTATGCCAGCCTCCCTCGCAGTCGCTCAGTCCAGATCTCCCACGGTCTTTCAATTGAGCAAATCCCAGGGTCTCTCCACCAGACTCTCCCAGTTTCTTCCAGCTGGGGAGCCAGGTTACCTGCTAGGCAGCACCCTGGAAAATCCAGGATCGCCAGCCAATAATCAGGAGATCCAGGAGTTCTCTTGAGCCATGTCAAGTTGAAGATCTGGTGCTGTCCCTGCAGTGGCTCGGGTGGCACCTTTGGCGAGGGTTCCATCCCCGGCCTGGGAATTTCTGCATGCCCAGAACGGAGGAGAAACTCATTCAAATTCATCTGGATGCACCCAGGAGGCAGGAGGGGCCCTGCTGGCACCAAGGGTCCGGCTCCTGGCAGAGTTCAGGTGAAGGAGAGAAGTCTGCGCTGGGTCCCTTGCTGTCACCAAAACTGTCCACCGAAGTGCAAACACAACATGAGAGCTGCGAGTTTGTTTCACTTGCAGGCTCCCTGAGGACTGCAGCCCAGGAGACAGCCTCTCGGAGCCCTGAGGACCTGCTCCCACATCAGCACATGTGTGATTCTGGAGAAGGGGTTTGTGCAACCAAGCCCACATCTCCCTAGAAGGCTGCTGCTAGTCACAAGGCACCGATGTCTCCGTTAATGACGGGAGTGCTTTTCTAAGTAGGAGAAGATGCAAGAATTGGGTTCATAAAATCGTCTCCTCAAAATACCTAGCGACCCGAAGGCCTGTTCTGCCAGGTTTCCCGGTGCACAGAGTGCCTCGCTCCCAGTCTCTGCCTGAGCTCCTCTCAGGATGTGTTCAAGGCCAGTGGCGACAGTGGCTAAGGATGCAGGCCCCGTAGAGCCAGCTGCAGAGCCATGTCCCTTAGTGGGCCGTCTGCTGGGCTCTAGAGGGTGGGACCCACTAGGAGAAACGAGCCAGCACCCAAAGCTCCCAGATGCCATAAAGAGCTTGGATGTTATCCTGAGAGTCCTGGGGAGCTATGGAAGGTTCTGGAGCAAGGAAGACTGTGAGAAACGAACACTGCTGGTGCTGTTAGATGACCATGGGTTGAAACTGCCCACCTTGGCCATGAAAAGGAACAGCTGCTGCCCTGAAGACTTGGGAGGGGCCAATAGGAGGGAAGAGACAACCAACCTCCCAGGATCCTTGGGGCAGGAATCCATCTTGGCTGAGAGATGCCTCCGGGAAGGACCCTGAGTCAGAGCAGGTATGGGCTGAGCAAGAGGATAGGCCAGGGACGATCTGGACACTAAGCCTGTTCCTGTAAAATCAGAGACTTCGAGCCACGTGTCAGAGCCATTCTGCTGGGCTCCCTCACCCTGTGCTCTCCACCTGGGGGGACCCCTTCCCAATGAAATCTTCTTTCTTTTTTTGCCATTTCTAGGGCCACTCCCACGGCATGTGGAGCTTCCCAGGCTAGGGGTCCATTTGGAGCTGTAGCCGCCCGCCTACACCAGAGCCACAGCAATGCCAGATCCAAGCCACGTCTGCGACCTACACCACAGCTCACGGCAACGCCGGATCCTTCTCCCACTGAGCAAGGCCAGGGATCAAACCTGCAACCTCATGGTTCCTAGTCGGATTCGTTACCACTGAGCCACGATGGGAACTCCTGCATTGTCATTTTGCTCTGGGACCCACACATCATGATGTAGCCGGTCCTGGGGCTGTGATGCAATAGAGCAGAGTCAGTCACGGGATGGCCGAGGTGGTGGGCTCTTCCTGGCAGGGCGGACAGGGAAGGTCTCCTTGAGGAAACGCCATTGCAGCAAAGACCTGGAGCAGGGGAGAGTGTGAACCCTCCAGCCACCAGTGGGCAGAGCTCTCCTGGCAGAGAGCACCGCAGGGAGAGCCCTGGAGACGCTTGGGACATTTGGCTTCTAGCAGGGAAGCTGGTGGGACTTGAACAGAGGGAGCCACGGAGAGAATGGTCCGTGATACAATCAGAGGAATAATGGGGGTCATTGTAAGGACATCGGATTTTAATCTCGGTGGGTATCCATTGCCTATAATTTAGGACAACAATAAACATTTATCAGATCACATGGTTTCTGCGGGTCAGGAATTCAGGCGCGGCTTGGCCGGGTGGTTCTGGTTTGGGGTTCCTCTTGAGGTTGCTGTCAAGCAGCTTGGATGCAGGCGTAACCCTCAGCAGAGACTGGAGGGCCGTTTCCGGGGTGGTTTCCTCCCATGACTGTTAGGCTGTTAGCAAGAGGCTTCAGTTCCTCACCGATGGCTGGCCTGACGCCTCAGGGCCGCAGCCCTGGTGCACGGATTTCTCCCAGACGGCCGCAGAGACCTCTGAGTTCCCCCAGAGGAGTGAGTGATCCTGGAGAGAATGCGGTCTTTGATAACCTGGCCATGGACTTGCCATCATATCTGCGACACCCCATTGGTTACACAGCTCTGCCATCATCTGCAGGGAAGAAGTGACACAGGGGGTGAATCCAGAGGCCACTGAAGAGTGAAAGTCACTTTGGGGGTTGGCTGCCAGCGTATGAGTCCACTGCAGAATACGGAGCATGGGAGTTCCCGCTGCGGCTCAGCAGTTAATGAATCTGATTGGCATCCATGAGGACTTGGGTTCCATCCCTGGCCTCACTCAATGGGTTAAGGATCTGGCATTGCTGCGAGCTGTGGGGTTTGTGGTGTAGGTCGCAGACTCCGCTGGGATCCTGAGTTGCTGTGGCTGTGGCTGTAGGCCGGCAACTATAGCTCCGACCCGATCCCTGGCCTGGGAACCTCCATAGGCCCCAGGGTGTGGCCCTAAAAAGCAAAAAAAAAAAAAAAAAAGAAGAAGAAGAATACTGAGCATGTGATGATGTCACAGGAAAAACAGACAGACGTGTGTGTACATGTTCATATGTTTAGGTATATATACATCTCGATTTAGGAATATGTATATAAATTAATACATGGCTTGTAAGACATTTTATTCTCTTACACATTTTCATTTGTACTTATTATTATTTATTCTATATATACATTTTGCGATTACACAAGTAATTCATGAAAAGAGAGAGACAACGCCTCATCCCCTGTTTCTTTCATTTCTAGCTTTCCTGAGTTAAGACTGACAAAAATGGTGGGAGGGCCTGTCGTGGCTCAGCAGGTTAAGAACCTGACTAGTATCTACAAGGACTCGGGTTCGATCCCTGGCCCCTCTCAGTGGGTTAAGGATCCCGTGTTGCTGTGGCTGTGGTGTAGGCCCGCAGCTGCAACTCTGATTTGACTCCCTAGCCTGGGAATTTCCATAGGCTGTGGATGTGGCCTTTAAAAAAAAAAAAATTGTGTTGTATTAGGGAGTTCCCTTGGGGCACAGCAGGCTGAGGATCCGGTGTTGTCACTGCAGTGACTCAGGTTGCTGCTGTGGTGCATTTTTGATCCCTGGCCCAGGAGCTTCTGCATGCTGCGGTTACAGCCAAAGAAGAAAAAAAAAATGCGTATACTTAAGTTGACAACACGCTGATAGACATACGCATGTGCCGTGAATGATCACCACCGAGCTAATTAGCATATCCATCTTCTCACACAGTGACCCTCTTTGTGTGTGTGGTGGGAACCCTTGTCATCTACCCTCTTGGCAAATTTCAAATGTACGATGTATTATTATTAACTGCAATCACCACGCTGTACATTAGACTCCCAGAACTTCATTTAGTTTATTGATTTATTTCTTTTTTTATGGCTGTACACGCGGCATATAGAAGTTCCCAGGCCAGGGGTCGAATCAGCAATGGAGCTGCCAGCCACAGCCACGCTGGATACAGGCCGAATGGGCGATCTATGCCACAGCCTGTGGCAATACCGGGTGCTTAACCCACTGAGCAAGGCCGGGGATTGAACTTGCATCCTCATGCATCCTAGACTGGCTCTTAACTCACTGAGCCTCGAGTAATGAGTTAGGAATTCCCAGCCCCTTCCCCGCCCATCCCCAGCTCTGGTCCCCACAATTCCACTCTGTTTCTAGGATTTTGCCTGTGTTTTGGATTCCACATTTAAGTGAGGTCATGTGGTATTTATATTTCTGTGTCTGTCTCATCTCACTTAGCAGGATGTCTTCCCGGTTCATCCATGTTGTTGCAAATGACCGGCTTTCCTCTTCCTTCATAGATGAGGACTATCGCATGGCATGCATATGCCACATTGTCTTTCTCCATCCATTCACCTGTCCATGGACATTTAGGTTGTGTCCATGGCTTGTTTTTTGTGAATCATGCTGCAATAAACTTGGAAGTGCAGATACCTCTTTGTGGTAGTGACTTCATTTGCTTTCGGTATAGATCCAGGAGTGGGATTGCTGGAATATATGATAATACTATTTCTAAGTTTTTGAGGAAAATCCATACCGGTTTTCATACCAGGTATACCAGTTCACATTCCCACCAACAGTGCATACAGTTCCCTTTTCTCCACGTCCTTTCCCCATCATTTATATAGATATACCTATTTCCTTTTTTTTTTTTTCTGCACATGCCTGTGGCATGCAGAAGTTACTGGGCTAGGGATCAAACCTGTGCCACAGCAGTGATCAGAGCTACAGCAGTGACAACGCTGCATCCTTAACCCACCGAGCAAGGCCAGGGATGGAACCTGGGTCTTCATGGATGCTAGTCAGATTCCTTTCAGCTGAGCCACTACAGGAACTCCTTCCAAGTTTCCTCTTATGAAGCCATTTATTGGTTAAGAACCTGCAGGATTCTATGTGGGCTGTGAAGCCCCAGGGTTGAGAGTATGGCTTCTGTAGTCTGATGGCCAGTAACACCCCCTCTGTAAGCCTCACTCTGCGCTTCTGTAAAACGAGGATAAAAAGAGCCTCTTTCTCACAGTTCTATGTGCAAAGTAACTGGTATCCTAAGAGCTCAGTTAACTGTTAGGTACTGCAGTTTTTCCATCTTGTAATTCAACGAATCTACAGTTGACCATTTCAGCTTTTCCTATTTTTCTGCTTTTCAACAAGGCTGAAACTTTTTTTTTTATTTAAAAATGACTAATTTTTAAATTTTTAAAATTTATTTTTCTTTATTTGGCTGGGCCGAGGCGTGTGGAAGTCCGGTGTCAGAGATCGAACTGGTTCCACAGCAGGGACCCAAGCCGTGGCAGTGACAACGCAGGATCCCCAACCTGCTGTGTGGCACAAGGGAAATCCACGAACATCTTTAAATATAAATATTTTAACACTTGTCCAGTTATTTCTCTAGAATAAACCCCTGGAAGTGGCATTGATGAGTCAAAATTTTATTTGCATTTCGAAATATTTTTGACACGTCGAAAAAGAACAGTGAATATACAGAACTCACGGCTTCCACCTCGGGCTTAACAAAACAAATTACACATAGATCCGAGGAGCTTCCCTGATTGCATGCCTTCCCCTCCGCCCCTAGGGGTCGCTACTAGGGCTCTCCGCAGCACCTGCTCCTGCCCTGGTCGCTTAGCTGTACCCATGCACTTTTGCGCGGAATTACACGTGTCACACGCAAACCCTGCTTTATGCGTCTTAAAACTTCCTGCATTCGACTACATAAGACTTCTGCAACTGGCAGCATGCTTTGGGGTCGTCCAGGTTGATATATGGAGTGCTGGTTCAACCACTTTCACGGCTGTATTGTGCTTCCCTGTGAAACTATGCTAGGATCCATTTATTCATGCCCTGTGTGATGGACATTTAAGCCGTCTCTAGTTTTTCACCGTTACAAACATCACTCTTGCAAGCATTAGTGTGCTTATCTTTTTGTTCACATTTTTTAGTTTCTCTAGGGTGTACACCCGCTGATAGATGGGCTGCACTTTTAACGTTCAGATATACTGGTACATAGAACTTTCCCGAAGAGCCGAGCTTTTTATAGGGTCCTTTCAGCTTGCTGGCTCCTCTGCTCTGGGTGAGGCTTCTTCTCTCCTCCGGAGCTGTAGTCATCCTTATGGGAGGGGGTGTCTGGGTTAGGGGTGTCTCAGTTCCAGGAGTCGTCCCAGTTGCAGAAGGAATAGTAAGAACAGAGGGTGGGAGCCTGGACGAACGGATGAAGGACACTTAGGAGAGTGTTAAGTTGGACGCTTCAAAGAGGGACCAGCGTGGTTCTTGTTTTATAGATGTGAGCCTGAGGCCCAGAAAGGGCAAACCACTTCACCAACGTCACACAGCGAAGGGACGCAGAAACCAGCGTCATACATTGATTGACTCCAGGACAAATACACGAAGTACCTACTCCGCGCCCCGCATTGTTCCAAACGCACAGGATATATGGCAGTCAACAAAACAAAGACCTTCTGATCCAACTGTGGAACTTATTATTCCGGGCTTAATTATGATGCATTGCTAATTATGTTTGCCTCTAGGATTGCTGCAGGGGGGTGATTCCAATTAGGGGAGGGGGGTAGCCCCCACCTCTCCATCTCCCTCTTTCTGACCTGTTCACTCACAGAGTGTTGTTTTGTTTGTTTGTTTTTTGCTATTTCTTTGGGCCGCTTCCGCGGCATGTGGAGGTTCCCAGGCTAGGGGTCTGATCGGAGCCGTAGCCGCTGGCCTACGCCAGAGCCACAGCAACACAGGATCCGAGCCGCGTCTGCAACCTACACCACAGCTCACGGCAACGCCGGATCCTTAACCCACTGAGCAAGGGCAGGGACCGAACCCGCAACCTCATGGTTCCTAGTCGGGTTCGTTGACCACTGCGCCACGATGGGAACTCCCTGTTCACTCACAGAGTGTTAATGTGGATACTCAAAATTAAACAGGGTATTTGGGGTCCAAAAGGGAGGAAGAGAGATTGAAGAGTCCTTTGTATCCGGCAGGGCTGTCAATAAAGTTTTGTCGCCTTGGCAACCAGGGCCCTCTCCCGGCGTGGCGACGGAGGTGCGCGCGCATTCACCCCGCTCCCGCCTGTCCCTGCTTTCTCCCTCCGGTGGCCGAAGGCTTCACCAGAGAAAGAGAATAGGCAGGTCGCGACTCTAAGGTGACGGGCGGAGACCTGAACCAATGGAAGGACGAGTCGTTCCAAGGCCGGCCAATCACACGCGGGCTCTGAAGCCGGCGGAACCCGCCCTCTTTCCCCTTGGACCCGAATAACCCGACCCAAACCGGAGTTTTGCCGGGAGGGACGGCGCTTTTGGCCAATGAGGGCGTCGATTTCGGGTTGTGGGCGGGGATACGTCTCCATGGTAGCAGATGAAGGACAGCAGCGGCGTCCACTGGACGCAGTTGGCGGCGCTTGACGGCAAGGCGGGCGTGGCGGGGTTTTGTAGGGGCACTGCCGGGGGCGGGCGGGGAGGGCCAGAGCGGAGCTTGGCCAATAGGAGTGGCGCGAGCTTCGTAGCAACTGAAGAGTGGCGGCAACCTTGGCCAATGGGAGGACACGGTGGCCGTGGCGGGGCAGGCCCCGCGGGGCCGACTGGAGGCGCGGCGACCGTGTCTGACGAGAGCTGGAAGAGGCAGTGGGAGGTGGTGGCATCGGCGGCGCGGGCGCCAGAGGAGGAGGAGGAGGAGAAGCGGGTGAGGGGCGGCGCGGGGCCCGACCTCTGAGCCCCCTCTCGGCCCCCGCCCCGCGCTGCCTTGGCTTTGGGTCGTCCCTAGCCCCGACTGTCCCCCGCCCCACCCGGCCCTTCCTCGTGTCCAGGCGCCCACGTCTCCCCGCCCTTCGGCGAGCCTCAGGGTGCTCGCTGCGCCTAGCCCCTTCCCCGTGCTTCTTCACCCGGGGCCCTCTCCGCAGCCCCGGGCCTTCCCCCGGCCCCGCTCTCGCGCTCCAGGCCCTTCCCTGGACCCTCAGCTCGCCCTCTGCGCTGACTCTTCCTCCCCTTCCTGGACTTGAGGCTTTTCCCCTGCACTCTCACCGCCTAGCCAAGTCCTTCCCTGGAGCCCCCAGTCTTCCCCAGGCGCCTGTCTGCTTCCCCAGTTGCCCTCTGGTTCTCAGGCCCTTCCCCTGCACTCTCACCGCCTACCCAGGCCGCTGGAGCCCCCCACCGCCGTCTTGCGCAGGCCCCTGTCTGCTTCCCCTAGTTTCCCTCTGGACTTCAGGCCCTTCCCCTGCACTCTCACCGCCTACCCAGGCCCTTCCCTGGAGCCCAGGCTCTCTCCTCAAGGCCGTTCTACGCTCCTCCCCGGCTCCCTAGGACTTCCCCATCCCTGTTTGCTTTTCCAAGCCCCGTACTGGACCCCCTAGCCGCCCCCCTCGACCTGCTCAGGACTCTTCCCCGGAGCTGCAGGTTCTTCTCTGCTTTCGTTGGCCCCCTTGTCACCCTGCTGGCTTTTCTGGGGTCCTCCCTGGATCCCCAAGCTATCCCGCAGGCCTCTGTCCCTCCTGCAGGCACGCTGGCCCGTCACTCTGCCCCAGCTCCCACCCCACAGTGTCCATTTTTCTCTTTCCCCACATGCCCCTCTGTAGCCTCCTTTCTGTCCCAGCGCCCACCCGCGGCACCCCCTCTTTATCCCCAGCCTTCGTGTCTTCTCGACCCCCTTTCCCAGCCGCTCTCGCTCCCAGTCTGTCTTCCACCCCCCATTCCGAGGCACCATGGTGTGGGGGCCCCCGCAGGCCCTCTGCAGTGGGGGTTAGGAGGCTTGTTTTGTTGCCTTTGGCTAATCCCTGTCTTTCTGCTCCTTTTTTATGGGCCTCTTCTGCTTCTCCATACTGTTCCTTGTCTCTCCCCCTCCCCCGCTTTGTCCTCTGCGCCCCTCCCTCCCCCGGAATCCTTGGAGAGGGAGCAGGTGCTGGGATCCCTCCTTTGCTCTCCCTCGCCTCACCCCCCCCCCCCCCGCCCCCCGCTCCAGCCTGCCCTGGGTTTCACCCAGAGCCTTCTGAGGACTCCCAAGGGCTACTGGGGAGGGGGGTGGAGGCCAAGGCCAGCAGAGAGTGGGGGTGGGTGCAAGAACAAGCAGTTCTGGCAGGGCAGGAAGCCTTGGCGTTTTCCTTGGTGAGGGCTGGAGATGGAGCTGGGTCCCCCCTGACTCCCACCTCCTGCAGGACTAAGCCTTTAGGGTTATCCCAGACTGCCAATTAATCAGCCTTCCCGGGCCAGTAGGGACATGCGCGCACACGCATGTGTGTGTGTGTGTGTGCGCGCGCGCGCGCGTGCACGCGCACGCCTGTGGAGGTCTCAGGGAATCTGCGTGTGCCCATGGAGGGAGGGTCCATAGGGGGTTGGGGGGTTTGTGTCCGTGCTCCCGAGCCTGAGAAGATGCAGATACTGACGATGGTGGCTGGAGTTTCTTGGGGGCCTCCCTGCTGTCAAAAGCACTTGTTGCGTTTCACCATCGCTGTCGCCCCTGTGAAGTCAGTATGGCTTTTCGCCCTTCTTTATAGATGAGGAGACCGAAGGGCTTGCCAGCGTCGCGCAGAGCGTACAAGTGGCACAGAGCAGGCACACGCCCAGGGCGCCGTCCCTGCCCCTGCGCTGCCCTCTCCACTCCCCGCCGGAGACAGCATGGTGCGTGGGGCACCATGGGGCCCGACCGCGTGACCGCCAGAGAACTGTGTGAGAACGACGACCTCGCCACCAGCCTCGTCCTGGACCCCTACCTCGGCTTCCGCACCCATAAGATGAACGTCAGGTGAGGGGGCCTGGAAGAGGGCGGACCGAGGGTCGGGACCCCTTCCCTTTCCCCGCCACCTCGCGGCCCCGTCCTCCTCAGCCCCGAGCGGGGGCGGGGGTGGGGCCCGGGAAGGCCCGGAGGGAATAGGCCAAGGCCCTGGGACCCAGGCGTGACCTCTCCCCCAGCCCCGTGCCCCCCCTGCGGCGACAGCACCACCTGCGCTCAGCGCTGGAGGCCTTCCTGAGGCAGCGGGACCTGGAGGCTGCGTACCGGGCCCTGACGCTGGGAGGCTGGATGGCCCACTACTTCCAGAGCCGGGGCCCGCGGCAGGAGGCTGCCCTCAAGACCCACGTGAGGGAGCCCTTCCCTTCCCCCCCCTCGACCTTGCGCCTCCCCCTACCGTGTCCGCCTGTCCCAGGTCCTCTGCCCGGTGTTCGGGCAGACCCTCAGCACAGCGTCCCCTCCCTGGGACTCCCCGACTTCCTCGCCATCGGGACCATCTGAGGCAAGGCTCAGAGACTCCTAGGAAAGGAGAGTTGGGGGGCCCTCTGAGATGGAGTCCAACCTCTTCATTTGACAGATGAGACTGAGGCCCCCGAGAGGGGAAGTGAGCTCCCCGAGACCACACAGCGAGTCAGTGGCAAAGCAGAACTAGCACCCAGGAGAGAGAGGGCCGACGACCCTGCCCCACCTCCTCACCCCGCCCACCCCCTCACCTCCCCCAGATCTATCGCTACCTCCGCGCCTTCCTGCCTGAGAGCGGCTTTACCATCTTGCCCTGTACCCGTTATTCCATGGAGACGAACGGAGCCAAGATTGTGTCCACCCGAGCTTGGTAAGAGGGCATGGCTCGCAGCCCAGGGCCCCAGGCTGGTCAGGGGGCTCCCCCACCCCACCCCGGGGGCTGCTGGGAGAGGAAAGCCGGGCCCTTCTGGAGGAGACTGGGCACTGCGGGAACAGGGCATGGGGGCCCCAAAGATGTTCGCGGGCCAGGAAGAGGCAGTGAGAGGAAGGAGACCCGGCCTGGCCCCCAAGACCCCCTTGCCAGCCACAGCCCGGCTGGGAGATGAGATCCCCTTGGCACTCCCGGGGCTGCTGGGAAAGGACTGACCTTGTCCCCAGGACTGTGCTGTCCTTTTTGCATCCCCACCTGAGCCCCTGCCTAGTCGCAAACACTGCTGGGCTCAAGGTGGGACCCACTCCTCACATTCTGGCGGGAAGGCAGCTGGCGGTGGCAGGGCTGCCGCTGTTCGGTGCTTCCGGAGCCTGCCTGGGCATTTGGAGAGTGTTCTTGGGAGCCAGGCCTGGGCTGAGACCCGAAGGAGAAGGACGAGCCAAAGGGTCTAGTGAAGATGGGGGGGGGGCACCTGCGAGGGCTTCCAGGTAGGACGCGTCTGGAGGAGCCCTGAGCGGGAGGGGCAGGGCTTTCCGCAGGCCGAGTGCCGGAGCAGGGAAGCGCCCCCAGGCGGTTGTAGAGGCCTCCCTGGGAGAATTTGAGCAAGAGCGCTGGGAGGTGGAGGGCGGGGGCTGGCGCTGCCTTCCCTCAGGAGGCCCGGGATGAGGGGCCCCTGCGCCCCACGCTGGTGGTCTGGGCGGGCGGCACACAGACCCACGGCCTAGCCTTTTGGCAGGAAAAAGAATGAGAAGCTGGAGCTGCTGGTGGGCTGCATTGCGGAGCTGCGGGAGGCCGACGAGGGGCTGCTGAGGGCCGGCGAGAACGACTTCAGCATCATGTACTCAACCCGAAAGCGCAGCGCTCAGCTGTGGCTCGGCCCGGCGGCCTTCATCAACCACGGTGGGGGCGGGGAGGGGGCTGAGGGTGGGGCTGGAGTTCCGGTGGGGGGGGCGCGGGAGGGGGTGGGGCGGGTGGGGCAAGGAGCCGGGGGGAGGGGGGGGGGCTATTTGCTGGCTCTGCTGACCTGACTCTCTTCCTCTCCGCACCCTGCAACTGGCTCCAGACTGCAAACCCAACTGCAAGGTGAGACCTGGGGACCCCCGACCCAGGAACGGGTAGGGAGGCGGGGCTTCCTGGTCACGGAGTAGCCAGAAACTGTCCTGGGTCTCCCCACCCGAGGAAGCAGTTTCTCCCCACTGGCTGTGCAGAGCTGGTGTTTTGACCCTGGTTGTCAGGAGTGGGAGGAAGGGGCTCTGGTTCGAGTCACTCTGGGACCCAGGTTGCCACCTGCTGGCAGCCTTTTTCCGTCTTTGGTCTTTGAACCTGAGCTGGGGGCTCTGCCAGTTGGAGGGGCAGTGTGATGGTGGGAACCCAGAAAGTGCCCCTGGCCCTGGCCACCTCTCCCCCTTCTGTGCCTGAGAGGGAGAGATTGAGGGGACATGGCCCTGGTAAGGCCCCGGGTGTGCACCCTGCCAGGCGTGGGCCTCACCTGGGTGTCCTCGGGAGCCCCAAGCTGTGACGAGGGTTTGAGTCCTGGCTCTGCCACCCTGGCCCTGGTTTCTCAGATGGGAAACCCTAGGAACTTGCGCCCCCCCGCCCCCGGGACGGTTGTGAAGGCTAGGTGCATGTCCACATCTTGTGACTTTGCTGACATTTATGTAGGTTTGGGGCGCGGACAGTGGGCAGGACAGAGGGAAGCAGGGCTCTGTGGTTGGGGGTGCCAGCCGCCTCATGCTGCGGAACTGGCAGGCTGCACGGAGGTCACACCCGAGCCAGGCTTTGAAGGAGGAGTAGGATTTTCCTGGGTGTTGAGGGCAGACGGGGCACATCAGGGCATCCGGGATGGGACGTGTCCCACTGGTGGGCGAGGCCCAAGGGGGGCTGGAGTCTGGAGTCCCCGGGGTCGGAGGTCAGGATGGAGGCAGAGGCTAGTGTGTGCCTTGGGGTAGAGCTGCGGGAGAGGCGATGTGGGGCTGGCCCCAGATAGGCTCTCTGGGCAGGGCAAACGGGGGCACCGACCCTGCCTGATCAGGAGGTGCCGGCCACTTGGCCGGGGCCACTCGCAGGTGTGTGGCAGAGTAGAGTGGACAGACGGGAGGAAGGACGGATGGGCGAGCATCCTGTCTCTCTCCGAAGGGGACCTTGGAGGCAGGAGCAGGCAGGCGAGAGGGGCCCGTGGGCCAGCAATCCTGGACTGAGGTTGCGGAGTGGACACAGTCCTGGCAAGGGGAGGTGGCAGAGCTCAGCCGCGGAGGAGCAGGCTGGCAGGGTGTGGCAGAGGCGCCGAGGAGCAGTGCCGAGGGAGCGGCTCCTTTGCGTTGCCAGGGCCCGGTTAGATCATCATCCTGCAGGAGGGTGGGAGCCAGCGAAGTGGGCGGAGGGTCAGGGGGTGTGAGCAGAGGGCAGGCCCTGGGCAGGGCGCTTCCTGGGCTCTCAGCCCTGCCATCCCAGGAGCGGCGGCGGGCCGGGGGCGGGGGGCGCCTGAGGCCAGGGTGCCCGGCCAGGAGGGGTGGAGCCGGCCGTCCCTAGGGTAGGGTGCTGAGCCTCTCGTCCCTCAGTTCGTACCTGCAGATGGGAACGCAGCCTGCGTGAAGGTGCTGCGGGACATCGAGCCAGGCGACGAGGTGACCTGCTTCTACGGCGAAGGCTTCTTTGGTGAAAAGAACGAGCACTGTGAATGCTACACCTGTGAGAGGTGGGGACGGCCTGCAGGAAGGGACAAGGGCCCCTGGGCTCCCAGGACCTGGCAGTGCCTCCTCAGGGCCCATCCCCTCTCCCTGCTCACCTTCCCCCCAGGAGAGGCGAAGGCGCCTTCAGACTGCGGCCCCGGGAGGCCCTGCCACCCCCGCCCCTGGACAAGTACGAGCTCCGGGAGACCAAGCGGCGGCTGCAGCGGGGCCTGGACGGCCACCGGGCCTGCGCCCACCCCGCCCCGCTGCGCCGGGACCCCTTCTGTGGTAAGCCTGGGGCACGGGGAGGGCCCCTGTCCTCCTGGCCTGTCTCCATCAGCTGCTGCCCCTTCCCCGGCCCCTTCTCTGCCCTCCTCCACCTCATCGCTCCTTCTCCCTCCTTCCCTCGGCCGCCCCGACAGGGCCTCACTGTCTTCAGTTGTCCCCTCCTGAGAAGCCTGGGGGGTGGAGGGCGGCTGGCCGGCCTGACCGGAGCCGTGCCCTCTGCAGCTCACATGGCTGCCCTGTCTCTCCCCCTTCCCCTGGGCCTCCACAGCTGCCTGCCAGCCCCTGTGCCCCCCGCCCTTCGCTGCCCGCCCCGATGCCGCACCCCTCTGGCTCCAGTGGCTGCCTCAGCCCCAGCTCCGGGTGCGCCCCAGAAGGCGCCGACGCCCCAAGCCCCGGCGAGCCCTGGCACCCCCCGTTCTCCGTGCTGCCCGTGTCTCTCTACACCGGTGGGGAGGCTGTGGCCCCCACTGCTGCCTGCGGGCGGAGGCCCTGGTGGCCCTGGGTCCGGTCCCCCGAGCCCGCTGGGCCCCCCAGCAGGACTGGCACTGGGCCCGGCGTTATGGGCTGCCTTACGTGGTCCGGGTGGACCTGAGCCGCATGGCCTCAGCCCCGCCTGCCACTGCCACCCCCGCCCCTGCCAGGACCCCAGGCCCCATCCCCATCCCCAAGCAGGCCCTTGCCTTCACCCCCTTCTCCCCACCCAAGCGCCTGCGGCTGGTGGTCAGCCACGGCTCCATTGACCTGGATGTCAACAGCGATGGACCGTGATGGGCTGGACAGAGGCCAGGCCAGCAGAGGAGGGCATCCATCCTGGTCCCGTCTGCCCCAAGTTCTCGGGAGCTCACCTCCAGAAGGAACTCTGGGACCTCTGGGAGGGAGTTGGCCTTCGACCCCAGCACAACTCTGCCCCAGGGGAGTGCGGGGGGGGGCGCGGGCCTGGACACCCCCCAGGGATCTGACCCCTGACCCTTTGTGACTGCTGACCCCTGAGCCACCCCTACCCTGGCAGGAAGCCCTGGCTATGGCCACCTTCCCATCCCAGCCCCAGCCTCAGGGTTGAAAGAGTTGTTCCCTTCCCCACCCACCTTCTACTGCCCAGGGAGCAAAGCCATAAGGGGTGGGGGCCACCCCGTGGCTTCTCCACAGAAGCCCAGGCCTCGGGAGGAGGTGGAACTGGCTTGGGGGTGGACGCCCTACACCGCCCCATGGGGGGGGTAGGTTTGTTCTCAGCTCTGCAACTGTTTGAGGTGGGGGGGGCGAGGTGGGGGTGGCCAGGGGCTTGTCCCCACCACCCCGTGGGTCTCAGGGAGGCCGGGTGCGACCTCATCTTTCTCATGGTGCTATCCCTGGTGCTACTGGGGTGTGGGGGCTCCCTCCCCTCCCCCACACCAGAATGGGATATGTTGGGGGATTGGAAGCACTTGAACTTTTTATTTTATTTTATTAAAACCTTGTTATAAGCAGCACCTTGGAAGCATTTCCTTTTGGTTGGCGTTTTGAAGAGATGTCTGTTGGGAGGGTAAGACCCTCCGCCTTGCTGCGAAGACCAGACTAGGAGGCAGCGGCTGCGGCTTTGGGCCCTAAGAGCCTTGGGAGGGTGAAATGCAGTGGACGTCGGTATGGAGGCAATAATCGCAGACCCAGAGTTCCCTGGTGGCCTGGTGGTTACCGACTTGGCATTGTCACTGCTGTGGCTCCAGTCTGATCCCTGGCCCAGGAACATCTATCTGCGTGCCATGGATACAGTTAAAAAACAAAACAGAATCACAGGCCCATCTTCTTGTGTGGGAGGGGAGTCTTCCCATTTTTCAGACGAGATAACTGAGGTCCAGCAGTTAGAGTGACTTGTCCAGGGTCACGCGTGGCCCTGGATCACCCTTGTCTGAAGTCAGGCATCGCCCCGCCCCCTCCCCCCTGCCCCACGACCTCGTGGGTGTTGTCTTGGTTGGCCTGGCTCTGTAAGACCAAGAAAGACAGTGAATCTTCGCATGTTTTTTCCGATGCATTTCGGTGTCTTGATTTTGCTGTGGTCTCTTAACTCTCAGCTCAGCCCTGTTTTACAGAAGGTAGTACTAACAGCTAACACTTCGTGAGTGCTTCCTGCTACCAGGCCTTCCCGTAAAGTGTGCTCTGGGCATTTTTTCATGGTCAGTGAGGCCTCCTGGCTCTTTCACAAGGGCAAGCCAGGAGTGTCTGAGGGCCCGTCTGTCTCCCTGGCTGGCCTGGGAAAGCCTTCGCCTGGAGGTTGGTGGGGTCAGGCCTTGCGCAGTGAGGGGCCTGGAGGCCCTGCGGAGGGGGACGAGCAGGTGTGGCGAGGCTGCAGGAGACCCCGGGTGGGCTGAAGGGAGGGACGGCCCAGAAGGGGCACTTCACACGGGGCCTGGGGCTGGGGCTGGGGACAGTTCAAAGCAGCCAACTTTTTTTACTTTAAAATCCATTTTGGGAGTTCTTGTCATGGCTCAGAGGTGGTCCTAGAACCTGACTAAGATCCATGAGGAGGACTTGGGTTCAATTCCTGGTCTCACTCAGTGGGTTAAGTGGCTGTGGCTGTGGCGCAGGCCAGCAGCTGCCGCTGATTCGACCCCTAGCCTGCGAACTTCCATATTCCTCGGGTGCGGCCCTAAAAAGACCAAAAAAAAAAAGTTCCGTGTATGTATGGCCTGTTTCATTCCGTTGAGGATGAGAAAATGTATCTTTCTTGGTGTTCCCGTTGTGGCTCAGTGGTTAACAAATCCGACTAGGAACCATGAGGTTGTGGGTTCGGTCCCTGCCCTTGCTCAGTGGGTTAAGGATCTGGCGTGGCCATGAGCTGTGGTGTAGGTTGCAGATGTGGCTCGGATCCCGCGTTGCTGTGGCTCTGGTGTAGGCTGGCGGCTGCAGCTCCAATTCGACCCCTAGCCTGGGAACCTCCATATGCTGCGGGAGCAGCCCTAGAAAAGGCAAAAAGACAAAAAAAAAAAGTATTTCATGTATGTATGGCCTGTTTCATTCCTTTGAGGATGAGAAAATGTATCTTTCTCTCATGCAAACCCTATTGAACTGTGTTAGTTTTTTCCCTCAGGTTAAAAATAGGGAGAGGGCCTCCCAGTCAGCAAGCGACTGTGAGGAACGTGAAGAGATGGCTGACTCAGCAGCCCCTAAAAGAAGGTGTTTCTCTAAACCAGAGGATTCCTGGCTCCTAGACAGAGAGGACAGCAGAGCAAGCATCCTTGGCCTGGATGGACGGTGGCGGTTCCAAGAACCTCCTGGAACCCAGTGTCTGATGTGGTAGCTGCATAGTCTCGTGCATCTCCTGGGGGCAGAGGGCTTAGAGCCTTCCGCCAAGTCTCAAAAGTGTCTGGAACCCAAAGCGTGAAGATTAGAGACCAGTGACGGGGGTCTCTCACCCTCGACACTTCTGCCACCTTGAGCTGCTACTCCTGTGTTGTAGGATGAGAAGCAGCCTCTCTGGCCTCTACCCAGGAGAGGCCAGTAGCACCCCCACCCTGTCCGTTGTGACACAGATATCTGTGGTCCTGGCCAAGGGTGCCCTTGGGGGCCAAAGCCAGCCCCCGGGTGAGAACCCCTGGGCTAGCGTGCCAGGGCGATGGAGGAGCTCCAGGACTGTAACCACAGCTGACAGTGCTCGCAGGTCACATGCACCCTGGCATCAACCCACACGGCCGCGCTCCAGGATCAGCCCCTTGGCAAATAGGGCAGGTGTCGGCCTGAGGTCGCACTGCTGGGGCATGGACAGCCCACCCTGCTGTTGGGTTTCTGCCTCAGCCACCGGGTAGATGGAGCACCAACCTGATAGGCAAGTGAGAGGCGTCTGTGTTGGGTCCAGGGAGCTGGCCGGGCCTGGGATGTCCTGGCGGAGGACAGAGGGTCAAGGCTCAGGCTGAGAACCACATCATGCACCTGGGCTCCAAGACATGGAAGTGGGGCAGCTGGCGGGGAGGCCAAGGGAGGAGGGAGCTGAGAGGAGATAATTACATCTCTTCCTCGGGTGGCTGGGACAGTATGGGAGCCAGGCCAGCCACCTCAGTGTGGACCCAATTTCTTCCCTTGGGGGTGCTCTCTGCCCCTTTCTACACTGTGTAGGGGCTGACTGGTTGCCTCCAGGATCTCCAGGGCCCTGTTGATGGGCTTGCTGGCCCATCGGTCACGTTATCACGCTGGATCCTGTTCTAGCTTGGCTCAGCGTCACCCTCCCCACGGCCCCGTGAGGTGTAGGGACCGTCATCCCTGGCTCTAGGTCCGAAGAGCACAGGGCAGGGGACTTTGGAAGCTGGTCCAGGACCACATGGCAGGCAGGCCTCAGGACCAAGACTTGAACCCCTTCTCAGAGCTCATCCAGGCTCTGAGATCTTCAGGATAGGAAAGCGGCAGACACCAGAGAGGAGGCCAGGGCTGGAGGGTTTGGTTCAGCTGTGGCTTCCATGGGATGGGGGGTGGGTGGAGAGGAGAGCCAGACCCTGCCTGGAGGGTCTGTGGAGCCAAGGGCAGCAAGCAGCTTTGTGATTTTGCATGAGAAGTACCCGGAAGCACCTGCGCCTATTAGACTGGGAGGAAGGAGCTGCAGAGGGAGGGGAAGAAGGTGAGGCTGGGAGTTTCCGTCGTGGCGCAGTGGTTAACGAATCTGACTAGGAACCATGAGGTTGCGGGTTCGGTCCCTGCCCTTGCTCAGTGGGTTAAGGATCCATGAGCTGCAGTGTAGGTTGCAGACGCAGCTCGGATCCCACGTTGCTGTGGCTCTGGCGTAGGCAGGTGGCTACAGCTCCGATTCGACCCCTAGCCTGGGAACCTCCATATGCCGTGGAAGCGGCCCAAGAAATAGCAAAAAGACAAAAAAAAAAAAAAAAAAGGTAAGTCCGGGGCTGATGGGATGAGGGAGGAGGGAGACGGGGAGGCAGTGGGATGCAGGTTGGGGGAGGGGCTCAGTTTCCTCTGTCAGGTCAGTGGGGCTGACATTGGCTGTAGGATGCAGGTGGGCAAAGCTGGTGCCCGAGCAGTGGCGGAGGTATTCAGAGCCAAGTTCGGGGCCTGAGAGTGTTGTTGGTCCAGCCAGCTGGAGGCGAGGTGGGTCTGGCCCTGCTCTGTGCTCAGGCATCTATAGGGCAGTGGGGCCCCAAAGGAAGGCCAGGAATATAAGAATGTCCCAGGGTGTTCCCGTCGTGGCTTAGTGGCAACAAACATGGCTAGTATATCCATGAGGACTGGCCTCGCTCAGTGGGTTAAGGATCCAACATTGCTGAGAGCTATGGTGTAGGTCACAGGTGTATTTGGATCCCACGTTGCTGTGGCTGTGGTGTAGGCTGGCAGCTGTAGCTCCAGTTTCCACCCCTAGCCTGGGAACTTCCATGTGCTGTGGGTGTGGCTCTAAAAGCCTCCCCCCCCCAAAAAAAATGTCCCAGAAGTGGTTGCGGGATGGTGGCAGGGACCCTGGTCACCGAGGGAAAGCAGGGGGAGGGCTGGCAGGAGCTGCAGGGTGGATGCGCTGTGAGTGCTGGCGTCTGGAGAGGTCCGGGGGCTGGCTGTGGCCGCCCTGTGCTCAGATGCTACCTGCGTGACCTCACCAAGGGCTCAGACAGCCACCAGCCCCATTCTGTGATTCAGAGGTGCCTTGCCGGAGACGACTGCTTTCCTCTTTCCTACAGCAGCGCCACCTCGGTGCAGGCCGCTAGTCTGCAGGTCGGTGGAGGTTGCGTGACCAGCTTTGCCCCCCTGCAGCTTCCAGCTGCCTATTTGGCTGAGTCCACGCCCTGTACCCTCACTTGCTCCTCTGCCTCTTGGGCTGTGATCTGAGCCAGGGAGCCCAGGGCCAAGGTTTCGGGTGGAGCCATCCCG